>NC_090381.1:41484556-42086553 GCF_036365525.1 Heterodontus francisci
TGTGAGGGGCTAAGGTAAAAAGGGAACTTTAAAAAATTTCAATCTGTGTGTTTATGCTTTACTTCATTACTGGCTAAGACTTGTTTTATAATAAACAGATAATTTTGTTGTTTATTAGAGAAACCTGGTTGGTGTGTTTTATTCTGGGAAAAATAAAATATATGATTGACCGTACCAATAAGTGGGAAAAAATTTAAATATATGTTGTGACCTGTGGAAAAGTGGAACTAGAATAAGCAGTGCACTCCTCACGCCTTGGGCGTAACACTATTCATATATCAGATATGTGATTCTAATCATTTGGTGCTTTCAGGATGACTCTGAATATCCTAGATGCTACAGTTAAAGCCAAAGGCTTCCATAAATTAATGGAGCTGAATATCTGCTTAGCAACTATGGATATCAAAAACTTGAGGATAACAATTTTATTTAACTGACACTTTCATGACGACTTCACCACCAAATATTTTCAAATATTTTAGAACACAAAGTGCAACAGTTTCTTTTAGCATGTCTGGGCATCTCTGTTGTGCATCAAACACAGATGAATGTGGAACGATGAAGGGGTTCACCCTTTTTTCTATATCCTATAAGTAGCATTAACTACAACTCTTACCTTCTTTTGCCCCATTGCATATTATTACTTGTTTTATTAAAAGAAAATGTAAAATTTTAATTACAATTGTAGGATAACGTAATATAGGGCTGTTACTGGGCAGAATATGTAAATAGTCTGTCAGTGTCATCACAGGAAGTGATGTAGCACGACTTGTACTGAACCTCGTGTAGAGGTGGAAAGTGGAAGCCATAGATGTCAGATGTATGTAAATAAACTCCTGCTCCTGTAACCATCTATCTCTAGATATTCTGTTATAAGCCGCACTAGCATCAGAATATTACATGGTGGCAACGGTTATCTGAAGAAGAAATTGAAAAATCACAGCCCTTACCGGAGAATTTCGAGAAAATAGCTGGACAGAACCAAGCAGAGGCATGGCAAATGCGGCCTAAGATTTACTAGGTACTGTACTGCATCGGGTCTCATGCAGAAGCCAGACAAGGAGCATATCAGTACATTATTATATGCCATGGGGGAGTGCATGGATGATATCCTCATAACACAGGGCATAGACGAAGGAAAAGCTATATACGAGGAGGTCATTAAGGCTCTGGAGTCTAATTTAAGAAAAATGTAATCGTTGAGTGCGCCAAATTCAATGAATGGTCTCAGCAGAGAGAAGAAAGTATTGATTAGTTTATCAATGACTTATATTAGCTCGCTGAAGATTGTGATTACGGCAGTTTGTGGGAAGAGTTAATTAGAAACAGGATTGTGGTTGGAGTAACAGACAGTGCTGTCTCAGATCATCTGCAGTCGAGGGATGATCTTACATCAACCAAGGCAATTCAGTTAAGCAGGCAAGCAGAGGTTAGAAAATGTAACTGTCCCTCCCATGCCATCCCTTCCCATACCGTCCCCCCACCCCCTTCCCCAATCCCTGCAGCCAGGGTAATTTTGTTGTTGGGCTTCCCTTTCTGCTGTTTTTCTCCTCCACCAACCCCATCCCCCCACCCACCAACCATCCTTCCCTTGTATTATTATTATCGATTGTTGATAGGTGAGTGATCGAAGTGTGGTGAAATGTGCAGTGCCTGAGGCAAGTGGTGCAATTGGTCGGATAAGGCACTTGAAGATGCATTCACTGACCTTGACCACTCATATGAGGAAATTAAACTTCTTGTGGCACTGCATCCAGGACCTTGGGCCCACACTCCTGGCATTAATTTCTGCAGCTATCTATTACCGCTGCTTCTCATGTGTGTCTAGAGGGCCTTCTGCCTGCCTGAGGATATCTCTCTTCCTTTTCACCTCCTCCACCAAGACCTCAATAGCATCATCTGAAAACCTGGGTTCTCAATCTCTTCCATGATCAGCCAATCTGCTCTCTTTTCCAGGTCAGATTCAGTGCAGAATGACTCCCAGCACCTGCTGCAGCCACAATGTACCTTCCCTTTAAGAGGTGCAGGCTAGCTTGAAGTAGTGTAAGTTATTAACAATATTGGGCCCCTGATGATGTATGAAGCCAATGAACAGTGCAGGAAGCACTGGCTGAACAGAAATAATTAGAATTAACAAGCAGCATTCCACTCAACAGCTGTGGGTTAATTGCACATCTTGCGACTGTTTTCGGGGCTGACCAATTTCAAGTCCCGGGACTTCCATTCAAATGGGGATGATCCTTGGCTTTGGTAACACCAGGGGAGATGATCTTTGCTTTGTAAGGACTACAATGGGGTCCTTGAGCTTGACCACACTGAGATGCTAACATGGGGATAGTCTTGGGGTCTGATATCACTGTGAAGGGGGACCTGGGGTTTGGCAGAATTGAGGAATGGAAGGTGAGCTTTAGTGCAGTGATGGATTTTTTGTATCTGTCACCAATGAAGAAAGGGACAATTTGTAGGAAGTGGAGTGGAAGCACAGCACTGGGAGGTCAGGAGTCTGTGACTCAGCATACGTTCTCTTTTCCTCTAACTGCATAACTGCTGCACCCTACCGGCTCTGTGCCATGATCAAGGCTAAATTTTTGGTCACTACACATCTGACCTCTTCCAAAAGTATTTTGCCTTCTACAACTCTCAGTACCTACAATAGCTTGCTAAAAATATATATTTAAATCATTGCAACATCTCACCTCCAAATTCCTTTTCCTCCTGTTTAATATCCACCTCTCACCTTTCTAAATCACTTTGACATGTTCTTTTATACGGGGAATAATGTATAAATGTAAATTTTTCTAGCCTCTGCTCAATGGGCTGTTAAAATAACATTCATCAGTGATAGATCTCAGAGTTTGACTGTGAGGAGAAGTTGATGCTTGAAGAATAAATTATTTTGCCACTGTTTGTTAGAAGTCGTGAGGTTTCATGAAATCAATCACCAAGCCCAACATGAACAAGTAATCAAGTTGCGCCAAGCCCACCAGACAGATTTCTGAACTGTAGAGGATATTGGTACCTGTGATAAGAATAAGGACTGCTAGTATATCATCAGAAGTCAGTGTAATGAGGGAAATGCCACAGAATGTGAAATAGATCTCACCACTCTGCAAGAAACTTGAGAAATAGGGAAAGAAAAGATATATCAGACCAGTTTGCTTCTACCATTACCAGCATTTCATCTGCTGTGCTGTCAATCATTCTCCCTGCTAAGCATCAACCCAGACATCCACCTGAAGGGCATTAGCTAGTGAGGCAGAGGGAAGTCATAGGTTAACTTATAGAGTTACTTAGTCAGTACCATGTGAAATGTGATTTGTGTAGGATTTCTCACTGATTTACCTTCACCTTGTACCTTAATATGTCGCATGGGCCCTGAACCTTTTAAGTAATGTATTGAGGTTCTTCTTTTGTTGTGGGGGAGGATAATTTCTTGATTATTTTGAATTTGAATTTTGAAAATGTTCTTTAACAAAAAGCCTTGTGTCTTTGGTATTGGGTAACTTACTCTCTGTTACTCACATTACCGGGAAGAAATTAATTTGAGAAATGTTCCAGATCTTTTTAACATTAGTAGTCTTTCTGCTCAAATTAATAACTTCCAGCTTATTTGAGTAAATGAGGGAGCAAATTATTCAATGCTAAAGACAATTTTTGTGAAGATAAGAAAGACTATTGTTGGAACAGTTAGGGCTTCCTTCTCAAATTAAGTGTCCCAACATTTAAACGCTTAAAATAATAAAACTATCCTCCCAAAGACAATCTCTTGAGTTGTGCCAACTGCTGGCCCTGACCTACATCCTAGGTGCTATATTGGATAGCTTCCAAAACCAGCGCGAGAATTGTATTACAGATTAACCTGCACATGTTGATTGCAATTAAGGTGCATAGCAACTTTGTGCAGCCTATTCATTTGAATGATCTCAGTGTCCAGCCAGTGCTAACTCCACTGTTCACACATCAGCAGGGGGCCAATATCGCGAGTGGCTGACATCACTTAATGCTAGTCTTCACTGCTTTAAACGAACCTGCACCTCTTAAAGGGAGGTGCATTGTGGCTGGAGCAGATGATGGGAGTCATGGCTGAACAGAATTTGACCTGCGAAAGAGTGAGAAATGGTACAGTATAGGAGAGAGCCAGCTCCAAGGATTGCAGACGATGCACTGGAGGTCTTGGTGAAGGAGGTGGAAAGGAGGAGAGGTATCTTGCACCCATGGGGGGAAGGAGGCTCTCCAGACACACGATGAAAAGACAATGGGAGCAGGTAGCCGTAGAGGTCAATGCCAGCAGTCAAGCCCCGAGGACCTGAATCCAGTGCCGCAAGAATTTCAATGACCACACCTGAGTGGTCAAATTCCATGAATGCATCTTCAAATGCCATATCCTACCAATTGCATCACTAGGCTCAGACACTGCTAAAATCATCACAACCCCACCACTCACCTACAAACAATTTCCTTCAATAGGCCTCATGTTTAACATTTATATGCTTCACCTTACCCTCACAAATTTAGCACTGCCGCAAGCCTCACACCCACATCTCACAGGTTGCACACACTGCCAGCTATTCAACCATGGCAGCCACAGCACCCAAACAGATTTCACCATACTCACTGACACACTTCCTTGGGGGTCAAGTATGGGGGGTGGTGGTGGTGAATGGCATGGGAGGTGGTGAGCAGCACTGTGGGGGAGGGACAGCATGGATGGGCAGGGAAAACGGCATCAGAGTAGGGATGGGTGGCATGGGGGGGATGGAACGTCATGTGGGGGGAATGCATTGGAGGTATGAAATGGAGGATAGGATGACATGGGAGGGATGGTTACATTTTCTAACCTCTGCTTGCCCGCTTAACTGAATTGCCCTGGTTAATGTAAGATCATCTCGACTGCAGATGATCCGAGAGAGCGTCATCTGCTACTCCGACCACGATCACAATCTGGAGCAAGCTTATTTAAGTCATTGATAAACTAGTCAATACGTTCTCCTTTCTGCTGAGACTGTTTAGTGTCCTGCTCTGTGTGTTAATTCTCCAAGTCATGCTGTATTCTAAGGGAAATGGCTACTGGTTCATCCATATCTGGGAGCAACTGATTTGTGTCAAAACCTTGAAATCTGGACAAACTCCTACTGTCACACCACTCCCTGTAGAATTTTGCAACTTGAAACAATTATAGAAAGCACCAAATACTTGTAGAATCGAAACAACAGCCAGAAGAAATCAACCACCAACTAACCTGCAAGTAGTTGATGATCCTATTAAATAGTGCTGGTGGGGAGGGGGGGGGGGGGGGGTCCTTCCTGCATATTCATCTCTACGAGGTTGATGGAAAGTATTAGCTGGAGCATTAAGCTCCAAAATGGCACCATTGGCATCAAATCTGCATACTCCCAGCAGCCATTAGATGTTCTCTGTGCACCTGCTAATGCCTGCACCAATATGGCGTCCTGCTCAATTCATCCACAAGTGCGTGTGTATGCCCTGGACACCATTTTGGAGCTCTAAGGGCACTGGTATCACCCAAAAAATGGGTGCTAACAAGACCAATTCCTTGCCCCCAACCCCCATCTTTACCAGAGCAAAAGCATTGCCAGTTGCAGTGAAAATAACATGGCATTCATCTACAAGAATGCTTTCATACATGACCTTAAGTACATGCAAACTACTAATAGTTTCATATCATATGTCATTGCTTGGTTCGTGCACCTGCCTCCATTATGATCTGCTTGCTGACAGTTAGGGGTTGATTGCATCTCTTAGAATCGGGAATATCCTCATGTTTTCAATTTTTCTTGAAAGAGAACACCACACATGATGAGAGAGACTCCTACAGGTGTTGAATCCCTCAACCTACACCTCTCGTCTCCTATCGGGAGAAAATGTTGGAGCCCCTGGGAGGCAGCCTGCAGAAGGAATCGTAGACAGGTGGTCAGAGGGGAAGTACTTGCTGCAGGTTCATCATGACATCATCACTCCAATCAGGTTTCCACCCCTGCCACAGTACTGAATTGGCTCTCTTCAAAGTCACAAATGACATCCAACATGACTGTGTCAATGGTAAACTATCCCTCCTCATGCTTCTCGATCTTTCTGTAGCCTTTGACACAGTTGACCACACCATCCTTCTCTAATGCCTTTCCACCATCGTTCTGGCTGGGTGGGACTGCAATCGCCTGGTTCCATTCTTTTTTAAAAAATTCATTCATGGGATATGGGCATCGCTGACTAGGCCAGCATTTATTGCCTATCCCTAATTGCCTTTGAGAAGGTGATGATGAGCTACCTTCTTTAACCCCTGCAGTCGTTGGGGTGTAGGTACACCAACAGTGCTGTTAGGAAGGGAGTTCCAGGATTTTGACTCAGTGACAATTAAGGAATGGCGATATAGTTCCAAGTCAGGATGATGTGTGGTTTGGAGGGGAAGTTGCAGGTGGTGCTGTTCCCATGTCTCTGCTACCCCTGTCCTTCTAGGTGATAGAGGTTGTGGGTTTGGAAGTGCTGTTGAAGGAGCCTTGGTGCGTTGCTGCAGTGCATCTTGTTGATGATATGTATCAGTGGTATCACTGTGTATCAGTGGTGGAGGGAGTGAATGTTTGTAGATGGGCTGCTAATCAAGCTGGCTGCTTAGCCTGGATGGTGTCGAGCTTCTTGAGTGTTGTTGGAGCTGCACCCATCCAGGCAAGTGGAGAGTATTCCATCACACTCCTGACTTGTGCCTTGGAGTTGGTGGACAGGCTTTGGGGAGTCAGGAGATGAGTTACTCGCCGCAGGATTCTTAGCCTCTAACCTGCTCTTGTAGCCACAGTATTTATATGGCTACTCCAGTTCAGTTTCTGGTCAATGGTATTCCCCAGAATGTTGATCGTGGGGGATGCAGCGATCATAATGCCATTGAATGTCAAGGGGAGATGGTTAGATGCTCTCTTGTTGGAGATGGTCATTGCCTGGCACTTGTGTGGCACAAATGTTACTTGCCACTTATCAGCCCAAGCCTGGATATTGTACAGGTCTTGCTGCATTTCTACATGGACTGCTTCAGTATTTGAAGAGTTGCGATCCCACTTCTGATCTTACGATGGAGCGAAGGTCATTGATGAAGCAGCTGAAGATGGTTGGGTGGAGGACACTACCCTGAGGAACACCTGCAGTGATGTCCTGGAGCTGAGATGATTGACCTCCAACAATGATAACCATCTTCCTTTGCACTAGGTATGACTCCAACCAGCGAGAGTTTTCCCCCTGATTCTCATTGACTCCAGTTTTACTAGGGATCCTTAATTCCATACTCGGTCAAATGCTGCCTTGGTGTCAAGGGCAGTCACTCTCACCTCACCTCTTGAGTTCAGCTCTTTTGTCCATGTTTGAACCAAGGCTGTAATGAGATTAGGAGCTGAGTGGCCCTGGCGGAACCCAAACTCAGCGTTACTGTGCAGGTTACGACTGTACGACCATACGAATCAGGAGCAGAAGTAGGCCATTCGGCCCGTTGAGCCTGCTCTGCCATTCAATAAGATCATGGCTGATCGGTTTCTGTCTCGAATTCCACACTCCCATCTACCCCCGATAATCTTTGATTCCCTTGACTAACAAGAATCTATCTACCTCCACCTTAAAAATATTCAATGATCCCGCCTCCACCTCCTGGGGCAGAGAATTCCAAAGTCGTACTGCCCTCTGAGAAAAAAATTCTCCTCCTCTCTGTCCTAAAAAGGAAACCCCTAATTTTAAAACAGTGCACCCTAGTTCTGGACTCACCTACAAGAGGAAACATTGTTTCCACATCCACCTTGTAAAGACCGTTCAGGATCTTATATACTTCAATTAAGTCTCCCCTCACTCTTCTAAACTCCATTGAAAATAAGCCCAGTCTGACCAACCTTTCATCATAAGACATCCTGCTCATTCCAGGTATCAATCTAGTAAAGCTCCTCTGAACTACCTCCAACACATTCACATCCTTCCTTAAATAAGGAGACCAAAACTGCACACAGTATTCGAGATGTGGTCTCACCAGTGCTCTTATTGCTAAGCAAGTGCTGCTTGATAGCACTGTCGTTGACACCTTCCATCACTTTACTGATGATCAAGAGTCGATACATAGGGCGGTAATTAGCTGGGTTGGATTAGTCCTGCTTTTTGTGTAGAGGACATACCCAGGCAATTTTCCACATTGCTGGGTAGATGCCAGCTTGGAACAGGTTGGCTAGGGGGCATGGCAAGTTCTGGAGCACAGATCTTCAGTACTATTGCCGGAATGTTATCAGCGCCCCTAGCCTTTGTAGGATCCAGTGCCTTCAGTCGTTTCTTGATATCACGTGGAGTGAATCGAATTGGCTGAAAACTGGCATCTGTGATGCTGGGGGTTTCAGGAGGAGGCCAAGATGGATCATCCACTCAGCAGTTCTGGCTGAAGATTGTTGCAAATGCTTCAGCCTTATTTTTTGCACTGATGTGCTGGGTTCCCCCATAATTGAGGATGAGGATATTTGTTGAGCCAGCAGCTCCTCTTATCATTGCCTGAAAAATCACCTGCAGTGGCTTCTCTTCCCACTCCCCCACCATTACCTCTGCCAAGAATCTGTCCTCAGCCACCTTCCATTTCTCATCTACATGCTGATCCTTGGTGACATCATCTGACAGTGCCAGTTTCTCCATGTACACTGACACCACCCAGCTCTACCTCACCACCACCTCCCTTGACCTCTCCACTGTTTCAAAATTGTCAGATAGCTTGTCCGACATCCAGTACTGGATGAGCAAAAATTACCTCCAATTAAATATTGGGAAGACGAAAGCCATTGCCTTCGGTCCCTACCACAGACTCCATTCTCCAGTTACTGACTGCATCTCTCTCCCTACCAAAAGTCTGAGGCTCAACCTTGGTGTCATGTTTGATCTCGAGATGAGCTGCCGACTGCATATCCGTGGCAACACTAAGACTACCTATTTCCAACTCTAATATTGCTTGACTTCACCCCTGCCTCTGCTCATCTGCTGCTGAATCCCTTATCCATTTCTTTGTTACCTCTAGACCTGACTATTGTAACGCACTCCTGGCCAGCCTCCCATATTCTACTCTCTGTAAACTTGAGATCATCCAATACTCTGTTGCCCATGTCCTAACTCGCACCAAGTCCCTTTCACCCATCACCCCTGTGCTCGCTGGCTTACTTTGGGTCCTGGTTAAGCAACGGCTCAATTTCAGAATTCTCCTCCATGTTTTAAAAATCCTCCATGGCTTTACTGCTCCATAGCTTTATAATCTCCTTCAGCCCCACAACCCTCCGAGGTATCTATGCTTCTCCAATTCTGGCTTCTTGAGCAACCCTGATTTTAACCACTCCACCATTGGTGGATGTGCCTTCAGCTGCCAAGGCCCTAAGCTCATCAAAATAAAAAATGACGTGATTTTTCCTCTCAGAAGCCCATTCTCTCTCTCTTATTAACCTCTTCTCCTAGATATGACACATATAGAAGAAGCTGAGGTGGAAGAAGATATATGAAGCCACTCTGCTTCTGGATGATGACTCTATGCACAGACATGAGCAAGAGACATTAGACCGCCATAATTCTCGAGATCTTCGCTGGTTATTTGGCAGAGCAGTCCCAAACTGATATAACCAGCTGAAGAGGTCATTTCAGTCTGCCACTAAGGACATCGGTGGTAGCCAGTCAGCTGTGCACAGAGAAATAAAGCAGATTGCAGTTGCATTGAAGATAATCATTACCTGAAGATGAGTTATATAAGAAAGATGATATTCTCCATCTTGACATGTGCAATGTCACAGAAGAACCACAGGTATAATAGATAGATGTGATATGAAAACTCAAACATGTTAGCTTTCCTGCAATCCAATATACCAGTTTAAAAATTATCCAAACTTTCACCATAAGTAAATGTTGTTATATGCCAGCTGCCTCACTGTGCCTGCCCCAAGGCATTCTAGAGCATCTGTTTCTAAAAAAAAAGTTACTGGTGTTATGCAGATGACAAAAAAAAACATAAATTATTCAAACACTTGGTTATTAAAATAGAACAAAACAGACTTCTCACCAAGACTTTGTCTGAATAACCAGCAGCACACTTTTCAATTGTCCCATTTTAATTTGAATGCCTCAATATAAAACAGCACAATTGACAAAACTCCCAAACCAGTAAAGTCAGCTGATTTACTGACTCTACAGAAAACCTGGCTCCCAATCCAAATTTAGCCACTGTAACACATGGCACATTGAGAGTTATGACCCAGAGCATACATGCATCATTGCATCCTCTTTAATGTTCAAAATGCAAGTGATGAGATGGCAAGTGCCACCACATGACTGCATTTAAGCATTCAGGAGAGTGACTCAGTCTTATTCCACTGTGCCGCAAGAACCATCATAGCAGAACTGATATAAATAGTGGGTCTCAAAAATTTTTGATTATTCAACAAACAAGTCATACACATAAGAACATATGAATTAGGAGCAGAAGTAGGCCATTTGGCCCCAGGAGCCTGCTCCACCATTCAATAAGATCATTTTTGTCTCGAATTCGAATTCGAATTCCACACTCCCATCTATAGCCTTTGATTCCCTAGCCTAACAAGAATCTATCTACCTCCACCTTAAAAATATTCAATAACCCCGCCTCCACCACCTTATGAGGCAGAGAGTTCCAAAGTCGTACAACTCTGAGAAAAAAAATTCTCTTCATATCTATCCTAAAAGGGCAACCCCTAATTTTAAAACAGTGCCCCCTAGTTCTGAACTAACTCATAAGAGGAAACATTCTTTCCACATCCACCTTGTGAAGACCAGGATCTTATATACTTAAATCAAGTCTCCCCTCACTCTACTAAACTCAGTGAAAATAAGCCCAGTCTGTCCAACCTTTCCTCATAAGACAACCCGATCATTCCAAGTATCAATCTCGTAAACCTCTGAACCGCCTCCAATGCATTTACATACTTCCTTAACTGAACCAAAACTGCACACAGTATTTGAGCTGTGGTCTCACCAATGCCCTGTATAACTGAAGTATAACATCCTTACTTTTATTTTCAATTCCTCTCATAATAAAGGATAGCATTCCATTCATCTTTCCATGCATTCTGTAAATAGGAACTTCAGGGTGTACTATTTATGAAGCAGAATCTGCAGATTTCCTTCATTCATAAAATGATCATTGTGTTATATTTCAATTTCCTCTTTTCCTCTTGATAGTACTGACTCTTACTGGTGTCATGAAAACTTGCTCTGCAAAAGGGGGATTTTTTAATTCATCAATTGGAAACCTACATTAAATTTTTAATGAAACAGAAAAAGCTGGAATTCTGCAGTTAACTTTTTAAAAAAAGCTGGCAGCCAAGATGGCCACCGCAGTTTGCATTTGAACACCTTGCACATTCCAAGACCTCAAAGAGGAGACACATGTCTGATGAGCCTGTACCCAAGACAATGGCTTGCTCTACTGATAGCATTCATTAGCAAGACATTCAATCTCCTGTGGTTCAAAGTCATCGTGGCACATTAACTTGAAAGGGCCAACACTTCCAGGCATAAATGTTAGGCTGCGTTTGCTGGCAATGCAATCACTAGGTGGCGTTGCAGTGGCACATGTGCAAATACAGCCTGTGCCACTAAAATGTCACAGTCTGTGACGTCAGGCAGCTGCCAGGACTGAAGATGGCGCTGCTCAAATAATCATATGAAGGCAACCTAAACACATGGCAGCATACAATGGCCGGAGAGAGCGAGCGAGCGGGCCGGGGAGGGAGTGAGTGAGCATGCCGGGGAGGAAGTGAGCGAGCGGGCCAGGGAGGGAGCGGAGCAAGTGGGTGGGGGGGGGGGGGGGGAGTGAGTGGGCGGGGGGGGGGGTGGAGGCAGAGAGCGCACCCACCACCACCAAGGTCTTTTGCCACGCTCTCCCCGCTTCCCTCACCCCCACTCTCTGCCCACGTTACGCAATGACGTCATCTGCGCATGCGCCAACCAGTCCTGGCAATGCGGAACGCAGCTCATGAACAGAGAGTAGGAGCCAATCTGCGCATGTACACAGATTGGCGCAGTCTGATGACGTCAGCTGCCGGCTACGTTGTCAATAATCACTTTGTAAACGTTAACATCCTGATGCCTGAGGGACTGACATTCCTAAACTTGAATCTCATTAGAAGGTTCCAGGCAATACACTGAGACAATCATGTGACTGTCTGTCGATCTCTGTGAAAGTTGGAAGTTTTCCCTTGGACAAAGCAGAAAAGCCAGTGACTGATTCTGGGCAGAAGCCAGAAGATCTCTCTCTCTCTCTCTCTCTCTCTCTACCCCCAGAAGGCCTGGTCGGGGTGTGCAAAGCCTAGCTGCTGGTTGCTGGATCCAAGACAAAGACACCAGGGGAAGAAAGCCACCTAGAATTCTGCCTACAAGAAAAGCCGGAACCAGGTGGGCCAGCCACAAACTGCACATATACCAGCCAAAGATTTCAAGAACATGACTTCAGCCGGAAGACAACAGAATCATCCAACTCCACAGACTGTGTATTAATTTTTATTTGTTCTGGACTCTAATCCAACCACAGATCTATTCCTCATCACTCTGTAATCTATTTGTGTGTGTGTGAGTCTCGTGTGAGTGCGTGCGTGAATGTGTTACGTAATTTTATTTTTTTACGATCGGGTTTAGATTGTTAAGTATAATAAACTCACCTCTTTCTTGTTTAAACTCAAGAAAACCTGTCAGATTTGTTCTTTTATGATCAGAACACAGGTAAAAGGTAAAATACTTACTGAAGTGGTAAGTGCATCTACTGTTTAAAAAGGAATAAACCCTGTTGCGGTCAAATAAGATGAAGGACAAGAGGGGAGCCTTGGGACCCCCCTCACCTGGGTTTTACAGGCACCAACAGCCGTCATTACCTTCCCTAAGTGGTGATTCTTCATATGTAAGCTTAGGCAGTTAGTGCCAGCAGGCTAATCAAGTATGGAGGGTGTCAGGGATGACCCCAATGCTGCTTTTGGTCAAAACTCCACAAGTGCATTTATCAGCCGGGGTTCCGGGATAGCATTCAGAAGTGGGGCCACTGTCCGATTTTTATCCACAGCAGACCAATTGTAGCCCTAACTGATTAGCTAACTCAACAAAGACTGAGTTGAACCTATGACTTTCTTAGTACCACACTGGTGGAACCTTTACCTAATAGGCTACTAGAGGAATTAAATGTTATTGCCATTAACTTCAGACTCTTTGTTCAATACAAAGTTTAAGTATCCAAGTTTTTTTATGCTTTTAGAGTCATAAAATTTTAGGCACAGAAATGGACCCTTTGACTCATCAGGTCTGTCCAATGTTTTATCCACATGAGCCACTTTCTCTGCTCCCACTCTCCTGATCATTTCCCATATCTTTTAATGTTCCTCTTTTTCAAGCAACCGTTTGATTCCCTTTTAAATTGTTATGACCAAGGTTCGAGGAATGCATTGTCTTTCTCTAGTATCACTACTCCACTGGTCACAACATATATTTAAATGTTTTACTCAGTTACTGATATGGCCAATTATATACTTTATATTAGATACAGAATATAAATCTGCCAACCAGGTTTCTTTAATAAACAACAAAATTGTTGATTTATTATAAAACAAAACTTATTCAATAAAGATGCAAAGCTTATTAACACAATTTGAAATATGAAAGGATTAATATCTACCCTTCTAATATATTCTAACACACACGCGCACACGCACACACTGGTTAAAGAAAAAAATAAAGAAAAGTGATAAAATTGACTCTGCAGAGATATACTTTAAAAAAAAAATTTTGGTCAAGTTATTGTCAATTCTTGAAGGAAAAGGATATGATATGGAATGTTCCTGATGGCCCTTTGGTCTGGCATCTGGGTCCACATTGACGGCTGTCACTGGGATCTTTCTGGATCAGTTCTGTTCAGGAGACATCAAGGAGTAGTCTTGCAGGCTTTTTGGGAGAATTACTGCATCAGTGGGTTCAGCTATCACACTGGATTCTCAGAAAACTTTTCAAAACAGGTGGCAAAGAATGACTTGGGTGGCTTCTCTCTTAGCAGGCTATCTACCAACTGAACTCCAAACAGATCCAAAAATGAAACTAAAAGTCCTGATAGCCATAAACCTAGACTTCTCTAAGTCCAAACAGTTCCATAGTCCATAAGGTTTCAGCTGTTTATTTAGCTTAAGATATGGGATGTCCAGTAAGTGTTTGTTTTTAATCAAAGTCCCAAGTGTCGTTCCAGTGACCCTTTAAAAAAAAACAAGTGCAGGCATCTTCTCAGATATTTTCCAAGTCTTTTAAACACGAGTCCTCAAAAATATTAATAATGGAAGCATCTTCATGACAAAATTAATTTATGAACTCTGCTTCAATCAGGTTTCATGATAGAGAAATCCATATTCTGACCACTCTGTCTAAAACAAAGTCTTGCCTTTTTAATTCATTTTGGGATTATCTTAAATTTGTGCCTCTTGTTACTATCTTTCCAACTAACAAACAATCCTTCACTCTTTACTTCTCATAATCTTTCATAAAATCTTGAAGATCTCCATCAGAACATTCCTCACGCTTCTCAGCTACAGTAAAAACATCGAACTGCTTAAATATCTCTTCATAATGTTAACCCTTCATACTTGATAACATCTTAGTGAAACCATGCTACACCTTTCCCATTGTTTTATATTCTTCCCATAATAGGATGCCTAAAAGTGTGTACAGATTTTCAAATTCAGGCCAGCCAAGGTGTTATACAATCTCAATATTTAGTCATTTATTCCATGCCTATAGATACAAAAGACTCCACTTGTCTTTTTTATTGCATTATCTACTTGTGCTACTATCTTTTATTTCAACAATGACATTTTTTGGAAACTGAGGTGGAATACTGTTGAATTTCAAACCACAAATTTTATTCCTTTCAGTTTTTTAAAAACACAGTTTCTCCATGCCTCTTTCAAGCCAACCAACAAATATTAGTATTCTTGAATTGAGCAAAGAAGTTTGATATCTTCTTTCATTCCAAACACTTAGGCTGGAATTTTACCTCTCTCAGTGACTCCGTGGTGCAGGAGGTGAAAGCAAGTGCTGAAGTCGCTCCCACTTCGTGCCTAGCTGTCGCCCCAATCGAGCACTAACTAACCAATTAGCGGTTCAGCAGCATGTTTATGTCTGAAAAGGGCGCGTGTGGGCGGGAGGGTGAGCGTCAGTGGGGGCGGGGCTAAAGCTGGAAGAAGGGGCTGAAAGCCATTTAAGAGAGCTTTCAGCACCCTCAGTGGCTCTGACCGGGCTACCTGCAGCAAGGAGGACATTGGGAGGAGCAGCATCTGAGAAGAAGGAATAGAACTGGCTGAGGGGGAAAGGAGTGCAACAGGAACTAAAGGGGCGACCCATCCAGTAAACATTAATCTGCCAGAGACATATGAGGACCAGAACCCACTTGCGGCAATGGCAGTGAGAGGCAACCACATGGCACCCAAGTTCTCTGCATGTCCTCCTCCAGGTGGCTGAGGCAAGGTGGGATGTTGCAGATGCCTAATTGACAGCTCAGTGAGGCACTGCTCCATAGAGCTCACTTTCTCTGTGAGGTTCTGCAGGGCCTCCAGGATCGGGCCCTCCACAGCAGCCGCCAATCTGTCAATGGAGGAAGCCAGATGCACAGAGGACAGGGACTGTGCGTTTACTCATGGCCTGGATGGAGCTCTCCAAAGTCCAAGCCAGAGCACGTATTATCTCTGGTAGACAGAAGAAGGAGGCCTCCCAAAGTCACCGAGAAGGCGTGGTTGGAGGTTGCGGAGGAGGTCAGCAGCCACAGGGTAGTGAGGAGGACATGGCTCCAGTGCAGCAAGTGGGTCAATGACCTTCTGCACTCTGCCAGGGTAAGGGGCGTTCTGCTGTCATCGCAGCTTTGAACTCATACAGGAAGGTCACTGGATGTTGATGCTGCAAAGTCAAAGTCATCCTTCTACAGTGAATGACTGCAGCCCTGTCCTGGGCCATATGCTGGGCACATCTGAGATGCACAATGGTCCAGAGGTGTGCTAACTGTGCACTTCAAGGGTATTGGTTCCAGATGCAGCATGCAAGGGGTGAATGGGTGCTCCTTCAAGTCAAGGAACTGAACTAATTGCCATGTGTTTCCACAGGGAAAGAGGGCACAGAATGCCCGAGAGAGGTCCCGATGGCGGGGTGGCCAACATTGCAATTCTCACCAGTGTGGAGTAGGAGGTATTGATGTTTGCAGGGGAGGACGGAGGATGCTCTGTAGCTGATGGTGAGGCCGGAACACCTAGCCAGGAGAGTGAGTTCCCCAAAGTGTGGTTGAGGGGGAAGGTGGGGGTGGGTGGGGGTGGTGGGGGGCGGGTAGGCTCAAGCAATGAAGGTTGCTCGCAAGTTCAAAGTCACACTCGTGGCCACACTATAGTCTATTACTTGTCCTGCAGTCAGGAGTGCTGATCACACCTGATCATTCTGTTTTTCCTTGCAGGTGAAACACAACAGTGGCCAGGCAGCGTCTCCAGGACCCATCCATCCACCTCTGAGAAGGAGGAGGGAAACTCAGAGGGTGCAGCGTCACATCCTTTCCCCATACCAAGCACCAGCTCAGAAACAGTCAACTCGGTTGGGATGCGTGCGTCCTTGGATTGGTGGTCACAACCTGGTGCCAGCACCCCACAAGTGCCGGACCAGCTGCCAGAAGCAGTATTGGCCAAAGCCTCTGACACTCGGAGGACTGTGGGAGGCCAGGCCAGTGCTGAACTCCATGCTGATGATGAGTGTCTGAGGACATCCATTAGGCAGGAGATACTGCAGGTGCAGCATATGTGGAGATCTGGTGGAGTTACCAGAGATGATGCGTGCTCTGGCTCAGACTTTGGAGATCTCCATCCAGGCCCTGAGTAACGCACAATCCCTGTCCTCTGTGCATCTGGCTTCCTCCATTGACAGATTGGCAGCTGCTGTTGAGGGCCAGATCCTGGAGGCCCGGCAGAACCTCACAGAGAAAGTGAGCTCTATGGAGCAGTGCCTCACTGAGCTGTCTTTGAGGCTCCTGCAACATCCTTAAGCTGCTCATCCCTCTGAGGTCAGCAGGGAGGCCCAATTGAGCCTCAAGAGGGCACAGGAGCAACAGCAGAATGCATATGGGAGCTCCACTCAGGGTGCTCCTGACGCATTCAGTGGCTCCTTGTCCCCACTATCAGTAACATCAGCACCTCATAATCCCAGGGTGTCAGAGAGTGGTCCTGAGATTGCTCAGGGTCACCTCAACATGTCGGGGCCCTCACGACCTCGGGCAGGCAGAGGATGCCCAAAGTCATCCTAAGACACAGGGTAGCCTGAACAGCCACCTGCCTCTGCCGTGGCTGGCGGCGAGGGGTCATCCACATGCGTGAGCACTTGCAAATGTTTCAAGAAATCACAATAACTGAGGGGTCACTGGTGTGATTTGAAAATATTTATTTGCTGTTATACTTCATACAAAAACTATTACATTTTTCACTTCGCATTTTCATCTGTCTCAAGTCAATGATGATGTTTTCGGCGATCTTGTTGTTCTGAATGAGATGGAGACTTGGGGAGGTAGCATATTCGGGCCTTGTGGTGTTTGAGGGAAAGGTGGGCCGTTGCAGCTGAGATTTCCACCCGCAGGTGAGTGCTTTAGCACTTCCAGCTGATGTGAATGCCTCATTTCAGACTGACATGTCAGTCGCTGGGTGATGAGCCTCTGTTCAGGAGAAACGCCTGAGTTTGAGAGCCTCCCAGCCTCCCTCGCACTCAACTTCTGCAGCTCCAGCTCCCTTCCCCCCCCCATTTAGGTGGTTGCACCTCCCCTCCTCCTTATCCTCAACCGTTTCACCATCCTCGTCTGAGGACGCTTCCTGCTGAACGATATCATCCTCCAGGGCCTCCCCCCTCTGCAGCACCAGGTTATGTAAGGCGCAGCAGACGACAACAATGCGATATACCCTTGTTGACGAGGACTGCAGGGCACCAGCTGAGCGATCCAGACACCTGAATCTCATTTTCAGAAGACCTAATGTCTGGTCTATGGTGACTCTGGTAATCACAAGGCTCGCATTGTACCGTTCCTTTGCTTCATTCCGCGGGCTCCTCACCGGTGTCATCAGCCATGTCTTCATCAAGTAACCCCTGTCGCCAAGTATCCATCCTTGCAGGTACTCGGGTGGGCTGAATAGTGCTGGCACCTGTGAGTTCTGCCGAATGAATGCGTCATGACTGCTTCCTGGATAACGAGCACACACCTGCAATATACCCTTACAGTGGTCACAGACAAGTTGCACATTCATTGAGTGAATCCCCTTTCAATTAATGAAAGCCCCAGACGCACCTGTAGGTGCTCTAATGGCCACATTTGTGCAGTCAATTATGCCTTGGACTATGGGGAACCCAGCGATGGCACCGAAGCTTCTGGCTCTCTCGGCCTGACTGGCAGAGTCCATCTGGAACCTGATGAACTGGTTGGCACACTTGAATATGGCATCAGTTACTACCTTGATTTAGTGCTGCATTAATGACTGAGATTCCACACATGTCTTTTGTTGAAGCCCGGAAGGAGCCTGATGCTAGAAGTTCAGAGCACCTGTGACGTTTAGTGCAACCAGCACTGGATGGCCACCCATACAGTTGGAAATGACCTCTGCTAGCATCTCACAGAGATGTGACAGTCTCTCGGGACAGGCACAGTCTTCTTTGGCACTGGCGCTCTGACATCTGCAGAAAGCTCAACCGCGGGCAGTAGACCCTGCCTACTGGGTAGACTCGTCTCCTCACAGGTGGTTGCTCCTGGCCACTCTGTGATCTTCTGCCCCTTCCCCATTACCAGGATGCAAATGTCCAGAAGGTTGCTGAATTCCCTGGCCCCTTGTCCTCCGGTCCCTCCTTGTGGCGTAATCTTCCTCACTAGAGTCACCTCCAGAGTGGACAATTCCCATGGCTGCAATGTCCCAGAGATGTATTGAGGACAGCTATTTGCAGCCTGCTGCAAGGACAGACACTCACAACCTCCCTCCCCTACAAAGCATAAATCAGTGATGCTGTGTCTGTGCCAGGAGTTTTACTCACTCCGGTGAACCCTGGTGAGCCAGCAATGACAGCCCCATCCTTGCAAACAATGCACAAATCTATCAAAGAATAGTGAAAATTCCTGGTCCACCAACTCCTTCACAGATACACTGGTTGCCGCTCTTTTAAAGTTGCTGGATTCCTGACTCCTCCTTCGACTCATTTGCCAGACGTAAAATGTGACAGCTGACGTAAAATGGCTGTCAATTGGATTTTAGGTAGCTCAATTGGCCCTTAATTGCTGCAAATCGGACGGTGAACGATGCCTCCATCTCACCTGCCATCCGATCTGTGTTAGATGGGGATTGGGCGTCATGATGTCGGGGACCCCACCCAATGTCATCGCCCGCCACTTTTCGGCTTGGCCGCCTGGGAGGATGCCCGATTTGACGAGGTAAAATTCTGGCCCTAATTTCTCTCCTATTGTCTGATGTGAAATCCCTTCCTGTTTTTGGTCCCTGACTTTTCTACTTCCTGTTGCAGCCTCTGTTAGTCTCACTGTTTCCTATGTATTATTGTGGTCAGTGCTGCTCTAAACTGTTTTCACATGTTTCTCCTCACCCCCCAAAACCCTCTTCATCCTCCCTGTGTTGAAACTGGTGGGGTGGGGTGGGATGGAGGGGGTGGGCAATGCTGTAAAACTGGTGATATTGAATTGAGATGCCCATTATGCACCTTGTCAAATTTTCCTTACCATGGAATTCAACAGAAGAGAAAATTATGCTGAATGTGTAAAGACCAATTTTGATATCGCCCAGTTAAAATTACCAATCAGGACTTATTCTTTCTTAGTTAACTTATTTTTCCTCAGGACCTCCGTCAGTCTTTTCTTCCTCCTGTAACATATAGGTAAGGTGGCCACTTGTCCGGTCTTGTACTGGTCAGTTTGGATTTTAGCGCATCTGGCCCTGTTCCATTACCAGACGGCCTTAGGTCCCGTTTTCCAACACTGCGGCCCAGCCTGAGGGGAAGGTCCGTTCATTCGTGGGCACTCATTGACCAATGTGGAGATGATTTAAAATGAATTATATCAATACCAACCAATTAGAGGCTGGGCAGTTCCAAATGACTACCTTACCAGCCTCATTGGTTATATGTTGGTCATGAAATCATTTCCAGGTCAGTGAGTGCCCACAGATGAAGGACCTATCGGACCTGTCCTGCATCCTTATGATGCTGCCCTCAATGTTACGCTATGTTGTCCTACCAGCCTCATTGGCTAATATCACTGACAGTCATTGAAGATTATTTCTAGCGTTGTCCTCATTACCACACCCACCATCATTCACTAATTCAAAATGTCTAAGAGAAAGACACTGTTCAATCTGGAACAATCAAAAGAATGTGATTTCATATCAAAAAACAGGAAGGGAGAGCATCATGCATTCTGCACTTAGTGCCAATGTGTTATTGATGTCAGCCACCAAGGGAAAGGGAGTAATGGGCGGCACAGTGGTGCAGTGGTTAGCACCGCAGCCTCACAGCTCCAACGACCCAGGTTCAGTTCTGGGTACTGCCTGTGCAGAGTTTGCAAGTTCTCCCTGTGTCTGCGTGGGTTTCCTCCGGGTGCTCCGGTTTCCTCCCACAGCCAAAGACTTGCAGGTTGATAGGTAAATTGGCCCTAGTGTAGGTAGGTGGTAGGAGAATGGTGGGGATGTGGTAGAGAATATGGGGTTAATGTAGGATTAGTATAAATGGGTGGTTGTTGGTCGGCACAGACTCAGTGGGCCGAAGGGCTTGTTTCAGTGCTGTATCTCTAAATAAATAAAATAAACATGAATCAGCACATTTTGTCGGAACAGCACAAACTTAATATTGGAAGTCAAGGTACATCGTCATTGAGCTCCTTTTTTAAAATCGCTCTGTTACCTCAGAACTATGTATGCCGTGAGGCACCTCCAGTCTTATAGGAGTGTCAAATGCAGCATAAATGTTGATAAAGAAATCAACAATGGACTCCTCCACATTGAGTGAGAACATTCTAGCACCATATTCTGTACAGAAACATTTGGATTACATTAAATCAAATTATATTTTTTTCTTTGGCAACTGATGCCTCAAACAAGGGTGCAACAAAGTGTTTCCCCTTAGTTTTGAGATATTTCAATTTGGGAAGGAGGACCAGCATTTACTATTGGATTTCTACAGTGATTGCCAGGAAACCTCAGAAGCAATTGCAACAGAAGTATTATCCAAACTCAGTGGCTTCAATCTAGCCTTGGGAGACTTTCAGCTGACAACACAAGTGTTGATATTGTTATTAGATATTATTGTATATTAGTTATTATATGACATATATTAGTTATTAGTACAATTATTATTGGTAATTATTGCTTAAACTTAATCAATACAGTGGTTCAGTGTACAAAAAATGCAATTGCAGTCTTCTGTGCTCGTTTTAATTAATTATATCAGCAGACCTTAAGCTCGTAGCTATTTTTGTGTCTATGCAAGCATGGGTGTTGGTGGGCTGGGGAGGCAGGGTCTGTGTCTGGTGTTCCTTGCCTCCGCCAGTGTATGTATAGGCTGCGAAAACCCAAGCTTGATTTCCTTTGTCTTCCTACTTACTCTTTTCGACCTTTGTTGTAACATGTGATCCTTGTCATAGCAATTAAAAAAATAACAAATCTGAGGAGGCAGAAGATTAAAAAGATCCAGCTCAATATTGATCTCGAAACAGAATGCACATGCAGCAAGAGGATTACCGAGTTTACATCACTCCATTATATCTCTTCATCTGTGTTTCTTGAAATGAATGTGGAACAAAAGGATGAGCCTGGTAACTCCATGAATTTTGGCAGAACACTTAAAAACATTGAAATTATGGAAGAGGTCTGTGGGCAGGTTGATAGTTCTTAGAATAGTTGTCTGTCAATTTATTTTCATTGTTTGTTGATATTTGAGACACTTCTGTCAAATAGGCTTTAATGTCCAAAAAATTATTGATTTTTAACTTGCAAAGTATTATGTTGCCTTTAATTTTCTACTGTATCCTTTGGATATCTCCTGTCTCCTAGATTTGTAATGCTATATGAACTTCAAGATAATGCAATGAACTGCTGATCTTTCTTATAGTAAATAGTAAATGCCCTGTGAAGAGACATGTCAGATTCCAGAAGCTAAATTTTCGGACCCCACCAACATCCGGAGTGGAGTTGGATGGGGCACGAAAGTTACGAGGATGGCTGGAGTGCTGGCTTCCAAACCCTGCTCCTGACATCAACCATTTTGGCCAACGTGGGTTCAGGGCTGGGAAGGCTGCCCGCCCCCATGAGATGGGCAGGCAATTGGTCTTGTCAAGAGCTTTTTTAAAGGTAGGTAATGGAGGCCAACTGGGATTTTCCAGTCGGTCTCCAGTTTCCCAGCTCGACAGCGGGGGCAGATCAACTGCATGGAGGTGGGCTCCCAGTGGCAGATGGGGGTGCCAGGACTCCTGGCAGGCCTACAAGCCCTCCCTGTCTGCCTGCGTGGGAGTACAACCAAAGGCTCACCCCGCCCCTACCACACCTTATCCCACTGTGGTGGCCTAACTGCTTTTATATTTTTTTATTAAAGTTTTTAAAAAGTGACTGAGAGGTTGTTGTAGCGCCCTCCCAGCTACTTATCTTGTACTGCAGCCGGGTGCTTCTCTGAAGCTGGAAGGCCTCTAATTGGCAAGAGTGCTTGACCACTGCATGGCACTGCTCCTATGAAAAGGTCAAGAGCATAATATTTTCCCTGTGTCTTACTCCCATAGCTCTTGTAATGGCAGTGCTGGAATTGGATACTCACCACAGGAGAGGAATTTCTCTGATTCCTATGTATAAAAAATTGCAAAATGTTCCTCATGACTTAACATGATATTGCTGATCAGAATAATTCTTCACCCCACATGGAGAATTATTGTCATTAACTCATGTTCATCAGCTTTATTACAGAATATATTGAATCACCAAGATGTACTGTGCAATTACATCCACATAGAATTAGTCTTAATTTTGCTGATTGCCTCTTTATTGAGTGTAATGAGCCTATATTCTCTGGAGTTTAGAAGAATGAGAGGTGATCTCATTGAAACATATGAAATTCTGAGAGGGCTTGACAGGGTAGAGGCTGTTTTCCTTGCTGGAGAATCTAAAATTAGGGGGACACCGTCTAATGATGGCGTTGGCCATTTTGGACTGAGAGTCAGAGAAATTTCTTCACTCAGAGAGTTGTGAACCTTTGGAATTCTCTCCCCCACGGAGCTGTGGATGCTTGGGCATTGAGTATATTACAGACTGAGATCAATAGGTTTTTGGATTCTAAGGGAATCAAGGGATAGGAGAATTGGGGGTTGGTGGGGGGGGGGGGGGGTGGGGGGGGAGGGGAGGGTGTGGGGATGTAGAGTTGATGTTGAGCATCAGCCATGATCTTATTAAATGTTGGAGCAAGTTCAAGGCACAGAATGACCTACTCCAGCACCTATTATGAAAGTGCTTCCGTTTTTGTTAAAGATATTTTTTGAGGATTCATAGTCAAACTGAAGAAATGTTGGACCAGTTTTTTTTCAAGAGGGTCATCAAGAGAACACTGAAAGGACTTGTTTGACAACATCATTTACTGGTTGTCGCTTGACTCAAGTTAAAAATAGAACAGAAACCCTGGTAATTGGGGAAGATGTGTGCAGAGAAGTGATAGGTCAGAAGGTGGATCAGCAACAAGGAGGCATAAGCTCAGGACTAATACAAGCAGCATTAAAGGAGAGGAGGCTGACTTGCAGAAAACAGGATCAACATCTCCAACAGGCCTGCAAACAAAGGAAGAGAACTTCCAAGGAGAGAAGAGAATTCCCAAGGAAGGAGAGAAGACCACAACCCAGCTCAGCTTTCCAGCACCTCTTTAAAAGACCCTGAAAAATCCACTGTGTCAACTCATCTCGTCTCCTGTCTTTGAAGAAAAGCGTGCTAAATTAATTCTCAACGCCGCCCGAAAAGAACTGTTCTAAAAGATCCCAGTGACCCGTCTATGTGTACTCAGAGGCTAGACTGTATGCCAGTTTTGGAACATAACATATCTCATTTGCTGTTTTCTTCAAGAATGAGCAGGTATTCAGCCCAAGTGTTTTTTTGTCTGTAACAGAGCTCTGAACAAAAATCCCCTTTGTTTTTCCGGTTAACCAGTAGTATGTGTGTGTGTGTGACTGTGAGGGGCTAAGGTAAAAAAGGAACTTCAAAATTTCTATCTGTGTGTTTATGCTTTACTTCATTACTAGTTAAGACTTGTTTTATAATAAACTGATAATTTTGTTGTTCATTAAAGAAACCTGGTTAGTGTGTTTTATTCTGGGAAATATAGAGCATATGATTGACCGTATTGGGAAGTGGGAAAATTTAAATATATGTTGTGACCTGTGGAGAAGTGGAACTAGAATAAACAGTGCACTCCTCCCGCCTTGGTCATAACACTATTTATTAAGTTCTTGTGCATATAAGTGAAATAAATTTCTTAGCTGCTGCTGAAAACTATTCTTATAGTACATCTATGATCTGGTTTATCCTTGTTTAAACCTTTGAAATGTAATAGTTGTATATTTACAGAAAAATAAAAGTCTAAGAAGATTGCTTGTCGCCCCTGCATTTCTCTCTTTTCCTGAACGCTTTTTTTTTTGTTGTGGTATGATTCCCACATAGTTTTCATAGTAGTAAGTGCTGGCAGGCTATTCAACTGGGGAGAGCATTACACCAAAGTTTAATCTTGTCCTTACTTGACATCTATAGAAACAGATTTTGCAGGAAAAGTTCACAGAATAGTAATCAGGAGTAGAAGTGTGAGGTGATTTTCCCCCCGCCTTCCCACCACTTTTGAACCCAAGGGCACTGAGGCCAATTGTTATGCCCCAGTTGCTGCTGCAGCTGGTATTAGCTAATGCATTACAGACCAGGAATCAAAACTGGACATTCTGGTCTATATAGCTTAGAGAGATTTGAGGCTGTATTTTCCTCCTGGGGTCAGGAACCTGACGTCGGGCGAACTTCCAGGTCCCAACCCCGCACCCTGTCGGAAGTAGATCCCTGACACAATTTTTCAGTGTTAAGCCAATTAATGGCCAGAGGGTATGCTTGCCGTCCAATTAAGGATATTGGGTGGGCCCCCAATGCTGGAGGGCCAATAGGAGGCCCTCCAGCAATGACACATAGGCAGCCTCACCATCTGAAGTGGGAGTTGCCGATGTCGGTAGGAGAGACAGGGCACCTCCATTCTTGAGGTGCCCTCTGAACACTTTTTAAAAATAGAAAAATAGAAAGAGGCCACAGCTACTAGGCAGTCCTCATGGAGGGAAGGCCCCTCCACAGGGCAGTCTGCGGTCATAACCTCTCACTGGCCCTATTTTGGCCACTGCAGAGGGCCCGACTGCTGATTGGAAAATTCCAGTCTGCACAGGAGAGGGGCCTTAATAACCTTTATTCGCTACCAGCCACTTGCGGGTGGGTAGCCATTTGGCCCCCAACCTGGCCTTTTTGAAAGTGGCTCTGAGCGGAACCATGCTAGTGAACTTGCATGCCGCAGGTGGGGTGAGTAGAAATTCAGTGCCTGTCCATTTCCAGTCCCGCCCCCATTGGGCTTCGAAAATCTGGCCCTTGGTATCTGTACTCATGTGGGCAAAAGTGTCCAAACTATATTCCTGAACCATATCCAGCCCATGGAGCCCAAGAAACTCAGTTCAAGTTCTATTTTCATTTCTTACTTGATGGTTTGTACTGCTTCAATATTGAATGTGTGACATTTGGAAAGGACTTTTCTTCACTCTGTTGCCTCATTGGTGGACAAGCCCTATATCAAGATTCTTTCACCACAAGCAGTAACACACTCTTTTCCTTTGTCTCAGGACAGCTTTATCATTTAATCTCTCCTGCCCTCTGCCCTATCACATGACTGATAGATAATCGGCTCATCCATTAGTAAAAAAGAACCAAAAAGACCAATCTTTTTACACTGGCACTAATCACGTTTGTTACTATGATGTTCTTCATAAGCATTAATAATGGGCCCTGATGTCAATTATAGCCCAGTTGACGAATTAAACCAGAAATGAACAGAAAAGAACAGTCAATCCTTTTTGGACCAGATCATGATATCTTCTTTCACTTGCAGCAGTATCCAAGTTGTGCCAACAGAGGGTGCTAACATCTAATTTGCTGTTATAATATTATGTCATAACTCTAAAATTAATATTTCAAGAATTGCCAACATGTTTATATAACATAGTGAACTGAAAGCATCATTTTTTTCCTATCCTGTGGTTAATCTTTATCAAACTGAAATATTATGGAAAATCAAATTTATTTATTCTTTATGAACTCTAGTCTCCTTAAATTACACACATCCGCCAGCATAAAAAGACAACTGCAATCAGAACAAATTGGCTCTTCACAAGCACCATCTGTAAACATTATGCAGAATTACATAAATTAGCCTGGATTTCAAAGGCATAAATCGTCTCAGGGTTGAGATGATATTGAAAAGCTACTGAAAAGTATTCACATGTCATATAATACCTTGCCATGCATTCCATCCTACATGTTATCTTAGTTGCAGCTTACCAGGAAATGAATTAATAGAACTTTTAAAAAATAATTCAGAATGGTCCTTAAATGAAAAATGACTTATTCAAAGAATTCATTGTACATATAGAACAAAGAACAAAGAAAATTACAGCACAGGAACAGGCCCTTCGGCCCTCCAAGCCTGCACCAATCCAGACCCTCTATCTAAACATGTCGCCTATTTTCTAAGGGTCTGTATCTCTTTGCTTCCTGCCCATTCATGTATCTGTCTAGATACATCTTAAAAGACGCTATCGTGCCCGCATCTACCACCTCCGCTGGCAACGCGTTCCAGGCACCCACCACCCTCTGCGTAAAGAACTTTCCACGCATATCCCCCCTAAACTTTTCCCCTCTCACTCTGAACTCGTGACCCCTAGTAATTGAATCCCCCACTCTGGGAAAAAGCTTCTTGCTATCCACCCTGTCTATACCTCTCATGATTTTGTACACCTCAATCAGGTCCCCCCTCAACCTCCGTCTTTCTAATGAAAATAATCCTAATCTGCTCAACCTCTCTTCATAGCTAGCGCCCTCCATACCAGGCAACATCCTGGTGAACCTCCTCTGTACCCTCTCCAAAGCATCTACATCCTTTTGGTAATGTGGCGACCAGGACTGCACGCAGTATTCCAAATGTGGCCGAACCAAAGTCTTATACAACTGTAACATGACCTGCCAACCCTTGTACTCAATACCCCGTCCGATGAAGGAAAGCATGCCGTATGCCTTCTTGACCACTCTATTGACCTGTGTTGCCGCCTTCAGGGAACAATGGACCTGAACACCCAAATCTCTCTGTACATCAATTTTCCCCAGGACTTTTCCATTTACTGTATAATTCACTCTTGAATTGGATCTTCCAAAATGCATCACTTCGCATTTGCCCTGATTGAACTCCATCTGCCATTTCTCTGCCCAACTCTCCAATCTATTTATATTCTGCTGTATTCTCTGACAGTCCCCTTCACTATCTGCTACTCCACCAATCTTAGTGTCGTCTGCAAACTTGCTAATCAGACCACCTATACTTTCCTCCAAATCATTTATGTATATCACAAACAACAGTGGTCCCAGCACGGATCCCTGTGGAACACCACTGGTCACACGTCTCCATTTTGAGAAACTCCCTTCCACTGCTACTCTCTGTCTCCTGTTGCCCAGCCAGTTCTTTATCCATCTAGCTAGTACACCCTGGACCCCATGCGACTTCACTTTCTCCATCAACCTACCATGGGGAACCTTATCAAACGCCTTACTGAAGTCCATGTATATGACATCTACAGCCCTTCCCTCATCAATCAACTTTGTCACTTCCTCAAAAAATTCTATTAAGTTGGTAAGACATGACCTTCCCTGCACAAAGCCATGTTGCCTATCACTGATAAGTCCATTTTCTTCCAAATGGGAATAGATCCTATCCCTCAGTATCTTCTCCAGCAGCTTCCCTACCACTGACGTCAGGCTCACCGGTCTATAATTACCTGGATTTTCCCTGCTACCCTTCTTAAACAAGGGGACAACATTAGCAATTCTCCAGTCCTCCGGGACCTCACCCATGTTTAAGGATGCTGCAAAGATATCTGTTAAGGCCCCAGCTATTTCCTCTCTCGCTTCCCACAGTAACCTGGGATAGATCCCATCCGGACCTGGGGACTTGTCCACCTTAATGCCTTTTAGAATACCCAACACTTCCTCCCTCCTTATGCCGACTTGACCTAGAGTAATCAAACATCTGTCCCGAACCTCAACATCCGTCATGTACCTCTCCTTGGTGAATACCGATGCAAAGTACTCGTTTAGAATCTCACCCATTTTCTCTGACTCCACGCATAACTTTCCTTCTTTGTCCTTGAGTGGGCCAATCCTTTCTCTAGTTATATCATAGAGGAGCCTGGGAGTGATATACAAGGAAGGGATGCAATCTTCATTTGTTGTTTCTAAACCACTGAACCTGCATGTATGTGAGCATGGACATCATTTATGAAACCTTCTATTACATTACAGTTTTGTTGTTTACCCAGCCACCAGTTATATATTTAAACTCATGACAATCAGTATACAGCCTCATTTATCAGCCAGTTATAAATTGAATCCCTCGAGGTAAGAACAGACCAGTTCTTGCCACATTGCCAGTTTCAGGATTGAGAACATGCTTCAGTTTAATTACATACAAATCTAAAGATGCAATTTACACAGGCTGAGGGGAACAATGCAATATAGTCAATATTGTGGAGGGAAACAGTGGTAAGGTCAATATCCAGCCAAGCAGTATCAGAATTGACTTTAGATTGGCTCCACTATCTTCTGAGTGAGCAATTGTTTTTCCTTAAGTAATAAATTTCAATTTTTCTTTCTTGCCCAGATAACATTGTTCTCCTTTGTCTCCAAACTCACTTTGACAATTCCCAAGAGTGTGAAAAGACCTCACTGGTGAACTTTTTTATTTTAAAAAGTGTCCCACACATTGTATGAATGAACCTCTATACTGAAGGGTTCATAGTACTTTACACATTGAAAGTCTCAATTTTTTTCTAATCTTCTATTTTTCTTACCTTTTTCTCTCAAGATTCCCCTGTACCATGTAATTCCTTGACTGAGTTGGTAAGCAACTGTTTTAAAGTTTTCTATCAGTGACTGTTAAATTTATGCCGGGTTACTGGATATTTTTTATATAGATCTGATTTATCTCAAAGCAATGCATATATCATATTTATATTAAATCAGTAACCATTTTATTTGCAGCACTTACAAGATCTCAGTACAATGTCTTCTCAGAACCGTCTTTGTCTCTTTTAGTTTCTCTTAAACTCCACCCATAGGCTTAAGCAATCAAACGCTGTGAACACATATAAGTGGACAGACTAATACAATCAAACCCAAATCAATCAAACACTAAATTTTCCCCCTTTTGACTAAAGACATTATTTCTGAATTAAAGTATTCTAACCATCAAACATATATACATCAAGTTATTTCTTAGTGTTCAACTTATCTGTTTTCTCTAAATACAGAAATAGCCCTTGAGATAGGAAGGTCTCAGGTCTGCAATTAGATTTACGAATTTGAGTTTGTGGATCTGTTTGATCAGCTTGATAAGGTGGATTATTAACGTCACTCATAGGAAAAGGAAATGTATCCTCATAACCACTATCCTCAAAATATCCTGGTCTGCTCCCAATCAAATGTCTCGCATTCCACTTGGTGTTGTCATCCAACAGATAAGCTTTGGTACCGAGCAAATGTTTAATCTGCTTTGGACCTAATACTGATGAAGCAAGTTTGTGGTCATGATTTGGCCGTTTGATTTGAACCCAATCTCCAACTTTAAATTGTGGTTCCATTGCGGCTGTACATTTGTCAAAGTATGCTTTAGTTTTGGTTTTTTGTGATGGCAAATACATGTTGTACCTCACTCTCAGGAAGAGACCCCCACCCCCTCATGCCAAACCTATGAAGTCTTTTTCTTCGACGACCTGCACATCTTTGCAAAATGGTTCCACTTTAAACAGGAGTTGTGCTTTTTTTCCTTGAGCTGGACATAGCATAGTGACATGATGAGCATTTCCACAATTTGGGCACAGTTTTGAAAGTAAGGGGACACATTTTGATGAGCTGGCTGAGGTTTTCTTGTCCTTAACCCTTGAACTAAAGCTGGTTAGGCAAGATGTGTCTGCAACCCTGAGTCTAGGGATGCATGTGTGTATAACCTCTTCAAATGTAACATGGTATATTCGATCTGTACTGCCAAGGATATGGCTTTTCCCAAGGTTAAATCATTATCTCCATGAGGAGACATTCCCTAATTCGTGGAATTGAAGTCTTTTCAATTAATTGGTCATGAATTAGTTTGTTGGTTAGTGTGCCAAATTTACATGTAGGTGCCAATTGTTGCAATGCTGCCGCATATTGTTTAATGGGCTCACCATGTCCCGGGGCTCTCTGGCAGAATGCGTATCTCTCTATCATCACACTTTTCTTTGACCTGCAGTATTTTTCAAGAGCACTTACCGCTGTATCAAACATAGACGTATCTTCTATGAGCTGCTTGAATTTGTGCTGGCCTTCTGCTCCAAGACAATGTACAACTATTGCTTTCTTCCGGTTTGCTGCTACAGCTGGGCTGTCCATCCTCATAACGAGCAAGTAGGTCTCGAACCCCGAAATCCATCACTTGCAGCACAAGGGAGGATTTCCCGACGTTGGAAGAAATGGCTCTGGAGCGGATAACATTACATTTTGCTGAATCATCCTCATTGCCACATTTTTGTTTTGTTTATGCTGGATTACTGGATATTTTTATATATATCTGATTTATCTCAGAGCAATGAAGATATCACAGTTGTATTCAATCACCAACTGGCTTATTTGCAGCGCTTTAGAATATCCCAGCACTTACAAGATCTCAATACAATGTCTTCTAAGAACAGTCTCTGTCTCTTTTAGTTTCAGTTTAAAATGCTTAAGCAATCCAATACAGTGAACATAGATAAGTGGACAGACTAATACAATCAAATCCAGATCAATCAAACACTACAGTGATTAAATACTAGAAAGATACATGAGAGTCCAACAGGGTGATTTGCCCCCTTAAGTTTTCTTCCTTTACTGTCTACAAGTATCTGGTTATTTCTCAGTTTTTTATCTGTCCCATAGCTGGCATTGAAAACCCTCTTGGATTGAAATTGTGCTGTGTGATGTTTGTGACAAACAAATTAACACACTGGAAATTGTTCTGCTTTCTATTTTGAAGGAGGCGTAATGCCTTCAAAAGAAAGAAGATAACTATCTTCATTAAAATAGATAAAGACATTTCAGATGAACTCTCCACTGTATTTATTACTAATATCACACAGAACAACTTCAATGCTATGTATTATTAAATTATGTTTCTGAATTTGTGTTAAATTACATAACACAGCATATTGCAATGCCCCCAAACATATTTTTATTATGAGGCTTTCAGTACAATTCAGTCATTCCATGAGAAACAGCCCGCCAAGTGACTCCTCCAAAGGATGTGAATGGTTTTGGATATTGGATGCAATGTTAATATAATCTATTCTTATGCAAAACTGCAAACATCATCTAGCCGTTAGAGCATGGAAGGAAGAGGCAGGGCTAATAGGTGCCTGTAATTACAGGATCATGTTCTGACCCTCTAAAGGAGGTAATGTGTCACTCTGACCCAATAACATTCTTGGTAAAAGCCTCAGGCAACCACCTCACTTCCTTCCCCAGTACAGTGGCACTTGGACACTGCACAAGGATAATTAGTAGGAATTAAGAATAAATTTGATTCATCCACACTTAAACTATGATTTTGTATCATTAAATCTTTCTGCTTGAACATATCAATAAATGGATGTGCATTTCTCGTGGGTGCGATATAGTACGGCATCATAGTGTTATATAAAGTTGTTATGACAGATCATGGGAACCTGATATAAGTTTCTTGCACTGTGGGGTTTGCAAATCTTAAGCAAATTGGTTCTCCTGTAACCATTGGCTGATTTCCAGGGTGTGTTGCTGCTGAACTGGAGCTGGAAGATCTGCAAGCTGTACTTCATTGTATTTCTTTCTGCTGTATTTCTGAGATTTTACACTGGTATCATCATATAGGGCGAGAGAGAATCTCCAATTAAGGATGGTACAGTAACTTGACATTAAACAAATGCATCATGGCGACCTCCAGGTTATCTGGTCTTAACCCGCAGAATACTCGTATTGCTGAGATGATTGTTGTGGCTCTCAAGTCTTTCACCTTCTGGATAAACTTTGAGTAGTAGTCTGCGACTGTGAGATATCATTCTTGATCATGTGTGAATAAATCGACTCCTACAGTATGCCATGGTCTGGGTGGTACTTCAGTAGCTTTCATCTCCTCTTTTTGCTGTGTGTTGAGTGTTTCTGTACTTCTGGCATACAGTGCATGTAGACACCATGTTTTCAATATTTTTATATATGCCTATCCAGTACACAGCTGATCTGGCTCTGAGCTTACACTTCTCCATTCCCATGTGGCCTTCATGTATCTTTTGGAGAAGTTCTTCCTGTATTGTTTTGGGTATGATTATCCTGGATCCAGCTAGCAGAACACCATCTTCTAGTCTGATAGACCAATACTGCCATATTGCCAGCTGTTTGTGCTGTATCTTATCAGGCCATCCCTGCATCACTTGCTGAGATAGCATCTGTAACTCCTCATCTTTGCTGGTCTCATCTCTAATTTGACTAAGTTTCTGTGGTGTTATGTTCACTAGGTGATGAATCTTTATAGCTAGATCTTCTATCTCATGTTTCTCCTGTGGTGACAACCAAGATATGGTGTCTGCCAGCACCATTTCTCTTCCTGGCCTATATTTCAAAGTGAAATCATAACTCTGAAGCCTCAAGGGTAACCTCTGCAGTCTTGCTGGTACTTTACATAGATTTTTCTTGTAGATCTACTCCAGTGGATGATGATCACTCTCCACTATGAACTTTCTCCCATAGAGATATGTGTGGAACTTCTCACATCCATACAGACTGCCAAAAACTCTCTTTCTATGTTGGCATATCTTGTCTCAGCTGATGTTAGAGCTTTGGATGCAAATGCTATTGGCTCTCCCTCTTGTGCCAGGGCTGCTCCCAGTCCTTTTGTGGAAGCATCTACTTGCAGAGTGACAGGTTTCTTTCTGTCGTAGTAGGACAGACATGTCTCCTTGCATACTACCTTTTTAAGTTTGTTGAAGCACTTGTCATGTGACTCTGACCATTGGTACACTACATCTTCTTTCATCAGCTCCCACAGTTTTGCTATGTGTTACGACATGTGCGGAATAAAGGAGCTCATGTATTGTATCAAACCAAGGAAACTTCTCAACTCTCTCCTATCTCTTGAGGCTTCCATCCCAGACATGGCTGAGATTCTTTCAGGATGCAGCTTGACTCTGTCAGGTGTATACACCATTCCAAAGGACTGGCATTCTGTCACTTTTGTTACGACCGACCGCTCCAGTCAAAACCCCAATCAAAATATACAATTCTGATTGTGGTGGGAGAAACGTACAGTTAATTCAATCCCATCCCTCCACAGATCGCCTAACATATCATTTTAAATTTTCCAAATTAAAGAAAGACCCAGCCAAATTGTACCATTTATTAATCCCCGAATGAGGCTAGCCAAACCAGGTGTCTTTAAATCAACAAATTAATTGTTTAATTAGAGGAACTAAAGTCTTAAATACTACTAAGATTTAAAATAGAAAAAATTAGAGTCCTTGCAAATTTACGCTCCTGACAGAGGTGTAAAAAGTCCAAGGTTGCTTGAAGTCCTCAAAGCCGTCCGATGGGGAGAAAAAGGTTCTTCAACAGTAGAACAGTCTGTAGTCTAATTCCAGTAGTAAGTGATGCCTTCTCCAGCGATGAATTTCAACAATTCGACTTGCAAACACTTTTAATAGAATCAATCTGACTTTAGAATTTTTGAGGGATAAAAGATTGTCACAGTCTAACTTCCCTTCCTTGTTTAAATTATCAGAGATCTCTGTTTTGGCTTGACTTTTTTTAGAATTTTAAATTATTTTATTTAAATAAACAGACTAAATTCTCTTCCTTCAGTTTAAATGGGCTGAGAGCTCTTCTTTCAGGTGCTAACACACAGTTATCTGTCTGCGTCTCCTATTAGAACAGGCTGTTTGCACTATAAGCCAGTTCAAAATTAAATTGTAGTAAATGTATCTCTTGATGCTCAGCTGAGTGGCTGTATCCAAGGCAATGAGAATGCATTCTTTGACTTAGTCTTTAGAGCTTGCTGCCTTAAAGCAGAATAGCTCCTTTTCCAGCCTTAAAGACACACTGCTCACTGCTTTCTTCCCAGAAAAAAAAACTACAGGATCATAACACCTCTGCCCCTGGCGGAATGAAACGCCATTCCTGGAATGCATTTCATTACAATGGGTAAAAAAAAATACAAATTGAAAAAACGCTAACACTTTTTTTTTACACATTTACAGACATACACTTTTCTAAGATGTTAAGACTAAGACAACAAGTTCCATCACAACATTTTGGCTTTAAATTTTCAAAAGGTTGTCCTAATTAGCCAATTCTTAAATTTCCAAGCATAGTCTACCAATTGTTTCGTGTTTTCCTTCCAAGCGTCCCTATTGTCCATCACCTCAGCCAGGTGAACTGCACAATTCGGAGCACTGACCACTACTGGGTTTACTATTCTTTGAGAAATTTCTCGAGTATCCCTTAACCTATGTGGCATCACTTGACACCTGAAAACTCTGTCCGGTATAATAGAAGCTGATTTTTTCTTACTCTGGGGTGTCAAAGGAATTTGACAGGTTTCCTCCAACACATTTGTCTCTTTAGGACACATTTTGTTGCCCACTCTGTCCATACAGTCCTTTAAATAAGAATTTGGGTAGGAGTCTGCCTTCTTTACCACAGTTACTTTTCTAGAGTCTATACAAGTTTGAGCCGACCCACCAGGTTTAGTCATCAAGACCATCTGCGAATTCCAGCTGTCCTGACTAAGCTGTTGTTCAGCGTGCATTGTACCTCTGCTTCCGCTTGGGCCAGTCTGTCTGTACCTAAGTCACAAGATGTTGTTTTAAAGGAATGGTTCCCCTTATACCCACATCAAGTGTGGCTAAGGTTGTACATCCTGGCTTATCCCTACACACTTTATGAAACGTTGTGAAAACCCTGGTTAGGGCGGCACAGTGGCGCAGTGGTTAGCACCACAGCCTCACAGCTTCAGCGACCTGGTTTCAATTCTGGGTACTGCCTGTGTGGAGTTTGCAAGTTCTCCCTGTGTCTGCGTGGGTTTCCTCCGGGTGCTCCGGTTTCCTCCCACATGCCAAAGACTTGCAGGTTGATAGGTAAATTGGCCATTATAAATTGCCCCTAGAGGCCTGGACAACGTATGTCAGCCAAGAGCGACGTCTCAATTCATTCCATCTTCGCTGCCTCCGGAGAATACTTGGCATTGGTGGCAGGACTGTATCTCCAACACAGAAGTCCTCGAGGCGGCCAACATCCCCAGCTTATACACACTACTGAGTCAGCGGCGCTTGAGATGGCTTGGCCATGTGAGCCGCATGGAAGATGGCAGGATCCCCAAAGAGACATTGTACAACGAGCTCGCCACTGGTATCAGACCCACTGGCCGTCCATGTCTCCGCTTTAAAGACGTCTGCAAACGCGACATGAAATCCTGTGACATTGATCACAAGTCGTGGGAGTCAGTTGCCAGCGTTCGCCAGAGCTGGCGGGCAGCCATAAAAACGGGGCTAAAGCGTGGCGAGTCGAAGAGACTTAGTAGTTGGCAGGAAAAAAGACAGAGGCTCAAGGGGAGAGCCAACTGTGTAACAGCCCCGACAAACAAATTTCTCTGCAGCACCTGTGGAAGAGCCTGTCACTCTAGAATTGGCCTTTATAGCCACTCCAGGCGCTGCTTCACAAACCACTGACCACCTCCAGGCGCTTATCCATTGTCTCTCGAGATAAGGAGGCCAAAGAAGAAAAAAAGAAGTATAGGTAGGTGGTCGGGAAATATAGGGACAGGTGGAGATGTGGTAGGAATATGGAATTAGTGTAGGATTAGTATAAATGGGTGGTTGATGGTCAGCACAGACCCGTTGGGCCGAAGGGCCTGTTTCAGTGCTGTATCTCTAAACTAAAACTAAACTGTTTTGCCTCAAAGTGTAAAAGCCTATGGTGTAATTTTCCTAGCCATGCTGTATTCGCTAATTGGATAGTTGGATGTTCAATCTGAGAATTTCCTCGGCCTACTTCTGCCTCATCCTCACTATCCTTTTCCTCTCAACAGTCCTGATCACCTGACATACCTGCACTGGCTTATCCTCCTCCCTGTGGTAATATTGTTTGAGCATATTAACGTGACACAACTGGTTCTTCTTCTGGCGATCAGGGGTGTCAATCAAGTAATCTACCTTACCCATTCTTTTGATCACTCTATATGGGCCACTGAACCGTGCTTTTAATGGTTCTCCCTGTGATGGTAACAATACTAATCCCTCATCCCCTGGTTTTATGGTAGGTTGTGGTTTTCCCACCATTTGACAGGTTTGGCATGTTCTACAAAATTGTCTCACATCCTTTGTAAGACCTGGCCAGTAGTAATGTTTGCTTATGTGTGATTTGGTCTTCCGAATTCCCCTATGTCCTGCAAAAGGAACGTCGTGTGCTAACCTTAATAATCCTTGTCGATATTTAGGTGATACCACTATCTGTTCAACAACTGTCCAGTCTTCGTCGGCAGGCCTATGAAGCAGTTTCCATTTCCTCCTCAAAACCACGTTTGCCATATAATAGCCTTCCGGAACTCCTTTTGCCTCAGCTTCTGACAGAGCAGTCTGCGCTATTTGGTATATCTCTGGATCAGCTTGCTGTGCTGCAATGATAGATGATCTGTTAAACAACTCATTTGGATTATCTAAATCCCCAAATAAGGTTTCAGATGCCTGACTATCTATTTGTCCTGCCCATTTTACCTCCGACAATGGATCATGTTTAGCCATTGCTCGGATAACTACACGCAGGAAATATTCCTGGAATTTGTTCCTGTAATTGCTCCGTTTTCTTAATTTCACTTGGTTCCTCTGCAGCTATAGGAGAAACTGATACTTTTGATCCTGCCAAATCATTTCCTAGGAGTAGATCAATTCCCTTTACTGGTAAAATGCATACAACACCTACAGTTACTATCCCAGATATTAAGTCACTCTCTAGGCATACTTTTACAAAGGTACGGGTATACACACCCCGCCAATTCCATTAACCAAAACTTTAGCGTTCAAGGCGCTCTCTGGTGGAAACCTTATATCTTTCCCCAGCAAGAGTGTTTGGGTTGCTCCTGTGTCCCTGAGTATAATGATAGGTTTTCCTGCCTCACTTACAGGATACGGAGTTACTCTCCCCTTTGACAGAAATTCACTATAATTCTCAGGTATTTTATTCTTAACCTCTACACTCCCTTTAGTTTTAGTATCTGGTTTCACATTCACAGCTGTCGTTAAAGCTATAGCCTGGTCTGCTATACTCTTAGTCAGAGTCTTCTCCTCTGCAGTAACTTTGCATACCCCAACAAGTCCTATGGGTTTACCTCGCAATTTCCAGCACTTTGGAATGAAGGTGACCCGTTTTGTTGCAATGATACTTTGGCTTGCGAACCTCACTTCAACCCTCAGCACCTTCCTTCCTGACCTGAGGAGGTGATCCTGGGGCATTCCCAGCAGTTCCTTCTTGTCCCCGGCTTCTTGCCTTCTCTTCACTCTCCCACTTTCTATCCTTCTCGGGTTTATAGGGGTAACGGACAAAATAGGTTGGATTATTCACAAGCTCAAAATCATCATCAATCTCTGCTGCTTGCCTAGCTTTCAAAACTTTCAGCTTATCTATATGAGTTCTCACTACTGAAGGAATGGAGTTTTTAAACTCTTCTAAGAGAATCAATTCTCGAAGATTCTCATATGTGGTTTCTGTCTTTAATGCCCGTATCCAACAGTCAAAATCCATTTGCTTCACCCTCTCAAATTCTAAATATGTCTGCCCCGCCAATCTCCATAAGTCCCTAAACTTCTGACAGTAAGCTTCAGGGACTAACTCATATGCAGTGAGAATAGCCTTTTTTGCCATCTCATAATCTGCAGAAGCCTCTTCAGAAAGCATGGCATAAGCTTCATGATCTCTGCCTACCAGCCTGCCCTGCATGAGTAATGTCCAGCTTTCCTTCAGCCATTTCATCTGTTTGGCTATTTTTTCAAAAGTTATGAAAAATGCCTCTACGTCCCTTTCCTCGAACTTAGGACGAGCCTGTATAAATTTAAACAACTTCTCGCTGGGTCCTGATCTAAATTCAGATTCTTCCTAACCCGAATTTTCCCTGGATTTAAGAACACCCCTTTGTCTTAGTTTTATTTCTTTTAATTTAAATTCCCTCTCTTCTCTTTCACTCTCTGAAGTTCAAGTTTTCTTAATTCTTTTTCTGTTTCAGGTTTTTTTGTTTCTAACTGAATCCTAGCCAATACCACTGCATCACTCTCAGACCTACTACTTTCTTGTCTCTCATATTCCCTTTCTTGTTCCTTGTATTTCCCTTCAGTTGCATCCTCATCATCATCTTCTTCTACTAATTCCAGATATTCGGCTATTATTGTCAATTATCTCTGCTTTTTTGGCACCTGATTTCAATTCCAACCCCAATTTCGCTGCCAATTCTTTTAATTTGTTCTTAGTTAAAGTTATCAAGTCACTCAGGGACACATTATGCTTTGCCAAAAACTCTGCTACAACCATTAATGCCATAGCAATGGTATAGACTGTACCTTATTATACAAGAGATCTGGTTCTTTTAATTTCTTTGTAATTGGTGTCAGATTTAGATCCCAACAATTGCTATGACCCCAGACATGAGAGCAATTTAATATGATGCCAGATGCAAGACCCCAATTTAAATATATTATCCCAGAGACAAGTAATTAATATGATTCCAAATGTGAGCCCTCCAAATTTGTCTGATTCTGATCCCAGACGCGAGCCACCGAATTAAATACAATTCAACTGTGAGCGAGCCTCCAATTAAGATATGATAACCAAACCAGGTGAGAAACTCAATTAATATATGATTCAAATCTCGAGCGAGCCCCCAATTAATATGTTACGACCGACCGCTCCAAAGCCCCCAATCAAAATATACAATTCTGATTGTGGTGGGAGAAACGCACAGTTAATTCAATCCTGTCCCTCTACAGATCACCTAACATATAATTTTAAACTTTCCAAATTAAAGAAAGACCCAGTTAAATTGTACAATCTACTAACCCCCGAATGAGGCTAACCAAACCAGGTGTCTTTAAATCAACAAATTAACTGTTTAATTAGAAAAATGAAATTCTTAAACACTACTAAGATATAAGCAACATTTAAAATAGAAAAAATTAGAGTCCTTGCAAATTTACACTCCTGCCAGAGGTGAAAAAAGTCCAAGGTTGCTTGAAGTCCTCAAAGCCGTCCGGTGGGGAGAAAAAGGTTCTTCAACAGTAAAATAGTCTGTAGTCTAATTCCAGCAGTAAGTGATGCCTTCTCCAGCGATGAATTTCAACAATTAATGACTTGCAAACACTTTTAATAGAATCAATCTGACTTTAGAATTTTTAAGGGATAAAAGATTGTCACAGTCTAACTTCCCTTCCTTCAGTTTAAATTATCAGAGATCTCTGTTTTGGCTTGACTTTTTTTAGAATTTTAAATTATTTTATTTAAATAAACAGACTAAATTCTCTTCCTTCAGTTTAAATGGGCTGAGAGCTCTTCTTTCAGGTGCTAACACACAGTTATCTGTCTGTGTCTCCTAATAGAACAGGCTGTTTGCACTATAAGCCAGTTCAAAATTAAATTGTAACAAATGTATCTCTCGTTGCTCAGTCTGAGGCAACAAGAATGCACCCTTTGAATCGCAATCTCCGAATGGCTGTATCCAAGGCAACGAGAATGCATTCTTTGACTTAGTCTTTAGAGCTTGCTGCCTTAAAGCAGTACGGCTCTTTTTCTAGCCTTAAAGGAACACCGCATTCTTCCCAGAAAAAAATCTACAAGATCATAAACTTTAACAATGCATTTGTCTGTGTTTAGCTTAATCCCAGCTTTCCTTGTTCTGTCCATGACTTCATGTCGATGGTTGTAATGCTCTTTTCCATCTGCACCATATATCTGGATATCATCTGCTATGCCGACTGCTCCTTTGCAACCCCTGTATGTCTCGTCTACTTTCTACTGGAACACATCCTGGCTCACTTTGAGGCCTAAAGGTAAATGCAGGAATTTGTACAGTTCATGGGTGTGTTGAATGTTTTCAACAATGAAGATTCTGCATCTAGCTTCACATTCCAGTAGCCATTTCTGGCATCAAGCTTACTGAAAACTTTTGCCCCTGCCAGTGCTGGTGTGATTTCTTCCAGTGTGGGAATAGGGTAGTGATCCCTCTTTATTAATTGATTAAGATCTTTGGGATCTAGGCAAATTCTTAACTGTCCATTTTGTTTCTCTCTCACCATGATAGAATTGACCCAATCTGTAGGCTCTGTGATTGGCAATCAATTTATTTTCTTCCATTTCTTGGAGCTCTCTTTCAAGCTTTCTTTTTAGTTCTGCTGGTACTTGGAGATGAATCACTGGTTTCATTGCTGGGTCAATAGTGATCTGATACTCAAAATCTTCAAAGCATCCAACCGTCTCATCAAAACACTCTGGATCACTTGTGCCAGATCTTCTTTGCTTTTGATCGGAGGGCGCTTTTCAATGGGTGTACTAACTTCAACCCTCATTACTGCCTCCTTCACCTCATGGTTTACTGAGATAATCTGCAGCTCTACGCAACTGCTCAACCCCAGGATAGCAGGACCATCTGTTTCAGTGACATAGAACATATAGTTAACATCTTTTCCTTTTGTGTGTCCCTTTGATTTGGGTTGTTCCTAGCTGTCGCATCTCCCCCGTATGCTGTTAGCATGACATTGTTTGGTTTCAGAGCACCTTTCCTTGGATAACCATTTTCCTCCAAATTTTCAGCAAAGGTCTCCTGGTATAGTCTGAGTGGGATGATGTTACTCTGCACTCCAGTATCAATCTTCACCTTCAGATTTATTGTTGTGAGCTTATTTCTCACCCTCTTCCTGATCTGAATGGTTGTGTGAATTTCTTTTCTCTGGGAACTGTCACATCCAGACATTTTGTGCAGTTGTATAGTTCCTATGTCTATCATGTTCTCAAACCCATCATCATCTTCCAGGGTATGGATGTTTTTTAGTTTCTTTCACTACTCATTCGTCATGTTACTCTGGCTCTGATGACTCACCTACCACCTTCTTGCCTTGTTCTGCACATCTTTTTCCAGTGATTGGTCTTGCTGCAAGCTCTGCAGATTGATCCATATGTGGGACATTTCCTTCTGTCTGTCAATTCATGTGGTCGTCAACAGCTCCTGCACGTCTTTCACTCTGTCTGGTGTACATTCTTTTGTTGTTGTTTCACTGCATCAACCCTGCTGCCTTTCTCTTGGCTTAACTGAAGGCTAGTCATTTGGGTAGTCAGTGTCTTCATAAAATCTGCAATATTGTGAAATTGTCCTTTCCGATTAGAGCTTTCTGTACTTCAGGATGTGCAGAGCCCCAAATGAGCTGATCTAGCAGCCTTTCATCTGTGTCCTTAAATTTACATTTTCTGGCTGCATTTTTCAATCTTGTTACAAAATTGTCAATAGGCTCACCTTGTTCCTGTCTGAAGCCTTGAAATTCATATCGGTATATCTGATGATTTGATTTTGGCTGGCGATGGGTGCAGCATTTTTCTAAAATTTTGTCTGGGTTTCTGCTGTCCTCTTCACTTAGGTCCCAACTGTTAAATAAATTTAATCCTTTATCCCCAGCCCACAGAAGGATATAGCTGACCCTCTCTTCTTCACTTGTGCCTTTTAGGAAACTACTGAATGTTAATCTGCACTTTTGTATTAAACTTCTCAAATGCCTCTATGACATCATCAGCTTCCCAATTCATTATGGGATGTAGCTGTGCATTCATTCCTGTCCCGGATGACATTTTGTTTTTCGTTTTCGCATGAGTCACTCAGTTTTTTTTTCTCTCTCTCTGGCACTAATTTGGGTCAATTTTCCCAATCTAATTCTTTTAAAATGTTCTAGGTTTACTCACAGACACTCGCTGCCACCTTATTACATCTTTTTGTTGTTTTCTGGTTCCCAGATGTTGGAAATAATCACATTTTAAACTTGGAAGGGCTTGAGTTTTTCATTTATTTGTTCAGCCTGCATGCTGCCTGCTGTAGGACTGGTAAGATTGGTTTTCTGTTACATATCACATGCCACTCCTGTGCAGTCATGAATGTGGCCCCACTGGAACACTTACACATAACAACTAGTTCCTAGCTAATTAGTTCCTAGCACTTTACAGATAGTAGAACAATATATAACACAGGAGATACCTGGGCAATTTTCCACTTTGTCAGGTAGACACCCATGTTGCGGCTATACAGAAACAGCTTGGTTGGATGCATGGCTAATTATAGAGCACAAGTCTTGAGCACTGCAGCCGGGATGTTGTTGGGGCCCATAGCCTTTTCTGTACCCAGTGCCCTCAGCTGTTTCTTGATATCACATGGAGTGAATCAAATTGGCTGAAGATTGGCTTCTGTGACGGTGGAGATCTCAGGAGTAGGCCGAGATAGATCATCATCTCAGCACTTCTGGTTGGTGATGGTTGCAAATGCTTAAGTCTTGTCTTTTAAACTCACGTGCTGGGCTCTGCCATCATTATGGATGGGGATGTTCATGGAGCTTGCTCATTTCTTAGTTGTTCAATTGCCCACCACAAATTCTGACTGAATGTGGAAGGACTGCAGAGCTTTGATATGATCTGTTGGCTGGGGGATTGCTTAGCTATGTCTATAACATGCTGTTTCCGCTGTTTAGCATGCATGTAGTCCTGTGTTGTAGCTTCACCTCATTTTTTGGTATGCATCTCTTGGCATCCTCATCCACACTCTTCATTGAACTAAGGTTGGTCCCTTGGCTTGATGGCAATTGCAGAGTGAGGGGTATGCCGTTACAGATTGTGGTGGCATACAATTCTGCTGCTGTTGATGGCCCACAGTGCCTCATGGATGCCTAGTTTGAGTTGCTTGATCTGTTCTGAACATATCTAATTTTACACAGTGGTAGTGCTACACAATATGATAGAGGGTGTCTTCAGTGTGAAGGCAGGACTTCCTCTCCTACCCATACTGTCATGAATAGATGCATCTGCGACAGTTAGATTGATGAGGACAAGGTCAAGTAGGTTTTTCCCTCATGTTGGTTCTCTCACCACCTACTGCAGGTCCACTCTGGCTGACATGTCCTTCTGGACCTGGCCAGCTAGATCAGTAGTGGTGCTACCTATCTACTCTTGGTGATGGACATTGAAGTCTTCTACCCAGAGTACATTCTGTTCCCTTGCCATCCTTAGTGCTTCATCCAAGTGGTGTTCAGCATGGAGGAGTACTGATTCATCAGCTGAGGGAGGGCAGTAGGTGGTAATCAGCAGGAGCTTTCTTTGCCCGTGTTTGACCTGATGCCGTGAGATTTAATGGGATCAGAAGTCAATGTTGAGGATTCCCAGGGTCATTCCCTCCTGACTGTGTGCCACTTTGCCGCCACCTCTACTGAGTTTGTCCTGCTGGTAGGATAGGATATACCCAGGGATGGTGATGGAAGAGTCTAAGACTTTGGCTGAAAGGTATGATTCTGTGAGTATGACTATGTCTGGCTGTTATGTGACTAGTTTGTGGGACAGCTGTCCCAATTTTGGCACAAGCCCCTTTATCCTTCTAGTTTTTCTGCTGTTTTCAAATTCTGCTCATCGTCTGTCTTCATTAAAACAATAGTAGCAAAGCTGGTCTTGAGTGTAGCAGTAGATTTCCAGAAGATGTGCATTCAAACAATTCTTAAACAAAGAGGAAGAATTAAATCCTATTAAATGCAAGAGACTTAATTGTAGATATTATAACAATGGTGTTATCGTATCATTACCAGGCTGGTTTTAGTCTGTTCCACACTTTAATTATTCGCTTAATTGGTGATTTAACCTTGAGTAGCAATACTGATATCTGAAATTAAGTGTGGCTTAGAGATTATATCCAAATTAGATATAAACACCTGAAAAACAATTCTCCAGCAACTGTTAATAAAGTGTCAACCAAGATTCAGTTGATAGCACTCTTGCCTCCGAGTCAAAAGCTGTGGGTTCAAGTCTCACTCCAGCGACTTAGAGTCATAGAGTCATAGAGTTATACAGCACAGAAACAGGCCCTTCGGCCCATCATGTCTGTGCTGGCCATCAAGCACCTAACTATTCTAATCCCATTTTCCAGCACTTGTATGCTATGGCGTTTCAAGTGCTCATCTAAATACTTCTTAAATGTTGTGAGGGTTCCTGCCTCTACCACCTCTTCAGGCAGTGCGTTCCAGATTCCAACCACCCTCTGAGTAAAAATTTCTTTCCTCAAATCCCCTCTAAACCTCCTGCCCTTTATCTTAAATCTGTGCCCCCTGGTTATCGACCTATCAATGCCCCTAATAATATTGTATACCTCAATCATGTCCCCCCTCAGCCTTTTCTGCTCTAAGGAAAACAACCCTAGCCTTTTCAGTCTCTTCATAGCTGAACTTGAGCACAAAATCTGGGCTGGCGCTCCAGTTTAGCACTGATGAAGTGCTGCACTGTTGGAGATGCCATCTTTCAGATGAGACGTTAAACTAAGGCTGCTCTCTCTCATTTGGACATTAAATATGCCACAGCACTATTTTGAAGAAGAGCAGCGGAGTTATCCCTGGTTTCCTAGCCAATATTTATCTCTCAATCAACTTCACGAAAACAAACTATCTGGTCATTATCATCATTATCACATTGTTGTTGGTGGGAGGTTGCTGTGCACAAATTGCATACCATGTTTCCTACATTACAGTAGTGACTACACTTCAAAAGTACTTCATTGGCTGCAAAACACATTGGGATGTCCTGACATTGTGAAAGGTGCTATATAAATGCAAGTTTTGCTACCTTTTAAGGATATTATCATGGACATGAGAACTTCAATATGAATTATATTTTTGAAAGGTTCAATTGAAGCACAAAAGTAAAATATCTTTGAAAATCTTAGCCTCCAAATATTAGGACCCACTGGTTTCAGACAGATCTGTGGAGTTCGATATGCAGTTGGCAGATTGGAGTTATATTGCTAATGCACATTTCTGCAGATTGTACTGTCATCAAGAAAGGAGCTTCAACATGTTTGCATGCATGAATGAGGTCATCTGATGTTATCTGATAGTTAACTTTCTCCGACCATTGATAAGATTATTAATTCACTTTTCAAAGTTCCCAGGATGTCCAGTGGTCACTTTGCTAATTTTAAGTGCAGCCCCAAGTGAACGGGAGCTCTACCTCATCCAGTGTGAACTCAGATTGAGGTGAGAAAGGTCTCATATCTCATGGATTATGTACACTTGACAGTCAAAGCGAAGTCTATTTGCTGAATTAGACAGCCACTCTCACATTGGTACGAAAATGCCTATTTAAGTGCACCCCTAGATGCTGATATTCAAGACCTTGCACCTTTAACAGAATTTTTTTCATACCAAATTCAATTTGAATTTGAAACTTTGCTGCAGCTTGTGAGTGAACCAGCACTTGTATAGCTCAAATATTTCTTAGTACTCTCTTAAGCTAGTCATTAATGGAACAAAATCTGCTTGGTTCCTTAATTTTTCATCCATTCCTGTGTGCTGCTGATAACCCAGGTGATATAAGGCAATTGACTTGGCGAAGGATTGGAAACTGCGGGCTGAATTTTTTCAGCTCGCTGCTGATCTCAGAACGGCGATCCGAAGGCACGGGAGTCCTGGCAAGCGGCCGGAATATGGCAGCGGGACGACCGATGGGAGCAGATAGGTAATTACTTCCCTACTTTAAATATTTAAATCCTGCTCCCATCGCTGAACAACGAGGGGGAGGCCTCTCCGCTGCCGGTTATATGGGGTGGGGCCTTCCTGGCATTGAGCCCGTGGCGGGCCTCTCCCGGAGGTATTTTCCAGGCTCCCCCACCACGACCCCGATGTCAGTAAAATTCGCCCCTACATGTGGGACCCTGCATCTGCTCTGGTTTAGTGAAGCCATTTCCCAATCATATGCATGACAGCAATGTCATTGTCTGCCTCATAATGAAAAATACTATGCTTGTGTCTAGTTGTCCCATGTGGAACAGAGGAATAAACTAAAACTGGATTACCTTAATGGAAGCATTATCTAGAGACATAGCATTAACAGGATAACAGATGATATCCATTGTTATCATTAGGCTTATTTCATGCATTTGAACCAAAAGAAGAAGAACATACTTAAATCAATATGCTTTCTCTAAAGTAATCTTAATTCACCTCTCATTATGCTAGTGGCAGACATCAATAATTTACCTTGAGTTTCCATCATGTGGAATTATGCTTGGCTAAAAAGTGAGTGGCAATACTGACTGGTCGGAAAATTGGCTTTAAGTCAATGCCATAAGGTTGAGCAAGTTTTGATACCATGGTATCCAATGGCAAGCAGATGACTGTTATCGAAATGTCTTAGTGAAGTAGTTCTTTCTGAAATGGTAATTTTCAATCCCATCATTAGTTATTCTTAGACTCTGTTAAATGAAGACCAGTTTGCTTTCATACTCCAGTCTTGAGTAAATGTCTTGTTTCAATCTTTGACCTGTTTTTCCATTACACTGATGATTGAGTATCACTTTTAGAGAAACGTGCTAACTAAGCTTTCATCCTTTTAACACTGAAAATATGGGGCAGCAGCGAGGCCAAATTTGTGTCCATTGATCAGTAAAGGAATTCTGCCACCTGCTGCAGTCAAGGTCATGTGCTTGCTTAGTTTCCTTATTGGCTATGAAGGTGACGACCGCACGTAACTTTTGTGGCACAACTTAAAATTGCATAGTGGGATAAGCTCTAAGGGAATTCCCAGTGATGTTGTATTGTTATGTTCTAGTATTGGTATTTAAGGAACTGCTCCATTACCTCTTCAGTGAAGTATACTCTTCTTGTACACATCTCCTCACTAAGGCTTGCGTATTGTCTTTATATTCTATGGAGCGGTGGTGAAGGTAATATCTGGTTGGGTCCATCCTTCTTAATTGCTGCCTGATGCTCCTTTGCTCCATCCTGTGGTACTCTTCCTCCTCTGTGAAACTAGCAGAGAAGGATATGTCCATAGGGAATTCTAATGCATGTTCCTGAGAAGCTCTCACTGTGGGCGGGGGGAATGGGGGATCAAAATATCCCAGTGCTTTCATTCTCTTAGAAACAGTCAGAAGCAAGTTTAGATCATTTCCAGCTGCAGAAATCTCTATTGAGCATGCCTATTGTATGCATGCAGATGTATGATGCTAACAGATAGTAATGATAGAGTGAGGTATTTATGCTGGGCCGTGAGATCACAAGTTGTGGTGGAATACATTTCTGCTACTGCTGATGGCCCACAGTGCCTCATGGAAGTCTGGCTTTTCCACTCCTGTTTCTAGTGTCAGCTGTGGCTCAGTTGTTAACACTCTTGCCTCTGAACCCAGAAGGTTAGGGGTTCAAGTTCCACTCCAGAGTAGTACTTGTGGGAGTGCTGCAATGTTGGTGGTTCTGTCTTTTAAGTGCAAAGTTAAACTGAGGCCTTGTCTGCCCTCTCAGGTGGATGTAAACAATCTTATGGCACTAAAGAAGAGCAAAGGAGTTATCCCTGGTGTCCTGGCTGACATTTACCCCTCAATCAACATCACAAAAACAGATTGTTTGGTCATTATCACATTGCTGTATGTGGGAGTTTGCTGCATACAAATTGGCTGCTGTAATTTCTACATTACAACAGTGACTACATTTCAAAAAGTACTTCACTGGCTGGAAAGTACTTTAGGATGTTGGGTGGTCATAAAAAGGCACTATATAATTGCTAGTCTTTCTTTCTTAGCACAAGGGTAGCTGTCACACTACTGTGTCAGAAGAAGGTGGGTTCAAGCTCCACTTCAGGACTTGAGTATATAAACTAACCTGGGCACAAATGTGAATGGAATCAAAAGACATAGCAGGAGGCTGCAATTGTAAAACAGAAAGAAACCATGAACTAAAAATAAAATAAAATGATGCCTTTTCTTTCAGACGAGATGTTAAACCAAGGCCCTATCTGCCTTCTCAGGTAGATGTAAAAGATCCCATGGCACTAGTCGAAGAGAGAGTAAGGGAGTTGTTCCAGTACCCTGGTCAACATTTATCCCTCTGCCAATATCACAAAAACAGATCAAGTGCTCATTAATTTCATTGCTATGTGCAAATTGTCATGTGAAGCACTTTGTGACTTCCTGAGGATGCAGCAATTTTCCAAGTCTCCTTCAACAGCACTTTCCAAACCTGCAACCTCTACCATTTAGCAGGACAAGGGCACCACCACCTGCAAGTTCCCTTCCAAGTCACACACCATCCTGACTTGCCATTCCTTCACTGTTGCTGGGTCAAAATCCTGAAACTCCCTCCCTAACAGCACTGTGGCTGTACCTACACCTCAAGGACTAGAGCGGTTCAAGAAGGCGGCTCGCCGCCACCTTCTCAAGGGCAATTAGGGATGGGCAACAAATACTGGCTTTGCCAGCGAAGCCCACATTCCATCAATAAATAAGTTTAAAAAAAGGTTGTGAAAGCTGCCCTTGAAATGCAAACTCGAGGGCTGAATTTTTACAGCTTGCGGCCAAAATCAGCGGCGAGCTTTGAAAACGCACGTGCAAGATATGCGATGCTGAGCCACTGCGATATTTAAATGGAGGGGGTGGAACACCGGCCCCCGATGACGTAGAGTGGGCGGACGCTCCATCTTCAGCAACGACGTCTGGCACCACTGTGCAGGTGCCGGCACCATTTTTAAAGGGCTTCAGTCCATTTTTAAAGGGACAGGTTGTAAAAAATTAAAATGTTATTTTCGGTTCCAATTCCCTCTCCCATCCACCCCCCCCATGACTAATCAGTTTATTAATTGCCCTCTCCCACCAAAAAAAACTTTTCTTCCGTTCACGAACTTCCCCCAGAGCTTTTGTAATTTTGACCTTTGACCCCTTCCCACCATCCCCTCAACCCATGGCAAGAGTTTTCTCCGCCCCACTGCCCTGAAAACTTTACTCCTCCCTCCTCCTCATCAGTGTACCACCTCGGATCTCTGACCGGAGATCCAAAAGTGTGGGAGTTCCAGCAACTGGCCGGAATATCGGCATGGAATGGCCATCATGACGAGGTAAGTAATTATGCATTCATTAAAATTTATTTAAATATTTAAATTAAGTTGCCATCACCGAGTGGCAGGGGAGGGCTACCACAAGGCCTCGCTGCCGCCAGTAATATGGGGTGGGACCTTCCTGGTGTCAAGGCCCATGGGGGGCCTCTCCCGGAGGTATTTTTTGGGCCCCCCCGCCATGACCCCAACATCAGGGGGCTGGTAAAATCCAGCCCTCTTACTTTTCCACCTGTCTTTGTGGATCCTTGCAACAATTGCGCCTTTTAATTGTTATTGTAACTTACCCTGAGTGTATCATAAGTATAAAAGCAGGAAACTCACAGCTGCAGCACCATTGGCCCTCATATACGCAGTCCCCACCATTTAAAATGGGCAGTGGCTTATTTCGGCCAAATGCAATGACCATGACTCATTTGCATTAACATCACTTTCAAGGTTGGTCGTTCTAGCACCTCAAGTACTTTGGGCTTATTTTGGGCTTACTCACTAGTTTACACCTCATTAAGGTACACTGAATATAATAAAAGACCTTTGTCTAAGCAGGACTTCATGTTCATGTTTTATATTTTAGGATGAGAATCCATCACCACAACTTGTGCAGATGATTTCTCTCCATTAAGGACTGACCATTGCAAGCAGATAACTCTTTACCTTTCCAGTGAATATGTGCCTATATATTTTGTTATGATCCCCATGGCGACCAACAAACCAAAAAAATTAAAATTACAGACTGACCACAATAGAAAAACCAAATGGACAAGATTTCACTTTTATAAATTTATTCCAACAATCAAACCAAAATCAACCTAACTTAAACATGAAATATCAGACAAATCATGGTGAATATATAGTGTTTATAGATTACATGTTAATTATCAGATGCAACAAAGATAGATGTCATGGATTTACTGGGCAGTCCACTCAGCAAAGATGGCACCCAACAGCCACAAAATTCTTTAAAATTCTTTGAATTTCTTCAGGTAGATTCCAGCTCCTGTTCTCCAAGATGTAGACACCAAGGTAATCTTCTCGTTGATAGTGAACATTGCAGTCTTCCCTTCAACATTTTGATCTTATTGCCTCTCGAACACCCTTGGCCCTGCTCTCGACAGTCTTAATGGCGTGGTTCCACCAGTATTTCTCTAAATCACCGAAAGCAGCTGCTGCAGCTTGTATTTGCTGATGGGAAGCTCCCAGAATCAGTTTTCTCTCTCTGCAACTTCTCTGCCAAAAAGCCTGCAGCCTCCTTGAACTCTGCAATCTTCAAACCTGAGCTTGGATAGCTCTAGTCACATGACTCTGGTCAAATGACTCTGTGTCTTATCTGGTTCCAAACAGTTTCTATTTCCCCAGAAACCTTAAATTTTTAGTTTCACTTTCAAGTTAAGGTCTATCTCAAAAAAAAGTTTTGAAACCAGAGTCAGTGCACCTAACTGAATTCAACAAGTCATCAGTTCCAACAACCATCTGCACATGCTCCTCCACTGGTCTCGCACTGCGGATTCCATCACAATGTCACTCACACACATGTACCAAAATATATTAAACACACATAAGAAATAGGAGCAGGAGTAGACCATTTGGCCCCTAGAACCTGCTCTGCCATTCAATAAGATCATGGCTGATCTTCTACCTTCTTGCATTAGCCCTAAAACCCTTGATTGCCTGAGTATGTAAAAATCCATTGATCTCTGACTTGAATATAATCAATGACTGAGCATCTACTGTCTGCAGTAGAGTATTCCAAAAGTTCACAATACTTTGGAGTGAAGAAATTTCTCCTCATATCAGTCCTATATGTCCTAGATATTCTGGTACTGTAACCCCTAGTTCTAGACTCTCCATCCAGAGGAAACTGTAGCTCAGCATCTACCTTGTCAAGTCCCTTAAAATTTTATATGCTTCAATGAGATCACCTCTCACTCTTCTAAACTCTAGGAAATGTAGGACTAGTTGACTCAATCTCTCCTCAAAAGGCAATCCTTCATTGATATAAATTGTAAATAGCTGAGGCTCAAACACTGATCCTTGTGGTACCCCACCATTGCAGTCAGGCAACCTGAAAGTGACTCTACTCTCTGTTTTCTGTCCATAACCAATCCTCAATTCATGCGAATATATTACCCCAATCCCATGAACCCTTTAAATATATGTATATCACACACACAAGCGCATATGCGTATGTGTATATATAGTACTCAGTGGGCAGATCACAAGATGTACCAAAAAGTGCAAGGGAATTCTGATGGATTGATTTTGGGATATAAAATCTTTGTAAATGTTTTTGCTTCCAAAAAACAGCTACTTGCCCCAAATAATGCCTGGAATTACACTGAAAACAGCGTGGAATTTCTAGGGCGTTATATCGTCTATAAAAAGGGCAGTAATAACAGTGACAACACTGGAACGTGGATATAGGACCATGGCCACTTTGCAGCACTGGTTTCATTGTTTAAATTAAAAGAAATTGAAAGAGTAACCAAAACTCTTGTATCAAGAAAATGGGCATGGATGCAGAAAAGATGAAAAATGACTTTTCACAATTATTTTAAGAACAGTATACATTTAATAAAAATTAGTCATGATATGTGGCATTGAGGAGGTAGTCGAGTTATTTTGTTTGAATTTATTATATTCTACATCATAATACAGTCTCAATTGTTGCATCTAGCAGTGACTAGCTCAATATAATGTTGAGTTTTGTCATACAACATAATAAAATGGTCATCTGTGCCTTTATTTTACAGTCTGCAAGTACGCTCTAATCTTGTAACCATGGGAGATACTGAATTTATCTTGATTCATGTGTGGACCTCTCTGCAAATAACAGAAAACCAATTATCTGCAAGTGAGGGATGTTGGTTGTGCTTGCAGGCTTCACACTATAAATCTCTAATGTTAAGTTAGAAATGTTGAACTGTGTACTAAAGGTGCTGACAGACGAAAAATGACCTTTTCCAAATTGATTAATCAATCAGCAACATAGGTAGCATCAGATCCTTGCAGTACTGTTTCAGTAGAATGACAATATTGTAAAGAATTATTTGTTTCGGGATTAAAGCTGGGTTCTGCTTTGCCTTAATTCATGGGAGGAGTTTTCATCTGAATTAGGCTGCTTGAAAAAAACACGGCTGAAGCAATCATAATCCAAATTGGGGCTATAAATGTGTGCTGATGACACCTGGAGAACCCATAACCATAATGACATTTCTATATTTGTTGAGATACTAGTACTTATGTGTACTAATAAATATTTTGAACAATAATAGTCCTGTTTTTCATTGGATGGCTGACACTGACTTTCAGAATTAGGACCCTGAAACTGTTGTCAGTATTTGCATGGGATCCTAGAAAGTGTGAAAATCACACTTATTCCGATATTCCAGAACAATATTCCGGCAATAGTACTGAAGACCTGTGCTCCAGAACTTGCCGCACCCCTAGCCAAGCTGTTCCAGTACAGCTACAACACTCGCATCTACCCTGCAATGTGGAAAATTGCCCAGGTATGTCCTGTACACAAAAAGCAGGACAAGTCCAACCCGGCCAATTACCACCCCATCAGCCTACTCTCAATCATCAGTAAAGTGATGGAAGGTATCATCAACAGTGCCATCAAGCAGCACTTGCTTAGCAATAACCTGCTCAGTGACGCTCAGTTCCTGACCTCATTACAGCCTTGGTTCAAACATGGACAAAAGAGCTGAACTCAAAAGGTGAGGTGAGAGTGACTGCCCTTGACATCAAGGCAGCATTTGACCGAGTATGGCATCAAGGAGCCCTAGCAAAACTGAGGTCAATGGAATCGGGGAAAACCCTCCGCTGGCTGGAGTCATACCTAGCGTAAAGGAAGATGGTTCTGGTTGTTGGAGGACAATCATCTGAGCTCCAGGACATCACTGCAAGTGTTCCTCAGGGTAGTGTCCTAAGCCTAACTATCTTCAGCTGCATCATCAATGACCTTCCTTCAATCATAAGGTCAGAAGTGGGGATGTTCGCTGATGATTGCACAATGTTCAGCACCATTCGTGGCTCCTCAGATACTGAAGCAGTCCGTGCAGAAATGCAGTAAGACCTGGACAATATCCAGGCTTGGGCTGATAAGTGGCAAGTAACATTCGCGCCACACAAGTGTCAGGCAATGACCATCTCCAACAAGAGAGAATCTAACCATCTCCCCATGACATTCAATGGCATTACCATCGTTGAATCCCCACTATCAACATCCTAGGGGCTACCACTGACCAGAAACTGAACTGGAGTAGCTATATAAATACCATGGCTTCAAGAGCAGGTTAGAGGCTAGAAATCCTGTGGCGAGTACCTCACCTCCTGACTCCCCAAAGCCTGTCCACCATCTACAAGGCACAAGTCAGGAGTGTGATGGAATACTCTCCACTTGCCTGGATAGGTGCAGCTCCAACAACACTCAAGAAGCTCGACACCATCCAGGACAAAGCAGCCCGCTTGATTGGCAAACCATCTACAAACATTCACTCCCTCCACCACCGACGCACAGTGGCAGCAGTGTGTACCATCTACAAGATGCACTGCAGCAATGCACCCAGGCTCCTTAGACAGCAGCTTCCAAACCCGCGACCTCTACCAACTAGAAGGACAAGGGCAGCACATACATGGGAACACCACCACCTGCAAGTTCCCCTCCAAGTCACACACCATCCTGACGTGGAACTATATCGCCATTCCTTCACTGTCACTGGGTCAAAATCCTGGAACTCCCTTCCTAACAGCACTGTGGGTATACCTACCCCACATGGACTGCAGTGGTTCAAGAAGGCAGCTCACCACCACCTTCTCAAGGGCATTTAGGGATGGGCAATAAATGCTGGCCTGGCCAGCGACACCCACATCCCATGAATGAACAAAAAAAAGGCTTTTATAATGGTTTCAATTTGTAATAGAGTAAAGTGGAGCAGAATTATAGCTCCTAACATTTAGGCAACAACATTTTTTTACATAAAATATGCCTAAGATAAAAATGGGCTCCAGTTCCCAGTTTAGCATGAAAGCAATTGGTCTCTTATTCTGTCATTATACTGCAGCTACCAGTTTCAGAGGACTAGTGTGGGATTGAAACATGGACCACCCTGTTTCATTTGCCTGGTTCTTATTGGTTGGAATTGCAATTCCTTGTTCTGGGTAGAGCTCTTTGCATGTTTAGCTGTCTGCATGACAGAGTTCCGCTCCCAGTAGAGCATGGCAGGCAACATCTGCACTCTCTAAATACTTCCATCAATCCTAGGTGGATTTAAAACATGTGCAGGAGGCCCAAGAAGTGACATTCCATGTGATGCACAGCCAAAATGGTATAAGGCTGCTTTTTTAAGGTGCCAGATTGAGCCGTAGTCTAGACTTTAACTGCAACTTTAGTGTTCGCACGAAGCAGAAACCACTTTGCAGCAATAATATAAAGCAAATGCACTTTAAAGCTACTGGAAATTGTTAATGAGCTCTTCACCATGGGTCTCTGGAGTGCGAAATGCTTAATTGTGGCAACTGTCAACCAGACTTTGTAACTATCTAGTCTCTTGTACAGCTAACATTCTTTTCAATAAAACTTTGCACTGACAATTGAAACACATTGGGCTGAATTGGCAAGCTTCAGAAAGTGTGCGGTGGCTCATTAACACGGAGGGGGTGGAGCGCCTGCCCCCGATGACGTAGAGGGGCAGGCATTTCATCCCCAGCAACGGGGTCTGGTGCCACCGCGCAAGTGCCGGCGCCATTTCTAAAGGACTTCAAGCCCTTCAGTTTAATTTTAATTTTTAAGGTCCTGCTGTTCTAAAAATTGAAATAAAATTTTATTGTCGCTTTGAATCCCTTCCCCTATCCCCCCACTGGGTCCGATATAAATCACCCTACCCCCCCCCCAAAAAAAAAACTTTTTTTCGATCCTTCCCCCCCTGAACTTCATTACCTTTGACCCTCAACCCCTTCCCACCATCCCTGCAACCAGTTTTCCCTGCTCCCCCCCCCCCACTGAAAAATTCACTCCTCTCCCGTCCCCACCAGGGTCATGCCTCGGATCTCCAAGTGGAGATCCGAAGGTGGAGGACTTCCGGCCACCGGCCAGAATATAGGCGTGGGACGGTTGTCATGGAAAAGAAGGTAATTATTCCTTTATTATCATGTATTTAAATATGTTAATGAATTTTTTTCACTGAGCGGTGGTGGGGGGGAGGGGGGGCTGCTCTGAGGCCTCGCTACCGATAATAAAATGGGGAGAGGCCTTCCAGGTGTCGAGGCCCGCGATGGGCCTCTCCTGGAAGTATTTTCCGGACCCCCACAATGACTCCTGACATTGGGGGCTTATAAAATTCAGCCCTTTGTATCATGTTACAAAACACTAAAGCAAGGGAGGAATTGCTCATTTCTAACTAAATGGGCCTTCCAGTAGACCGAAAATAACTGAAGACTTTAAAGCTTTACTCGAGGACAATTTGAAAGTGGAACATAAGAACATAAGAAATAGGAGCAGGAGTAGGCCATTCGGCCCCTCATGCCTGCCCTGACATTCAATAAGATCATGGCTGATCTGCCCCAGACCTCAGCTCCTCTTTCGTGTCAGCTCCTCATAGCCCTCAACTCCCCGATATTTCAAAAATCTATCGACCTCCTCTTTAAATACTTTCAGTGATCTAACCTCCACAACTCTCTGGGGTCGAGAATTCCAGACATTCACTACCCTCTGAGAGAAGAAATTCCTTCGCATCTCTGTTTTAAATGCGTTTCCCCTTATTCTGTAATTATGTCCCCCAGTTTGGGATTTCCCCACTAGAGGAAACATCTTCTCAACGCCTATTCTGTCAAGCCCCCTCAGAATCTTGTACGTTTCAATAAGATCACCCCTCATTCTTCTAAATTCTAATGAATAAAGACCTAACCTGTTTCGCCGTTCTTGATAAGTCAACCCCTTCAACCCAGGAATCAGCTTAGCAAATCTCTTTTGAACTGCCTCCAATGCCAGTATATCCTTTCTTAAATACGGGGACCAAAACTGTACACAGTACTCCAGGTCCGGCCTCACCAGCACCCTGTACAGTTGTAACAAGACTCCCCTATTTTTAAACTCCAACTGCCTAGCAATAAAGGCCAAACTTCCATTTGCCTTCTTAATTACTTGCTGCACCTGCATGCTAACTTTTTGTGTTTCACGCAGAAGAACACCCAGATCCCTCTGTGCTGCACTTTTTTGGAGTCTCTCTCCATTTAAATATAAGTCTGCCTTTTGATTCTTCTTACCAAAGTGCATGACCTCACACTTCCCTACATTAAACTCCATCTGCCAAGTTTTTGCCCATTCACTCAACCTATCTATATCCCCTTGCAGATTCCTTATGTCCTCATCACAACATGCCCTTCCACCTATTTTTGTCTCATCAGCAAATCTGGATATATTACACTCTGCCCCCTCCTCCAAGGCATTAATATAAATAGCAAATAATTGAGCCCCTAGGACTGATCCTTGTGGCACTCTACTAGTTACATCTTTCCAACCTGAGAAAGACCCATTAATCCCGACTCTCTGTCTTCTGTGAGTTAACCAATCCTCAATCCATGCTGATACATTACCCCCAATACCGTGAGCTCCCATCTTGTGCAATAATCTTTTATGTGGCACCTTATCAAATGCTTTCTGGAAATCCAAATACATTACATCTACCGGTTCCCCTTTATCAATTCTGCTTGTTATATCCTCAAAGAACTCTAGCAAATTTGTCAAACATGATTTCCCTTTCACACAACCATGTTGTCGCTGTTTGATTGAATTAAGCTTTTCTAAATGTCCTGCTATTTCTTCCTTAATAATGGACTCTAGCATTTTCCCAACGACCGATGTTAGGCTGACTGGCCTATAGTTTCCTGCTTTTTGTCACCCTCCCTTCCTGAACAGGGGCATCACATTAGCAGTTTTTCAATCTGCTGGGACCCTCCTGGAATCCGGTAAGTTCTGGAATATTTCGGCCAATGCCTCCACTATCTCTGCAGCCACTTCCTTTAAAACCCTTGGATGCAGGCCATCAGGTCCTGGCGACTTGTCTGCATTTAGTCCCATTAGTTTGTCAAATACTTTTTCCCTCGTGATAGAGACTGTTACAAGATCTTTCCTCCCATTAGCTCCTTGCTTATCTGATATCTGTGGGATGTTTATAGCGTCCTCTACCGTGAAGACCGATGCAAAACATTGGTTTAAATTATCTGTCATTTCCCTGTTCCCCGTTATCAATTCTCCAGTCACATCCTCCAAGGGTCCCTCGCTCACTGTAGCTACTCTCTTTCTTTTTATATACCCGTAGAAGCTCTTGCTGTTTGTTTTTATATTTCTTGCCAATTTACTTTCATAATCAGTTTTCTCCCTCTTTATTAGCTTTTTAGTCATCCGCAGCTGATTCCTAAAAAAATTCCCAATCCTCTGGATTACCACTAGTTTTCACCACTTTGTATGCCTCAGTTTTTGATTGGGTACTCTCCTTGACCACCTTTGTTAACCACGGGTGGTTCATCCTTCTCATCGAGTCCTTCTTCTTGACCGGGATAAATTTTTGCTGAGTGTTATGAAATATCTGCTTAAATGTCTGCCACTGCTCATCCACTGACCTTCTCCTCAGTCTATTTTCCCAGACCGCTTTAGACAACTCTTTCTTCATACCTCCGTAATTGCCCTTGTTTAAGTTGGGGACACTGGTTTGAGACCCAAGTTTCTCGCCTCAAACTGAATTTGAAATTCTACCATGTTGTGATCGCTACCCCCTAGACGATCCTTAACTACGATATCTCTTATTAATCCTACCTCATTACACTTTACTAGATCTAAGACAGCCTGTTCCCAGGTAGGTTCTGCAATGTATTGCTCTAAGTAACAATCCCTGATGCACTCTACAAATTTGTCTTCCATGTTACCTCTGCCAATCTGATTTGTCCAGTCAATGTGCAGATTAAAATCACCCATGGCAATTGTAGCGCCCTTCTTACACGCCTCCATTATTTCCCGATTTATACTTTGTCCTACAGTGAGGCAAGTCTTCGGGGGCCTATAGACGACTCCCACCCGTGACTTCTTCTCCTTGCTATTCCTTATTTCCACCCAAACTGATTCCACATCATGATCTATTGCATCGATACCACTACTCACCACCGCACTGATACCTTCCTTTATTAACAAAGCTACCCCACCTCCTTTTCCTTTTTGCCTATTTTTCCAGAACGTAGAATACCCTTGAATATTGAGTTCCCAGTCTAGGTCACCCTGCAGCCATGTCTCTGTAATAGCTATCAAGTCATATTCATTTATTTCTATTTGTGCCGTCAGCTCATCTATTTTGTTACAAATGCTGCGTGCATTCAGATAAAGAGCCTCAAGCTTTGACTTTTTACGATTATTACTCATTCTGGTTCTAACTTCTGCTGCACTCTTCTGCTTATATTTTCTGCCCCTTCCTGTCACACTTTGATTACCGTTCGACTCTTCACTACCCTGCACCTCTGCTCTCTCGTTTCTTTTTGATTGTTTAAACTTCCCTTCAATTGAACCCTCCCCCCACAACTAATTAGTTTAAAGACCTATCTACAACCCTAGTTATACGATTTGCCAGGACACTGGTCCCAGCATGGTTCAAATTAAACCCATTCCAATGGAACAGCTCTCTCCTTCCCAGTACTGGTGCCAGCACCCCATGAATTGGAAACCATTTCTCCCACACCAATCTTTGAGCCACGCGTTTACCTCTCTAATCTTATTTACCCTACGCCAATTTGCATGGGGCCCAGGTAGTAATCTATAGATAATTACCTTTGAGGTTCTGCTTTTTAATTTAGCCCTGAGCTGCTCATAGTCCCTCAGCAGAACCTCTTTCCTAGCCCTATCTATGTCATTCGTACCTACGTGGACCAAAACAACTGGATCCTTCACCTCCCACTCCAAATTCCTCTCCAGCCCAGAAGAGATGTCCTTAACCTTGGCACCAGGTAGGCAACACAGCCTTCAGGACTCCCTGTCTTTGCTGCAGAGAACAATATCTATTTCCCTAACAGTGCTATTCCCTATTATTACTACGTTTCTCTTTTCTCCCCCCACTTGAATGACACTCTGAACCACGGTGTTGTGGTCAGTTCGCTCATCCTCCCTGCAGTCTGTACCCTTGTCCACACTGGGAGCAAGAACCTTGTACCTATTGGACAAGGACACTAGCTGAGGCTCCTCCAAATCTACATTCTGGATCCCCATACCTGCCTCACTCGCTGTCACACCCTCCTGTCCTTGACCACGGTCCAGATTGGATGTAGTTTATCTAAGGGGTGTGACTGTCTCCTGAAACATAGTTATGGAGGTTATGCTGTCAGGCTAATGATGTCTTAAAGTTCCTTAAAAAAGTGGCTAGGAAGATAAAGGTGTAAATTATTATGATTCGGATTGTTCTCAATGAATGATGGATATGAGTTAGTTTCACGACAAAGTGCAGCTTGGATACTAAAACAATGTGTGGACATTATTAAAATGTTATGAATAGGTAGAGAACCTAATCAAAAAGATTAATGGAATGTTGGGCTTTATATCTCGAGGATTAGACTACAAGGGGTAGAAGTCATGCTACAGCTATTTAAAGCCCTGGTTCGACCACAATAGAGTACTGTGAGCAGTTCTGGGCACCACACCTTAAGAGAGATTTTTTGAGTCGAAGAGACTTAGCAGTTGGCAGGAAAAAAGACAGAGGCGCAAGGGGAGAGCCAACTGTGTAACAGCCCCGACAAACAAATTTTTCTGCAGCACCTGTGGAAGAGACTGTCACTCTAGAATTGGCCTTTATAGCCACTCCAGGCGCTGCTCCACACACCACTGACCACCTCCAGGCGCTTACCCATTGTCTCTCGAGATAAGGAGGCCAAAGAAGAATTGGAGAATTGGCCGAGGAGGGAGTGCAGTGTAGATTTACCAGAATTATACCTGGACTCCAAGGGTTAAATTACAAGGAGAGATTACACAAACTAGGATTGTATTTCTGGGAATTTAGAAGGTTAAGGGGTGTTTTGATTGAAGTTTTCAAGATATTAAGGGGAACAGATAGGGTGGAATTTTATGCTCTCCCTGATGTGGGTTTGGAGACAGGGAGGGCATAAAATCGGGTGGGACGGTGGTGGGGTTGGGGGTGTGGAGGCTGTCCCACCACCATCCCACCTCCACCAAAATTTAGTCTGTGGCAGGAAGGCCTGTGAGCAGCCTTCCTGCCCCGCTGCCAATTTGGGCCCTTAACTGGGTAATTAACCCCCAATTAAGGGCCTCTTTCTGCTGCGGCCGCAATTACCTGTGCGATGGGTGACCCTGTCACTGCACGGGAAGCACGGCACGAAAAACCCTGTGGGCTGCTTCCCGGCTCTGGTGGGAGTGTCCGTCGTTTAAAGGCACTTAGTGCCTGAACAAGGGACCCAGCATCGGGAAGGGGGGTGCCCACTAAGGGCCACCCCTTCCCTTGCTGCTGGCCTCCTTCCCCGCGACCCCCACCCCTACCTGAGGTCTGGTCCAGCGACAATCCTTGGCCTCCAGGACGATCATCTCCAGCAGCAGCCACCGCCTTCATGGTGGCGCTGCTGCTGCCAGCCTCTGATTGGTCAGCAGCTTTCCAAGGGCGAGACTTCCGGCGACGGGGTCCTAACTCCTATGGAAGGCCCACTGCTGTCCCCTTAAGTGCCTGATTTCTGGAAAAAGGGCGACGCAGGTATCTCAGCGTCGGTTTCCCCCGACATCGAGACCCCCACAGCCAGCATAAAATTCCTGCCATCGGGTAGATAGAGAGAAATCTTTTCAGCTGGTTGCGAACTAACGGGACATAAACTAGAAATTAGACACAGGCCATGGAAATGGTAGTAAGAGTTTGGAACTTTCTTCCGTACCAGAAATTGGTGCTAGATCAATTGTTAAATTTAAGTCTGAGATTTTTGTTTTATTCAGTGATGGGAGGCAAAAGCAGGTACTTGGAGTTAGGTCGCAGATCAGTCATGACTTCATTGAATGGTGGAATAGGCTTAAGTCGCTCAATGGCCTACTCCTTTTCCAATGAAACTAATGTATTTATTTTGAAAATAATTTCCAATGTAGGATTGTTAAATCTGCTAGAATAAAGTCTTTTTGATGCTGAATTGAAATTTGAAAAGCCTTTTTAACAAAACATAACATTCAGAGATTGTTATGAACGTTTCCATATTTTTTGTAAAAACTTGGAATCTATATTTTAAAACTGGAGAAGCTGAACTTTGGGTGTTTTTTCAAAAGGAAGTTCAACAACAGTTTTACCAGTAAACAAGTTTTTACTGGAAAGCGTGTGATTCAAGTAAACATAGCAGGGGGTTTGACTTAAGAGCTGGCTTGTGTTGTGACAAGATAGAATTTATGATTCACTTGGGACTGGCCTGAAAAAAAATTTAGTTTCACTTTGAACTGTTAAAAGCCAGTTTGGTTTTTGGACTAAATAAGTTGTTGGAGATCTGCATTTCGACCTGCCAGGATCAGAAGAAAATCCACACCACTGTTACCCCTCTTTGAAGAATCACCAGGAAGGGCTCCCATTCCCTCAACGAACAACTGGTCTGCGATCACAACAAGAGCTTCCTTCATGTGTTCGTTCACTTTCCTGGCAGCTGCCATGACTCCTTCATCCTCCGCCATTCCAGGCTGTCTCGGATATGCACTCCATCTCCAAAGTGCATGGATGGATCCATGGGGACAAGGGAAATCCCTTGAAGAGATGGCTACTGACCCCTCTACAGGAGCCCCAGACAGAGGCACAGAGGCGATACAACCAATGCCACCTGCTCAGCAGGAAAATCATTGAGCAGGCCATTGTGTTTCTGAAGATGTAATTCTGGTCCCCGGATCAGTCAGGTGACAACCTCCAAAACCCTCCTGCAAAGGTCTCTGTCATTATGATAGTCTGCTGTGCTGTCCATAACATGGCCTTCCAGAGAGGTGTGGACCTTGAGGACAGTGAGGCCCTGGAAGGAGACAGGTCATCGGGGAAGGAGCAGGAGGTGAGAGAGGAGGAGGGGAAGGTGGATAACACTGAACAGAGAGGTGCCTCTGCTGCACTCAAGGTGGCCTCCTCCTGCCACCCTCTGGGAAGAGGACTTCCTCCTCTCCCTCACAGCTTGCAGCATTAGATCCAGGTGAGCACTGATGAAGCGAGGGTTTGCCCAACCCCTAGTGCCAGGCCTCCAACCTTGGTGAAGTGGAAGGTTTTGGCATAAAATACAGATCTCTCCCTCAGGACAACCAGCAACCTCAGCGATGGCTGCTGTGGGGTGTCTACATGAGCCCACACTTGATCTGACCCACCTCCATTTTCAATCCCACTGGCTCTAAGTGGACAGGAAACCCGTCTCCATACCAATTAGGGGCTTGTCCATTTGAAAATTGCAATCTGAATAAGTATCCCACACGAGGCGGGTTTCTGATCCAAAACCAGACCAGGCTCCTGTTTCCCACCTCCATAACGAAAATCCATCCCCAAGTAACTTGAGACACTTCCTGTCTTTAGTATACTGAATTTATACTGATGCTTTTATGTTGAAGCACATCAGTAATTCTTTATATTGATATAAAAGTTAGATTGTAAGAAAAGCTTAAGAATCCAGCCGGTGTAACAGCTAATCAGAAATTCACTTGTTTCTATGCCACAAACTACCTTGAGACAAGCGCTAAACCTCTGTCAAAATAAGGTATGTGCACCACTGTGCATTGATGCTAGTTTAGGTGTACAGAACACCTCCACAGCAGTCAGACTTAGCTGTCTTAATATAAAAGCAAAATACTGTGGATGCTGGAAATCTGAAATAGAAACAAGAAATGCTGGAATCACTCAGCAGGTCTGGCAGCATCTGTGGAAAGAGAAGCAGAGTTAACGTTTCGGGTCAGTGACCCTTCTTCGGAACCCTTAGCTGTCTTTCCTCTTCTGTATAGCTCTCCTCTGTGCACTTCCATTGGGAAATTTATTTGAACAAATGGAACAGGAAGAAAATAAAGAGCAGAGCAACTACCATGAATTCTCATTTTTTTTCTGCTGATGCTTAACATTAAAGCAGAAATAGCTTTATAACTGCTAATTTAGTCTTCTTACTTTGCTATTGAAAGAAGGAAATTGCATTTATGTAGTGTCTTTCACATCTTCAGGATATCCCAAAGTGCTTCATAGCACATGAAATATTTTTGAAAATGTAGTCATTGTTTCAATGTCGAAAAATGTGGCAACCTGTTTGTGCACAGTAAGATCCCACAAACAGCCATGAAATAATGACCAGATATGTCTTGATGATGTTAGCCAAGACTCAAGGGGAGATCCTCTTCTCATCTTCAAAGAGAACATTGAGATCTTTTATGTCCACCAGAGTATGCAGACAGTATCTTGGTTTATGACTCATCTAAAAGACAGGACTTCGAACACTCCCTCAATACTGGACTAGAGTGGCAAACTAGATTAAGTGCTTGAAACCAATACCTTTTGATTCAGGCAAGAGTTCTACTATTGAGCCAAGGCTGACATCTTTGAATTAACTTTCAGCTGCCGCTGATTTCTCCCACCCACCTCCCCTCAACCTGCCCATTTTACATCTCTGATCTGATGGATATGATCTGGAAGTCATACTGTATGTACATGGGAGGTGGTATAATGTCTCTCCCACATCATGGGATGGAAACTTGGGTTTATGTGTCTTTGCCCCTTTTTCTGGTTGTTTATGCCCGATGAACTAGTGCATATATGCAAATTGGCACCTTAATGTTAGTTCACAAGGCAGACAAAGCATAAAGATAGACACTTGTAACGCACGACCATTGGGTACCATACCAGCGCACATGTAGGCTGTGCCTATTAGGAGGCTGCAAGTATGCTGCCCATAATTTTATGTCTGTTAAATTGTTGTGCAATTAACTGTATAAAGACATGTTGCTGGACCCTTCAGGTATTATACGTAAGGTGGCAAAAATGTCATAACAAATTAGGCAACATTTAGAGGAACATATTGCAATTAATATATTTCATGCGAATGCTACACATTTTGCAATGAATGATATTTTATGATTGAGAGAGGTAGATGAAAATCAATTTAAATATATTGAGCCTTAATTAATAAAAATCTGCATCAAAATTGGCTATATTTGTAATCCAACATGAATTACTGTCCAATCAGAAATGCTCATCAAGTTTTCCTTACCCTACAGAACTAGGGAAACTGAGGTGTTGTGTGTGTGAAAGTGTGCCTGAGGCAATATTTGGCTGTAGTTTAAAAGAATTCAAAATCATTATTGGGCTCCATAACCAGATTCTTTTGTAATGTAAATAAAGATTCATTCATTGTGCAGTGTTGCAGGAATTTTGGAAATTGTACATTTTATGCATGTCAATAGGCATTTCTGTACTGCTGACAGAACAAGCTGCTGCCCACAGAAGGTTAAGCAATTTACAAAAAGGAAATGTTCCAGGTATTGTGGATTCAAAACTCAGTAGTACATCAACTGTAAAATGAAAAAGTCCACATGGCAAATGCCTCTGCTTAAATGGAATAATTTATTTTCTAGGATATCAATGCTACACTGACTACAGACAATGGAAAAACAACCACAGGCACCAGCTGTTGCTTTGCTAAATTTAGAAGTAAAAAAGATTAGAAAGTTACTTTCACAAAGAGTTGGCTGAAAGCTCATACTGTACCTAATTCAGATTATCTAAGGTCACTTTTACCTTGAAGGGATGGAATCCATGCCATGGCATTTCCATCTTTAATGCTAACATAAACAGGAACAGTTTTGGACACTCAATAGTATTGGGCATTTTGTAGCGGAACGCTCCGTGCAGTTGGGACGTGCCGTACCACCTATCCTTCGTGGAGCAGTTTCTGCGGAAAAACACCTTTGACTACCGGTCCATCAGGCAGTGGTCTGCACGGAATGTCCTCAAGGCCCTACGGGAAAAGGAAACGGTGGATCCTGTCGGATGGTTCCCCGAGCAGACCGTCAAAGTCATTTGGCGGAATGCCTCATCACCAGAACTTTCAAACAAGCACCAAGACGTAGCTTGGCTGGTGGTGAGAAGGGCCCTCCCCGTCAGATCCTTCATGCACACCCGAAGTCTCGCCCCCTCCGCACAGTGCCCCCGCGTTGGCTGTGGTGGGGAAGAGACGGTCGCCCACCTCCTCCTGGAATGTGCCTTTGCAAAGCAGGTGTGGAAAGAGATGCAGTGGTTTTTGTCAAGGTTCATCCCAAGCAGCTCTGTAACACAGGAGTCTGTGCTCTACGGGCTGTTCCCAGGGACGCACACCGAGACAAACATCAACTGCTGCTGGAGGACTATCAATTCGGTGAAAGACGCCCTTTGGTCTGCCCGAAACTTGCTGGTCTTCCAGCGCAAAGAGTTGTCCACCACCGAATGTTGCAGACTGGCACATTCCAAGGTCCAGGACTACGTGCTGAGGGACGAACTAAAGCTTGGGGCAGCCGCAGCAAAGGCTCAATGGGGAAAGACCACAGTGTAAGGTTCCCCCACCAAGCTAGACTGAGGGGCTGGATCCATGGGAAACCCCTCGAACTGTATCGTTAATATTCTGAATTGCTGTAAATGTAAAACTGTAATTGACATGACAATTGTGAAACGGAAGGGTTGGGAAGAAACTCATGACAGTATTGAAGGAAACTGATCTCGCTTGCAATGTTTGTATGTTTTGGTGCTGTTTGGAAACTGTTTGGCAATGTAATTTTTACAGATTTTTATGAATAAAGTATATTTTGGAAATAAAAAAAAAAAATGTTGTAGTCTGCTGGGTCAGCCCGGACCTGCTGGAAGTATACGAGAGTATGCTCCTGACCGGCAGCATGTCAGAATCCATGAGGAAAGGCATCATCACCCTCATTTACAAGCGGAATGGGGAGAGGGCAGAAATCAGAAATTGGCAGCCCATCTCACTGCTTAATGTTGACTACAAGATTCTGTCCAAAGTCATAGCCAGTCGAGTCAAGTCTGCTCTGGAGTTGGTGATCCACCCCGATCAGACCTGTACTGTACCCGGCAAGAAGATCTCTGATAGTCTCGCGCTACTCAGGGATACGATCGCCTATGTACGGGGCAGGAGGGTGGACACCTGCCTCATCAGCCTGGACCAGGAGAAGGCTTTTGACAGGATATCGCACACCTACATGATGGACGTGCTTTCCAAAATGGGGTTTGGGGAGGGAATCTGCAATTGGATCCAACTGCTCTACACAAACATCAGTAGCGCAGTCTCAATCAATGGGTGGGAATCGGAAAGTTTCCCGATCAAATCTGGAGTCAGACAGGGCTTTCCTCTCTCCCCGGCCTTGTTTGTTTGCTGTATTGAACCCTTTGCTGAGTCTATTAGGAAGGATGCGAGCATAAGAGGGGTGACAATCCCAGGCAGCGGAAGCACTCAGGTTAAAACCTCCCTGTACATGGATGACGTTGCCGTCTTCTGCTCGGATCCACTGTCCGTGCACAGACTGATGAGCATCTGCGACCAGTTCGAACTGGCCTCGGGAGCCAAAGTTAACCATGGCAAGAGCGAGGCCACGTTCTTTGGGAACTGGGCTGACCGATCCTTTGTCCCCTTCAGCGTCAGGTCAGATTACCTGAAGGTGCTGGGGATATGGTTCGGAAGGGCCGGGGCATGCACCAAAACCTGGGAGGAGCGAGTAGCCGAGGTACGACAAAAGTTGAGCATGTGGGGGCAGCAATCTCTCTCCATTGTGGGTAAGAACCTGGTCATCAGGTGCAAGGCGCTCACGTTGTTGCTGTACATGGCGTAGGTCTGGCCCATACCCCACTCCTGCACTGTGGCAGTCACCCGAGCCATTTTCCGCTTTATCTGGGGATCTAAAATGGACCGGGTCCGGAGGGACACGATGTTCAAACCTCTGGACAAGGGCGGGAAAAATGTACCCAACGTGGCCCTCATCCTGATGACCACCTTCGTGTGCGGCTGCATCAAGCTGTGTGTAGACCTCCAGTACGCAAACTCCAAGTGTCACTACGTGCTGAGGTTCTATCTGTCCCCGGTGTTGCGAAGGATGGATCTGGTCATATGGCCGCGGAACGCTCCATGCAGTTGGACCGTGCCGTACCACCTATCCTTCGTGGAGCAGTTTCTGCGGGAAAACACCTTTGACCACCGATCCATCAGGCAGTGGTCTGCACGGAATGTCCTCAAGGCCCTACGGGAAAAGGAGACGGTGGATCCTGTCGGATGGTTCCCCGAGCAGGCCAAAGTCATTTGGCGGAATGCCTCATCACCAGAACTTTCAAACAAGCACCAAGATGTAGCTTGGCTGGTGGTGAGAAGAGCCCTCCCCGTCAGATCCTTCCTGCACGCCCGAAGTCTCGCCCCCTCCGCGCAATGCCCCCACGGTGGCTGTGGTGGGGAAGAGACGGTTGCCCACCTCCTCCTGGAATGTGTCTTTGCAAAGCAGGTGTGGAAAGAGATGCAGTGGTTTTTGTCGAGGTTCATCCCAAGCAGCTCTGTAACACAGGAGTCAGTGCTCTACGCGCTGTTCCCAGGGATGCACACCGAGACAAACATCAACTGCTGCTGGAGGACTATCAATTCGGTGAAAGACGCCCTTTGGTCTGCCCGAAACTTGCTGGTCTTCCAGCGCAAAGAGTTGTCCACCACCAAATGTTGCAGACTGGCACATTCCAAGGTCCAGGACTACGTGCTGAGGGACGCAGTAAAGCTTGGGGCAGCCACAGCAAAGGCTCAATGGGGAAAGACCACAGTGTAAGGTCCCCCCCACCAAGCTGAACTGAGGGGCTGGATCCATGGGAAACCCCTCGAACTGTATCGGGAAAATTTTGTGTTCTGTAAATGTAAAAATGTATATGGCATGACAATGAAATGGAAGGGTTGTGAGGCAACTCATGATTGTATAGAAGGAAACTGATCACCTTTGCACTGTTTGTATTTTCTGACTTGATGCTGTTTTAAACTGTTTGGGAATGTAATTTTTACAGATTTTTATGAAAAAGTATATTTTGGAAATTTAAAAAAAAAAATTTGTAGTTCTGCCTGCAGGATTTCCACAGCAGTGGCTACTTCGACGTGACATTCCAGAATGTGGCGGGATGCATCAAGTTCCTGAAGGCGTTCAAGGAGAAAGGGGACCGGGCGCCACTGTTGATCCTCATAGCGGAGCCGCTCTTCACGCTTCCATCACAAAGGTACCGGGTGGTGACGATTCACCTCTACAACCCCCATGTTCCGGTGGTGGATGTACTCACCTTTCTCACCAGGTGCGTCGAGGTGGCCAGCAGTAGCACTGATGTCAAGGACCCCTTTGGGATTTGGACCAGCAAGCGGCAGGTCAAGGTGACCTTGAAGGTCGATCACAGTGGAGCCATCATCCACCCTCCCTCCAGCTTCGCTATCAGGGGAAGTCGAGGCTTCTTGGTCTACGCTGGGCAGCCCAGAGTTTGCTGCACCTGTGGCAAATCTGGTCACGTGGCAGCAAACTGCAGCACGGTTGTTTGCAAGAACTGCAAGGAGGAACGCCATCAGACCAAGGACTGTAAGGAGACTAAGTGTTGCAACTTGTGCGGTGCGGCAGGCCATCTTTACAAAATCTGCCCCAACCGCTGCCTCAGTTATGCTCAGGCAGCAAGGTCCAAGGAAAGGCCGGGAGAAGGTTCGACGAAGGCGTCCGGTGTTCGAAAGGAGACGAGCAACCTTCTCCGCAGTGAGGAACTTCAGCCTGAGAAGGAGAAGAAAGGGGAGGCAGCTGAAACCAGCGACCCAGCACCTACCCTGCACCTGGAAACCCCTCCTCCACAGACAGAATCAATGGAGGAGGAGGCAGCAGATGGACAAACAGGTCAGTGGCAAGTGGTACAAAGGAAAACCACAAAGAAAAAAACATCCAAAAGCGGAACAGGCCACCACCCAAACCAGTGGCAAGAGGAGGCTTCCTTCTGAAACAGACTACAGCAGCTCCTCTTCACTGGACGGGGAAATGCTGGAACAACAGCCCCTTCAAAAGAGGCGGCAGAACTCCAAGGAGATGGAAGATAAAGCCCCCCAGCCCCCGGGCACGGGAAGCTGTGATGGGCCCGGCGTGCCACAACCCCAAAGAGCCACACGTGACGACGTGGCCAACGCATCCCAGCTGCAGGACATCGACAGCAAAGACACGTCTGGCGCACCTCAACTCCAGGAAGCCGGGAGCAGTGATGTTTTTGAGGAGGAACAGAGGGAAGCAGCAGAGGACAACCCAATCCTTGCTGCCTACAAGACCCCCCCGATGTCACCCCAGCAGAACAAACCCTGCATGAAAAACCAGGAGTGGTTTCTGAGCCCAACTAATGTGAAACAGCTTGCGCACACGATGGGTATGCAGGAACATCCCGAAGGACTGGGACTAGCAAGGACAAATGGTATGGGAAGCAACAACTAACTTTTAAAAAATGGGTGTAAGGATTGCTTCCATTAATGTGCGTAGCATTAAATCTACCACGCGATGTGTTTCAAACTTGGATTACCTCGCCAAGGTCAAAGCCGACCTACTGTTTCTGCAGGAGTGTGGAATACCACACCTCAGCACCTACAGGCTGTGGTCGCGATGGTGGTCCCACAGGCCATCGATCTGGTCGGGGGGTAATGATTGCTGTTCCTCCGGCCTGGGTATTCTTCTGCGGAGAGGTAACTTCACCATCTCCAAAGTTAAGGAGGTGGTGGGCGGTCGCCTCCTCGTAGCAGACGTAATGTACAACAACGCTCCGCTCCAGTTGATCAACGTGTACGCCCCAGTACAACGCAGCGAGCGGCTGACCGTCGTCCCGCAGCTCCCACTGCTGCTGGCAACGTCCAGGCCGGTCATCCTAGGCAGTGACTTCAACTGCATCATCGATGCGGCTGGACGATCCGGCAGTGACGACAGCAAACTGGACGCGACGCCCAGATTCCTAATAGAAACAGTTAAAGATGCCAAACTGCACGACGTCTTCAGCAAACCTGCAGACGGAGCGCAGCGCAGATACACATGGTCAAGATCGGACGGGTCTGCCCGTTCCAGGATTGACTTCCTGTTTGTGTTCCATGCTGTCACGGTCAGATCCACTGACGTCAAGCCGGTGTTCTTCTCCGACCACTGCCTCTTACTGGCCGACTGTCACTTCCAGGACGACCAGCGGGTTGGCAGAGGGACGTGGAAGCTCACTGCTACACTGCTGACCCGAGAGAACGTTGAGGAACTCAAAAGGGATTACAAAGGTTGGAGGACCGTGAAACCCCCCTTTGAGTCTCCAGTTCACTGGTGGGAAGCGATCAAGGAGAACATCAAGAGGTTCTTCATCCACAAAGGTGTTCAGAGGGCGAGAGAGAGACAGAGGGAAATGTCCCGACTCCAGAAAAGTATGCAAAATCTGCTCTGGTTGCAGTCAATGGGGGTTGAGGTCAAGGAGGACCTCCAAGAGGTGAAGAGCCAGCAGACCTCGCTCTTTGCCACGGAGGCCTCCAAGATCATCTTCCGGTCCAGAGTCCACTCCATCAAGCAGGATGAGACGTGCTCGCGTTACTTCTTCCAAAAGATACACAGAGAGAGCTCTGTTATCAGCAGCCTGAAGGAAGAGAATGGCTTGGTAACGTCTTCGCAGCCCGACATACTAAGGATCAGCAAATCCTTTTAAGCTGGGCTGTATGATGCGTAGCCCACAGACAGCAGAGGCTCCCAGTCCTTCCTGTCATCTATCACAGAGGTCTTAGAAGACAGCAGGAGGGAGAGACTGGACAAGCCGCTAACTCTGGACGAGCTGACAAAGGCCGTCGAGTCCTTCGAGACGAGTAAAACTCCCGGAAGTGACGGCTTACCGGTCGAGGTGTACTCTGCCCTGTGGGACTGGGTCGGCCCAGAACTGCTGGAAGTATACGAGAGTATGCTCCTGACCGGCAGCATGTCAGAATCCATGAGGAAAGGCATCATCACCCTCATTTACAAGCAGAAGAGGGAGAGGGCAAAAATCAGAAATTGGCAGCCCATCTCACTGCTTAATGTTGACTACAAGATTCTGTCCAAAGTCATAGCCAGTCGAGTCAAGTCTGCTCTGGAGTTGGTGATCCACCCCGATCAGACCTGTACTGTACCCGGCAAGAAGATCTCTGATAGTCTCGCGCTACTCAGGGATACGATCGCCTATGTACGGGACAGGAGGGTGGACACCTGCCTCATCAGCCTGGACCAGGAGAAGGCTTTTGACAGGATATCGCACACCTACATGATGGACGTGCTTTCCAAAATGGGGTTTGGGGAGGGAATCTGCAATTGGATCAAACTGCTCTACACAAACAGTAGCGCAGTCTCAATCAATGGGTGGGAATCGGAAAGTTTCCCGATCCAATCTGGAGTCAGACAGGGCTGTCCTCTCTCACCGGTCTTGTTTATTTGCTATATTGAACCCTTTGCTGAGTCTATTAGGAAGGATGCGAGCATAAGAGGGGTGACAATCCCAGGCAGTGGAAGCACCCAGGTTAAAACCTCCCTGTAGATGGATGACGTTGCCGTCTTCTGTTTGGATCCGCTGTCTGTGCGCAGACTGATGAGCATCTGCGACCAGTTCGAACCGGCCTCGGGAGCCAAAGTTCACCATGGCAAGAGCGAGGCCTTGTTCTTTGGGAACTGGGCTGACCGATCCTTTGTCCCCTTCACCGTCAGGTCAGACTACCTGAAGGTGCTGGGGATATGGTTCGGAAGGGCCGGGGCATGCACCAAAACCTGGGAGGAGCGAGTAGCCGAGGTACGACAAAAGTTGAGCATGTGGGGGCAGCAATCTCTCTCCATTGTGGGTAAGAACCTGGTCATCAGGTGCGAGGCGCTCACGTTGTTGCTCTACGTGGCGCAGGTCTGGCCCATACCCCACTCCTGTGCTGTGGCAGTCACCCGAGCCATTTTCCGCTTCATCTGGGGATCCAAAATGGACCGGGTCCGGAGGGACACGATATTCAAACCGCTGGACAAGGGCGGGAAAAATGTACCCAACGTGGCCCTCATCCTGATGACCACCTTTGTGTGCGGCTGCATCAAGCTGTGTGTAGACCTCCAGTACGCAAACTCCAAGTGTCACTACGTGCTGAGGTTCTATCTGTCCCCGGTGTTGCGAAGGATGGATCTGGTCATATTGCCGTGGAACGCTCCATGCAGTTGGACCGTGCCGTACCACCTATCCTTCGTGGAGCAGTTTCTGCGGGAAAACACCTTTGACCACCGATCCATCAGGCAGTGGTCTGCACAGAATGTCCTCAAGGCCCTATGGGAAAAGGAGACGGTGGATCCTGTCGGATGGTTCCCCGAGCAGACTGCCAAAGTCATTTGGCGGAATGCCTCATCACCAGAACTTTCAAACAAGCACCAAGATGTAGCTTGGCTGGTGGTGAGAAGAGCCCTCCCCGTCAGGTTCTTCCTGCACACCCGAAGTCTCGCCCCCTCCGCGCAATGCCCCCGCGGTGGCTGTGGTGGGGAAGAGACGGTTGCCCACCTCCTCCTGGAATGTGTCTTTGCAAAGCAGGTGTGGAAAGAGATGCAGTGGTTTTTGTCGAGGTTCAACCCAAGCAGCTCTGTAACACAGGAGTCAGTGCTCTACGGGCTGTTCCCAGGGACGCACACCGAAACAAACATCAACTGCTGCTGGAGGACTATCAATTCGGTGAAAGACGCCCTTTGGTCTGCCTGAAACTTGCTGGTCTTCCAGCTCAAAGAGTTGTCCACGACCGAATGTTGCAGACTGGCACATTCCAAGGTCCAGGACTATGTGCTGAGACTAAAGCTTGGGGCAGCCGCAGCAAAGGCTCAATGGGGAAAGACCACGGTGTAAGGTCCCCCCACCAAGCTGAACTGAGGGGCTGGATCCATGGGAAACCCCTTGAACTGTATCAGAAAAATTTTCATTTGCTGTAAAATGTAAAAATGTTAATGGCATGACAAATGAAATGGAAGGGTTGTGAGGCAACTCATGATTGTATTAAAGGAAACTGATCTCCTTTGCACTGTTTGTATTTTTTGACTTGATGCTGTTTTAAACTGTTTGGGAATGTATTTTTTTACAGATTTTTATGAATAAAGTATATTTTGGAAAAAAAATTTTTTTGTTGCGCTAACAGGATGTCATTGACATCTAAATCTAAAAGCAAAGGCCAGATTTCTCTAGCCTTCTATCCACAGCTTGTGGAGTTGTGGCCTCCAAGAGGATTTGATTCAGAAAGACTACTAAAATAAGATGAAGAAGGCAGAGCAGCTCATAGGATGTGTGTAGTTCTTGACCCCTGCTGTGCAGAGTCTCCAACACAGTACAAAAATGCCTTGTAATGCTCAGTGGTAATTTATTCTATCGTGCCACAATCCTTGACATGAAAGAGCTATTAATGATGGATGGTCCATCTGTATGGCTCTTCAGTTTGAAATCTTTGAGCCTGTTCTGACAGATTCCGTCAGTAGATTGGAAATTTAACTGGAGCCAAAAACTCACCGTACTCTACTAATTGTTCAGTCAAGCATGCATTTTAAGTGTTATCTTGCAAACAAATCCACATTAGGGCCGGGATTTTATCTGGGCAATGGGGGTCTCGACCGCTGGCAAAAGCGCCGGCGAGAGCTCCACGTCACCTACTCTGGGGAAGGCCCGCCGTGTCAATTAGGCACTTAAGTGGACAGTAGTGGGCCTTTCCCAGGATCGAGGACCTCGTGTGGTGTAGGTCCCACCTGCTGAGAAACATCAGCCAATCAGAGGCCGGCAGCTCTTTAACTGAGCAGCGCCACCACAGAGGCGGTGGCTGCTGCTGGTAATGGACCCACCAGAGGCAAGGGCCCCAGGCCACAGTTAAGTCAGGGCTGGAGGGGATTTTGTGCAGTGGGGGTTGCAGGGGAGGGAGGTGTAGTGGGGCGTCTGCAGCAAGGGCAGGGAAGTGGTTCCTAGCAGGCCCTCCTTCCCGATGCCGGGTCCCTCGTTCAAGCATTAAGTGCCTTTTAATGAGAGACCAACCCCCGCCCCCTCCCCCGGAGCCGCCAAGCAACCCGCACACGTCTGCTTGGTGTGCTCCCAATGCAGCGACAGCGTGCCCGCTGCTAGGCTAATACCTGCGGAAGCGGGATGAAGCCCTTAATTGGGCATTAATTGCTCACTTAAGGGCCTCAATTGGCAGAGGGGCGGGAAGGCTGTACACAGGCCTTCCTGCCCCAGACTTAATTCGGGTGAAGGCGTAAGGTGGCGGGGTCCCCACCCGCCACCATCCCGCCCAATTATATGTTCTCCCTGCCTCCAAACCCGACGCGGGGGAGAGCATAAAATTCTACCCAAGGTGTTTGTTAACCCTTTTAATCTGTATTTATCTATTTCAGGATACTTCTCAGAATGGCAAGATTGGTTTCACCAGCAACATCCCCAACTACAGTTGGTTATCAGTTAGCAGACACTTCAGTTTCAATGTATTGTAAAAATGTTGAGCAACAAAAAATTGTTGGTCTTTATTGCAAGGGGGATGCAGTATAAAAGTAGGGTAGTCTTGCTATAAATGTACAGGGCATTGGTGAGCCTGCACCTAGAGCACTGTATATACCCATCTGGTTCACTAATGTCCGTTAGGGAAGGAAATCTGTTGTCCTTACCTGGTCTGGCCTCCATGTGACTTCAGACCCACAGCAATGTGGTTGACTCTTACATGCCCTCTGAAATGGCCTAGCAAGCCATCAGTTGTATCCAACTGCTACGAAGTCAATAAAAAGGAATGAAACCGGACGGATCACCCGGCATCGACCTAGGCACCGGACCAACTAGAAGGGCAAGGGCAGCAAATGCATGGGAACACCACCACCTGCAAGTTCCCCTCCAAGTCACTCACCATCCTGACTTGGAACTATATCGCCGTTCCTTCACTGTTGCTGGGTCAAAATCCTGGAACTGCAGTGTGGGTGTACCTGCCCCAAATGGACTGCAATGGTTCAAGAACTCAGCTCACCACCACCTTCTCAAGGGCAATTAGGGATGGGCAATAAATGCTGGCCTGGCCAGTGACACCCACATCCCATGAATGAATAAATAAAAAGAGATATAGTTTTGGTCTCCTTACTTAAGGAGGGATGTACTTGCATTGGAAGTAGTTCAGAGAAGGTTCACTAGGCTGATTACTGGGATGAAGGGGTTGCCTTATGAAGAAAGGTTGAGCAGATTGGGCCAATTTGGAGTTTAGAAGAATGAGAAGTGATATTATTGTAACATAAGATTCTGAGAAGGCTTGACAGGGTAGATGCTGAGAGGATGTTTCCCCTCATGGGGGAATGTATAACTAGGAGCCACAGTTTAAAAATAAGGGGTCTCTCATTTAAGACAGAGATGAGGAGGAATTTCTTCTCTGAGGGTCGTTAATGTTTGAAATTCTCTTCCCCAGAGAGCAGTGGAGGCTGGGTCATTGAATAGATTCAAGGCTGAGTTGGACAGATTTTTGATCTACAAGGGACTCAAGGGTTATTGGGGACAGGCAGGAAAGTGGAGTTAAGGCCACAATCAGATCAGCCATAATCTTATTGAATGGTTGATTAGGCTCCTGGGGTCAAATGGCCTACTCCTGCTCCAATTTCTTATGATCTTTCTTAAAGTGCTTTTACATAGTACAACTGGCTTTAGAAAAGAAAAGCAATACTTGACTACAGATGTAGCTCTTGCAGTTGAACAACATGAATGTAAGTCCAAGGAGTGGGTTTGGATCGAGCAGCATGATGTTTGTAAAATTACTTTTTCGTTGGAATCCAGAGTGAGGCAGACAAGACACTTGCTCAGCTCATTGCTACCCAATTTCATGGAGGGGTTGCTCACATATCTAAATGACGAACCTAATGCCTGTTTTAAGTGGCTGCCAACGATGCTTGAAAAATAGCCTGAGCCAATTTCAGGTCAGATATTTCTCAGCGTCCTTGGGGCACAGGATGCTCATTCTTGAAATTGGGCCTTGTCCCTGCTATGGTCTAATTTTTACCTCTTTAATTTGTTTTGCTAACTTTGATCTGGATATTTTGAGCAGTGTTTACTGGAAGCAAATGGCATTTTATTCTGATTCCTTTCAGTGAAATGTGGATGTGAAATGTGGAAGATTTTATAATTACTCAATGGAACAATTCCTTACAGTAAATTTCTCATCTAAGTCTGACAGTGTATCTGCAAGGTCCATCTTTTTACCTTTCAAGACATCACTGTCTTTGTAGTCCATTACGTTTACACCAGTCTTTCAAGTACTTTTGTATGTTTTGTACAGTTTTGTATATGTATATTCTATGCAAATTGAGCTTTGTGAAAAAATGGATGTAGTTCATGAAACACGTTTTATATTTTTTCAGGACTAAACCATTTTGCTTCAGCTATTGACAGCTGTAAACTATGGTTATTAACATGGGCCCAGTGGGTAATTTCAGATTCTTCCGGTTAATTTACATTATATATCTCTTGGAGATATTGGGTTAACCTCTCTCTAAGAATATTCAACAGATGAGGTTACTGCACAATAATGCTGGTATGCTATCACACAGCGGAGTTTCACTCCATTTGTGTTTTACAGTGTAGTATAACAGAGCATTTGTAGGGGTTGCTAAACAATTTTGCATCAGTTAGTGGTAGTGCAAATAAGATAGGCTTGTTAACACAAGTAGGCCATTTCCTTGTGTTTAATTTACATTATTACATCTTGTGCTTTATTGGATAGCTCAACAGACCATCGGTGGTAAATTAATGAGCATGAAAGCAGACAATGCTATTTTAATGACTGGCAATAAGTGAGCATAATTAAAAATCCATTTACCACCCAAATAGCGTTGATAATCTTAATTAGTTTCCTGTTTAGACGTCACTGCCAACATTTTTACACCTGACAATTTAATGAGAATAACCTGGGTGTTTAATCCTATGGAGAAGTGCCTGACCTTTTGACCCCTCCCTACAGTTGAGATTAAGAAGCATATGTGGGGAATGATGGGTCTGAAGGTGCATCCTACCCCCAGTGGCAATGTACCTTTCTTCAAACAATCTATAAGGATGACACTGGTACTGTCATCAAAAGGAAAAACAAATTTGCATGTCAGCCCCTGTCCCTCCCACACACAACTCAAATAAAAAATGTATATTCAACAAAACGAAAGGAAACTTATAGAGCTAAATCAAATATTATTGCATGAGTTAATAAGATGTCCTGTTTCTTGCGGTGGCCACCAGTTGCGGAACAATGGCAGTGTGCTTGAGCTCCACTACACCAAATTATCATGTTATCCATTCCCATCTTAAGAAGCTCTTATTGATGTTTAGGTGCCACCATGCCTGATAAAAGCAGGTTTAAGTCTGAGCTGGGTGTCACGGAATGCAGAGATTGTAGAAGGCTGGGGTTAAACATTTTTGCTTGTCATATTATTGCAACGGAACTAATTTAGTTCGAAAATAATTTCCTTAAGGGTCACCATTCTGATGCAGCTGCCAGCTTCTTCAAGCTTCATTGGATTATTGGACCCCCAAGTTAATTTTTCATTGTTGACTCAGAGGCATGCATAATTCCAAGAGCTGTTATCAGCTATTCAGCCAGCATCTCAACTATTTTCAGGAAGGTAAATACTATACAGTGAATGAATATATTATAGTGGAAACAAATTGGACATAGAAGAAAGAACTTGCAATAATATAACATAAGAACATAAGGAATAGGAGCAGGAGTAGGCCATATGGGCCCTCGAGCCTGCTTTCCATTCAATAAGACTGATCTTCTACCTCATAGAATCATAGTTATTTTTACGGCAGAGATGGAGGTCATTCAGCCCATCAAGTCCATGCCTGTGGAGCAATCCAGTCAGTCCCACTCCCCCGCTGGATCCCAGTAGCCCTGCAAATCTATTTCCTTCAAGTGCCCATCCAATTTTACTATTCTAGTAAATCTCCTCTGCACCTTCTCAGGGATCCTCACATCCTTCCTAAAGTGTGGTGACTAGAACTGGATGCAATACTCTAGTTGGGGCATAACCAGAACTTTATAAAGGTTCAGTATAACCTCCTTGCTTTTGTACTCTATGCATCTACGTATGAAGCCCAAGATCCCATATGTTTTGTTAACCACTCTCTCAATATGTCCTGCCACCTTCAAAGATTGATGCACATGAACCCCCAGGTGCCTCTGTTCCTGCACACTCTTTAAAACTGCACAATTAAGAATATATTGACTCATTCTATCCCTTCTGCCAAAATGCATCACCTCACACTTGTCTGTATTAAATTCCATCTGCCACTTGTCTGCCCATTCTGCTAGCCTATCTATGTCCTGTTGGAGGTGATTCGTGTCATCCTCACTGTTTGCCACTCCTCCAAGTTTGGTAACATTGGCAAATTTTGAAATTGTACTCTGTATTCCAAGATCTAAGTCATTTATATATAGCAAAAAAAGCTGTGGTCCCAGCACTGACCCTTGGGGAACACCACTGTCTACCATCCTTCAGACTGAAAAACAACTATTTACCATGACTCACTGTTTTCAGTCCTTGAGCCAAGTTTTAATCCAATTGGACACTGATCCTCCTATTCCATGACCCTCAATTTTGTTAACCAGTCTTTTATGTGCTACTTTATCAAATTCTTTCTTTAAATCCATATAGACAACATCCACTGCATTCCCTTCATCAACCTTCTGTGTTACTTCATTAAAAAATTCAATTAGATTAGTCAAGCATGATCTGCCTTTTACAAATCCATGCTGGTTATCCTTAATTAACTCAAACCGCTCCAAGGGCCTGTTGATTTTTTTCCCAATTATTGTTTCTAAAACCTTACCCACAACTGATGTTAAACTAACTGGCCTGTAGTTGCTAGAACTGTCCTAACACCCTTTCTTGAATAAGGTGTCACATTTGCCACTGCCCAATCCTCTGGCATCTCCCCCGTATCCAGGGAAGATTTGAAGATTATGGCAAGCCCTTACACTATCTCCACCCCCACTTCCCTCAGCAACCTGGGAAATAAGCCATCCGGACCAGGTGACATATCTACCCTAAGCATAGCCAGCCTTTCCAGTATCTCCTCCCTCTCAATTTTTAACCTATCCATTGCCTCTAATCTCTCCGCTCCTACCAATATTTTGTCAGATTCGTCTTCCTTAGTAAACACTGAAACAAAGTACTCATTAAGTATTCAAGCCTTGTCCTGTGCATCTCAGCATATATTATCCTCTTTGGCCCTAATAGGCCCCGCTTCACCTCTTACTGTCCACTTACTGGGCAGCACAGTGGTGCAGTGGTTAGCACCGCAGCCTCACAGCTCCAGCGACCCGGGTTCAATTCTGGGTACTGCCTGTGTGGAGTTTGCAAGTTCTCCCTGTGACTGCGTGGGTTTTCGCCGGGTGCTCCGGTTTCCTCCCACATGCCAAAGACTTGCAGGTTGATAGGTAAATTGGCAATTATAAATTGCCCCTAGTATAGGTAGGTGGTAAGGGAATTGAGGGAAGGTGGGGATGTGGTAGGAATATGGGATTAATGTAGGATGATGTATAAATGGGTGGTTGATGGTTGGCACAGACTCAGTGGGCCGAAGGGCCTGTTTCAGTGCTGTATCTCTAAATAAATAATACTATTTACATGCCAGTAGAAGATTTCATTTTGACTGCCATTCTATTCTCATATTCTCTCTTTGCCATTCTTATTTTCCTCTTCACCTCCCCTCTCAACTTATTGTATTTGGCCTGGTTCTCATTTGAAGAATTCACCTGACATGCATCATATACCCTCTTTTTTTGTTTCATCATAAGCTCTATCTCCCTCATCATCCAAGGAGCCTGTTTTTGGTTCAACTACCTTTTGCCTTTGTTGGAATGCATCTGTCCTGTACCTGAAGCATCTCTTCCTTAAAGATAGCCCAATGTCCCACTACAGTTTTTGGTGTCAGTCTTTGGTTCCATTTTATCCTGGCTAGATCCGTTCTCATTGCATTGACATTAGTCCTCTTCCAATCTAGCCATTTTACCTTATATTGTTCCTTGCTTTTCTGTATTACGAGTCTAAACCTTATAATATGATGATTACTCTTACCCAAGTACTTCCCCACAGACACTTGGCCCACCTGGCCCACCACATTTCCCAGCACCAGATCCAGCAATGCCTCCTTTCTAGTTAGGCTGAGAACATACTGATCAAAAAAGTGCTGAGCACATTTCAGAAATTCCTCCCCCTCCTTTCCCTTTACTCTAAAATTATCCCAATCAATATTTGGGTAATTGAAGTCCACCAATATCACCACTCTATAATTCTTGCACATCTCTGTGATTTCCCTGCAGATTTGCTCTTCTACCTTTCTCTCACTATTTGGAGGCCTATATAATACTCCCAGTAGCGTGATCATACCTTTTTTGCTTCTAGCTCTAACCAAATGGAGTCTTTTCTGCTCCCTCAAGGACATCTCTTTCCAACATGACAATGTCTTCCCAAATCAATACTGCCACGCCAACTCCCTTTTTCCCTTCTCTATCTTTTCTGAACACTTTATATCCTTGTATATTAAGTGCTCAGTCCTCACCATTTTCAAGCCACATTTCCATTATTGTCACTACATCATATTCCCATACTCGTATTTGTGCTTGTAGCTCATCAACCTTATTCACCACACTTTGTGCGTTTACATACATGCATTGTAATCCTGTCTTTGCATTCCTCATAGCCCTTCTCAGTCTGTTCCTATCTAATATGAAACTACTCCCTTCTCTAGTACTGTCCAACACTCTCACACTCTACCTCAACGCCACAACATCTTTCATGTCCTCCATTTATCCCAAAGTGCTTCACATTCAGTGAATTAATTTTGAAGTGTTGTTATTTGTTCTGTACACTAGCTAATTTGTGCACAGCAAGGTCCCATAAACAGCGGGGAGATGAACAACCAGATGCCAAATCAAACCAGCACAATGGCTGCGAATGGGCAGAATGAGTGAACTCTGGAATTTGCAGCAGAAGCTGATTGTTTATGCCCAGGACATTATAGATTGCATTTATTAGTCATAAAGCACTTTGGGATGTCCTGAAGTTGTGAAAGCCGCTTTATAAATGCAAGTCTTCCTTCGTTTCTCCTTCCCTCTAGGACAGATATGTGAGTCTTCTACTTGGATCCCCAATGCTGAGAGGGAGAAGTAAAGTGCAAGCAGGATGGGGAGGTGTTAAGCAAGTATTTGGAGTTTAATGTGAGGAAGAAGTCCTAAGAGAAGTCACTTATTCTGCAATGCCTACCAAGAGAGAAGATAATGCTGCTAGTGGCTGCTGTGAAGGTAGCAAGGAAGATATGGAGTATGTGTTTGGAATAAAAAAGAGAGGTGGTGTAATGTACCTATGTGCTGGTTGGTGAGGAGAATGATGGAGGGAAGAAATTAGATCAGAGTACAGAAGGAAGAGGTGGAAGAACTGTTGGCAGAAGTAACTGACAGAAATGGAGAATGCAGAGTTGTCCTCACCTTTGTTACTCTTGTGAAGTCATTGAACATTTTATAACATTTAATCCAGGTCCTGAAGGTGATTCTTCTGGAGCTGACTGCATCTGTAACCACTCAACAGGCCTGGTGAACCTCTTGTTTAGCCACTCTCCTTCTGGTGCTGAAGGAAAGGACTTTCCCCTTCTCCCTCTCTTTTTCAGCAGCTATGGATTTAGTTCTTTGCCATCCCTGACATTTCCTTTATTCAGCAACATTTACCCGGGAACCAGAAGGCAATACAACTTTGCATTAAGGCATGCATTGTTTCTTCAAATAGGCCTCTGGCTGACCCTGGAAACTGCGCCACCAAAGCGGGTGGGTTTCCCTGCGTCAGCCATTCATGTGGGAAATCCACTCATTAGATTATAATGAGACCTAGCCGTTAAAATGTCCAATGTTTTATGCTGCAGTGGGTGAATTTCTGATTCTCCCCGCCTGAAGTTAAGATCAAAGCTATGGTATTGTAGTTCCCCCTTTCAGATATTAATGGATTCATTGTTTTGTTGCATGTACAGAATAGTGTGTAGTGATGCTCCAGCTTGAGATGGTTATTATAGTTGATGTGTCACTTGCCATTTCATTGATGAAGGCAGTCCAGCACAAGAAGATGTGCAATTATTCGAACATGATGGCAATAAATAGGACTGTTTGGCTCTATATTATTCAAACAGTGTTTTGGGTTGTATATTCAGCTGTGCATTGTCAGAGTTGGTGGCTGGTAGTGTTGTTCCAGTTTATTTAAGAACAGTCAAGCAAGTTGCCATGGATACAGCTAGGCCTGCTAGCTAAGATTTAGCAAGCGGCTATGTGATTTATTTTCAAAGTGCCAGTTGTTCACAGGAAAGTAGGAAATTGGTCGCAAGCTGGTGTTATCTGACAAGATAAAATTGTTTTTGATGTTATTCAAATTCCGTCAGACATTTTAGAGCGCCATATCTGACTCGGATGTCCCTTTAGAATAAGTGAGATGATATGGGAAGAGAGTAGAATATTGCTATTTATAACCATTCACACTAATATTATACTTAATTAGATGTTTTCTCTAATTATTCATTCATTTTGTGCATATACATTTTTGAAACTTTCTCAGTGTTTATTAGCTTGCCACAGAATGCTTTGAATATATAATAGCATTCTAATGTCTAGTACTTTAAAAATAAAAGGAATGCTAGAAAGGGACAGTAGTTGGCAAAGATTGAGAGATTGAGAATTTTTTTTTGAGGTTTAGGTGACGACAGTGATTTTTGAAAGATGTAGGGTCAGGGCTAGAACAGGCACAAAGCTGATGGTGATTGTGGAACTGAGAGGGGAAGATGGGTGATAAAGCACAGGAGGAATAAAGACTTCATGGAAGAGATAAGTCCGATAATGGCATGTGGAGAAAGATGGAGGAGACACTATGGGATAAATTTGTGCTTGAGGGAAGAGTAAATTGGCGAAAAGGTCAGAGGAGGCAGTCAGCAGTTTTAATTTTGACACATAAAAATTCCTTTCGTGGCGTCCAAGGTGTGACTCAGTTTGATCCCTGTGCCCTACTATATCAGATGGTTTCTGAACCTGATGGGATAGGAGTCATGGTAGAATACAACAACAATTTGCAGTTATATAGCCCCTTTAACATAGTCAAACGTCCCAAGGTGCTTCATAGGAGCATTATCAAACAAAATTTGACACTGAGCCACATAAGGACATGTTAAGACAGGGTCCAGAGTCTTGGTCAAGGAGATAGGGTTTAGGATTGTCTTAGAGGAGAGAGAGGTAGAGAGGTGGAGAAGTTTAGGGAAGGAATTCCAGAGCATAGGACCATGCAGCTGAAGGTGGCTGCCAATGGTGAAGCACTGAAAATCAGGAAGGTGTATGAGACCAGAATTGAGGGATCATTGAGATTTTGGGGAAGTGTAAAGCTGAAGGAGGTTACAGAGATATGGAGGAGCAAGACCATGGAGGAATTTGAAAACAAGGATGAGAATTTTAAATGCGAGGCATTGCCAGACCGGGAGCCAATGTAAGTTAGCAAGCACAGGGGTGATGGGTAAACAGAACGAGATATGAGTTAGGATATGGAGAGCAGAGTTTTGGATGAGCTCAAGTTTATGGGATGTGTAAGATGGGAGGCTGGCCAGGAGGGCATTGGAATAGTCAAGTTGAAAGGTAACAAAGGCATGGATGAGGGTTTCAGCAACAGATGAGATGACACAAGGGTGGAGATGGTGAGTTTGTAACCCATCAGGGATAAGTTATTTAGTGATGGTAGGGCAGATTTACATTAGATTCCAATGCTGGGAAATATTCCAAGAATGTGACAAATTCAAAGTTATCTGGAGTAAGCATGCCTCTGACCCTCCTAGTAAATCAATTCGCTTTTCAGAACTCACAGCCCCATTTAGGGGGTGGGGGTTTAGTGCTGTGTCAGTTTTGGCCAAGGTTCTTGGCCAGCTTGTGCATGTTTTCTGAATTGCCATGTAAATAATATCCCAGGAAAGCTGCTTCTGTTCTAATCAAAAATAAATTCTTGCTACTTTACTATAATCCAACAATCCCGTAAGAACAACGAATTCCAGTAAATGGGGTATGATTAGCTTTGTTCATGTGTAATTATTGCTTCTACTCTGATGAAGTATGTTTCAAATCTTATCCTTACAGTAAGAGATCCTAATACTTTCTTGGCGTGTAAATCATACAGATGGCTATGATTCTCTAGTTATGTCTCTCTCCTTTGTTACAACTTAAAACATTTGCTATTTTCCAATCTTCCACTTCTCTATATTTAATGAGCAATGAAGAATTCAATCCCAGTCCTCTTTATTTGTGTCCTCAATTTCTGAATTATTCTTGAATACATTCTATTTGGTTCAAAAATCATGTTAATATTCAGTAAGCATCCTTGATAATGTTATCTATCATAAGGAGCCAACCACGCCCCTAAGCAGCAAATGATGTGTTATCTGTTTATTATCATGTAAACAAGTGAGAATGGCTCTAGAACTTGGTGCAATCCATCGTGTCCAATGTGTAGGATAATCCAGTTGAGGGTATCAAACCAATGCTGATCTAAACCAGGCATTCCTCAGTCATGTTTCACACGAGGACCCGTTTTGATTTATGCTAGCATAACCTGACTTCAAAATCTTTGCCCATTTCAACTTCTGTGTCCTCTCATTCCCCTGCATGTTATATTCCCATCTTGCATTCCTCATGCTTTTTATTTAAAAATAAATTCTCTGCCTCCACAGACTGTAAAGCTCCGATTTTAGTCTAACCCACCTGGCAGGAACAGAGTGGGTTCAGGTCAGACGTCCATTTTACACTTGCCCAATTTTACTCTTATTTACTTCAAAAGAGAAGAACCTGCCCCATTCCTGCCAGCCAGATTAGGAGTTTAAGAGCTAGTGATTCTAAAATATATTTCCAAGTTGGTGGAGATTCACAGTGCCAAGCTTTAATAATTTAACAAACTTGACAGTATCACTCAGATGGTGTGGGTAATCAGAAATGCCACAATATTACAATAAAAGCAAAATATTACAGATGCTGGAAATCAGAAATAAAAACAAGAAATGCTGGAAATACTCAGCAGGTCTGACTATTTCTAGCATTTCTTGTTTTAATGCCATAATATTACAGTTGGGTTAAGGCACACTGCTTGGCCAGAGTACAGGCAGTTGTACAACATTGCTGAGCTTGGAGTACTTAATATTGCTGTCAAAAGTGACAAAGTGTACCTATTTATTTAATGAAGGAAGTAATTCTTTAAAAAAGGTTTTGCAACTTGTGTGTGAAAACAAGCAAAATACTTTTGTGTGGATCTGCCTTAAAAGCAACAAATAAGAACAAATAAGCTTGTGTTTTTTAATATAGAGCCTTATCACATATCCTGAAGATCACTTTAAAAGTAAAAAGTGAACTTATGCACAACAAAATCTCACAAACAGCAAATGAATGGTCAGGTTTTTGCTGGTGTCAGTTCAGGGAGGAATGGTGGCTGGGCTACCAGGAGAATGTCCTGCTGTTCTAATTGTGCCATAGGATCTTCCTACATCCAACTGAGTAGGCACATTTTTACTCTGTTTAATATCTATCTTGATTTAATGGGACCCCTGACAAGGCAACATTTCCTCAGTATGACACTGAATTATCAGATAGATTGTGCTTCAGCATGTGATGGGTATTTTCATACAGAATCTCTGACTTGGAGGTAAGAATGTGATAAACTGATCCAAGCTGACGCTTGAATAGTTACAACATTTTTGAGTTTGGATCAAATCATCAAGTGGCTTGTTATAGACAGGTGGTAAGGGGTGTGGGTGGTTCCCATTTTTCACCTCCCAACTGACCGCAATCGTGTTTTGTTAAAATGATGCTGTAGCCCCTGAGTGTCTTTAGGGTCAAATAAACAGACAAATGACAGACTTTCTCAGAGGTTAAAAAAAATAACTATTTATTTTAAACAGATCCTGAAATGATCGCAACACAACTCATGCACGGATTCACTCTCACTCTCAACAGAAGATAGAAAGTACAGGGTAAGAGGTGTTCTGAGTTCAGGTTGTAAAAGTCTGTGTTTCAGGAATATCCTGTGGGATCCCCGCTTAGAAGGTGAATTTTTAAAGTTGCAGGCCTGTTTGCTGGTGGTCTGGTATGCGTTGGGCTTTTGCAGTCTTCTGGCGGTTCATTTTGGGTTGAAGACGGTGCTGATGTCTTAGATCAATTCTCTCCGGTTGAAAAGTCATTTTTGCAAAGGAACTCTCTTGTCTCTGCTGTAGCTAGCTTCCAGGTTGTCTCAGCAGTGTTCATCTGTGTTGGCTGGAACTGATCTCTCTCTCCCTCGGTCTTGCTGGAATTCAAGATGGCTTTTTGTTGCACTGTGTGGCTGAGAAGAGACCAGTCATTATTTTTTCTCCAAAAATATAATTTATTCTTAACATTTGTAAACATACATTACAGAACAATTCAAATTGGACATTTCATGAAGTGCAATAAAGATCAGTTTCTTTCAATACAGTACATGAGATGCTTCACTACCCTTGCCATTTCAGGTTATATTTACAATGTACACTTGCAAGACATACCGAAAACATTCTCTGGTGCATACAGCCCGAGGGATTTTACAGGTTTCCAGCTCCTCGTTATACGATGGCGGGAGGACCTTACACAGTGACCTTTCCTCACTGAGCCTTTGCGGCGGCTGCCCCAAGCTTTAGTGCATCCCTCAGCACATAGTCCCGGACCTTAGTATGTGCCAGTTTGCAACACTCGGTTGTGGACAACTCATTGCACTGGAAAACCAGCAAGTTTCGGGCAGACCAGAGTGCATTTTTCACTGAGTTGATGGTCCTCCAGCTCGGCGTGTGTCTATGGGAACAGCCTGTAGAGCATTGAGTCCTGTGTTACGTAACTGCTCAGGATGAACCTTGCCAAAAAAAACACTACATCTCTTTCCAGACCTGCTTTGCAAAGGTACATTCCAGAATAAGGTGGACGACATGCAGGAAGGATCCAATGGGGAGGGCCCTTCTCACCACCAGCCAAGCAGCCAAGACCAGACTGATGTTGTTGTCTCTAGTCTTGTCCTGAAAATACTCCCCCTTTGTTCCACAACACAATTATCTTTTAAGATGAATTTTACAAGGGTTGGCTTCACCCATGTGACTTCAGGTTTCAGTTCGAGCTGGGCTGTATAATGGCCTTGTTGATGACCCCATTCTGAGGAGATGAGGGTGGTTCATATTCCATTGTAATGGAGGTTATTCAGAGAAGAGAAGTCTGTGAAAGGTCTAGTCTCATTATTTTTGAGTGCAGCTGAGAACCAGGTGTGATTATCTGTTGCATTTCCATGAAGACAGGGCTTATTTAGTTTTTAGTCTTCGAGGACATGGATGTGGATTTGAGTGCAAGAGATGCTGACGGTCATGTGTCTTGACCTCCATTTTGTTAATAGCACATGTACCAGTCTCTTTAAAATTGTTCCAATTTTTATAACTCTTCAGGTTGGTTCTATGTTTCATTGCTGCACTTCTCGTGAGCCTGACAGTCTGTATAACTAAAGGATACAAGTTTCTGTATTAATTAGTGCACCATAAGCAGACTATTATTCAATAATCTAATGTATATGAATATATACTTTGGAAGGCTAATGTCATATGTCAATTTGCTTTAATTGTAGAACAGTGTTTTGGTATGGTCTGTTCACAACCTCGTGTCATATTTGATGAGCTTTCAATCACATATCCAGGCCATCACTAAGACTGCCTATTTCTACCTCTGTACCATTACCTGTCTCCACCCCTGCCTCAGCTTTTCTGCTGCTGAAATTCTCATCCATGCCTTTGTTACCTCCACACCTGACGATTCTAACACACTCCCGGTGGGCTCTAACACATTGAGCTGGGGGTCGTGGCGGCTGCGGTGGGGGTGCCGGAAAATGCCTCTGGCAGAGCCCGGCCGCTGGCAGAGCCCGGCCTCGGGCCTCGACGCTGGGAAGGCCCGGCCCCATATAGCTGGTTGCAGCAAGGCCTTGTGGTGGACCCCCTGCCGCTTGGCGACGGGACCAAAATTTAAATATGTTAATTTATTAAAATAAATGAATTAATTACTTACCCGCTCCCACCTACCATACCGGGGCGATATTGGTGCTGGTGGCTGGCACTCACGTGCCTTCGGCAAGGCGGAACGCTAGTGGGGAGGGGGGAGCAGTTAGGTTTTTCAGTGTGAGAGGTGGGGAAGAGGGGTCAGATTAATTTCATTGGTCGAGGGGGCGGTGGGAAGGGGTAACATTTAGAAGTGATGAACTTTGGGGGAGAAAGGTCAGCAGCACAAGGTAAGTGTTTTGGGGGCGGGAGGGAGAGGGTCAGGTTAACTTTATGTATTTTTTTTAAATGAGTATTTAAAAATGTGAATTGCAATGTCGGGCTCGAAGCCCTTTAAAAATGGCATCGGCGCCTGCGCAGTGGCACCTGACGCCATTGCCGGGGACGGACTACCCGTCCCCTCCACGTCATCGGGGGGAGGGGGTGGGTGGTCCGCCCTGGCCATTTAAATGAGCCGCCACGTTTAATAACGCAGCAGCTCCACAAAGCGCAGCCAGGCCGCCATTGTTTAATCGGCGGCGGCAATGTAAAATCCAGCCCATTCTACCCTCCTAAACTTGAGATCATCCAAAACTCTGCTGCTTGTGCCCTAATTTGCACCAAATGCCATTCACCCATCACCTGTGTGCTCACTGACCTACACTGGCTCCCCATTAAACAATGCCTAAATTATAAAATTCTCATCCTTGTTTTCAAATCCCTCCATGATATGAGGCCTCCCTATCTCCTCCAGCCTTACAACTCTCTGAGGTATCTGCGCTCCTCTAATTCTGGCCTCTTGAGCATCCCCGGTAACCATTGGTAACCATGTCTTCAGCTGCCTCGGCCATAAGCTCTGGAATTCCCACCCAATGCCTCTCTGCCTCTCTACCTCACTTTCCTCCTTTAAAACACTCCTTAAAACCTACCTCTTTGGCCAAGCTTTTGGTCATCTGCCCTAATATCTCCTTATATGGCTCTGTCATATTTTGTTTCATAATGCTCTTGTGATGCACCTTGGCATGGTTTATTACGTTGAAGACGATATGTAAATACGAATTTTTGTAATTAAACAGATGCAGAGGGAGACAACTGTAGTTTCTGCAGTATTACAGAATCTGTTTCTGGACAATACATAAATTACTTGGTTAAATGCTAACAATGTAAAAATGCTGAGAGTGAAGAGAGGATATTAATAATAAACAAAATAAACAGGTTACTTCCATTTGTGGGAGGGCAATAATGAGCACAGGTGTGTTTGGATTTTTAGGTCCTTTTACTTACTGTGGGGAATAGAAGCTATGACTTCAATTTAATATTTAAATAAAATATAATCATAACTAATCATGTCCTGACAGCTAATTCTGAGACCAGGTTCCATACTGTTTATGGAACATCTAGAGGAGAAAGAGGAAGAGAGGTTTTCTGAGCCTGCTACTTTCAGTAGAAAGAACGACATGAGGGGTTCATGATCAGGTTCAGTGATAAGTAATATAGGGCTGGATTTTATAATCGACAGCGAGATGAAAAAGCAGCGATTGAATTAAAATAAATAAATACATCTCTTTTGCCATTCTCCCACTCCAGTAAAACAATTAAATTAATTATTTGCCCTTTCCCCCCTAACACTTACCTTTACCATCTGACATGTCCCCCCCCCCCAAAACTGCACAAACTTTCAACTACAGCCCTTCCCATCATCCCCTACACCCATAACGTTAATTTGACCCCATTTCCCCCCACACAGCACTGATAAACTTACCTCCCCCCTTCCCCCCCCCCAACAGTGTTGTGCCTGGTTTCCCTGGACGGGGAACCGAAGGCGCGGGAGTGCTGGCCGCTAGGCCGAAGATTGCAGCGCAACATCAAGCGGCGACGTGAGCTTAATTGAATCAATCATTTTAATTTATTTAAATATTCAAAGTGGGGTCCCATTGCGGAGCAGTGGGAGGGCTGCCACGAAGCCTCGCTGCCACTGGTAATATCGGCCCGGTTGCGTGGCGGCCCTCTCCCGGAAGAATTTTCTGCCCCCCCCCCCCTCACCATGAAACCCGACGTTGGGAGGTTGGTAAAATCCAGTCCATAGTGACAGCTACTATGGGATTCAATAGGAAGCAAAGCACAATGCCATTACAAACCTGCAGCTGCCATCTATCCACTACTTCCCATCTTTCACACACTTTTCAAGGTGTGGATCGCTTCCTGTGAGTTGCCAAAGCGTCAAACACCCCTTTCGGCCTTCCAGGTGGGGGTCCAAAGGAGTGCAGAGCACGATGTTTGGCACCGGTATGGCTGCAGGAACTGCCGGAAACATGCCAAAGGTGACACATGACCGCCTTCGGGGTTCCGCTCCGGATTTTCTGTTAAGTTTTACTCCCTTAGCCTAACTCACAACCTCCATACATCCGCTCAGGCATGCGCCATGGAGAGGCCACTCCATAGTCGCCTCACAGCGACCAAAACAACATGGAAGGCAGCAGTTACGGATTATAAGTCCAGCTCAATTGGCATAGAGATTGGACGCCACAGGTTGCCTTTGTCGGTGGAAGAGGTCATCGCATCTCACTGGACAGCTACCGCCTGCCTCAAACCGGGCAGCCTCCGGTCAGTAAGCTTCTGTCCCGCCACAGTCCACTGCTTCAATGGGTACTTGGAGCTCAGGGTCATTGCCCGACAAGTGGACTGTAACACTGCACCAAACAGCACGACAAAAAAAGGAAAGAAGGTACCAGCCCTTCGTTTTGCAAGCTGTAACGTTGTTGGTGAACAATTAAATATTGTCCAATGTGAGGGGAGCTCACTGTAAGGGAAAATGCTTACTACTGTGCATTCTTAGAAGGTGTAGCTGGTTCCTTTTGCTTTCCTGATCTCGTAATGCGATAGGCTCTTTCTGGCATTGGGTGGCTCAACATTGGGTGCTGGAATTGACATTTGTTTCCCTGGCTACTGCCTTCAACTGCTACTCAGCAGCTTTCCTTAGGAGCCCGTTGCATTCCTTTCCAAATGGTGACTTCCTCTCTGCCTGAATTCCGGCAGTACCACTTTCACGGCTGCATCCGAGAAGCAAGTGCCTCTCTGCATTCCAGCTGACCTCATATTTTTTAGCAAAAGAACATGCTTGGATGCAGCAAGATTGAACCAAAACATGCTGTCCCTTTTAAAAACCTTTAATTCCCGTGGAGGCACTCTGTTTCCCCTTCCCTAATAAGTGATCTGCTGATCAGAGGAATTTCTAACACCTGGACCTCACTCATGTTGAGGCTAACTCTGGAAATTATGGCAGGATCAGTGCCACATTGTTGGGCAAACACCATGCAAACTCCACTGTAATTCAGTTGAGGATTGTGCCCTGTTGGAAAATCTGGACTTTTATGTGACCTGCTTAGTAAAGTTATCACTACCTTAATAAATAAGAAAGGTGATCAGTTTAGGAAGGATAATAATAAATGCAGGATGGTGGTACGATGGCCCAAAATTCACCCTTGCCAATACCCTCCACAGATTCATAGCTATAAAGAGCCAGGGGCATCTGCTCATTTTGAACAGCTGATTCTCTGTGGTTTTATACTGCTTTAGCTTGGAAGGACACACAATTTATGAAGTGGTTAGCGAATGCATGAGCACCATTCTGGTCCCCGTCCATCTCCTTTCTTGTGTAAAGGCTTTGCAAAATATTATGCATGATGTCACCAAACAACTTCTGTATTTGTTCCTAGATTCATTGGACTTGGAAGACAGCACCTATGGCTCTGCAATCTTCACACATGCAGTGATTGAACTGGAGTGTGGTCTTCGTCTCCAAAGAGGGCTACCCTCTCACCTTGTATCCATGGTCCCTCACTCTTGATTGCTTAACTACTGGAAGTAATCCCAAACTTGTGATACAAATCTAGAGTCATGGCCCCATCTGACTCACAAGGGAAGGAAGTAGTCTTACATCACATCTGTTTAACAATTAGGGAAATATAAATCCATTGTTGCATCAAATGTGGCTTGCAATGTTCTCAGGAGATCTGTTTGATTACCTGAACACTTTTGTATCCCTACCTGATCTGAACTAACATTTTTAGAGAGAAGTAATTCTTTGCTCCCAGTTCTCTAAAACATTTAAATTGCTAACTGTTCGAAGAGAACGCTGCCCATGCATACAGAGAGGCATTTACCGAGCTCGCTCGGAAAAAGGACAATTAGGCTTCCGGTTTATGAAGTGTGGTGTCATAATTTGTAAGGTACAGATGTTGCCTACATTACAATAATGGTACACTCCATTAGCTGTGAAGTGTTTGGGACATCCTGAGGTCATGAAAGATGTTCGTGCAACATCCGAGAACTTTGGAACACGCTCTCTCCCAGGTTGTGACATTATTCAGTTATTTTCCACATCAGAGTGACTTGTACAAGGACTTCCAGCACCTGCTCCAGCCACAAAGCACCTCCCCTTTAAGTACTGCAGTCTAGCTTTAACTTGTGCCAGCCTCTCACAATTTTGGGCACCCTGCTGAGGCGCTCATCCACTCAACAGCATGGTTAGCGCTAGCTGCACATTACAATCATGGTAATGAGCAGGTAGCTGCCTGCATCACATTGAACAGGTGGGGAGTAATTGTGCATCGATTGAAGCCACGCTCAATTTCATAAGTTGTCCAAATTAGCCCCTGAAGTATTCCTGAAAACATGCAACTTAAACTGGGAACATAGTATTAGGAATACATTTTGCAAAATATATTTCCTTTGACATTTTCTGCTCATAAATTTATAATCAAACTCAATTAGATGCATATAATTTTAAAACTTTCATGGTGAACACACAAAATGTTATCTGTTAATGTCTGGGTAAAACTGCTTGATTAATTTTGCCATCCTTAATGTTACATACTGAATCATTATATGTAACCATAATGGATATGGAAAGGTTATGTGCTGTGCGTCATGCCTTTATGCATTAGAAAGAAAAGTAGATCCAATTAAAATGCCAGATCTTCTCATTAAATAGTAACGAAATGACCTATAACATTAAAATGTTATTTGAATCACTATGCAAAACTGTCAGTCTCTGATTGTGTTTGTATGCGTTGCTCTCTGTCTTGTGTGATCTTACATATACCATGATTCATCACAACCTGGAACTCCAGAAATCCATTTTTCCTATTCCTGAATGTAAAAGTCTTTCATGTACCCCTGAGGGTACGGGCGACATCTCTCGGGGGCTTACGCAGCAGAGATTGTCTAACGGTCACTTAATGCCTAAAGCAAACAATGAACCTGTATTTTCCCAAATGCAAGAGCATTCAGCCTGGCTCAGGAATGGGCTGGCAGGTTTGTCACAGGGGACAGGTTTTTGTGCCATTTGCTTTTCGGTGACATCTCAGCCCACTCTCTGATATTCCTAGTGCAGGTGGTGGTCTGTATGGCGGACTTGTCATCTTCCAAACTACTTGGAGATGGAGATGAATGCATCATCTGGGAGGAGGAGACCATCACATGCTTTTTGCCTGGAGAAGTGAAACAAGGGCCGGAATTTTACGCCACCCCAGCGAGCCGGATGGTGCCGTGGTGGGTGGCGTAAAGTGGAGCGGGAGGCTCTGGGAGGCCTTCCCAGCCTGCTTCTGCCTCCGCCCCCCCCCCTTTACGTGGGCTGCGGGGGGGGGGGGCAAGAAACGGTATTTTACCCGTGGCAAACGGGTGTCCGGTTGACATGAAAGGCCACCCAGTGATACCTGATGACCTTCCAGCGCACCGGGTTTGGGGGGAGCCTGACAATTGGGCACAGGATGCCCAATTGAGGGCCACCCCCGCTTCCCTAACTGCCCCCAGGACCCGAGATGCCCCCTTCCCCCCAAACAACCATCCTTGCCTCGGCTGGCTGCGACCAATCTGCCCGGCGAGGCAAACCAAACTTACCTCGGTCCTGGCTCCATGTCCTCGACTGGGATGCAGTACCAGCAGTGGCCACCACACCCAGTGGCGCTGCTAGGACTGAGAGCTGCTGGCCTGATGATTGGCCGGCGGCTCAATGAGGAGGAAGTCCCACCTCTGAACATTTAAAGGCCGGGGACCCGTAAAATGTGGGTTAGATCCCTGGGCTGGGCGGATGCGGGTTCGCCACCGATTTTTAAATGGTGGCCAGCTCCCATCCGCCCGACCTAAAATCCAGCCCAATCTTCCTGGTGGTGAACAATTACGAGGCTGCCGTGGAGACCTGTGTCCAATTAAGGATGTGGGCTGCCTTTCCGAGCTGCTGGTCCAATCAGAGGGCTAGCAGCTCTGCAAGCTTGGCAATGCCAGCAATAGAGGTAAGCCACTACCAAAACTGTGATGGAATACCCTCCACTTGCCTGGATGGGTGCAGCTCCGACAACACTAAAGAAGCTCGACACCATCCACGACAAAGCAGCCTGCTTGATTGGCACCCCATCCACAACCTTCACTCCCTCCACCACCGACGCACAGTGGCAGCAGTGTGTACCATCTACAAAATGCACTGCAGCAATGCACCAAGGCTCCTTAGACAGTACCTTCCAAACCCGTGACCTCTACCAACTAGAAGGACAAGGGCAGCAAATGCATGGGAACACCACCACCTGCAAGTTCCCCTCCAAGTCATACACCATCCTGACTTGGAACTAGATTGCCATTCCATCACTGTCGCTGGGTCAAAATCCTGGAACTCTCTTCCTAACAGCACTGTGGGTGTACCTACCTCACATGGACTGCAGCGATTCAAGAAGGCAGCTCACCATCACCTTCTCAAGGGCAATTAGGGATGGGCAATAAATGCTGGCCTAGCCAGCGATGCCCATAACCCATGAATGAATAAAAATAGCTGCAAGGCAAAAGAGAGGGCGCCTCCATATTGAGGCACCTACGAAGGGGAGAGGTGAAATTGTTTTGTTGTGCCAGGGCCAAGCAGACAGGCCCCGGCAATCAGCAGTGTAATCCCAACAGCGGCAGTGTCGGGGCCAAGGGGACAGGCATTACACCGGGGCACCCTCTTCAGGGCATGGAGCCTCCAAAAACCAAGGCTCACCACCAACAGTCTCCCCCCCACCCCCACCTCCCCCACCCCACCACCACACACACCGGGAAAGCACTGGGAGGCTGGTAGTCCCGGAAAATGGCCTTCAATTGGCCTTGCCTGTAAATTGGCCATCTGCCTCCGGTTGGCAGGTGGCCGAACTGTTGCCATTCTCGTTACTGGGTATATATCCCCTGGTGGCTTGAACAGGTCAGGCTTCCCTCCCCAGCCTTTTGCTGCCATTTTCCCACCCATCCCACCTCCTAGCTCATCTGGAACGGGCTGGTAAAAACTCGTCCAATGTGTATAAGTTCAGAAGATCTTAAGAAATAGGAGCAGGAGTCGGCCATTCGGCCCCTTGATCCTGCTCCACCATTTAGTAAGATCGTGGCTGATCTGAATGTGGCCTTAATTGCACTTTCCTGCCAGCACCTCCATAACCCTTGACTCCCTTGACGATCAAAAATCTGTCTAAATCAGCCTTGAATCTATTCAATGATCCAGTCTCCGCTGCTCACTGGGAAAGAGAATTCCAAAGATTAATGACCCTCTGAGAGAAGAAATTCCTCCTCATCTCTTTCTGAAAAGGGAGACCCCTTATTTTGAAACTGTGTCCCCTAGTTCTAAATTCCTCCATGAGGGGAAACATTCTCTCAGCATCTATCCAGTCAAGCCCCCTCAGAATCTTAGATGTTTCAATAAGATCACCTCTCGTTCTTCTCAACTCCAGTAAGTAAAGGCCCAACCTGCTCAACTTTTCCTCATAAGGCAGTCCCTTCATTCCATGAATCAGCCTGGTGAACCTCCTCTGAACTGCTTTCTATGCAAGTATAATCCTGCTTAAGTAAGGAGACCAAAACTGTACACAGTACTCTAGGTGCAGCCTCACCAATGCTATGTACATTTGTAGCAGGACTTCCCTACTTTAATGCTCCATTCTCTTTGCACTAAATGCTGACATTCCATTTGCCTTCCTAATTACTTGTTGTACCTGTATGCTAGATCTTTGTGATTCAATTACAAGGACACCTAGATCTCTCTGTACCACAGCATTCTACAGTCTTGCTCCATATAAATAATATTCTGTTTTTCTATTCTTCCCACCAAAGTGGACAATCTCACATTTTCCCACATTATACTCCATCTGCCAATTTTTTCCCACTCACTTAACCTATCTATATCTCTGTGCAGGCATCTTGTGTCTTCCTCATAACTTGCTTTCCTACCTATCTTTGTATCGTCTGCATATTTGGCTACAATACACTCGGTCCCTTCATCCAAGTCATTAATATAGATCATAAGTAATTTGAGGCCTCAGCACTGATCCCTGTAGTACTCCACTAGTTACAGTTTGCCAAGCTGAAAATGCCCCATTTATTCCAACTCTCTGTTTCCTGTTAGTTAGCCAATCCTCCATCCATGCTAATATATTACCCCCAACACAATGAGTTCTTATCTTTTGTAGTAACCTTTTATGTGGCACCTTATTGAATGCCTTTTGGAAATCCAAATACGCTACATTTACTGGTTTCCCTTTATTCACTCTGCTTGTTACATCCTCAAAGAACTCTAATAAATTTGTCAAACACAATTTCCCTTTCATAAAATCATGTTGACTCTGCCCAATTGCATAATGATTTTCTAAATGTCCTGCTGCTACTTCCTTATCAGTGGGTTCTAGCATTTTCCCAATGACAGATGTTAGACTAACTGGCCTTTAGTTTCTTGCTTTCTGTCTCCCTCCTTTCCTGAATAGGGGTGTTACACTTGCAGTTTTCCAATCACTGGGACCTTTCCAGAACCTAGGGAATTTTAGAAAATTACAACCACTGCATCTACTATTTCTGCAGCCACCTCTTTTAAGATCCTCAGATGCAGGCCATCAGATTCAGGGAAATTGTCAGCCTTTAATCCCATTGGTTTTCCTAATACTTTTTCTCTAGTGATAGTGATCGTTTTAAGTTCCTCCCTCCCTTCTGCCTCTTGATTTTCTGCTATTCTTGAGATGCTTTTTGTGTCTTCTACAGTGAAGACAGATACAAAATGCTTGTTCAAAGTCTCTGCCATTTCCTTGTTTCCCATTATTAATTTCCCAGTCTCATCCTCTAAGGAACCAATGCTTACTTTAACTATTCTGTTCCTTTTCATATATTTCATTTGGATATGAGATGTACCTGATCTGGGAGTGCTTGATAATTGGGGGAGATGGTGGCATAGTGGTAATGTAGTAATCTAGAGGCCCGTGACAGCAGGTGGAATTGAAATTCAATTAATTAATAAAAAATCTGGAATTGAAAACTATCTCAGTAATAGTGCCATGAAACTATCATCGATTAAGGAAAAAACCCATCTTGTTCACTAATGTCCTTTATAGAAGGAAATCTGCTATCCTTACCTGGTTTGGCTTACATGCAACTCCAGATCCATAGCAATGTGGTTAACCCTTAACTGCCCTGTGAAATGGCCCAGCAAGCTACTCAGTTCAAGGACAGTTAGGAATGGGCAACAAATGTTGGCCTGCCAGTGACACCCACATCCCATGAAAGAATAAGAAAAATCACATTGTGTGACAAAATGAAAAAAATGTTGCACTCTCCAGCACGAACATTTCTCTTCTCGAGCATAACATTACTATAGGATAAGAATATAGGAATGTACAAGAATAAAGAAGAACATCTTGCTCTTTAATTGCCCATTCTTCAGGTTTGTGCTGGGCAGGCCTGGTTAAAACTGCCTTTTTCCCTTAATGCAGCCAGTTGCTAATCCACTTCAATAACATCCCACCTATTTGATGCTTAACCTTACAGACCAACCTGTCCTGGCAGTGCTGTCCCTATGATGGAGATTGGCAGCAGATCTTTTTGAAGGAGGTGGCGCAACTCCATTACTACCTTTCTCTGAGCCTAAGCTTTGTGGAGGCAGTTTTCCTCTGTCATTTCCAGATAACTGTTTGAGAGCCTGTGAATAAATTTGGTGGTGTAATAGTGTATTAGTTATAGTCTGCCTGTGGTAGCACCTGATATCTATGACATTCCTTATTTGTCCTTGGTCCTGTTCCATTAAATTGTGAGAGAAGATCACTGAAAGAAATCCTCAATAGGTTACAATTGAATGGCAACTAAAAGGAAAGGAAGAGTGCAATTTCAAGGGAACTCTCCCCAACAGACAAGAAACTATATATTTGTGTTCAAAAAGTGCAAGTTTAATGCACTGTACATACGATGCAAGGATTCAGGAATTTCACAGGGTCCCCCATTGACACTTCTTTCCATTGGATTTGAAATTAAAATGAAACATTCGAGTGACCATGCAAAGTCCTTTTATGACCCAGAGAAGCAGAAATATAGTTTAGAGATCAAAGGTATATGTAACAGTAGGAATGATGTATAATTAAATATTGAACATCATTTAAGGAGTACATGGTGTATAATTTACTCACTTAATTGCTTGCAAATACCTTATATTAATATTTTGTAAGGATTTGCATCTAATTATGAACAAGAGGGCCATTGTTCTATTATAAGTCTGTCTCACATTAATTTCCTGCATTCAGTTTAAGCTCTTGTTAAAGGATGTTTAGAGCCTCACATTTTGCAGATATGAAAAGCTGACTTTTGTTCCATGAGATTTTGTTTAAATGCTTATCACTATAAAGAAAGCAGAAAAATAAGGTCTTCACAAACATAGTGCTTACATTTGAAATATGATCCTATTTTTGTTCTACAGAATCTTTTAAACCATTCCAACTATACTGTTCGCAAAATATGTTGGAGAAAGGTTGTCTGCTGAAAAACATGGCTATTTTACCGCTTAGTTATCACTATACAAAGTATAAAACAAATATCAGTTCTACTTTGCAGCCTTCAGGATGCAAATAGTATGTTTGCAATATAATTTTAATGTCTACAATGGTCTTGGGATTTCAGACAAAATAAATGAAGAGATTGATTACTGTACTAACATTATCCTAAGGAAACTCTGAATCATCAGTTGTCATGGACATAAACTAAATCAGGAGAAAAATCACAATGCACAGCTTAGATGTCTCAATAGAAGAAATGGTGAAAATAATGGATATACAGGAGAGCATGAAAGTTAAATGCCACACCAAGGGCTAGGTCCTGGGAAAACTATTGGTGCAGTTGGAATGGGAGCTTGGGCTTTTGAAGTTCTGATGGAACAAATAACTTGCTTTTCTCTTGCAATTATTCCTGGGGGTAACTAATATCCTAATCCTAAAACCATATAACAGCCAGACACTTGCAACTGGAGACCATTGTCTCCATTGCCAATGATAATAAATTTAAAAGAGCAACGGGACTACAGTTTGCTTCTAATTACTGCCCACGTTTGAGCAATTTTGGGGGCTAAAAAATGCACCAAACTCTCTTATCGAGAGATAAAAACAACATTCCATTTAACACTTGTCCTGCTGCATTTGAAAGGTTGCAGTTGGACATGGTCAACTTTTGACCTAATCCTGACCCAAATTAAAACCACAACGCCCGTAATTTTCCAATCTTCCTTAGGTATGAGGGTGGTGCCAGAGGACTGGAGAACTGCAAATGTTACACTCTTCTTCAAAAGGGTGTAAGGATAAGCCGAGCAACTACAGGTCAGTCAATTTAACCTCGGTGGTGGGAAAGCTTTTAGAAATGATAATTTGGGACAAAATTAACAATCACTTGGACAAATGTGGATTCATTAAGGAAAGTCACAGATTAAGGGAAATTCGTGTTTAACTAATTTGATTGAGTTTTTTGATGAGGTAACAGAGAGGGTTGATGAGGGTCATGCAGTTGATGTTGTGTACATGGACTTCCAAAAGACATTTTATAAAGTGCCACATAACAGGCTTGTCGGCAAAGTTAAAGCTCATGGAATAAAAGGGACTGTGGCAGCGTGGATACAAAATTGGCTGAGTGACAGCAAACAGAGGAGTGATAAACGGTTGTTTTCCAGACTGGAGGAAGACATATAGTGAAGTTCCCCAGGGGTCGGTATCAGGAACACTGCTTTTCCTGGTATATCTTAATGACCTAGACTTTGGTATACAGGACATAATTTCAAAATTTGAGACTGACATAAGGCTTGGAAGTTCTGTGAATTGTGAGGAGGATAGTAATAAACTTCAAGACGACTTAGACATGTTGGTGGGATGGGTGGACAAGGGACAGGTGAAATTTAATGCAGAGTAATGTGACGTAATTCATTTTGGTAGGAAGAATGAGGAGAGGCAATATAAAATGAAGGGTACAGTTCTAAAAGGGGGTGCAGGAGAAGAGGGACTTGGCGGTATAGGTGCACAAATCATTGAAGGTGGCAGGGCAGGTTGAGAAAGCAGTTAATAAAGCATACTGGATCCTGGGCTTGATGAATAGGGGCATAGAGTACAAAAGCAAGGAAGTTATGCTGAACCTGAATAAAACCCTGATTCAGCCTCAAGTGGAATATGGTGTTCAATTCTGGACACCACACTTTAGGAAGGATGTGAGGACATTAGAGAGGGTGGAGAAAAGATTCAAGAGAACAGTTCCAGGGATGAGGAACTTCAGTTACGAGGAGATATTGGAGAAGCTGGGATTGTTCTCCCTGGAGAAAAGATTAAGAGGAGATTTCATAGAGGCGTTCAAAATCATGAGGGGTCTGAACAGAGTATAAAGAGAGAAACTGTTCACGTTGTCAGAAAGTTCAAGAACCAGAGAACACCAATTTAAGGTGATTGGCAAAATAAGAACATGAGGAGAAACCTTTTTAAACCAGCATGTGGTTAGGGTCTGGAATGCTCTGCCTGACAGTGTGGTGGAGGCAGATTCAAACATTGCTTTCAAAAGAGAATTCATTAATTAACTGAAGGAAAAAGAGTATCAGGCCTACGGGGAAAAGGCAAGGCAGTGGAACTAGGTGAGTTGCTCTTACAGAGAACGATGGAGTGAATGGCCCCATTCTGTGCTGTATCCATTCTATGATTCTATGACGATATGTGGCAGTTTCAGCAGCAGAACAGTATCCCACTGCTTTGCAGAGGGCAACTTGTTTGCTGGAGCTGAAGTGTTATATTGTGTGCACATTTTATTTCAGCTGTTTGGTGCTTTAGCGGTTCCTTTAACACTTTATTTTGATCATACCTAGTTGGCTCTGCAGGAAGTATAGTTTCAGATTTGGTATCATAGATTTCCCAGCTAGAATGCCTCTTGTCCTATGTTTTGAAGAGAAAGAAGATGAAGATATGGAAGAGGCTAAATTTGTGTTACCTGAAGTAAGGCAACATAGGAGATGTTTGTTTCCTAATTATGTAGATGCCAACTCCATCAGGTTTACACCTGGAAAGGTCTTACTTGGATTTCTCTGCATGTCACTGCTGCAGAAGGCTGTGTTTCCCACAAATCTGAATGTCAGCTGCTGGCCATTTCTGCTATGAGAACAGCACAGTTTTCAGCAGTCAAAAACACCACTGGTTTGTAATTCTTTGTAACTGGATCCTTCTAAGCAGAACCTGGTGGCCTTTCTCATCACCATTACATAAGAGTAAGTCACTGATGCTCCCTTCATGCAGATTGTTTTTTTCCCTCTCAATGGAATCAAATAAACGAGGCAGAGCTATCCAATTTTGCAGCCTGAAGGGGTCTCCAAGAGTAGTTGATGGAAGGCATGTGGCACTCCAAGGCCCATATGAGGACCCACAAAACTTCATGAACTAGAAAGACTTTCATTTGTTTGTCCCCTCTGGTCATGCCTTATGATTCAGTAGATTACCCTGCAGATTATATGGATTGGGGGTGGGGGAGAAGGGAGGGAATCAAATATAATGAGGCTCATGGGATCACAAGAAATGAGATGCAGTAAACTAAAAGGATTCTGAAATCTTGTTTTAGGTTAACTATAGGTGGGCTCTGAATTATAGCTCAGCAATCTCCAGAATTATTGTAGCTTTCTACATACACATAATATTGCTGTGAAGAAAGGCTTTCTTCTCTGGAAACTGAAGGGAATAATGCAGCAGATGGAGAAGGAATTCTATCCCTATAACATGAGAAGGGTGCACAGGAGGCCATGCAACAGCAGAACCAGCTGCCAGAGAAAGGAGGAGACAATTTACAGCTCAATGTTTTCGGGGAGATATGTTAACATGCCAAATAAAGTCACTTCACACATGCTCCTGGTCTTCCTTCCCCAAGGGCGGAATCTAATCGCCTTAGTCTCTTCTCTGGTAAAATGGTGCGGCCATTTCCGGGTCAAAAACCCAAACCTCTGAGTAGTGGGCCTTCCAGTTGCTCGTTACAGTGGTCAACCAATTAAAATTCCACCTCCAGGGTTGCCATCCAATTTAGGAGAATCGGCTGGATGAAGCCTCAAAGGAGCAAATGAAGGATCAGTATTTAAAGGGAGACTGGCAGCACTCACAGTGACAGCACTGTACAGTGTGGTTTGCTCAATGAGAGGCACAAAAGAGGAGGAGAATGTCTGAGAGATGGGGTAGTGCTGTCCTTTGCTTCATGGATGCCCACTGGAGGTGATGTTGCAAGCAGTCAGGGCATGGAGGCAGGTTCTTTTTCCAGATGATGACAGGGGGAGGTCACAGAGGAGGTGAGCAGCCAGAGTGTGGTATGGAGGATGCAGATCCAGTGCAGGAAATGGTTCAATGACCTCTTGTAGTTTGTCTAGATGAGTGCCATGCAATTCTCAGCTGGCAGCCATTACTCTCTCACCTCCTTATCAGTTTTCAGCACAGATATCCTCTGAGGCACACAAATTGCAGCCTCACAGAAGAATATCTCCCCAGGTTCCTCCTTAACTCTCCATTTCCACAGTCAGCACTGACACTCATCCTCAATGTGCTGACGTAGTGCTCCCCATCCCATAGTGACCCACCTCAAATGTCGTGCCTACTTCCTGAGCAAAGATTGGACTCCTAATAGTCCTACCTCTCTGCTTTGTCTCATTGCAGGAGAAGAAGTGGGAGTGGAGTTGCATCCTTGTCTATCTTGCTGGCAATGGAGGAGGATGCCCTGGAAATTGGCAAGGTGGCAGCAGTACAGTACAGAAAGATGGAGGTGACACAAAGACCGGGTGAAAGCATTAGATAATCACACTGGCACTTGGCCCAGACCTGTTGAACCATTCTCACCAATATAGTAAATAGGATGGTCCACAAAATGCCAGGGATTGATCCCATTGTCACCTATGTGCAGCACAAATAAATGGTTTTCATCTCCCGCAGGGTCATTGCCGGAAGCAGTGCAGTTCTAAGAGGAGCAGCATCACTCTTGTTGGAGAGAAGGAGGAGGAGAGGTGACTTAATAGAGACATATAAGATAATCAGAGGGTTGGATAGGGTGGATAGTGAGAGTCTTTTTCCTCGGATGGTGATGGCAAACACGAGGGGACATAGCTTTAAGTTGAGGGGTGATAGATATAGGACAGATGTCAGAGGTAGTTTCTTTACTGAGAGAGTAGTAGGGGCGTGGAACGCCCTGCCTGCAACAGTAGTAGACTCTCCAACTTTAAGGGCATTTAAGTGGTCATTGGATAGACATATGGATGAAAATTGAATAGTGTAGGTCAGATGGTTTCACAGGTCGGCGCAACATCGAGGGCCGAAGGGCCTGTACTGTGCTGTAATGTTCTAATTCTAAAAAAAACTCTGGGGAAGCACCATCCGATGACTCATGTGCACCCACCAGATACACACAAATACACTCACCTCAGTGGATCCTGCCTCACAGATAGAGAGGGTGGCACAAGATGAGGAGAACGGCACATGTGAGCAGGAGCAGGTGCTAGGAGCAAGGAAAGCTGTGGAGCGTCCTGATCGGAGGCCTGAGGACACCTCCAACTATTCTGAACTATATAGATGCTGAGCCTCAGGGGTCATACACTAAGTGGGTACTTGTGGAGCAGCAAAGAGAAATGTGTGGGCATCTGTCAGAATTTCGAGAGGCAGTGCACACCCTTGCACTGAAGAGGGAGGAGGCCATCTCTACCATGAGTGCCCTGATGTCTCAGGGGCATTTGACTGCATGACCACCTCCACTGTAAGAATGGCCAACCTCATGGCGAGTCATACACGTCAGGCCAACAAGTGGATGCAGGCACACAACAATGGCCTCCATACAATGGAAGTGAAATTGAGAAGCATTGATCCAACAGTCACCTTGATGGCTGAACACTACATTCAAAAGCAGCCAAGTGCTCTCTTTGTTTTCAGGGAAGTACATATGGTCCCTGAGAGAGAAGTGGGAGACAGGTAGTGGGGGCTGTCCTCAAGGTACCCTGAGGTCATGGCCTGTGCCATCGGCCCCTCTGACAGATTCACAAACACTGTGTCCTGTCTCCATGACTGAGGCTGCCCCTGCACAGATGCAGGAGGGCAGTCTTTGGTGGGGCCCTCATGGGCTCCACAACCCAGAGGACATCCGCCATGTGCACCTCATGAGGCACTGCATGAAAACAAGTAGGCTGACTCCAGCTCTTCTGCAGCCACAGTAACATGTAGAAGTAAGAGAAAGAGGACACGGAAATGGTCTTAGTTGCACAAAGGGAATCACTTAGGTGCCTATTCCAGTGCTAGTGTCATATGGAAAATGTTTATATCAATGAGGCATATGTCTTTGACACCTGATAGGTATTGCAGAGTTGTTTCTGTTCCAGTCCACATTGACCATTGGGAGGTAAATATAGGTCAGTGGAATGATACTCATGGATGGCAACGCAAAGAGGAGACTGTAATGGGTGGATGGTTCTTTGCAGCAATTAGATTTGTTTGCTGGAAGAGGGTGACGGGTGTGGCTATTCTGTCTCCTACATTGTCCAGATGCCAAGAGATGTACTCAGATGAAGTGTGACTCGATGAGAGTGTCACGGGCTTCTCTGGCAAGCAGGTCTGTGGCAGCAGGCATCAGCGGCACCTCTGGATGGTCATGTTCCACTGTGCGCTCCACCTCTTCGTCATCCTTCTCCAAGGAAGCCAGTTGCTCCCCACCTTCCTCTGGTGCCAGTTCCACTCCTCCTTGAAGTGCCAGGTTGTACAGGGCACAGCCCACCACCACTATGTGGGAGACCCTTACCAGCCCCCAGATCGGTTAGGGCACTGGAACCACATTTTGAGTAAGCCAATGACTTGCTCTATTTTGTCACTGGTCGTAAGAAGACTCCGATTTTACCTCTCATGTGCCTCTGTGATGGGGTTCTGCACTGGTGTCAACAGCCAGGTTTCAGTGGGTGCCCCTTGTCACCCAGGAGCCATTCACTAAGGCTGTGTGGTGAGGTGAAGAGCTGAGGCACCTGAGACAGTTAAAGGATAAAGGCGTCACGATAGCTCCCTGGAAACATGGCACACACCTGCAGTATCCTTCTGCGGTGGCCACTTACCAGCTACACATTGAATGGGTGGAATCCTTTCCAATTCACAAAGACACCTGGCTGTTCCAATGGAGCCTTGATTACCACACGGATGCAGTATATTATGTCTAGACCTGAGGAAATCCTACCAGGGAGGCGAAGCTGACAGCCTCCAGTCTTCACAGGCCGCATCCGTCTCGAATTTAATGTACTGTGATGCCCTCCCAGGCTCTTTTAAAAAATTTTTTATTCATTCATGGGATGTGGGCATCGCTGGCAAGGCCAGCATTTATTGCCCATCCCGAATTGCCCTTGAGAAGGTGGTGGTGAACTGCCTTCTTGAACCTCTGCAGTCCATTTGGGGTAGGTATACCCACAGTGCTGAGTTGCTATTAGCTGGTGTGATGACAGACTTAAAGTCCTGCCAAATTGTAGGAAATCCTGTGAAATAGTGCTGTTCAGACTGTTCCTTGAGACATCCACTGAAGCAGTAGGAGCTGCTACACTGAAGCCACAAATACCCTTAGCACCTCTTTCCTGGTGCTTTGCTGTTGCAGAAATCAATGATAAAACTGACAAATGCAGTGGGGGGTGCAGAAAGAGAGAGAAAGCGGGACAGAGAGGGAGAGAGATGGGGGGTCAAAGAGAGAGAAGGGACAGAGAGAGAGAGGGGGGACAGAGAGATAGAGGAAGGACAGAGAGGGGGCACACAGAGATCGAGGATAACACAGAGAGGGGGAACACAGGGAGAGAGAGAGGGACAGAAATAGAGAGGAGGCGAGAGAGTGATCAAGATCATTCCTGACAGATGGACATCCGTTACGACCGTCCGCTCCAGTCAAAGCCCCCAATCAAAATATACGATTCTGATTGTGGTGGGAGAAACGCACTGATAATTCAATCCCGTCCCTCCACAGATCACCTAACATATCATTTTAAACTTTCCTAATTAAAGAAGACCCAGCAAAATTGTACCATTGAAATTGTAGCCTCAAATGAAGCTAACCAAACCAGGTGTCTTTAAATCAACAAATTAACTGTTTAATTAAAAAAAAACTAAATTCTTAAACACTATGAAGATATAAACAACATTTAAAATGGAAAAAATTAGAGTCCTTGCAAATTTACAGTCCAATGTTGCTTGAAGTCGTCACAGCCGGCGGATGGGAAAAAAGGTTCTTCCACAGTTCAACATTTTGTTTATAAACTACAGTGAATTAATAAATACCAGAGTACAAAGGAACTGCTTGTCTTAATCACCAATCTGATGGATCATCAAAATGTATTCATATTGCTGCTGATATCACATTCAGCAGAGTAAAAACTCATCTGAAAATGAAAAAGTGACGGAGTCACTGCAGGAAAACATAACCAGAATTGTACTGTGAACTGGAACATTGAGTAATGTATTTTGCGCGGAGTGGATAACTTTGTTGTGTTGCTCAAATATGTATCTATCATAAGAATATTGAGCTCTTGGTGAAAATTATTCAGGTTCTTGACATGGCTGTCACATCTGAAGTATAGCTAAGTAATCAGCAATAAAGATGGCAGGGAAACCCGGGAGAAGAGTGGAAATGTATCATGCAAAGCTGAGTTTACTTGGGCAATCACCAATATTAACGAGAAACAACACCCTACCTGTGCAGTGATATAGGCAATATTTTGCTGACTTCATGCCAGGAGCCTTGCCTCCCAGCACACATATCAGAAATTAAAGTTCTCAGTCTGGAAATTACCAGACAAAGGGAAAAAAAATAATAATTTGTTACTCCTTTTGGTTTTGTGAAGGGGAGGTCGTGTCTCACTAACTTGATCGAGTTTTTTGAGGAAGTGACGAAGATGATTGATGAGGGAAGGGCAGTGGATGTTGTCTACATGGACTTCAGTAAAGCCTCATGGTCCCTCATGGCAGACTGGTACAAAAGGTGAAGTCACACGGGATCAGAGGTGAGCTGGCAAGATGGATACAGAACTGGCTCGGTCATAGAAGACAGAGGGTAGCAGTGGAAGGGTGCTTTTCTGAATGGAGGGCTGTGACTAGTGGTGTTCCACAGGGATCAGTGCTGGGACCTTTGCTGTTTGTAGTATATATAAATGATTTGGAGGAAAATGCAGCTAGTCTGATTAATAAGTTGCGGATAGTGATGAGGATTGTCAGAGGATACAGCAGGATATAGGTTGGTTGGAGACTTGGGTGGAGAAATGGCAGATGGAGTTTAATACGGACAAATGTGAGGTAATGCATTTTGGAAGGTCTAATACAGGTGGGAAGTATACAGTAAATGGCAGAACCCTTAGGAGTATTGACAGGCAGAGGGATCTGGGCATACAGGTCCACAGATCACTGAAAGTTCCAACGCAGGTGGATAAGGTGGTCAAGAAGGCATATGGCATGCTTGCCTTCATCGGTCAGGGCATAGAGTATAAAAATTGGCAAGTCATGCTGCAGCTGTACAGAACCTTAGTTCTGTATTCTTATTCTGGAATATTGCATACAATTCTGGTCGCCACACTACTAGAAGGATGTGGAGGCTTTGGAGAGGGTACAGAAGAGGTTTACTAGGATGTTGCCTGGTCTGGAGGGTATTAGCTATGAGGAGAGGTTGGATAAACTCGGATTATTTTTCACTGGAACGATGGAGGTGGAGGGGCAACCTGATGGAGGTTTACAAAGTTATGAGTGGCATGGACAGAGTGGATAGTCTGAAGCTTTTTCCCAGGGTGGAAGAGTCAGTTACTAGGGGGACATAGGTTTAAGGTGCGAGGGGCAAAGTTTAGAGGGGATGCGCGAGGCAAGTTTTTTTACACAGAGGGTGGTGAGTGCCTGGAACTTGCTGCCAGGGGAGGTGGTGGAAGCACGTACGAAAGCGACGTTTAAGAGGCATCTTGACAAATACATGAATAGGATGGGAATAGAGGGATATGGACCCCGGAAGTGCAGAAGGTTTTAGTTTAGACAGGCATCATGATTGGCGCAGGCTTGGAGGACCGAATGGCCTGTTCCTGTGCTGTACTGTTCTTTGTTCTTTGTTCCTAGACTTCATTTGAACTCAAGCATTAATACCATAAAGTGGGCTGACTTTTCACACAAATTCATTCCCTACAGTATCACAGTGATTGGACTGTCAGACCTCTGCAAGGTGATTGGACTGCCATTATAAAGAGCTATTGGTGCTTAGTTCCAGCCTTATGTTTACACCAAGAGCTGCTGCAACTGTGCGTTAACTCTGTGTATCAATCAAAGACATCGGCGTGAAATGCTCGCTTCACACACCGTTTCCCTTGGAATTCTATTTTGGGCCTTCATGGGCTTTTACTGAAAATATCAGGTGACAAAAACATAGCAACAATGACACAAGCATACAGATTAAACTGGATCTTAAACTATCACTTTTAAACCATGTTATGGGCACAATTAAATGAGACATACTGTAAAACTATGTTGTCCATTTGAATTCTGCCATAAATTTAAATCCAAGGTTTAATTGAACCAAATTGTTGGAGCACACAGTTGGCTACAGAAAATTACTGGCTTGCCTACTAGTACTTTAGTATAATTGATCCCAGGAGCCATTTGGATCAAATTCATTAGACTTGTGTCCTTCCTACAACTGCCTCCAGGAAAAGAAGAACAAGACTAGAACAATGCCATAAAAATGATTGGTGCTTAACCTTGACTATAGTGTATGAATAATTAATACAATCTGCTGCATTTTTACAATTAACATAAATTTGCAGAGACTCGAGCAGAATCTTCAGAAAACAAGCAAAGGTTTCCTGCTGTGTCTATTCAAATATTTATTTTGAAACTTTGCTACACACTGTCATCGGGACTAGTCGTAAAAATGCTGCTTTAAACAGGAATTTCTTGCTTCAATTAAGAAATTCTTAATGGCTTTGGAGCTTTAGTAGAAGAACATATTAAAAGCTTCACAGCTGTCACAGAAGTCACAGAAATGGGAAATGTTTTACATTACTTCCTGTGTTTTACAAGCAAGTTGTTTATGTTGTCCTGATCCCTGTTTACACTGCTCATTGCAATTATGTGTTGAGGCAAAAGGTGAAACTGTGAAAGTGGTCATTTTGAACTAACTAACTGATGCCAAATTAGCACATGGTGAGTGATGGTAGATGTGCGATATAACATTTCAAAATGATCTTTCCTCTCGCATATGTAAAGATCGAGGGAAATCTTGGACACCAATGAAATGCTGAGCTTAAGTGGTAGCCTTGGTTCAGTCATACCACCCTTGCCTCGGAGTCAGAGGGTGTGGGCTAATGACTTGAGCATTTCAGTGCAGTATTAAGGGAGTACTGCTGCACTATTGGAGATGCTGTCTTTTGGGTGAAACATTATACCAAGGCCCTACTTGCCTCTGTGGTGAATGTACAAGATCCCATGGCTCTATTCAAAGAAGAGCAGGGGAGTTCTTTTGCTGCACTGACCAACATTTATCACTCAACCAATGTTGTATGATTGCCTAAAGCGTGATGTCCCTTTCAGAATTCAGTATGCTAATGAGCTAAGTATCAAGCTGTAGTCATGTGACTCAAAGCCAGAGTCACTCTGCAACTGTAACACCCAGACAAATATTTTATAAATCATTTGCTCTGTACTGTATACAATAGTTCAGCTATTTTTAAACCTGTTTGAGATCTTCAGCAAACTGGACTCCATGCATCTCATTTATGTTGCATCAGACAACATAAAGAACTCATTACATGGTGGCAGCAATGGTGAAAAGCCAAAGTCTTAGCTTGAAGACCACAGGTAAAACAGATTTGAAAACGACCCTTCCTACAGCCACTAGAGAGAAGGTTCAAAAGAAATACTGGCCCAATCAGTGGAAAGAGGAAAGAACCTACCTCCACTGTATAAGACAGAGCACAGAACGACAGGCTGCAAATTAATTCCTGCGATCAGGTGAGTCATTATGCCGATGGTCGAGGAATCCTAGTTAAAAAAAAAGCTTTGACGTTCTTAAGAAATTGATTTCTTTTTCAATGGCTCTGCGGGAGAGAAAAAAAAACAGGGAAAACCTGATTCTTCTCCCAGGCTAATTGAGGTCGGCGCCATTACAGGAGGCATCCGATAGCAAAAAGCGAGGGAAAATCCCAATCACTGCAGAGTCTCCAGTCACACAGCCACAGCTTAAAAAACAATTAAACCACTCGAGCGTGAAGAACATAAACAAACTCTAGCAAAAAAAAGCAACTGAACTGCCTATTGAACAGCTGTGTAAACAGACAGGCTTAAGTGCTGAAAGCAAAACAAACACAGAGCACTGTTAAACACCTACTCTTCTCCATCCAAGCAGCTCGTCTAGATAACAGAGAATTTCTTCAAGGGGAAATGCGCGGAGTGAATAGAACAAAGTTAAATATAGAGCAGAAAGCAAAAGAACAGCAGAAAGATGGATACCAAATGTGCCAGCATGACTGGAAGGCCATTGATATCCTATCCAAGTTCAAAGTTTTTAAACAAAGAATGCAATTATGCTTCACAGACCACACAGACCAAGTGATTGTAGAACCAGAGAAGCAGATTGTAAAAATAATGATAGCAGTTGGCAATGAGGGATTACATAGAATCAACATCTCTGGCTTATTTGAAGTGGACCAGAAAAATCCCACAAGGATATGGAAAGTGCTAGAAGATCAGCTTTGATTAAGAATGAATTTTAAAATTCACCGCCTGGAATTGATGTCCTACAGGCAACAGCCAAAGAAATCAATAGACCAGCTCATCAATAGATGGCGTAGTAAGGGCAACGAATGCAATTTTTCAGAAAATTGAGCTGTGAGAACATCCAACAGCGGTTGTCTCAACACCCATTGAAGTGTTTCAGAAGGACCTCTTCAGGAAAAAGAAAGGTCACAGCATTGATGCTCTGCGAGAGGATGGCAGGAAATACAAAGCTATTGTAGCTGGATAAGAGCATCTGTGAGCACTAAGTACAACCAATATATCAGCATGATAACCAGGTCGCAAAAAGCCTGCAAGCTGTATGGTAAGTGCAGTTTGTCCCACTCACTGCGAAGTTGTCCTGCATTTCAAGATCTGTGCAAGGCGTGCACTGCAAAAAGACACTGGGCCCACCTATGCAAGACATCTGGCTCCAAAGACGCAGCCAGAAGTCACTATAGGACACAAACAAACAGAAGACGGGTGCAGCAACAGGGAAACAGCAGCAAGGAAAGGGCCAGAGACCTGCGTAAACACAAGCCGATGCACAAAGTCCACAGCGAAACAGTCCCGAGACAAGACTCAGAGCAGAGCAATTCTCAGCCAGAAGACAAGTAGGCATTCCACATTGTGAACCTGACACATTGGGCTGAATTTTCAGGGGCGAGCTTCAAAGATGGCGACCCGCATGCACGAGCTTTATTCTGCTAAGGCGTCGCGATATTATATGTGGCAGCTCACTTACATGGCTGGGTGGACTGCCCACCCCATTCCCCAATGATGTGGAGGGGCGCGAGATCCATCCCCGGCAATGACGTCCGGTGCCACTGCCCAGGCGCCGGCATCATTTTAAAGGGCTTCCAGCCATTACATGTAATTTAAAGTTTTAAAGACACATGTATTTAAAATCTATTAAAAATAATTAAATAGACGTTCCCAGCACCTTTCCCACCTCCCCGATGAACTTATATTTCATGCCTTTTTCTCTCCCCCCTGACAAAATACTCACCTTGTGTACCTGACCTTCCCCCTCCACAAAAGGTCAGTAACTTTATCCCTTCCCATCGCCCCCTAGACCAATTACATAAGTGTGACCCTGCTGCCCCCCTCGTGCACTGATGTACTTACCTCCTTCCCCCTCCCTACCAGTGTTCTGAAATACTTCACTGGTCGGAGATCGGATGGCGCAGGAGTGCCGGCCACTGACCGTAATATTGGAGCAGGACAGCTGGTGCGACAAGGTAAGTAATTATTTATTCATTTACAGGTGTTAGCATATTTAAATGGTTGTCCCATCGCTGAGCCCGGGCGGGGGAGGGGGCGGTGGGTGGCCGCCACCACCGGTAATATGGGGCGGGGCCTTCCCGGCGTTGAGGCCCGTGGCGAGCCTCTCCCGGAGGCAGTCTCCGGACCCCCCCACCACAACCCCGAAGTCGGGGGGTGAGGGCGGGTCGGTAAAATGCAGCCCATTGTATTGATGAAGTCAAGCAAGTAGAAGCTTTTGCTACCATGTGCCCAAAGAAAGTTGGCAAACACACATTGACATCAGAGCCAGTGCAAATATCCTACCAGTCCGAATCCTGAAGGATATGTATCAGAGTTGTTGGAAATCAGATAAAACTGACAATTTCTGCATACAACAGGCCACCCATCCCTTGCAGTGGAGCACTAACAATGCAATGCAGCTATGGCAAGTTGGCATGGAAACCACAAATATTTTACCTGGTAGACACGAGTGGACCAGCAGTGGCAGGACTACCAGCATGTAATGACCTCAACATCATGACCAACCACGAGGTCACCAAGGTACCCATCACAGCAGAAGAGACCAAGGGTACCCACATTGAGTCAGTCCATGACCTACAACAAATGTAACCGGACAGATCCATAGGAGATTTCAAAGGCGATGCCATACTGCATTTCAGAGAGGATGCAATTCCATCAATCGACCCTCCCAGAATGTGCAACATGCACATATAAGAAAAACTTAAGCGCGAGTTGGATGACATGGTATGCAATGCCATAATCCGTCATGTGCATCATCGCACAGACTGGTGCAGCTCAATTATGTGCGTACTGAAGAAGGAGGGAGGAATCAGGGTATGTCTAAATCCGAGGCGTCTAAACCTCTCCCTTAAGACATGCCCACTACAAGATTCTGGCATTAGAGGAATTGAATCCCAAGTTCACAGGAGCCAAATTCTTCTCCAAGTTGGATGCTAAACATGGATATTGGTCGGTACACCTAGCTTAGGAATCTCAAGAAGTCACCATCTTTTGGACACCATTTGGAAGATGCTGCTTCCAGAGACAACCCTTTGGCTTCTCTGTCAGCCAAGATCTGTTTCAGCAGCACATGGACAGAATTATAGAAAATGTGCCCGGCTGTATATGCATTGCCGTTGACATTGCGGTAATGGGCAAAACCAAGGAAGAACATGATCAAAATCTTCATTCACTGATGGTAGTAGCTCGTTGCGAAATGCTCATTTTTAATAGCAAGAAGTGCCAGGTGAATGTAAGTCATCAATTTCTTTGGCTCCATCTATTTCAGTTGCGGAATCTGCCTACCCCACAACACAAGGAAAATCTCCAGAGATGTCTTGGATTTTTCAACTTCTTGGCACCATACATTCCAAATTTTTCTGACAAAGCATCATCACTTAAAGAAAGACCATTTGTATGACAGATGGATCATCTGCATATGATTGAGTCTCTCAAACAAGCATTGTCAGCAGAAACCTGTACCCTGCAGTACTACGATCTAAGGAAGAGACAATCCTGGAAGTGGATGCCTCACAGAAAGGGCTAGGAGTCTGCATCCTGCAGGATGACAAACCAATTGCATTCGGGTTCAAACGTTTATCCTCAGCACAGTCCAATTACTCAAACATAGAGCATGAAACACTTGTCCTGGTGTTTGGGATTACAAGGTTCCACACCTACCTCTTTGGTAAGCAGTTCACTGTGGAAACCGACCACAAACCACTGGAGATGATCTGTTGCAAAACCATTGACAAGCGCAACACCTCAATTACAGCGACTCTTGGCTGGGTGCAGGGTACGACTTTGAGGTCTGCTACAAACCGGGTACCAAAATGGTTACCTTGGATATGCTGAGCAGATTGTCAAACCCGAGCAAGAATGAAGAAGTTTCACTGGATCTACAAGTCGACAGCATGGACATCGAGGTGGAAGATGTTCTCAAAATTGATTTATTGCATGTGACCAACTACAATCAAAAACAGCCAGTGACCCACAACTGAAGGCACTGTGGAGAGTCATCATTGAAGGTTGGCCTGACACGGTAAATGATGTGCCAGAAACCCTCAGATGCTTTTGGCCTTACAGAGATGAGAGGTGTCAGCTTAAAGGGAAGACAAATGATTGTGCGCAAAGCTCTCTGACAGGACATCTTGTCACAACTTCACCAAGGCCTTATGAGTATACAACGAACAAGACGACTGGCACGAGAGACACTCTTTATTGGCCAGGGATCAACGGTGACATCGAAAAGTTAGTGAGGATGTGTGAGGCATGCCAGAGCCATCAGCCACAACAATGTAAAGAACTTCTGTACCCTCACAAGACTCCGTCAGTCCCTTGGTCCAAAATCGCCACTGATCTATTTTCCGTCAATAGAGACGACTTTATCTTAGCCACTGATTATTTCTCCAAATTTCCAATTGTCATACAGGTAAAAGACACTTCCAGTGTGGTTGTTACAGACACATTGAGTGCCATATTCAGTCTGTTCAGTGCACTGGAAGAAATCATTTCTGACAATGGGCCACAGTATATGAGCAAACCTTTCAGGGATGATGTGCACCAAATGGGGTGTAAACCATGTGATGTCCTAGATCATATGGTCTTGCTGACTGGCTCACACAGTTAAATCACTTACCCTGAAGTGTAGGACAATGAAACAAGATTTTCGTGTTTCCATGCTCCACCTCAGAGCTACAACTATGGATATGGGCTTACCTTCACCAGCAGAGATCATGTTTGGCAGACAAGTGCAAACAACTCTGCCAAGCCATCATCTGTCCAAATTCTGCGAGATGCAGGAGACACTGCTCGAAACACAAGGGAGAATGAAGATGGTGCATGACCGACATGCAGGGACGGAACTACCTCAGCTACACATAGGACAAATGGTCAGGGTCATACACCCCACAATGAGAACATAGTTATCCGCAGAGATATCCAAAGTATGCAGCCTAGGTCCTACGAGATTACAACATCTAACGGAGAGAAGGAACCGAAACCAACTAAGAGAAGTATGTAATACTCCAATTGCACACAGCAGACTCGAAAGAACACAATCCGATGCTGAGGGTGTGATGGAACAACAGGACAACAACCAACACATTGACAACATGCCTGCAAACCACAAACAGCCAAGGGTAAAATCCACATCCCCAGATGTTTATACCATAACCAGATCTGGAAGAGTTGTCAAACCACTGAAATGATATATGGACTCTTAAGCTTCTATACCTGTAAATTTTGTGATCTCTGTCCCATATAACTAATTTTGATGTTATCTAATTTTATGTGTTTTTACTTGTAGCATACGAGACTTATCTTTGGAAAGAAAGGGGATGTTGTTTAATTGCCTTAAGAATGATGCCCCTTTAAGAACTCAGTACGCTAATGAGCTAAGTACCAGGCTGTAGTCATGTGACTTGAAACCAGAGTCACTCTGCAACTGCAACACCTAGACGAAGGTTCTGTAAATAGTTTGCTTTGTACTATATATAATAGTTTAGCTGTTAATAAACCTGTTTAAAATCTTCAGCAAACTGGACTCCATGCATCTCATTTATGTTGCAGCAGACAACATAAAGAACTCATTACAACCAACACCACTAAAACTGGATAAGCTGGTCATTTTTTTCATTGCTGTTTGTGGGCAAAGTATCTGCTGTGTTTGCTGACATTATAAGTGATGACATTTCAAAAGAACTAAGGTTGTGAAAAAGTGCTGGGGGTGAAATTGGGTTCAGTAGCACCCGTTTTTGGGCAATACAAGGCACCTTAAGTGATGTTCCCTGTAAGCTGTGCACCCATGAGCCAATAGTCCCCGCACAAGCCGGTCCCTTTAAGTTACTGCCTGTGTGCGGCCGTGCAAAAAAATTTAAAGGGGCTGTGCACTTAAAGAAATACCTGCTCACTCCAAAAATAAAATTAGAGGGAACGTTGCCCTTAAGGTTCCAAAATGGTGTCAGCAGCATGTACGCACACTTCTGACATGAAGTGCGCTGGATGCCATATTGGTAAAGGGGTTAGTGCAAGTGCTCCTAATGCCCACTGGAAGTATAAAGAAGAGGCAGATCATGACGTCAATTGCCGTGCAACACTGATTTAACTCCTGCACTGCCATTTTGGAGATCCATGCTCCAACCTATGCCTTCTCTTAATCTCAGGCAGCTAATTCTTTCAACAGCATGAAGAACAAGCCCAATTTAAAGAGTTCATCAACTACTTACAGGTTAACTGCTGGAATATATCACCTGGCTGTTGCTGCAATTCTACCTGTTAAAAATTTCAATCATCGACAGTCCGGTTGGTGCTGAAGTACTTTTTTGGTAACTTAAATGCTTGTACATAAACCAACTCCTTCTTGACATTGAGCATGGCTGGGGGAATGGGCAGAGGGCCTTATAGAACAGGAAGAGAGAGAAGGAGGAGGGGAGAAGAGCTCTCAGCAAGAGGGCATATCTGCAGGGGGTCTTCAGTGAGCAGATCTTTTGGAGAACAGATTGTTGGACTGCTATGATGCCCTGGAAGCCTCTTTGCACATTGATTTCTAAAGCCATGATGGCAGCTAGAATCATAGAATTGACAAGTCCATGCCAGCTTTCTAGAAGAGCAATTCATCTAGTCGCACTCCTCTCCATCCTTTCCCTGTAACCCTGAATTTTTTTTATCCTCAGGTGCTTATCCAATCCCATTTTGAAAGCCGCAATTGAATCTGCATCCACCATATTCTCAGGCACTGCATTCCAGATCCTAACCACTCACTGCTTGAAAAAATAGCTCCTCATGTCGTCTTTGGTTCTTTTGCCAATCACCTTAAATCTATATTCTCCCTGTCTACTCTGTCTGGACCCCACGTGATCTTGAACACCTCTACCAAATCTTCTCTCAACCTTCTCTTCTCTTAGGAGAAGAACTCCAGCTTCTCCAATCTATCCTCGTAACTGAAGTCCCTCATCCCAGGAACTATTCTTGTAAATCTTTTCTGCACCCTCTCTAAAGCTTTCACATCCTTTCTAAAGCGCGGTGCCCAGAATTGGACATAATGGCTGAATATTGTAAGCCCTCCCCGACTTCGGAGGGGGCCCAGAAAATACTCCCGGGAGAGACCTGCCTGGACACTGGGAAGGCCCCGCCGCATTATATCCTGCACCCCCCCACCGCTCCCCCCACAGCACTCGGCACTGGAGCTTTCATTTAAATTTTAAATAAAGTGAAATGCACGCAAAAGCACTTATCTTGTCTCGACGGCCATCCCATGCCAATCAGCCAACCGGTGGCCGGAACTCCCGTACCTTTGGATCTCTGTTCGAAGATCCAAGGCATGACACTGGTGGGGAGATGGGAGGAGTGAAATTTTCAAGGCGGGGTGAGGGAGGGAGATGCAAAACCAACGCGATTGGTTGCGGGGATGGTGGGAAGGGATTGGAGGTCAAAGGGAATAAAGTTTGGGAGGGGGGAAAGGTTGTGAGTGAAAACTTACCTATTTTGGTGTGATAGGACAAATAATAAATGGTTTATTCATGGTGGGGGGTTGGGAGAGAGGACAGGAAGTGTGAGTATATTTTTATTTTAATCTTTTGCCAAACCTGTCCCTTTAAAAATTAAAATGATCTGTCAGGGCTTGAAGCCCTTTAAAAATGGCGCCAGCGCCAACGTGGTGGCACTGGACGCCATTTCTGGGGACAAAATGCCTGCCCCTTCTATGTCGTCGGGGGTGGGCGGTCTGCCTCTTCCATGTTAATGAGCCGCGGCACGAAATATTGCAGCGGTTCCGCTGTGCATGTCTCGTGCGTGCCCTGCCCACGTTTTGAAGCTCACCGCCGAGAACAGCAACGAGCTTATAAAATTCAGCCCAATATTAAGTTGAGGTTGAACCAGTGATTTATAAAGTTTCATCATAACTTCCTTGCTTTTGTACTCTATGCCCCTATTTATAAAGCCTAGGATCCCGTATGCCTTTACAATCACTTTCTCAACCTGCCCTGCTACCTTCAACAATTTGTGCACACATACCCCAGGTCTCTCTATTCCTGCAACCCATTTAGAATTGTGCCCTTCGGTTTATATTGCCTCTCCTCGTTCTTCCTACCAAAATGTATCACATCACATTTCTCTGCATTAAATTTAATCTACCACTTGTCTGCCCATTTCACCAGCCTGTCTATGTCCTCTTGAATCCAACACTATCCTCCTCACAGTTCGCAATACTTCCAAGTTTTGTGTCATCTGGAAATTTTGAAATTGTGCCCTGTACACCCAAGTCTAAGTCATTAGTCTATATCAAGAAAAGCAGTGGTCCTAGTATCAAACCCTGGAGAACACCACTGCATACCTTCCTCCAGTCCAAAAAATAACCGTTTACCATGACTCTCTGTTTCCTGTCACTCAGCCAAATTTGTATCCATGCTGCCACAGTCCCTTTTATTCTGTGGGCCTCAACTTTGCTGACAAGTCTATTATGTGGCACTTTATCAAACACCTTTTGAAAGTCCATATACACCACATCAACTGCATTACCCTCATCAACCCTCTCTGTTGCCTCATCAAAAAACTGAATCATGTTAGTTAAAAATGATTTGCCTTTAATTAATCCACCCTTGTCCAAGTGACTGTTAATTTTGTTCTGGATAATCATTTATAGAAGTTTTCCCAACACCGAGGTTAAACTGACTGGCCTTCTGGGTTTATCCTTACTTTTTTTTTCCAGTTTTCCAGTCCTCTGGCACCACCCCTGTGTCTAAGGAGGATTGGAAGATTATGGCCAGTACCCCTGCAATTTCCGCCCTTACTTCCCTCAGCATCCTTAGATGTATCCCATCCAGTCATGGTGGCTTACCAACTTCTAAGTACAGCTAGCCTTTCTAATATCTCCTCTTTATCAATTTTAGCCCATCCATTGTCTCAATTATCTCCTTCTTCACTATGACTTTGACAGCATTTTCTTCTTTGGTAAAGATAGATGCAAAGTACTCATTTAATCCCTCAACTATGCCCTTTTGCCTCCATGCATAGATCCAATATTTGGTGCCTAATTTTCCCCAACCCCACTATTACGAACATACATACGAACATACAAATTAGGAGCCGGTGGAGACCACTCGACCCTTCTCCGCCATTCAATAAGATCATGGCTGAACTGATTACTCCACATTTCCACCTACCCCCGATAACCTTCCACCTCCTTACTTATCAAGAATCTATCTACCTCTGCCTTAAAAATATTCAAATACTTTGCTTCCGCCGCCTTTTGAGGAAGAGAATTCCAAAGACTCATGACTCTCTGGGAGAAAAAATTTCTCCTCATCTCTGTCTTAAATGGGCGACCGCTTATTTTTAAACAGTGACCCCTAGTTCGAGATTCTCCCATAAGGGGGAACATCCTTTCCACATCCACCCTGTCAAGACCCCTCAGGAGTCTTTATGTTTCAATCAATTCACTTCTTACTCTTACAAGCCTAGCCTGTCCAATCTTTCATATAGAACATAGAACATAGAATAGTACAGCACAGTACAGGCCCTTCGGCCCACGATGTTGTGCCGTCCCTTTAACCTACTCTAAGATCAAACTACCTACATACCCTTCATTCTACTATCATCCATGTACCTATCCAAGAGTTGCTTAAATGCCCCTAATGTATCTGCTTCTACTACCACCGCTGGCAGTGCATTCCACGCACCCACCACTCTCTGTGTAAAGAACCTACCTCTGACATATCCCCTAAAACCTTCCTCCAATCACCTTAAAATTATGCCCCCTGGTGATAGCCCTTTCCGCCCTGGGAAAAAGTCTCTGGCTATCCACTCTATCTATGCCTCTCATCATCTCGTACACCTCTATCAAATCACCTCTCATCCTTCTTCGCTCCAATGAGAAAAGCCCTAGCTCCCTCATCCTTTCTTCATAAGACATACCCTCCAGTCCAGGCAGCATCCTGGTAAATCTCCTCTGCACCCACTCTAAAGCTTCCACATCCTTCCTATAATGAGGTGACCAGAACTGAACACAATATTCCAAGTGTGGTCTAACCAGGGCTTTATAGAGCTGCAGCATAACCTCACGGCTCTTAAACTCAATCCCCCTGTTAATGAAAGCCAACACCCCATACGCCTTCTTAACAACCCTATCAACTTGGGTGGCAACTTTGAGGGATCTATGGACGTGGACCCCAAGATCCCTCTGTTCCTCCACACTGCCATGAATCCTGTCTTTAAGCCTGTATTCTGCATTCAAATTCGACCTTCCAAAATTAATCACTTCACACTTTTCCAGGTTGAACTCCATCTGCCACTTCTCAGCCCAGCTCTGCATCCTGTCAATGTCCCGTTGCAACCTACAACAGCCTTCCACACTATCCACAACTTCAGCAACCTTTGTGTCATCAGCAAACTTACTAACCCAGCCTTCCACTTCCTCATCCAAGTTATTTATAAAAATCACAAAGAGCAGAGGTCCCAGAACAGATCCCTGCAGAACACCACTGGTCACCGAGCTCCAGGCTGAATACTTTCCATCTACTACCACCCTCTGTCTTCTATGGGCCAGCCAATTCTGTATCCAGACAGCCAAATTTCCCTGTATCCCATGCCTCCTTACTTTCTGAATGAGCCTATCATGGGGAACCTTATCAAACGCCTTGCTAAAATCCATATACACCACATCCACTGCTCTTCCTTCATCAATGTGTTTTGTCACATCCTCAAAGAATTCAATAAGGCTTGTGAGGCATGACCTGCCCCTCACAAAGCCATGCTGACTATCTCTAATCAAACTATGCTTTTCCAAATAATCATAAATCCTGTCTCTCAGAATCCTATCCAATAATTTGCCCACCACCGATGTAAGACTGACTGGTCTGTAATTCCCAGGGTTATCCCTATTCCCTTTCTTGAACAAGGGAATAACATTTGCCCCCTCCAATCTTCTGGTACTACTCCAGTGGACAGTGAGGACGCAAAGATCATCGCCAAAGGCGCGGCAATCTCTTCCCTCGCCTCCCGTAATATCCTTGGGTATATCCCGTCTGGCCCCGGGGACTTATCTATCCTCATGTCTTTCAAACTTTCCAGCACATCCTCCTTCTTAACATCAACCTGTTCGAGCATATCAACCTGTTTCACGCTGTCCTCACAAACGACCAGGTCCCTCTCACTAGTGAATACTGAAGCAAAGTATTCATTTAGGACCTCCCCTACCTCCTCCAACTCCAGGCACAAGTTCCCTCCACTATCCCTAATCATCCCTACCCTCACTCTGGCCATCCTCTTGTTCTTCACATTAGTGTAGAACGCCTTGGGATTTTCTTTAATCCTAACCGCCAAGACTTTTTCATGTCCCCTTCTAGCTCTCCTAAGTCCATTCTTCAGTTCCTTCCTGGCTACCTTGTAACCCTCTAGAGCCTTGTCTGATCCTTGCTTCCTCAACCTTAAGTAAGCTTCCTTCTTCCTCTTGACTAGCTGTTCCACATCTCTTGTCATCCAAGGTTCCTTCACCCTACCATCCTTTCCTTGCCTCATCGGGACAAACCTATCCAGCAGTCGCAGCAAGTGCTCCCTGAACAACCTCCACATTTCTGTCCTGCATTTCCCTGAGAACATCTGTTCCCAATTTAAGCTCCCCAGTTCCTGCCTAATAGTATTGTAATTTCCCCTCCCCCAATTAAATATTTTCCCATCCCGTCTGCTCCTATCCCTCTCCATGACTATAGTAAAGGTCAGGGAGTTGTGATCACTATCACCGAAATGCTCTCCCACCGAGAGAGCTGCCACCTGGCCTGGTTCGTTGCCAAGCACCAAATCCAACATAGCCTCCCCTCTAGTCGGCCTATCTACATATTGAGTCAGGAAACCTTCCTGGACACACCTGACAAAATCTGCTCCATCCAAACTATTTGCACTAAGGAGGTTCCAATCAATATTAGGGAAGTTGAAGTCACCCATGACAACAACCCTGTTACTTCTGCGCCTTTCCAAAATCTGCCTCCCAATCTGTTCCTCCATGTCTCTGTTGCTATTGGGGGGTCTATAGAAAACTCCCAATAAAGTGACTGCTCCTTTCCTGTTTCTGACTTCCACCCATAATGACTCAGTCGACAAACCCTCCTCGACGACCTCCCTTTCTGCAGCTGTGATACTATCCCTGATTAGCAATGCCAGTCCCCCACCTCTTTTACCTCCCTCCCTATTCCTTTTAAAACATCTAAACCCCGGAACATCCAACATCCATTCCTCGTAAGACAGCCCACCCATTCCAGGTATTAGTCTAGTAAACTTTCTCTGTACTGCCTCCAATGCATTTACATTCTTCCTTATATAAGGAGACTAGTACTGTACACAGTATTCCAGCTGTGGTCTCACCAATGCCCTATTTAGCTGAAACATAACCTCCCTACTTTTGTATTCAATTCCCCTTGCGATAAACGATAACATTCTATTAACTTTCTTAATTACGTGCTGTACCTACATACTAACCTTTTGCAATTCATGCACTAGGACACCCAGATCTCTGTGCATCTGAGCGCTCTGTAGCCGCTTACCATTTAGATAATATGTTTCTTTTTTATTCTTCCTGCCAAAGTGGACAATTTCCCACTTTCCCACATTATATTCCATTTGTCAGGTCTTTGCCCACTCACTTAACCTACCTATATCCCTTTGTAGCCTCCTTATGTCCTCTTCACAAGTTACTTTCCTATCTATCTTTGTGCCATCAGCAAATTTAGCAACTATACCTTTGGTCGCTTCATCGAATATGAATTGTAAAAAGTTGAGGCCCCAGCACAGATCCCTGTGGCACACAACTCATTACCTCTTACCAACCAGAAAATTACTCATTTATGCCTACTCTCTGTTTCCTGTTAGCTAGCCAATCTTCTATCCATGCCAATATGTTACCCCCTACACCATGAGTTTTTATTTTCTGCAAAACCTTTGATGTGGCACCTTAACAAATGCCTTCTGGAAATCTAAGTACAATACATCCACTGAATCCCCTTTATCCACAGCACATGTAACTCCCTCAAAGAACTCCAATAAATTGGTTAAACATGATTTCCCTTTCACAAAACCATGTTGATTTTGCCTGATTACCTTGAATTTTTCTAAATGCCCTGCTATAACATCTTTAATAATAGCTTCTAACATTTTCCATAAGACAGATGTTAAGCTAACTGGCCTGTAGTTTCCTGCCTTCTGTCTCCCTCCCTTTTTGAATAAAGGATTTACATTCGCTATTTTCCAATCTAAAGGAACCTTCCCAGAATCTAGGGAACTTTGGAAAATTAAAACTAACGCATCAACTATCTCACTAGCCACTTCTTTTAACACCCTTGGATGAAGTCCATCAGGATCTGGGGACTTGTCAGCTCGCAGCTCCAACCTACCCTTTTTACTATTTATATGCCTATAGAAAACTTTTGGATGCCCTTTTGTTTTAATTTCCAGTCTCTGCTCATACTGTCTTATTGCCTCTCTTCTTTCCTTTTTCACTGTCCCTCTGAACTTCCTATAGTCAGCCTGGTTCTCATTTATATTATCAATTTGACATCTGTCACACACACACTTTTTCTGCTTCATCTTATTCTCTATCTCTTCCATCAGGCAGAGAGCTCTGGATTTTGGTTGCCTTACATTTGCCTCTCTTGGGAATGTACTTCAATTGTACTGAGCCATCTCCTTTTTACAGGCAGCCCATTGTTCCATTACAGTTTTGCCTGCCAAACCTTCATTCCCATTTACCGGGGACAGGTCTGTTCTCTACCCACTGAAATTGGCCCTCCTCTAATTAAGTATTTTTACTCTAGATTGCTCCTTATCATTTTCCATAGTTAATCTAAATGCTATGATACCACAATCATTGTTCCCTAAATGTTCCCCTACTGACACTTGATCCACTTGACCCACCTCATTCTCCAAAACCAGATCCAGCAATATCTCCTTCCTCGTTGGGTCAGAAATGTACTGTTCAAGAAAATTCTCCTGAACACACTTCAGAAACGCTTCTCCCTTTGAAGTATTGCTATGCCAGTTTATTTTGGGGTAATTAAAGTGCCCCATTATCACTCTATAGTCCTTGCACCACTCTATAATTTCCCAGCACATTTATTCCTTTATATCTTTCCCACTATTTAGTGGCCTCTAGAATACACCCAGGAGTGTAATGATGCCACTATTGTTTCTTCACTGTAACTAAATAGATTCTGTTCTTGACCACTCCACGACATCTTCTCTCTCCCCAACACTGTAATATTATCCTGAATCAATACTCTACTCTTCCTCCTTTCTTTCCTTCCCTATCTTTCCTGAACATCTTGTATCTATCTTTAGTAATCAGTCCTGCCCCTTTTTGAGTCTCCATTTTGGCCTCAACATCATATTCCCATGTGGCTATTTGTGCCTGCAGCTCACCAACTTTATTTACCATGCTCCGTGCAATTACGTACATGCACTGTAAACCTGGATTAGATCTTACTGTATTTCCTTAGTCTGACCCCACCTAATACCTTACTATTTCTTACTCTAGTGCTATCTGTCACTCTCAATCCTTTGTGCACTTGTTTAACCTGTCTAATGCTATTTCTTGGTTCCCATCCCAGCTGTCTGAGCTTCCACTGCAGCACTCATTTTGGTGGAAGCTGCTTGAGACATCAGCTATCAAACACTTCATCATGGTTGGTGCGTTGATGGAAGTGGCCACCCATTCCATATTGGAAAGGATCAACTTCAAGCTCTGTGCAAAACCCTGTGCCAAGTTGTTCTGCTGGTCTCTTCGATGCTCCTTCACATTGAATGTAGGCTTTCTGTCGGCTTTCCAGTGCACAATTCATTTGGGTGTGTACATCTATCAGCCTTCTTCTGTAGCCTAGTCCATCAAAGTCATCATCTGAGTCCTTTGCAGCAGAACTACTGTGCTAGCTCCAGCTAGCTGGCAGCTGTGCTATACTTACCCCCTACCCTGCCCGCGGTCTACTTTTGTCCAGTGCCTCACCATGTGCCGATCTCACCTTTATCCTATCCTCTACTTTAGCACAATGTCAGTATCTGAGCTGGTTGCTGTGACCATGAAATCCAGTAAAAGTGAGAGTTTTCATCTTCACTGTCTTCTTGCTTTTCCTCCATTGCCTGGGCAGGTGTCTGAAAGGAAAAAGGGATGAGGATTGGGTTTTGGTGAGGGGAGAGGGGAAAGTTAGAAGTGTGTGCTTACACCATCAGCAGCTTCTCAGTCAGAAGAAATTGAAGGATGAGGTATAAGTGGAATGAGAGAAAAAGGATTAGGCATGCGGATATTCTCATCATCAATGGATTCAGCTCTCCTAGTAGCCACGGCCTCATCAATGGCCCTTCATTTAATGGCCAGCTCCATCTCCTCCATGGGGGTTAGAACATGCAGGCGCACCAGTCCCCCTCCACTTATTTCCTGCTACCTGCAGTTCTGCACCACCTTCTCCTGCAAAAGAGAGGGAGGTGCCAGTGAGTGTCATGTAATTTGTTTGGGTGATGTGGCTGTCATGGTTGAATAGCTGCCAGTGTATGCATGTGGTGAGTTTGAGACTTGTAACAGGGCTAAGTGTGTTAGAGTGAGGTGAAGCTTACAAATGTTAGTCCTGATTGATAGAGATTATTGGTAGGTGAGTGATGGGGTGTAATGGATTAGGCAGTGGCTGAGGCTAGTGGTGCAGTTGGTAGGATATGGCATTTGAAGATGTAATCACTGACCTTGACCGTGTGAGATCATTAAACTTTTTCTGACACTGCATCCACGTCCTTGGGGCTATACTCCTGGCAATGACCTCTGTGGCTATCTGCTCTAACTGCCTTCTCATCATGTGTTTGGAGGGCCTCCTACTCAATCCCCCACCTCTCACCCACACCTGTCCATCCGGGTTACAGAATATCTCCCATCCTTTTCATCTCCTTCACAAAGGCTTGCAGTGCAGCATCCAAAAGCCTGGGAGCCTGCTCTCTCCCATTCAGGAAAGATGCTTCCATTATACCAGTGATCTCTCCATTGCTGATACTGTTGGAATGGTCATACATTCCATGGCAGACTGTGATGTTGATTAAAATCATTCTTCAGTGACTGCACAATTCTCGATTGCTAACTCCTCCATGCTCCTAGCTAGATCTTGCAGTGTATTCTGCACAGGCACAAATGGCTCCTGTAGTCAACACAATGCTACCTCCTCAAGTCCATGATCAAGATCTTCTGGGTTGGTGTAGCTTTTTTGGTGCTTGACTGAGATAATAATACAGTATACTGACTTGCTCAGAGGCATTAACTGTTACATGATATTTTCTTCCATTCCTAGAAAAACAGAAGACTAGAGTGTCAAAATGCTGCATGAAATAACCACCTTCAAGCGCTACTTTCATTGCATTTTGCTATCTGCGAAGTTACTCTAGATGAGTCTGTGTCTTGTGATTGTCATTCAGTAGGCTATAGGACCTGATTATTATGGTACCTTACATGAACTTGAGCAAAGCTTCCTGTTTCACCACTCCTCACTTCCTGGTGCTCTTCCAGCCAATGGGACCTCTTTAAAAGGGGTCTTGGCCACAAAATAATTGAGAGCAATGTCCCCTCAGAACTTGTTTTGTTGTGCACAGCCTGTTCATTTGAATGTGCAATACCTTTAAATTCTTTTGTATGGTCGCACGTGTACGGAATCTTAAAGGGGACAATTTGTGAGCGGCCTGTGTGGTACCTTCCAGGTGGCTGCATGGCCACGTGCTGATGGCATACATTCGGTAGGACTCCCAAAATTACAGGTGATTATATACTGCCAGTTTTGCAAGAAAAAGAACACTACAAGGAAATTGGAAGTGTACTATCTAGTGCTATCATATTGCTGTAGAGTTTCAGGGGCATATTGCAACTATAAATAGAAGGAGCTCAATCATTATCTTTGACATCCTGTGCATGTTTTATAGCCTGATGCAATCAGAACAAAGTAATTGTGCAGCAGAAAACAGCAGTATTTAAAATGTCTACAAGCATGCCATCTAAGCTATTTACATATTAATGTCTCATTGATAAAAGAATTGTGTTGCATGTTTAATGGGCTATGGTCTATCAAACGCATGGTTATTTTCTTTAAGTGAACCTGGATTAACCTTAAAGCAACCACAACAAAATTACAGAACTTAATATGCCATGGACAAAATCCTGCATTTTGTCACAGCTGCATATTCTTTGATTTTTAGCAGATATTTGGGAGTATCACAGTGTTGAGGTTTAGGTTTCAAATATAATATTTTACCCTTTGACTACGATACCCTCCGAAACCTTTTAATCTTCCCATTGCTTTTAACAACTTCCTGATGATACCTTGTTTTATATACAGCTTTTTAAAGGTAAAATTATTTGGCACTATCTTTTCTCATTGGCATAAATACTAAGAAAATATTAAACAGTTAAGTTTTATAAAAACCATTGCAATTTGGAAAGGAAATGAACTCAGTGGTGTGTGTGAAATTGTTGGTTTTATATGTACTGTCATCAGTGTTTCTTCTCCTCTGATGAAGGTCCAGCACAAAAAGGATAACAGATCAATGTGGCACCAAACGGAAGTGTACAATTCAACTACTGAAGAAAATATAAATTTGTACAGTGTAATTAAGCACTAAGTAAAATGGTTCCAGAGGAAGCTGAAGATATGACTGAAATTAAATCACAGTTTTTGCAGGCAAAGGACAATTATTTTGAAAAATCACTTTAAAATTTTAATTGCGCAACTGGTGATTCACATGAGTTAGCTTAATGTGGTCTGGTGCTTGCAGAATCAACATCATTAAGTTCATCATAGATGGCTGTCAGAGGATAATGCAGACAAATCACTATCTGTAGAACCAGGCAACAGGCTAACACCCTTCATTTGAGGCTGGAAATGACGGAAAGATCTTTTGATCAGCTACAGCACATAAAAAAATTCAATCTCATAATTGATTTGAGTTTATTTAGATCTTTAAAAATAAATGTTCTAGAGTTCAATACATTTTCTTCTTCACGATAGAATATAAACTGTTGATATTTGGATTGACTCAATAATGGGGAATATGGAAATGGCAGAGAAGCTAAACAAATAGTTTGTGTCTGTGTTCATGGAGGAAAATACTAAACACTTCCCAGAAATAATGGAGAATCAAGGAACTAGTGTAAATGAGGAACTGCAACATATCAATATTAGTAAAAAAAAAGTACCAGAGAAATTAATGGGGCTTAAAGTAAATAAATCCCATGGACCTGATGATCTACATCCCAGAGTGTTGAAAGAGGTGGCTGTAGAGATTCTGTAGACTCTGGAATGATTCCTGCAGATTGGAAGGTGGCAATTTTAACCCCACTATTTAAGAAAGGAGGGAGAGAAAAAATGGGGAACTATAGACTTGTTAGTCTCACATCAGTTCTGGGGAAACTGCTAGAATCTTTAATAAAGGATGTCATAACAGGACACTTAGAAAATAATGGTAGGGTTGGGCAGAGTCAACATGGATTTACGAAAGGGAAATCATGTTTAACAAACCTGTTGGAGTTTTTTGAGGATGTAACTAGCAGAATAGATAAGGGGGAACCCATGGATGTGGTATATTTAGAGTTTCAGAAAGCTTTTGATAAGGTCCCACACAAGAGATTAGTAAACAAAATTAGAGCACATGGTATTGGAGAGAATATACCAGCATGGATTGAGAACTGGTTAACGGGCAGAAAACAGAGAGTAGGGCCGGAATTTTACCGGCATTAAACGTGTCTCTTCGGAGGCGTCCGGATGGTAAAATGAAGCGCGATGACGTTGGGCCGTATCCCCGGCGTCATTACTTGCAGACGTCATTTTACCAACGTCGGAAGTCGGGTGTGAGCGAGTCTGCGCTCGCTGCCCGACTACTAGTAATCGAAAGGTAATTGAGGTCATTTAGAAAGCAATTGACTACAATTTTACGTCGGAGGTCTGATTTAACGTCCGCAAATCGGCTCGTGGGGTGTGTCAGCCATCCGGCAGGTTCATATGGGCGGCAGGCATTGATTCAGGAGGGAGTTGGAAGTACAATTTTCAGTTTTACTCTGAAATAATTCTAACGCTATTTGTATATCCTGACAAGGTGTGTGACTTGCAACTAGTGCTACAGGATTCACCTGAGTGTTCTGCACTGCTGATGGGGACCCGTCAACTTTGATTTACGTGGTGAAAGGAAGGGGATCTCGTGAGGCAGTCCTAACTGCTGGAAGCTAATACCTGTGGTCAGAGCATCTGGTGAGCAGTACAGCAATGGGAATTGTTCAATGTGGAGGTGGATCATCAGATGAGGAGGATTGTGCCCCTATGAGGGACAGAAGGACAAATGGGCAGGGGAACATGCAACAAGCTGACCCAATGCACCATCGTGATGTGGGAGGGAGAGCAGGTGGCGGAGTCGCATGGGAGCGAACACATGTCAGGATACGTGCCTACCCGGCAGGAAGGGCATACTGGCCACGTCTAAGCTACCTGCAGCTGTCAGAAGAAGACTGCGGCTGTCACGGGAGACTGTCACATCTTTTTGTGAGATGTTGGCAGTGGATGTTTCCTCAAACTGTATCGGAGGGCATCCAATGCCGGTCGGTCTAAAGGTTACAATAGCTCTTAACTTCTATGCGTCTGGCTCATTCCAAGCCTCAGCAGCAGACTTGTGCGGAGTCTCACAAGCAGCAACGCACCACTGCATCAAGGTTGTGACTGATGCATTGTTCCAATATGCTAACCATTTCATCACATTCAAAACGGACAACACTAGTCAGGCTGAGAGAGCCAGAGGCTTCAGCACTATATCTGGGTTTCCAATGCTACAAGGCGTGATTGACTGTACGCATGTGGCCCTTAGAGCCACAGCAGGTCAATCAGGGGCATTCATTAACCGCAAGGGATTCCATTCAATGAACGTTCAGCTCGTCTGTGATCATTGTAAGAGAATCATGCAGGTGTGTGCACGTTACCCTGGGAGTTGTCATGATGCCTTCATTCTCTGAAACTCCCAGGTACCTGCACTTTTCAGGCCTCCAGACGGAATGGAGGGATGGATACTTGGCGTCAGGGGTTATCCTCTGAAGACATGGCTCATGACACCAGTGAGGAATCCAAGGGGTGAGGCAGAGGAACAATACAATGAGAGCCATGCGGCCACCAGAGTGACCATCGAACAAACTATAGGCCTGCTTAAGATGAGGTTTAGGTGTCTTGACCGCTCAGGTGGAGCACTGCAGTACGTACCTTCAAGAGTTTCAAGAATAATTGTCATCTGCTGTGACTTGCATAACCTGATGATTGAAAATGGAAAGGCACAGGAGGAGGATCAATGTCAGCGCGATGTGTCGTCAGATGACGATGATGTTTCTGATGATGAAGCTGGACATCACTGACTTGATGGTCATGGAGAGGAAGCTGAATGTAATTTGGCTCTAACTGCTCGAGAGACCAGGGAGTCTTTAATAGGCAGACGTTTCCATTGAAAGTGTGTAAATTTTCGCACAATTGGGATTACTGTATGACAAGACTAATTGTGAGGCTCTGAAAGGGCAAATTCACTCACCTTCACGGGGAGAGAAAATGCGACGATGCAATCCTTCACATCATGAGGAACGGAAACCCAAGTGTGAGACCTCACATGTTGAACTACTTTTGTTGAGCAACGATGTTGGATTTGACTTCAGGAAAGCCATGACAAAATCTCAGCTAACCCGATTTATTACAATATTTTGTAACACATTCAAATAAAAAGCCTTTCAATTCACCCTGTGAACCAGTAGTGATGTTAAAGTGATTTCTTAAATCTTTTCCGAGTGCTCTTTCGGGTGCATGATCCCTCGCCACCAGACACACCAGAGGCAGGTGGCTGAACTGTTTGCCGCCCTGCTTGTGACGACTTTGGCGGACGTCCTCTGCTTGCTTGCGGCCGTGAGGGCCCCGGCATCTCAGGGTTCTCCTGAGAAATCTCATGAGCGCCCTGTAACACCCTGGGATTTCGCAGATCACATGTCCCTGGCAGAGGGAGCAAGGAGTTGGAGGATGCATCAGAGGCGCCCTGAGAGGAACTCTCATATGCGATCTGCTGCCCCTGTGCCTTCGTGAGGCTCGGACGATCCTCAATGGTGACATCAAAGCGGGCTCGACCTGGCGCCATCGCATCAGATTCTGCTCTCGTGTGCTCTGGTCCAGGGAGGCCACACTCGATCTGACGTCACGAAGTGCATCCAGAACTGGCCCTTCCACTGCAGCCGCCAATCTGTCAATGGAGGATGCCACATGTTCAATTGCCTGAGAGTTAGCAGAACTCATACTCTGGATGGATGTAGCCAGAGTTTGATTAATTGCGCGCAGTGTCTCAAGCAACTCCGCCAGATTTCCTGCAACATCTCCCACTGAATGGATGTTCTCAAAGACATGTCATCAGCTTGCTGCTCTGCACTGGCCTGGCCTCCCACACTCCTCCGACTGTGAGGCATCGGCCAATTCTGCCTCTGGTGGCTGGCCCGGCACCTGTGCTGTGCTGACACCTGGATGTGAAATCGATTCCACGGACACGCAAATCCCAACCGAGGTGTCTGTATCTGCGCTGGTGCTTGGTGTGTCGCAAGGATGTGACGGTGCGCCCTCTGAGGCGCCCTCCTCCACCTCAGAGGTGGATGGTAGTACAACGGAGACGCTTCCTGTTCCATGCAGTTGGTCACCTGCTGGGAAAATCATATTTATCAGTTTGATCAGAAAGCCAGAGTTGAGCACATGTATTTGAGTCCATTATGGTCACATCAGTGTGATCTGACATTTGAGGGCAAAATTAAGTTCATTAGTCAATCATCACAACATTGGCCCACCAACGCTCCCCCACCCTGCCCCCTCCCCCCTGAAAAGCACGAATACACCACTTTCTGGATCACTCACTATGATGGCCATGTCCACCGGCCTCGCCATCTGCTACGGCTCGTCCTCCTTCCTCCCCTGCTATCATCAATGTGTCCTCCTCCATTCTACTGAGGAATGCTGGACAGGCCACGCCACCACCTGTCCGGGACCTCTCTCAGGCGTTGTGTGCCCTCTTTTCCTAATTAAAGAAAAAAAATTAGTTCAAACATTTTTGTGGGCATGTCACGCAATCACCCAAATGGGTTGATGTGGCATTTAACTGCTTTGCCATTGCTGAGCGTGCCCTCATCAATCCCTCCTTAACGTTCATCTCACATATGCTCATCTTGCATCCCAAATGCAAGGAGGCAGCCAGGCAATGATTATACAGGGGTTCCACATTGCATCATGAATACAAATACACCCTCATATAATAAAAGCAAAATACTGCGGATGCTGGAAATCTGAAATAAAAACAAGAAATGCTGGAACCACTCAGCAGGTCTGGCAGCATCTGTGGAAAGAGAAGCAGAGTTAACGTTTCGGGTCAGTGACCCTTCTTCGGAACTAGCAAATATTAGAAATGTCAAAGGTTATAAGCAAGTGAGCCGGGAGTGGGGCAAGAGATAACAAAAGAGAAGGTGTAGATTGGACAAGGCCACATAGCTGACCAAAAGGTCATGGAGCAAAGGCAAACAAATATGTTAATGGTGTGTTGAAAGACAAAGCATTAGTACAAATAGGGTGTTAACGGACTGAAGGTTGAACAGCAGCAAGTACAAACATGAAAAAAAAACAGTGGGTAAGCAAACTGAACAAACTAAGATGAAATGAAATAAACATGAAAAAAAAGTTGTAAAAAATGTAAAAAAGAAAAAAAGAAAAATAACTAAAAATAAAAGTAAAATGGGGGGCCTGTCATGCTCTGAAATGATTGAACTCAATGTTCACAAATACATCCTCCCTTGACAAAATAACGATTTGATGAATGAGGAATGCCCCTTACCCGGGCAGAGCGAAGCAGGTCATTGAGGCGCTTGTGGCACTGTATCCATGTGTGCCTAACGATGCCATGGCTGCTGACCTCCTCCACGACCTCTATCCAGGCCCCCTTTGTCACTTTGGATGGTCGCCTTCTGGGTTGAACAGGATCTCACGCCTCTCCTCAACCGCCTGAAGGAGGACCTGTAGTGATGCATCCGAAAAACGGGGGGCTGAGCGAGTTCTTCTCCCCTCCATGACTTCCTCCACCTGTCTTGAAATCTCTAAGTCCTTCTGCCCTAACAAAAGTGCAGCCTCTCAGTGTACTACAACTAATACAGCAGATTTACAAACAATGAATGACTACCTGGTTCAAGGGCTTTCGTCAGACAGTCCCGGATGTGGCCCCGCCCCCAATGATGTATATCTTCCCACCCGCACGAGCCGATTCAGGTCTTAGTTACGCCGCAGGGCCGCTAATTGGCTGCCCCGCGCGTGATGCCGGTGGACAGGAGACGCGGCGCGGGATCGGAAGCCGCATCCGTTTGAGTTCCACCCGTACTAGAGCCAGCGGTTAAGATAAAATTCCGGCCTAGGAATAAATAGGTCTTTTTCAGGTTGGCAGGCTGTGACTAGTGGGGTACCGCAAGGATCGGTACTGGGGCCCCAGCTGTTCACAATCTATATCAATGATTTTGATGTGGGGATTAAATGTAATATTTCCAAGTTTGCAGATGACACAAAACTTGGTGAAAGTGTGAGTTGTGAGGAGGATGCAAAGATGCTTCAAGGGGATTTGGAGAGGTTAAGCGAGTGGGCAAAAATTTGGCAGATGGAATACAATGTGGAGAAATGTGAGGTTATCCACTTTGGTAGGAAAAACAGAAATACAGATTATTCCTTAAATGGTGAAAGACTGGGAAGTGTTGAACTTCAAAGGGACTTGGGTGTCCTCCTTCATGAGTCACTGAAAGCTAACATGCAGGTACAGCAAGCAATTAAGAAGGCAAATAGTATGTTGACCTTTATTACACAAGGATTTGAGTAAAGGAGTAAAGATGTCTTACTGCAATTATATAGAGCCTTGGTGAGACTGCACCTGGAGTATTGTGTGCAGTTTTGGTCTCCTTACCTAAGGAAAGATATACTTGCCATAGAGGGAGTGCAACAAAGGTTCACCAAACTAATTCCTGTGATGGAGGGATTGTCCTATGAAGAAAGATTAAATAGACTGGGCCTTTATTCTCTCGGTTTATACAAATGGAGGAGATGGTGGCATAGCTGTAATGTCACTGAACTAATAATTCAGAGACTTAGGCTAATGCCCCGGGTACATGGGTTCAGGTGGAATTTAAATTCAATTAATTAATAGATTCAATTTATTAATAAAAATCTGGAATTGAAAGCTAGTCTCAGTAATAGTGCCATGAAACTGTCATCGATTGTTATAAAAACCCATCTGGTTCACTAATGTCTTTTAGGGAAGGAAACCTGCCGTCCTTACCTGGTCTGGCCTACATGTGACTCCAGACCCACAGCAATGTGGTTGAATCTTAACTTCCCTCTGAAATGGCCTAGCAAGCTATTCAGTTCAAGAGTAATTAGGGATGGGCAACAAATGATGGCCTTGCCAGTGATGTCCTCATCCCATGAAAGAAAAAAAATGAGAGGTGATCTCATTCAAACATACAAAATTCTTACAGGGCTCGACAGGGTAGATGCAGGAAGGATATTTCCCCTGGCTGGGGAGTCTAGAACCAGGGAACGCAGTCTCAGAATAAGGGGCAAGCCATTTAGGGCTGAGATAAGGAGCAATTTCTTCACTCAGAGGGTGGAATTCTCTGCTTCAGAGGGCTGTGGAGGCTCAGTCGTTGCATGTGTTCAAGACTGAGATCGATAGATTTCTACATATTAAAAACATCAAGGGATGTTAAACTCCAGAAAGCTTGCTATGGAAGGATAATGCTGGAGCCTATCTTTACTCAGTTTCACATTTATTGTACATAGTAAAAGGATTACAAACATGTAGCTCCTCACTCAAAACTCTCCATCAGTCTCAGTAAGTGCTTGCTTATAAGTGCTCGAGTAAGACCCCAGTTAACACCCTCCACCTGCATATAATCAAACAATTGATACACAATTAACAGATTAACAAGGGATATGGGGATAGTGCAGAAAAATGGTGTTGAAGTAGAAGATCAGCCATGATCTCATTGAATGGCGGAGCAGGCTCGAAGGGCTGAATGGCCTACTTCTTATGTTCTTAAGTAATACGGAAAACACTTATGATAGATGTTCCGATGTCCTATTTTAGTACTTCTAAGTACCAGCTGAGGGTCTTGGGTCTGAAGTGAATGACTGCTCTCTATGAATAAGTCTATGGGACAGAGGGCCACTGAATTCTGGGATGGACTTGCAACAAACTGTGTCTCTGAGCTTGAAATCTCTAACTGCCTTGGTCTGCTGACTTTCTACCACTATCTAATGGTTCTCGGTGTAAAACCTTTTAGTGCAGCTATCCTGAAGAAAGATAGAATCCTTGGAGCCATCTCTTGCTCTCCCACTAAGCATGTGATCAGGATATTAGTTGTCACTGATTTGTTGGAAAACAGAACGAGGGATTTAGTAAGATCCCTGGTAGGCAGTATACCGAATATTGCACAAATATCATCCAAAATCAGGCCATATTAATCATGATTTAGCAGATGTGACTTGCTTTAGAACTTCAATCAGCCGAAATTCAACTCCAAGCAAAAGAAGGGATTTATTTGGAGGGATGACTCAAAGCTTTATATAAGAGGTAGGTTTTAAGGAGAGTTGTAAAGGAGGAGAGAGAGGCGAAGAGCTGTAGGAAAGAAATTTGAGTTTAGGACCTTAATGGTTGAAAACATGACTCCCAATGATATAGTGAAGGGATTTCAGAATGCCCAGGAGGTCAGATTTGAAGCAATGTAGGTTTCTCAAGAAGATTGTAGGATTGTAGGGATGAAGAGGTTATCTTTCATGTAACAAATTGTGCATCAACTAATTCAACACAGATCAGGGATCAAACCAGGGACCTGCACCACACAATGACCGAGACACTGAGGGAATACAATGCCAATCAGCAACCTTTTTTTGGAAGGAGTGGAAAAAAAATCACACTGGGACAGATTTTGACTTTGTGTGGTAGTGTAAAACGGGGGTTAGCAGATAAACAGGCCCTTTTACATCTCTCCTGATTTTCATTTCCATTGACATCAAAGTATACCAGGGTTTAAAATGCCTCTTTTCATTCAGAAATAGATGATCTTTATGTACTTTTAGCAATGTTGTTTTCAGCAGAGTTTTCTTTGAGATGGAATTTGATTAAAGAACATTCAACAAATTAACAAATCAGAAGATAAAATCATAGAATCATGCAGCACAGAAACAGACCATTTAACCCATCACCTCTATACTGGCTCTTTGAAGGAGCTATCCAATTGGTCCCACTCCCCTATGATTTAGTAAGTTCTACATTTTTTTTCCTTTTATATATCCAATTTTGAGAACAAGGATGAGAATTTTAAAATTGAGGCCTTGCTTAACTGAGAGCCAACTGGGTCAGCGAGCTCAGGGGTGACGGGTGAATGGGACTTGGTGTGCGTTAGGACACAGGCCACAGAGATTTGGATAACTTCAAGTTTACACAAAGTAGAAGGTGGGAGGCCCGAAAGGAGAGCATTGAAATAGTCAAGTCTAGAGGTAACAAAGGCACGAATGAAGGTTATGGCAGCAGATGAGCTGAGGTTGGGGCGGAGGCGGGCAGTGTTACAGAGGTGGAAATAGCCAGTCTTAGTGATGGTGATGGTGAGGATACGTGGTTGGAATGTCACTTTGGGGCACCGATGTTGTGAACAGTCTGGTTCAGCCTCAGACAGTTGCCAAGGAGAGGGATGCAATCAGTGGCTAGGGAATGGAGTTTGTGGTGGGGACCAAAGAAAATGGCTTTGGCGTTGCTAATATTTAGTTGAAGGAAATTTCTGCTCATCCAGTACTGAATATTGGACAAGCAGCCTGACAGGTAACAGACAGTGGAAGAGTCGAAAGAGGTGGTGGTGAGGTTGAGCTGGATGTTGTCAGCATATATGTGTAAACTGACGCTGTGTTTTCAGAAGATGTTACTGAGGGGCAGCATGTAGCTGAAAAATAGGAGGGAGCCAAGGATAGATCCTTGGGGAACACCAGAGGTAACAGTGTGGGAGTGGGAAGAGAAGCCATTGCAGGTGATTCTCTGGCCACAATTAGATAAATAAAAATGGAACCAGGCAAGAGCAGTCCCATCCATCTGGACGGCAGTGGAGAGGCACTCTTCTGGCTCTGTGCGAGACACTCAATATTTTCCTCTGGCTCTGTGTGAGACACTCTGGGCTGGATTTTAAAGCCTGTCCACCACCAGGAACAGTGGCAGAGGGGCAATGAAGATCGGTATGGAGGAGGCCCACCACCAACCCCAATGACGGCAGGCACCGTACTGATCTCAGCAGCGGCAGCGGCGAGGCATCATGGCAGCTGCCTCGCCGCTCGGCGACGGGACCCGCATTAAAATATGCTAATACCTACTTACCTGTGGGGAGGGGTGGGAGGTGTTTCTCTCTGTGCGGGAGAGGGGGAGTGGGGTTAGAAAGCCTTGGATTGGTCAAGGGGGAAGATGGGAAAGCGTAAAGGACAAAGGTTTCAAACCTTGGGGGCGGGGGTGGAGGAGCGGGTGGAAGGTCAAATTTTCACGTCTGGAATTCCCGGGGGGAAAAGGGCAGGAATGTTGTGATATGCCATGGGGAGGGGCAGCAGGGATGGTGTGAGAGTGCATGGAAAGGTTATTTTAATCATTTTTTAAACTTTATAGTAACCAGCCCTTTAAAAATTTAAATGCACATTGAAGGCAGTAAGCCATTTAAAAATGGCTCCGGCGCCTGCGTGTCCTCGCGGGGGGAGGTGCCACGGCCATGCAACTGAGCTGCCGCATTTGAAATTGTGGCGGCTGCACGACGTGGTCCCCTATTCCGGCGGCGGAGTCTTAAAATGCTCTCCTCTGGCTCTGTGTGAAACACGACTCCTCTGGCTCTGTGTGAAACACTCACAACTCTCCTCTGGCTCTATGTGAGACACTCACAATAGCCCTCTCACAGGCAGCCACCAAGCTGCTGCCATGGTGTCTAAAGGAGGGGATGCAATTTCTGTGCCTGACAGGTTGGCGGTGAGGTACCTCCGGCAGTTGTTAGAGATAGGCCTCAGTCTCCTGTAAGACATGGTAGACAACAGGCCCATGTTGGTGACGATTGGGAACAGGACTTCGTTAGTTGACAGTGATAATTGCTGAGCATGACAGGTACTTCGACTCTTTAATCCAGATACCCTATTGTCCTTGCTGCACCATTATCAGCATGCACTTTCAGCAACTTTGGGGTGAAAAAATTTAAAAGCTAAGGGCAGAATTTAATGTGGCTGTTAAAAGCGGGAATGGTGGCGTGAGAGGACAGAGAATTGCATTGGAGCTGCTGATCAGGCTGCCACCTGGTCAGTGATGACGTTGGCGGCCGTCCTCTGGCTGCCTACGGCCTGGAGGCCCTGGTTGTCTGAGGGTTTCCTGCACCGGTGCAGATCTCCTCAGGCATCACGGGAGGGCTTACTGGTGGAGGGGCTGAGGAGCCAGTGTCCACACGGAGCACCCTGACAGGAGCACCCAGATGTGGAAGGTAGCATCTCCTCCTCCTTTCAAGGCTCACTTGAACCTCCCTGCACACCAGAGAAGGACAAGGAGCAGGAGAAGTCTCCAGGCGCCTGGTCCTTCTCTTGCCTTACCACTGCTGCATTGAGCTCATGGCCAACGCAGGTCTGAGTGCATCTGTAGAATCTGGTCTCCATGAGGGTTAACAACCTCTTGATGCCTGAGACATGACAGCACTCATGACATGGATGGACTTCTCCATTGTCCACTCATGGCTGTGCATGCCTCTGGCATTTCCACCATATGTTGCCTTACCTCTTCTGCAACTCCAGCATGCCCTGTGCTGTCGACACCAGAGGCTCGTCATCAGCTCAGCATGAGCCTGGCAACCCACAGTCCTCTGACTTTCGGAGGCCTCGGCTGTCTCAGCCTCAGCCAGCTGCTTGGGCGCTTGCGTGGTGTTCTCACCAGCTTGTGACCCTGATTCTAATGCCGAGCAGTTACCCACCGAGGTGAAAGTAACTGTGGTTGTGGAAGGTACAGGTGAGTCATGGGACGTTGCATCCTCTGAATGGTCCCCCTCAAAGGGTGGACGACTGTCCCCCTGTGGCTGCGGTCTCCTGTGCATGCCGACTTGCATGAGAGAACGCAAGTATGCGAGGGTTAGGCTGTGCAAATCTCATCAGGTCAACCATATGTGATGTGGTTTGCCATAATTAATGAATATGTTGATGGAAGCCAATCCTCACTCTCTTGCACAGGTACTCCAGTCCCCCCATCGGAAATTGAACAGGTGTCCTGGATCCCCGCCAGTTCCAAGGCCTCTTCCTCAGCAGAGGTTAGAGGACAAGATCAGTGACTGTGCTGCCAGTCCGGGCCATCTCCCTCCTACTGTGGGCCCTATTGTCCTGCAATAGGAATGATGACGATAGTAGAGATTAGCAGAGAGATCAAAATGAGATTTCTGCTAGTATCAGCCCCTTGTTCCTGACTGGGGGTTCTGCTATCTCTCATGCTGACATACGCTGTCAGGGGAGTTAATCGAGTGAGCTATGAAGGACGATTTCCTATGGTTGAAATGCAGCCATCTGTCAGGATGAGGTCCTTACTTCCCAGGTCTGCCATTGCCTTGATAGTGCCACCCTCCTTATGTCGCGCATCCTACTGCGTAGTCTCATACACTCCCCAAAATGGTGAGTGGTATGGAACACTCACCTTGGCAGAACGCAGTTCTGGTGGGTGACCCACAGCTGCTGACCTCCTCTGTGATCACCGTCCAGGCTTGCTTGGTCAGGCTGGAGGACCTCCTCTTGCCATTGGTGGGGAAGAGAACCTCCCGCCTTCCCTTACAGCCTGGAGAAGAATCTTCAGGGAGGCATCACTGAACCATGGGACTGCCCTTTGTCTTGCCTCGGGCTTCATTTCCTGTCATCCTCGGGGAGGGCAAACATTAGGGTTAGATGGGAGGGTGCGTGCGGGAGGGTGGTTGTTCCTTCTTGTGCTCATGTTCTCATGGCTCAAGTTTTTGTTGCACTGGTGCCTGTCACTTTTGTCTGGCTTATGCTTTCTATTGCTTTTTGTTTATAGAGTGGGGTTTATTTTGGTCCATATCAAACTGTGACTTCCTATATTGGGGTTGTTTGCTCCATGGGTGCAGTATATTTGAATGTTATGGGTTACCTTTAGCATTGAGAGCTAGTGTTCAAGACATAGGATTTTTGAAAGAGGATAGATCAGGTTTAGGTTAAGATTAGGATAAGAATCATGATTGAGGATATTTCAGGGTTAGGTCAGGATTCAGGGTAGTCAGGATTAGAGATGTATGATCCAAGGTCATTAGACTTAGGCTGGAATTTTACATTGGGCGGGAGACACCATCCACCAGCTGAAAAGTTGAGGGTGAGGACACCTCCGCCAGGCCTGGGGAGCCGCACCAGGATTTTATGCTCCCTAGGCACTTAATTGGACTTGGGCGGGACTTCACCCCTCTGAGGCAGGAAGTCCCACCTCCAGGAGCTGCTGGCTACTCAGCGGCTTGGCAGCTCTCAGGCCCAGCAGCATCACTGGGGGCAGTGGCCACTGTTGGGACTGCACCCAGCCAACAGCAGGATTGTGGACGGCTCCGGAAGAGAGGTAAGTTTTGGGGCCTCGCTAGGGACTATCAGCTGGGCCCCGGTGAGGCTAGGAGGGTCAACTGGGGTGGGGGGGTGGAATTTATTTCAGTGGGGGTGGTTGGGGCTTCGGTGAGAGGGGGGGGGGCCTCCGTGCGGCACAGGGTGCCCAATCAGGAGGGCTCCCCGCCCCCACACCCTCCAGCCCGCAAGGAGGCCACCAGGTTTTACCTGGCAGCCTTCTCTGGGGCCTAAGGCATCTGCCGGCTGCTAGTAAAATACCAACGGTGGCAGGAGGAGGCCCTTAAGTGGCAGTAAATAGGCCACTTAAGGGCCTTGATTGGCCTGGGGACGGCAGGCTGTCTCTCGCCACCGCCTCCCCTGGAAAATTGCAGCGGGGGTGGGAAGGTGTGACAGGAATGCAATTTTATACCCTGCCCCTCTGCCACCAGCCCACTCCTGTGAGGGGTGTCTAAAATTCCAGCCTTAGGTTTGAGGGTAGGGTCCGGGCTAGTAGTAGATGAGGCTTCGGGTTGGGATCCAGTATACTTGGGGCTGGGACCAGGTACGGATCAGGGTCAGGATATGCATTAGGGTTAGTATTAAGGTTTGCTCCAGCAAATTCTGTGCCATCGTATTTTCCAGGTTGGTTTAGTTTTCATATTTCGTTCTTGGAATGTGGGCAGCTCTAGAATGTTCAGCATTTTAAAAAAATTCATTCATGGGATGTGGGCGTCTTTGGCTATGCCAGCATTTATTGCCCATCCATAATTGCCCTTGAGAAGGTGGTGGTGAGCTGCTTTCTTGAACCGCTGCAGTCCATGTGAGATAGGTACACCCACAGTGCTGTTAGGAAGGGAGTTCCAGGATTTTGACCCAGCGACAGTGAAGGAACGGCGATATAGTTCTATGTCAGGATGGTGTGTGACTTGGAGGGGAACTTGCAGGTGGCGATGTTCCCATGCATCTGCCGCTCTTGTCCTGCGAGGTGGTAGAGGTCGCAGGTTTTGAAGGTGCTGTCTAAGGAGCCTTGGTGCAGTGTATCTTGTAGGTGGTACACACTGCTGCCACTGTGCGTCGGTGGTGGAGGGAGTGAATGTTTGTGGATGGGGTGCCAGTCAAGCAGTCTGCTTTGTTCTGTATGGTGTCGAGCTTCTTGAGTGTTGTTGGAGCTGCACCCATCTAGGCAAGTGGAGAGTATTCCATCACACTCCTGACTTGTGCCTTGTAGATGGTGGACAGTCTTTGGGGAGTCAGGAGGTGAGTTACTCGCCTCAGGATTCCTAGCCTCTGACCTGCTCTTGTAGCCACGGTATTTAAATGACCACTCCAGTTCAGTTTCTGGTTAATGGTAGCCCCTATGATGTTGATAGTGGAGGATTCAGCAATGGTAATGCCATTGAATGTCAAGGGGAGATGGTTAGATTCTGTCTTGTTGGAGATGGTCATTGCCTGGCACTTGTGTAGCGGAAATGTTACTTGCCACTTATCAGCCCAAGCCTGGATATTGTGAGCCTTTTTGTAGAAGAACTGCAGTCTGTGTGGTGTAGGTATTCCCACAGTGCTGTTAGGTAGAGAGTTCTAGGACTTTGACCCAGCGACAGTGAAGGAACGTGATATAGTTCCACATCATGATAATGTGTGACTTGGAGAGGAACTTGCAGGTGGTGGTGTTCCCATGTATTTGCTTCCTTTGTCCTTCTAGGTGATCGAGATCGCGGGTTTGGAAGGTGCTGTCGAAGGAGCCTTGGTAAATTGCTGCTGTGCATTTTGCAAATGGTACACACTGCAGCCAAGGTACGCTGGTGGTGGAGGGAGTGACTGCTTGAGGTGGTGGATGGGCTGCTGATCAAGCGGGTTTCTTTGTCTTGAATGGTGTTGAGCTTCAAATAAATGGAGAGTATTCCATCTCACTCCTGACTTGTGCCTTGTAGATGGTAGAAAGGCTTTGGGGAATTAGGAGATGAGTCACTCACTGCAGAATACCCAGCCTCTGACCAGTTCTTGAAGCCATAGCATTTTTGTGGCTGGTCCATTTGAGTTTCTGGTAAAAGAGGGGTATATTGTTTCAATTTCAGCAATGGCTGTTCAGATAATACTGCCTTTCCTGTAGCTAACCATAAATTAAAACAGGGAGTGAAAATTCATACTTATTACCATATATTAGTTATCTATTTAGAGTGTACCCCCTTCAAAAAGAGATATATAGTCAATTAGAAGTTATTATTGTCAAAAGTTTGCATCTGATGATAATTTGCATGCAAAGCACACCAGACATGTCCTTTCATGAGCAAGACAGTGTGGTGTTTAAATAATATTTCCATATGTCACTAAGCCTACAATTAAAACAAATCAGTTTATTACTTATGAATTGAAGCCTGTAATGGAAGAAAATGGAAATTGTTTTGAAGGAAATGGCATTAAGATCATGAAATTGTACAAAGGAAACAAACATGTTCTTTTAAGAGTTTGAATCTGATTGTGACCTGCAATTTTATTTTGAATGAAAGATGCTTGCCATTTATGTACAGATAAGCATAACCGGCGGTTTCATGAATTACTTTCTCAATCATTTTTCATCTTTTATTCTGAAAAACCTCTACACAGATAGTTAAGGAGACTCAAGTAATTGCAAGTGGCAGTTTCAGGTCTTTTTCTTCGCTGTGCATAATTGTGTTTTTTTTATTATAAATTGTTCTGCCAATGCATAATGCCAGTTTAATTTTAGAAAAGCACACTTCAGTACCGAAAGGTCCACCACTTTTTCATCCTGTTGACTGAATGTTATCTCAGCAAACAGACAATGTGACTGTTAACACCACTTAAATCACAGATTTTAGGAGTCAGTCAACATGTGATGTATTTTTTGCATTTCACTGGCCTAACCCTGTGTACACTTAGAAAGTGATTATGCCTTTTGAAATCCTCTAAATATCCAGTTTTATGTGCATTATGAGTTCTACTTAGAAGTGGAAAGGGCTATTTTGATGAAGATGTTAACATTGCCAAAAGATCTCTGTGCTCTTCTCCCCAATCAAAATGACTTGTAGTATTATTAACACTGATAATGGAATCATAGAATGGCTGGGTGTCAGCTGTGGCTCAGTTGGTAGCACTCATGCTTTTGAGTCACAAGGTTCCAGGTTTAAGTCTCCCTCCAGGGTTTAAGCACAAAAATCAAGGCTGACGCTCCACTCCGGTACTGAGGGAGTGCTGCACTGTTGGAGGTGCCATCTTTTGGATGAGACATTAAACTGAGGCCCCATCTGCTTGCTCAGGTGGACATAAAAGATCCCATGGTACTTTTTCGATGAAGAGTAGGAGAGTTATCTCCAGTGTCCTGACCAATATTCATCCCTAAGTCAACATCGCAAAAACAGATCATCTGGTCATTATCAAATTGCTGTTTGCGGAAGTTTGCCGCGCACATAGTGACTGCTGTGTTTCCTCCATTACAAGAGTGACTACACTTCAAAAAGAACGTCATTGGCTGTAAAACACTTTGAGATGTCTGGTGGTTGTGAAAGGCACTATATGAATACAAGTATTTCTTTACAGCACATAAGGAGACCATGCAGACCGTCTTGTCCGTGCCAGCGCTCTGGTCAGCTAGTCCCACACCCCGCCCTACCCCGTAGCCTTGCAAATTTTTTTCCCTCAGATGCTTATCCAACTCCCTTTTGAAAGCCACAAATGAATATCTATCCATCACACTCTCAGGCAGTGCATTCCAGATCCTAACCACTCGCTGCATAAATATGTTTTTCTGTTGGTTCTTTTGTATGCTTCATACATTCACTGTAAACCTAATTTAAACCTAATTTAGTTTAATGTGAAGTAAATGTTTGTGTTATAGTTGTAAAAGTTAACCTGTGCTAGTCACAAATGGTCAATATGACTTGAAAGGTACACACGTTAGCCATGTCAGGTTTTGTTTGTTCAACAAGGTAAGGACTCATTTCCTTAGACCAAAATTATATATATATACATCTTTGGAAATGTGGAAAGAGATGCAGTGGTTTTTGTCAAGGTTCATCCCAAGCAGCTCTGTAACACAGGAGTCTGTGCTCTCCGGGCTGTTCCCAGGGACGCACACCGAGACAAACATCAACTGCTGCTGGAGGACAATCAATTCGGTGAAAGACGCCCTTTGGTCTGCCCGAAACTTGCTGGTCTTCCAGCGCAAAGAGTTGTCCACCACCGAATGTTGCAGACTGGCACATCCCAAGGTCCAGGACTACGTGCTGAGGGACGCACTAAAGCTTGGGGCAGCCGCAGCAAAGGCTCAATGGGGAAAGACCACAGTGTAAGGTTCCCCCACCAAGCTGGACTGAGGGGCTGGATGGAGGTAGTCGAGGAGGTCTCAAATTGTGGGGTGACACGCAGAACCTGGGTTCAGTGTTGCAAGCGCATCAATGACTTGCTCAGATCGGTGAGGGTAAGTGGTCTTGGTGAAACCCCTCGAACTGTATCATTAATATTCTCAATTGCTGTAAATGTAAAACTGTAATTGACATGACAATTGTGAAACGGAAGGGTTGGGAAGAAACTCATGACAGTATTGAAGGAAACTGATCTCCCTTGCAATGTTTGTATCTTTTGGTGCTGTTTGGAAACTGTTTGGCAATGTAATTTTTACAGATTTTTATGAATAAAGTATATTTTGGAAATAAAAAAAAAATACATCTTTGGAAAGCACCCTGGTGTATATTTTGAATGTCACTACAATGTAATAACTCTGCTGGACTTGGCTGATGATTCCAGCATTTTCTACATACCTGTGAGCTTTTGAAGCCATTAAGTGGCAGGTTTAAAGTGCAGCAACTTTTTTTTATTCTCACATGGGATGTGGGCATCTCTGGCAAGGCCAGCATTTGTTGCCCATCCCTAATTGCCATTGACAACTGAGGGGCTTGACCAGGCCATTTCAGAGGGCAGTTAAGAGTCAACCACATTGCTGTGGGTCTGGAGTCACATGTAGGCCGGACCAGGTAAGGACAGCAGATTTCCTTTCCTAAAGGACATTAGTGAACCAGGTGGGTTTTTATGAAAATTAATGGTAAAACTTGGTAATGTAGTAAATAGTGACAGGATGTAGTAGACTTCAGGAGGCCATAGATAGACTAGTGAAATGGGCAGACACAAGGCAGATAGAATTTAGTGCAGATAAGTGATATTCTTTGGGAAGAACAACATGGAGAGGCAGTCCAATCTAAATGGTACTGTTTGGTGGAGGGGGCAAGGGTGGGTGGTTGCAAAAGCAGAGGGACAAGGGGTGCATGTTCACAATTCTTTGAAGATGGCAGAGCAAGTTAATAAGGCAGTTAAAAAACACATGGGATACTCAGCTTTGCAAACAGGAACATTAAATACAAAAACAGGGAAGTCATGCTAAACCTTTATAAATCACTAGTTAGGCCTCAGCTGGAGTATTATGTACCATTCTGGGTACCACACTTTAGGAAGGATTTCAAAGCCTAGGGGACAGTACAGAGGAGGTTTACCACGATTATTCCAGAGATGAAGAAGTTCGGTTATGTGGAGAGGCAACAGAAGGTGGATTGTTCTCCTTAGAGCAAAGGAGGTGATAGGGAGACCTAACTGGGGTATTCAAAATTATGAATACTATCATCAACAGAGCAAGCAGCAAGAAACTGTTTCCTCTGGCAAGTCAGTTGGTAACCAGAGGTCACAGATTTAAAATAATTGGCAAAAGAACCAGATGGGAAATGAGGAGAAATCTCTTCACACAGAGGGTTGTTAAGATCTGGAATGTATGAACTGAAAGAATAGTGGAAGCAGATTCCATAGGAAAGTTCAAAGGCAACTGAGCATGTATTTAAAGAGGACTTATATGCAGGATTATGGGGAAATGCTGGGGAGTGGGACTAAATTGGACAGCTCTTTAAAAGTGCTGGAACAGATATGATGGACCAAATGGTCTCCTTCTGTGCTGTAAGTTTCTATGATTCTATGTGTGATGACATTGTTGCATTGCCAATCGTTGTGGGCTCAGAATAAAATTGTAATTATTAGAAGTTCATTTAAAATTCTTAGTCATTTTATACTACAGAGCTTGCTGGTTTTGCAATGGAAATTTACTAACATGCTTGTCAAAGAAGATACTGTTGTGTCTGTAGAGAACAGAGTAAGATTTGAGCATCAGATAGTGTCATTAGAAGGATAATATACCTAAAATGCACTTAAGCTTTCTGTGGAGGCAGAAAGATGAATTGGACTTACAACTGGATTGGATATTTAGTGATTAGAGATAACCCAAGTGATTGCCTGTGTAAGCTGAGATGCTCCAGGATGGCTCCCACATTGTAGAGTCAAGCAAGGTCAGCCAGGCATTTTAAATAAACAGCCACAGGCTTCACCCCTTGGTGAAAAAGAGAAAATTGAACAGATTGGTTTTGCATTGGTTGAGGCTATTAGAGATTACATGTGGCAGCATGCAACTAGATCCCGTATCTTTTTTTTTTAAATGAGAAAACATTCCAAACATTGTGATGTAAATTGCCATGGAGCTTTGGTTATTGGAGCCCTGTCTTATTTTAGTTCACTGTAGACCTGAGGGCTACTCCACGCACAATACACAGATCCATGCAGTCAGGCAGCAAGTAATGCAGGATGAGCCTGTGCAAAGGTCATGAATCACAGAATTGTTACAGCACAGAAGGAGGCCTGTCATGTCCAGTAAAGGCAATATCCTATTCATAACTTCAAACATGGACTATATTCAGCATAGAATCTTCTGGAGCTGAACTTTCTTTTTAAAATGAACCACAATGAACATTAAAATGCTGCAATAAGATGGCTGCCGAGGGTCAGGAGAGTGTTGCAATTGAATGACGATTGCTGGAGTGCCTCCCTTGAATGGACATACTAAGATGGAACCTTTTTTGGAATTCACACCTCCTATTGTTTATGGTCCTACCCAAAACTCAATATCTATGGAATGCTGGACTCACTGGCCAGGATTTTATATATGCCACAGCATTCCAGATGGTGGGACCGGAAATTGGTATAACTACCGCTTCTGCCGTATTTCCCGCTTCCCCACGTGATTTTGTATTTAAATTAGCCATGCGGTGACAGGCACGGGGAACACATGGGATCATGTGGCGGGAGCGGCCTTTCATTGGTGGAACCCGCCATTACTGGCCCAAGCACCATGATCGCCACAGATAAAAGACAGTCTGTGCTTGCAGCCTCAAGGAGCAGCAGCCTTCCTTTCATGTAAGTATCTTCACATTAACTTAAATTGAAGATTTTACTTCATTCAAAATATTTCTGCCTCCCTTATTTTGTGAAAGTCACCACCAACTTCACATTGTTTATTTTCCCTATTGCAAATGTGAGTCAGATGTCAGCCAGTAGGCAAAGACCAGCCTCACAGTTCAGTGATGCCGCCCGGCAGGTTCTCCTCCAGGCTGTCAGGGATAGGCGAAAGATCTTCTTTGCTACAGATGGAATCCGAAGACCCTCCTGCCTGACCAAGGCGGCCTGGATGGAGGTAGTCGAGGAGGTCTCAAATTGTGGGGTGACACGCAGAACCTGGGTTCAGTGTTGCAAGCGCATCAATGACTTGCTCAGATCGGTGAGGGTAAGTGGTCTTGGTGAAGCAGCTCCATTGTTTTCCTCCTTACTTCCATGTCTTTAAGACAGAGGGTACACAAAGAATGCAGTGGAATGTGTGAGCAGCCTTGGTGCCATTCACTAAATGACTATGCACCAAGATGAAGATTGGCATTGTTTATGTGCTTGGATGTGTTGTGCAAAAGCAGTGTTTCTGAACGATAAATAAGCTGAACATGGCAATTCAGCCCTCTGTTGCCAGTGAGCTGAAACATCAAGCCAATGAACAGGTCTCTTATATCTGCCTATGAATTGTAGCCAGGTGAAAGACAGATCCACTATCGTGTGTCTCCTCCCACTCTCCTTGCTAACCTTGAGTGTCCATGTGGTTTGCATTTTCATTTTGAGAAAATGGTGCATATGGAATTCAGGGCAAGTCTCCCGATCTTCCAATCTCCTCCTGTATCCTTCAAGCCTGAACCCATCAACCTTGACCCACCCAGTGTTAACAATACCCTTCCCTCTGTTATCATTGAACCTCCCCCCATTACCGTGCACAGTGTAATCATCAATTTATTCATGCTATCCCTCCCCCGTTCCTACTCCCAATACCAATTGACATACTGACTCTGACACTTGATCTTCCTCACATCAACCTAACATTGTTGCCGAGTACCGTTCCCCTCCCTATGATGTTGTTGAGTACCCAACCATAACTCTGGAACTTCCCCCCTACAGAATCCAATTGCCCCCATTGACTGTGACTATTCTGTCTGCTAACAAATACCTTTAATTTGCCCCACCCATCCCTGACGTTGATAGCACTCATTCCTCCCTTTAGGCCAATGCCGACTCTCTTCTGACTGTAATGCTCTAATCAACCCACCACCCCCACAGCCGCCCACATCCAACTTCAGCAGCAATAGAAATGTACACACACGCTGGACACTCCGCTCCTCCATCCCCTGCTCCTCCATGCGCCTGATCAACCCCACCCTTCCCTTCCCGAGTGCCCTCCATGTTCCTCCATGTAGCCGCCCCATCCCCTCCACCCCCCGCCCATGCCTTTGCCGCCATCTTTTTTCACTCTTACTGGTGTCGAGCCTGGAAGCAAACATCCATTCCAATGTTGATGTTAGTTTTGCGGATGAGTTAAAGAGAGAACAGCACAGATCTGAGACTCAGCTGCACAAATCCGACTCCTGCATGCAATGGTAAAACAATGGTGAACTGGGTGGCATGGGAATAGCGCTGGCCATTCATCTAATCTGGCAGGTAGGAGTGAATTGTAACTATACATAGGGTAATAAGTAGTCATATTATTTAAACAAATGCAAATCTGCAGTCCGCCACTGTGCTGGAGGAAACCCGGTATGCTGCAAACACGCCACTGACTGAATTTCTCTAAAATATCCCACCATTGGGAATCAGATAAAACACCTCCCATCTAATTATATCACCCTGCATGCCACCAAATCTGCTCTTGCACAGCCCATAAAATTTCGAGGCTGTAACATCTTAAGGTCACCAAGCCTGTTCCTTTTCAGTCCACCAGTACATGAAAACTGACCTCCTTGAAATGAGACAACCAGCAACTAACTTTGTGACCTGCTGAAAATCCACCTCGGAGAGAATCCTGGAACAACTTCAACAACGACTCTTGCTATCGAATCCACCTAACTACACAACAGGAGTGAAAATGTCTTCTTCACCGGGCCTGCAACGCATGCCTTTTCCCCAGGACGAGTCAAAATCATGTGACTTACGAACTTTCCTTTGTTTGTAATTGGTAAAAGAGCACTATATTCTTTAACGGCTTTCTCTCTCGAGTATGTGGGATATTTTGTGGATTTTGGAGATTTGTTCCCAGTCCTGCAGCCAAAGAAACATTTGAGTTCCAATTAGAACACTATCTGCATTTTCTGTATTTGGGAAACCAAACGGAGCTTTCTCTTCACAGAGGATTTTCCGGACTTCCTCTTTGTTAGTATAAAATAGGGTAGAGGACCTGATGCCAAAGGAGAGGGTAGGGGAGGATATAAGTTTCCACTAAATTCATCAAATTCCGTGCCATAATCTGGGTAGAGGTCCCCCATGGATCAGGGGCGGCACAGTGGCGCAGTGGTTAGCACCGCAGCCTCACAGCTCCAGGAACCTGGGTTCGATTCTGGGTACTGCCTGTGTGGAGTTTGCAAGTTCTCCCTGTGTCTGCGTGGGTTTCCTCCGGGTGCTCCGGTTTCCTCCCACATGCCAAAGACTTGCAGGTTGATAGGTTAATTGGCCATTATAAATTGCCCCTAGTATAGGTAGGTGGTAGGGAAATATATAGGGACAGGTGGGGATGTGATAGGAATATGGGATTAGTGTAGGATTAGTATGAATGGGTGGTTGATGGTCGGCACAGACTCGGTGGGCCGAAGGGCCTGTTTCAGTGCTGTATCTCTAAATGGTTACTGCCGCTACAACTGCATTTTGTTTTCTCAGCTGTTTTCTGAACTGGTGAATGGGAGCACGACTGTGTTGGTGATCTGCCTCTCTTTGGGGCACTGGACAGATTCTCTTAAGGCTCCTCATGAATCTTCCAAATGTTTAGTGAGACAGTTATTATCTTTCGTAAGGGTGTCTAACTGACACTTGGCTTTCTCAAGATTCTGCAGTGTTAATCTTGCCTGAACTGCATTAACCCTCTGCTGTTGCATAATTGCCACAGACAAGGCTACTTGACTCCGCACAAGATCGATCTGATGTTGTTGTCCTGACATCTGTTCTTGCTGATCTGATATCTGTTCTTCTTGTTCTATCATTTTGACATCCTTCGCGAGGATGGCCTTGTTAACTCGCTGCGCGCAGTACAAGGTTGCAAACGCAATCAGACTCATCACTTTATCTAACTTCCATTTCTTAGCCTTAGCCTGCTCTCCAATGATATTGACTGTATTCTCAAGAGATGCTCTCGGGTTTCTAGCCAGACACCCCATTAATAGTGTCTGTCTTTCTTTTCTTTCTTTTGGGCCTCCTTATCTCGAGAGACAATGGATACGCGCCTGGAGGTGGTCAGTGGTTTGTGAAGCAGCGCCTGGAGTGGCTATAAAGGCCAATTCTGGAGTGACAGGCTCTTCCACAGGTGCTGCAGAGAAATTTGTTTGTTGGGGCTGTTGCACAGTTGGCTCTCCCCTTGCGCCTCTGTCTTTTTTCCTGCCAACTACTAAGTCTCTTCGACTCGCCACAATTTAGCCCTGTCTTTATGGCTGCCCGCCAGCTCTGGCGAATGCTGGCAACTGACTCCCACGACTTGTGATCAATGTCACACGATTTCATGTCGCGTTTGCAGACGTCTTTATAACGGAGACATGGACGGCCGGTGGGTCTGATACCAGTGGCGAGCTCGCTGTACAATGTGTCTTTGGGGATCCTGCCATCTTCCATGCGGCTCACATGGCCAAGCCATCTCAAGCGCCGCTGACTCAGTAGTGTGTATAAGCTGGGGGTGTTGGCCGCTTCAAGGACTTCTGTGTTGGAGATATAGTCCTGCCACCTGATGCCAAGTATTCTCCGAAGGCAGCGAAGATGGAATGAATTGAGACGTCGCTCTTGGCTGGCATACGTTGTCCAGGCCTCGCTGCCGTAGAGCAAGGTACTGAGGACACAGGCCTGATACACTCGGACTTTTGTGTTCCGTGTCAGTGCGCCATTTTCCCACACTCTCTTGGCCAGTCTGAACATAGCAGTGGAAGCCTTACCCATGCGCTTGTTGATTTCTGCATCTAGAGACAGGTTACTGGTGATAGTTGAGCCTAGGTAGGTGAACTCTTGAACCACTTCCAGAGCGTGGTCGCCAATATTGATGGATGGAGCATTTCTGACATCCTGCCCCATGATGTTCGTTTTCTTGAGGCTGATGGTTAGGCCAAATTCATTGCAGGCAGACGCAAACTTGTCGATGAGACTCTGCAGGCATTCTTCAGTGTGAGATGTTAAAGCAGCATCGTCAGCAAAGAGGAGTTCTCTGATGAGGACTTTCCGTACTTTGGACTTCGCTCTTAGACGGGCAAGGTTGAACAACCTGCCCCCTGATCTTGTGTGGAGGAAAATTCCTTCTTCAGAGGATTTGAATGCATGTGAAAGCAGCAGGGAGAAGAAAATCCCAAAAAGTGTGGGTGCGAGAACACAGCCCTGTTTCACACCACTCAGGATAGGAAAGGGCTCTGATGAGGAGCCACCATGTTGAATTGTGCCTTTCATATTGTCATGGAATGAGGTGATGATACTTAGTAGCTTTGGTGGACATCCGATCTTTTCTAGTACTTGTGTACTATCACATTTTTTTTCTAACCTTGCTTTATACTTTGTCCAAAGATCCCCTTCAGGCACCTTTGTGTACTTAGAGAGACCTATCGGTTCTTAAAAAAAAATGAAGATGAACACCCTCGTGTCTGCTGCCTTATACTCAACAATACCTGGAGTCAGTTGTTAGTCAGAGTCCCATCTGGGGTGCCAATAGTAGCTTTCCTGCTACTTTCAGGGTTCAGTTTAATCCAACAAGGGCGACTTGTCTGTGACTACAACAAACCACTATGGGTACAGGTTGGTTATAAGTGTAGCAGATTTATTAAGTAGTTTACATCCAGTTTAAAGAAGTAATACTTAACAAATACAGTAGTCACAATCTGTTCCTCAGAACTTCGGCGGTATCCCTCCGAGTGACTGTGGTGCAGTCTTTCATTCTCTTGCTGTGTTCTATTGACTGAAGATTCTCTTCTTTCTTCCTCAGGACTTTTGATGCTGCTTCTCATGTTTAATAGCTGTCCTTTTATACCCTTTTTTTCCTTTGAGACTACGTGGCAACTGACAATCACCTGGGCTATCTCACTCATTCTGTTTAATCATCATTTTTAAAAACTTTAACATTAAGTTTATGCTTAATTTTCTGGTATCACTCTGTTCCATTTTCTTGTAACTTAGTTATTCATGCAAACAGTTGTTACATGAGTTACAACGATGTCTTTTACTCTAGTGATAACAGATCTTAGAAGCTTTAAACCTTGTGTTTTAATTGTAACTTAATTAATGCTCTGTTTTTCATTATCTGTTAGTTTCAAACATACTGCTACATTCTTTTCATATTTAACTCAAGAATGCAGCTTCCCTTTAAGAGGGGTAGGCCAACTGAAACAATGCTAGACATGCATGCTGCTGGGCGGCCTGTTGAGCGTGTAGCCAGCAGCGTATTTGGTGCTGGGCTCCATACTAAAATTATTCAAGTGTCAAGGCAGCACAAAGTTTGCACGCTGCCTGCCTCAACAGGACTGGGCATGAGCTGATCACAAATTGTGATCTCTGCACCCGAAAACAGGGAGCAACTGATTTTTTCCCCCTAACCTGGCTAGGCCCATTATACATAATGGTATCATCATTGTGGCATATACCCAATAAATTAATGAGATCCCACAAATGTAATCACATTGTATTAGCAAGCTTATCAATTATCAATTATCAATTAGTCATTGCTCTTTTTTTAATCAAAGCAACTAATCTTATATGATTGCCAAATTCCAAAATTTCCCAGGATCCATTTCAGACTAGGAGTTGAAAATGATGATCTTTTAATTGAGCCCCAAGCAAGATTTTAAAAATGCAATCTATCCCTGAGGGGAAGCATGAGATTAGCAGATGGTCCCATTTGTTCACAATGTTCCCGTTCATGGGGCTTTGTTCTTTATGGAATTCTGCAACAGCTGTAATGAACAAATGGATCACTCTTGTGGTGTTCATTGCAGGTGTTCAGTGTTTTAAAGAACATGTCTGGTGACCACATAAAAGAGGATTGTCTCAAGTCAAAAACTTGGCTACTGCCTAAATTCCTCCATTCAGATTAGACTATTATTATTCGGTGACTTCATTTATATAAGGACATCTATTTGTCCCTTGAAAAAAATCATTTTCCACTCTGCACTCCTGAAAGCTTTTACTCTTCTTGGACTATAATAACTTCCTTATGAAAGCTCATTTAAGTGGCGTTGTCATGTGTGAGCCTAGATAATGACTGTAGGCAAACATTTAACTATGGGAGATATCATGACTGAACCTAATCGTACCCTCACCTTGTGTCTATATCTGCGCACTTTCCAGTAAGAGTCACTGCCTTGCGATTAAAAATGGAAACCTTATTGAAGTTTCCCACCCTTAAATCAGTATACTAAAATATATTGATGATACAGCTGAAATCAGTTAACTCAGCACAGACTATGGATTCAGCCTGAGAGCTTTCTGATCAGAACACGTAAATCCACCCTTTAACAAATAAGCCATTAGAGAATCTGACCATGCTGTTTTTTTTCAAACATGATGTTATGTAGAAAAAAGTGGTAAGTCTCAGTGAATTTTGTAAAGGTAATGGTTCCAGCGCAAATAATAATTATGATTAGCAGTGCTGTAACACCAAAGAACCAAAGTAGTTTCACAAAGCATTGTTGTAGGTACGATTTTTATTCAGCTGATTGTTAAATTATATTTATCATAAAATTTTGGAATCAACCACGTTCTGTGCTTGCATAAAGAATGGAAATAAAGTGTGTTGTTAGACTTTCAACATGAAAATACAATGAAAGGCAGTGCTAATACATATTATCACATAAATTGTCTTAGCACTTCCAAATTGAAATTGTGACCTATGATCCAAGGTGAGTAATATTTAGCTACACGTCATGAAAATTGTGAGGGTGATTTTTAAATTATGGCCTAAATATACTGGCTTGTGGTGAAGATACAGGCTGCTGACATACACTACACTATCCCACTCTTACCAAATGGGTTATGCTGCTTGCAAACAGTAATGCTCTGGTTTCCTTTACTCAAATTGGCAGTGTAAGCACATATATGCTGCATCACATGTCATATGTGTGCTGACATGTGCACAATAATAGACCATCCAGTGTTTATTTTTATTTATTCATTCACAGGATCTGGACATTGCTAGGAAGGTCAGCACTTACAGCTTATTCCTAATTACTATTGAGAAGGTCATGGTGGTGAGCCGTTTTCTTGAACCGCTGCAGTCCATGTGGTGAATATACTTCCACAGCGGTTAGGTAGGGAATTCCAGGATTTTGGTCCAGTGCCGATATCATTCCAAATCGAGATAGTTTGTGACTTGGGGGGGAACTTGGAGGGGTGGCGTTCCCATCCACCTGCTGCCCTTGTCGTTCTTGGTGTTAGAGGTCAGGGGTTTCAGAGGTGCTGTCAAAGAAGCCTTGATGAGTTGCTGCAGTGAATCTTGTAGATGGTACACACAGCTGCTACTGTGTGCCAGTCATGGAGGGAATGAATGTTTAAGATGTTGGGCGGTTGGATGCTGATCCAGCAAGCTGTATTGTCGTGGATGGTGTTGAGTTTCTTGAGTGTTGTTGAAGCTGCACTCATCCATGCCTTTGGAGAGTATTCCATCACACCCCTGGCTTATGCCTTGTAGATATTGGACAGGCTTTGGGGAGTCAGGAGGTGAGTTACTCTCTGAAGAATACCCAGCCTCTGACCTGCTCTTATAGCCACAGTATTTATATGGCTGGTCCAGTTAAGTTTCTGGTCACTGGTGACCCCTAGGATGTTGATGGTAGGGAATTCAATTATGGTAATGCCATTGAATGTCACGGGGAGATGGTTAGATTATCTCTTATTGGAGATAGTCATTGCCTGGCACTTGCGTGGCACAGATATTACTTGCTACAGGCCCAAGCCTGAATATTGTTCAGATCTTGCTGCATGTGAGCATGGACTGCTACATTATCTGAGGAGTTGTGAATGGTACTGAACACTGTACAATCATCAGCGATAATCCTTATGACCTTATGATGGAGGTAAGGTCATTGATGAAGCAGCTGGAGATGGTTGGGTCTAGGGCTCTGCCCTGAGGATCTCCTGCAGCGATGCCCTGGGGCTAAGATGATTGGCCTCAAACAACCACAAACATCCTTATACTAGGTTTGGCTCCAGTCATTGGAGAGTGTTCCCCCTGATTCCCATTGACTTCAATTTACTTGGGTTCCTTGATGCCACACTCAGTCAAACGCTGCATTGATGTCAAACATAGTCACTCTCACCTCATCTCTTGAATTCAACTATTTTGTCCATGTTTGGACCAAGGCTGTAATGAGGTCTAGCGCTGAGTCATCCTGCAGACTCCAAACTGAGCATCGATGAGCTGGTTATTGGTGAGCAAATGCTGCCTGGCAGCACTGTCGATGACCCTTTTCATAATTTTCCTGATGATTGATAATATATTGATGGGGTGGTAATTGGCCAGATTGAATTTGTCCTAGGATATATGGTTCCGCTGGAGGCTGGGGAAGTTCCTGGAGTCTCCTCATCCCATTAGTTGTTTAGTTGTCCACCACCGTTTATGACTGGATCTGGCAGGACTGCGGAACTTTGATCTGATCCGTTGGTTATGGGATCGCAAAACTATCTATCGCATGCTGCTTCTACTAAAGTACTGTGCTGTAGCTTCACCAGATTGGTACCTGTAATGGTAAAGTGAGGAGGGGTCGAAGGGCTTCCCTCTTTTCCCTCTCCTTGTTTGACCACAACAAGTTTAATTCTTTCTTAAAGTGGATGTACTGGCCAATTCAGTAAGTGTTGGATTACTTACTTGCTATGATCATAACAAGAACCAATCATACAGATTTTCTTGAGTTAGCAAAGAAAGAGGTTAACTTTATTGTACCTAAACTGAACTAATAAAGATAGTAATGCACCAACTTTCGCTCCCACACCCACTCTAAAGGTTTACACACACACAAATAGGTTACAGAATGGGGAAAGGTAGATTTGTTGAGTTAGAGTCCATAAAAAAGGTATACAGTCTGTGGAGTTTGGTGATTTGGCTGGCTTCAGGCTGAATTCAGTGCTCCTGAGGCTTTTTAGTTTGAAGAGGTAGATGACTGGTTCATTGAGTTTCTTGGAGATAGCGATGCAAATGATTTCCTCCAACAGGGTTTCTGATTGTAGGCGGAGTGTGCAAAGGTCAACCTGCAGGATTTGAAAGTTTTCAAGCTGGAATATAGAGAGAGAGAGGACCCCCACTTTGGGTCTGCTTATGTCAGAGTCCAGTTGCTTCTCCTCTGCTGCAGAGAAAACACCAGCTTAAAACCACAGATGGGGAGGGACTTGTTTTGTGACAGCCACTCATTCATTGAAACATAGCAGTTAGCAATATTTCTCTGCTTGCTGAGAGAACAGGTAGTTCCTTTAAACATCTTGGGTTTTGATTTTTGCTAGGGACTGAGCAGACATTTTGTCTCTCTGCTCACAAGCATTGCAGTGTAGGATACAGTGTTGCAAATTAGGTGAGTATCTTAAACTGAAACAATGACTTTGCTGGCAGCTTGTCTTCTAAAAATGTCTTTTAAAAAATACAAATTCATATCTCCAGTCAGCGGATTACAGAAAATTATCATTCAACAAAACACATTGGCATAACAGTACCTCATTTTAGGTATGCCTGCTGCTGCACCTGGCATGCTCTTTTACACTCATTATACCATGTTTGTTCCCTGGCTTGATTGCAATGGTAGATTGAGGGATATGCCAGGCCATGAGGTTTTAGATTGTGGTAGAATACAATTCTACTGCTGCTGATGACCCACAGCACTTGTGAATGCCCAATTTTGAGCTGCCAGATCTGTTTTGAATCTATCCCATTTAGCATGGTGCTAGTGCCACACAACATGATGGAAGGGGTCCTCAGTGTATAAATGGAACTTTGTCTCCACAAGGACTGTGTGGTGGTCACTCTTATCTCTCCTGTCATGGACAGATGCCCCTGCAACAGATAATTTGCTGAGGATGAGGTCAAGTAAATTTTTTGGTAGCAATGTCCTTCAGGACTCGGATGGCTTGGTCAATAGTGGTGCTACCAAGCTCCTCTTGGTGCTGGACATTGAAGTCTTCCACATTCTGTGTCACTGTAGGTCTCAGTGCTTCTTCCAAATAGTGTTTAATAGGGAGGAGTACTGATTTATCAACTGAGGGAGGTAGTAATCAGCAGAAGGTTTCCCTGCCTATGTTTTACCTGATGCCATGAGACTTCATGGGGTCTGGAGTCAATGTTGAATCCCTCCTGAGCTGTGCCACCAGCTCTGGCAATAGGAGACTCTGCTCAATAATACAATAGTGTAAAACCTGAAGAGCTTGAGCACCAACCATCACCATCGCATTTTTGGTTAGACAAGCATCTGACACAAAAGCTCACCACCATACTGAAGTGTCTCCAAACCAAGCGACTGAGAAACCAACACAGGTACAGTTTCTGTTTACCTGACATGATATACACAGATTCTTCCTCCACTGGTGCACTCTCCATTTATCAATGTTGAGGAACTTAGATGGAAGTTGCAACAGACATTAATGCTGCTAATTAATCAGATAGCAGAAGATTCAAGTTAAAAACAAGCAATTATGAAAAGGAAATTGGAACCAACATTACCAAAACAGATTAATTTTGTGTTCCTCATTTGCTGTCTGTGGGACCTTCTTGTGCACAAATTGGCTGCCATATTTTCCTACATAATTGTTGGCCTTGCAAGATGGCATCTCAATTGTTTTGGGAAACTTTCATGACTTCAATTTGGTATATAACTTTATTAGTCCAATGTCCACACAAAATTAACTAAGTATTACCTTCATCTTATTGGTTTGACACCTATTCTATTACTAGCCACAGATAAGTACATAGTCACAACTTGGGACACCTTGTTTGCATCAGAAGCTGTCCAAGTGCCAGCTAACTAATCTGCTCCCTCTCCTTTTATAGAAATATGCTTACTTTTACCTTCTTCAGGCAGTAATAGACTTCATTTCCCAAAAAACAAAGGAGTAGACCCATAACTACAGCAAAGTCTTCATTCTTAATCTGAGCTTTCTGAAGGCTGCAGACTGAATTAATTCCTTCTTTGTCCTTTTTTAAATGATGTCTCTGCTTCTTCTTTCTTCACCTTAACTTTCTGTTCTGACTGGTTTTATGTCAGCACAAATCTGTCAAACTATGTAAGTGTCTGCATGTGCTAACGCAAACTTAGTTCACTTATCCCAATGCCTGTGTCAGCCATTTTGTCATTGTTTAATGCTAAAACCTACATAGAAGTACATTTATTTTCCAACAATAACAGTGACCGTACTTCAAAAGCAATTCCTTGATTGGGTAGCATTTTGGAATATGCTAAGAATGTGATGAGACACTAGATAAATATAAGTTCTTTATAGAAGTAAGAAAAGAACTTGAGGTAACTTTATTACCCAAAGAATAACAAAAACTTATATTTATATAGCACCTTTAAAGTAATAAAACGTCCCGAGGCGCTTCAGGAACATTACAAAACAAATATGACAATGAGACACAAAAGGAGAAATTAGGTCAGATAACCAAAAGTTTGGTCAAAGAGCTAGGTTTTAAGGAGGGTCTTAAAGGAGGGAAAGTGAGGTGAGAAGCGGAGAAATGTAGTGAGGGTATTCCAGAGCTTGGACCCAGGCAACTGAAGGCACAGCCACCAACTGTGGAGCAATTAAAATCAGGGATGCACAAGAGGCCAGAATTAGAGGAGTGCAGATATCTAGGAGGTTGTGGGGCTGGCGGAGATTACAGAGATAGGGAAGGGCGAGACCATAGAGGGATTTGAAAACAAGGATGACAATTTTAAAATCAATGCTTTGATCGACTGGGAGACATTGTAGGTCAGCGAGCACGGGGGTAATAGGGGAACAGGACTTGGTGCAAGTGAGGACGGGGGCAGCAGAGTTTTGTATGACCTCAAGTTTACAGAGAGTAGAATGTGGGAGACCAGCCAGGAGTGCATTGGAATAGTCAAGTCTAGAGGTAACAAAGTCATGAATGAGGGTTTCAACAGCTGATAAGCAGGACAGAGGTGAAGTCAGGTGATGTTACAGAGGTGAAAATAGGCGGTCTTAGTGATGATATGAATATGAGGTCAGAAGCTCATCTCAAGGTCAAATATGACACCAAGGTTGCGAACAGACCAGCTTAGTCTCAGACTGTTGCCAGGGAGAGGGATGGAGTCGGTAGCTAGGGAACAGAGTATGGAGCGGGCACCCAAAACAATGGCTTCAGCCTTCCCAATGTTTAATTGGAGGAAATTTCTGCTCATCCAGTACTGGATGTCAGATAAGGTGTCTGATAATTTAGCAACAGTGGAGGAGTCGTGAAAAGTGGTTGTGAGGTGGAGCCAGGTGTCGTCAGCATACATGTGAAAACTAACGCTGTGCTTTCAGATGAAGTTGCCAAGGGGCAGCATGTAGATGAGAAATGGGAGCGGTCCAAGGATAGATCCTGAGGGACACCAGAGTTAATGGTGTAGGAGCAGGAAGAGAAGCCATTGTAAGTGATTCTCTGGCTATGATTAGATAGATAGAGGAATGGAACCAGATGAGAGCATGCCACCCAGCTGGGCGACAGTGGAAAGGCATTGGAGGAGGATGGTGTGGTCAACTGTGTCAAAGGCTACAGGCAGAGTAATAGAATTGTGAAAGAATTCACGATATAAATGGGTTCAAGGGAAAATTGTATGAGTATGTAGAGAGAAAGGACTTGGAGAGCTGGTATTTGATGACTAAACTAACCTGCAAGAAGCTGACAATATGAATTATATGGCAGAGCATGATAGGAAGGATTACAACCCAGTGGGCACCCAATCTTCATCTCCCTTATTGGGCATTGCTCTGATATCCATCATTTAAATACATGGCGTACAGCTTTTGTGGACTTCAGTTATATTGTCTACAGGATATTCCAATCTATAATTACCTCACCACAGTTGATGAAACTGGTATAGATGTACTTCTGAAGAAGTTACATTTTTGCTTAATATAAATTCAGATATTTTAAATCAGATTTGGACAATTCGCAACACCTGTGTGGCACCTTTTTGTTAACTTCTGTAGTTGCTGCAGTTTCCTCTTTATTAAAATATATGTTAAAATATTTTATTTTCAAATGTCCCTTTTGGCACTTGCAGTAATCAAATCTAACCCACACATTTTCAATAAGCACGATAGTTAATACAGCAAATGTGCTGGTTACTATCATTTCATTCGTATTCAGCTGTTTTTGGCTGATGGCCACTTGTGAATAACACAAATTAACTTTCACTACATAAGTACTTTTTTAATATTTGAGCATTAGTTTAGGATGTCATTAAAAGTGATCTTCTACCTGCATTAAAATTTGGTTCACTTAGAAAAAGAGTATCATAGGCTTGAAAGCTAATGGAGGAGGATTATTTTGAAACTCTAACATGGAGGATGCAAAGTAATAATTTTTTTTTTAATTCATTCATGGGATGTGGGCGACACTGGCCAGGCCAGCATTTATTGCCCATCCCTAATTGCCCTTGAGAAGGCGGTGGTGAGCTGCCTTCTTGAACCGCTGCAGTCCATGTGAGGTAGGTATACCCACAGTGCTGTTAGGAAGGGAGTTCCAGGATTTTAACCCAGCGACAGTGAAGGAACGGCGATATAGTTCCAAGTCAGGATGGTGTGTGACTTGGAGGGGAACTTGCAGGTGGTGGTGTTCCCATGTATTTGCTGCCCTTGTCCTTCGAGTTGGTAGAGGTCGCGGGTTTGGAAGGTGCTGTCTAAGGAGCCTTGGTGCGTTGCTGCAGTGCATCTTGTAGATGGTACACACTGCTGCCACTGTGCGTCGGTGGTGGAGGGAGTGAATGTTTGTAGATGGGGTGCCAATCAAGCGGGCTGCTTTGGCCTGGATGGTGTCGAGCTTCTTGAGTGTTGTTGGAGCTGCGCCCATCCAGGCAAGTGGAGAGTATTCCATCACACTCCTGACTTGTGCCTTGTAGATGGTGGACAGGCTTTGGGGAGTCAGAAGGTGAGTTACTCGCCTCAGGATTCCTAGCCTCTGACCTGGTCTTGTAGCCACGGTAGTTATATGGCTACTCCAGTTCAGTTTCTGGTCAATGGTAGCCCCTAGGATGTTGATAGTGGGGGATTCAGCGATGGTAATACCGTTGAATGTCAAGGGAAAATGGTTAGATTCTCTCTTGTTGGAGATGGGCATTGCCTGGCACTTGTGTGGCGCGAATATTATTTGCCACTTATCAGCCCAAGCCTGGATATTGTCCAGGTCTTGCTGCATTTCTACACAGACTGCTTCAATATCTGAGGAGTCACAAATGGTGCTGAACATTGTGCAATCATCAGCGAACATCCCCACTTCTGACCTTATGATTGAAGGAAGGTCATTGATGAAGCAGCTGAAGATGGTTGGGCCTAGGACTACCCTGAGGAACTCCTGCAGTGATGTCCTGGAGCTCAGATGATTGTCCTCCAATAACCACAACCATCTTCCTTTGTGCTAGGTATGACTCCAGCCAGCGGAGGGTTTTCCCCCTGATTCCCATTGACCTCAGTTTTGCTAGGGCTCCTTGATGCCATACTCGGTCAAATGCTGCCTTGATGTCAAGGGCAGTCACTCTCACCTCACCTCTTGAGTTCAGCTCTTTTGTCCATGTTTGAACCAAGGCTGTATTGAGGTCAGGAGCTGAGTGGCCCTGGCAGAACCCAAACTGAGCGTCACTGAGCAGGTTATTGCTAAGCAAGTGCTGCTTGATGGCACTGTTGAATACACCTTCCATCACTTTACTGATGATAGAGAGTAGGCTGATGGGGCGGTAAGTGGCCGGGTTGGATTTGTCTTGCTTTTTGTGTACAGGACATACCTGGGCAATTTTCCACATTGCAGGGTAGATGCCAGTGTTGTAGCTGTACTGGAACAGCTTGGCTAGGGGTGCGGCAAGTTCTGGAGCACAGGTCTTCAGTACTATTGCCGGAATATTGTCAGGGCCCATAGCTTTTGCAGTATCCAGTGCCTTCAGTCGTTTCTTGATATCACGCGAAGTGAATCGAATTGGCTGAAGTATGGCATCTGTGATGCTGGGGACTTCAGGAGGAGGCCGAGATGGATCATCAACTCGGCACTTCTGACTGAAGATTGTTGCAAATTCTTCAGCCTTATCTTTCGCACTGATGTGCTGGGCTCCCCCATCATTGAGGATGGGGATATTTGTGGAGCCACCTCCTCCAGTTAGTTGTTTAATTGTCCACCAACATTCACGGCTGGATGTGGCAGGACTGCAGAGCTTAGATCTGATCCGTTGGTTATGGGATGGCTTAGCTCTGTCTATCGCATGCTGCTTACGCAGCTTGGCACGCAGATAGTCCTGTGTTCTGGCTTCACCAGGTTGACACCTCATTTTGAGGTATGCCTGGTGCTGCTCCTGGCACGCCCTCCTGCACTCTTCATTGAACCAGGTTGGTCTCCTGGCTTGATGGTAATGGTAGAGTGGGGGATATGCCAGGCCATGAGGTTACAGATTGTGGTTGAGTACAATTCTGTTGCTGCTGATGGCCCACAGCACTTCATGGATGCCCATTTTTGCATTGCTAGATCTGTTTAAAATCTATCCCATTTAGCATGGTGATAGTGCCACACAACACGATGGATGGTATCCTCAATGTGAAGGCGGGACTTCGTCTCCACAAGGACTGTGCGGTGGTCACTCCTACCAATACAGTCATGGACAGAAGCATCTGCTGCAGGCAGATTGGTGAGGACGAGGTCAAGTATATTTTTCCCTCTTGTTGGTTCCCCCACCACCTGCCACAGACCCAGTCTCGCAGCTATGTCCTTTAGGACTCGGCCAGCGCGGTCAGTAGTGGTGCTACCGAGCCACTCTTGGTGATGGACATTGGAGTTCCCCACCCAGAGTACATTTTGTGCCCTTGCCACCCTCAGTGCTTCCTCCAAGCAGTGTTCAACATGGTGGAGTACTGAGTCATCAGCTGAGGGAGGGCAGTAGGTGGTAATCAGTAGGAAGTTACCTTGCACATGTTTGACCTGATCCCATGAGACTTCATGGGGTCCGGAGTCGATGTTGAGGACTCCCAGGGCAACTCACTCCCTATTGTATACCACTGTGCCACCACCTCTGCTGGGTCAGTCCTGCCGGTGGGACAGGACATGTAGGCCAGACCAGGTAAGGACAGCAGATTTCCTTCTCTCAAGGACATTAGTGACAGATGGGTTTTTACAACAATTGACAATGGTTTCATGGCCATCATTAGACTAGCTTTTAATTCCAGATTTATTAATTAAATTCAAATTCCACCTTCTGTTGTGGTGGGATTCAAACCCATGTCCCCAGAGAAATATCCTGGGTCTCTGGGTTATTAGTCCAGTGATAATACCATTACTCCACGGCCTATCCTAACATACTTCCAGCATTTGAAGAAGGGGAGTTCACTAAAAGAATTGAGACAAACGAGTGGCTGGCAGCATGGTGAGTGAACAATGCTGCATTCATAAATAACTTGGAAATCCTTCCAGAATAAAAGAGACTGATCCGATGAACATTGTAACAACAACAGAAAATCATTTAAACAGGTGGGAGGGAAGGGACAGGGACAAAACAGGATTCCAGACAACATAGATTGAAGTGGAGAAGGCAGTCGAGCTTGTCGGATGGGATATTGATACCCAGAGAGAGACACACACACTAAGCAGAAATAGGAATGCAGAAAGCAAGAGATACAGGGGAATTTGAGAGGAGGCCAATCAATAATGTGAACATACACAAATGCTAGAAGCATTAGAAATAAGATGTCAGAATTGAAGGATATAGTGGGAAACACAAGCAAGAAATGCTGGAAATAATCAGCAGGTCTGGCAGCATCTGTGGAGAGAGAAGCAGAGTTAATGTTTCAGGTCAGTGACCCTTCATTAGAACTGGCAGATATTAGAAACGTAAAAGGTTTTAAGCAAGTAAAGCGGGGGTGGGGCAAGAGATAACAAAAGGGAAGGTGTTGATAGGACAAGGTCACAGAGAATAACTGACCAGAAGGTCATGGAGCAAAGGCAAATGGTTTGTTAATGGTGTGCTGAAAGACAAAGCATTAGTATAGAGAGAGTGTTTATGGACAGAAAAATGAGCAGCCTGGCTGCAAGCAAAAACATGAAAAAAAACAGTGGGTAGGCACAGTAGAAACAAATTAAACAAACTAAAATAAACATATAAAAAATAAAAAAGGAAAATAACTAAATATAATAATAAAAAGGGGGGCCGCCATGTTCTGAAATTATTGAATTCTATGTTCAGTCCAGCAGGCTGTAGTGTGCCTAATCGGTAAATGAGATGCTGTTCCTCGAGCTTGTGTTGACGTTCACTGGAACACTGCAGCAATCCGAGGACAGAGATGTGAGCTGGGGTGTGTGTTGAAATGGCAAGCAACGGGAAGCTCGGGGTCATGCTTTCGGACTGAGTGGAGGTGTTCCGCAAAGTGGTCACCCAGGCTGCGTTTGGTCTCCCCAATGTAGAGGAGACCACATTGTAAGCAGCGAATACAGTATACTACATTGAAAGAAGTACAAGTAAATCGCTGCTTCACCTGAAAGGAGTGTTTGGGGCCTTGGATAGTGAGGAGAGGTGGTAAATGGGCAGGTATTACACCTCCTGTGGATGAGGTGGTGGAGGTAATGGAGGAGTGGACTAGGGCGTTGCGGAGGGAACAATCCCATCAGAATGCTGACGGGAAGGGAGGGGAAGATGCATTTAGCAGTGGCATCACGCTGGAGCTGGCGGAAATGGTGGAGGATGATCCTTTGGATGTGGAGGCTGGTGGGGTGGAAAGTGAGGACAAGGGGAACCCTGTCGCAGTTCTGGGAGGGAGGGGAAGGGATGAGGGTAGAGGTGCAGGAAATGGGCCAGACATGGTTGAAGACCCTGTCAACCACAGTGGGGGGAATCCTCGGTGGAGATGGACCATGTAAAGGTGAGAGAAGGGTGGAAATTAGAAGCATCTCCGACACTTCCCTTCCCTTCCTTGACTTCTCTGTCTCCATCTCTGGGGATAGGCTGTCTACTAATATTTATTATAAGCCTACCGACTCCCACAGCTACATCGACTACACTTCTTCACACCCTGCCTCCTGTAAGGACTCCATTCCATTCTCCCAGTTTCTCCGTCTCCGACGCATCTGCTCTGATGATGCTACCTTCCATGACAGCGCTTCTGATATGTCTTCCTTTTTCCGCAACCGAGGATTCCCTCGCACTGAGATTAACAGGGCCCTCAACCATGTCTGGCCCATTTCCCGTAACTCTACCCTAACCCCTTCCCCTCCCTCCCAAAACCGCGACAGGGTTCCCCTTGTCCTCACTTTCCACCCCACCAGCCTCCACATCCAAAGGATCATCCTCCGCCATTTCTGCCAACTCCAGCATGATGCCACTACTAAACGCATCTTCCCCTCCCTTCCCCTGTCAGCATTCTGAAGGGATCGATCCCTCTGCGACACCCTAGTCCACTCCTCCATCACCTTGTCCCCTTCCCAGGGCACCTTCCCCTGTAGTTGCAAGAGGTGTAATACCTGCCCATTTACCTCCTCTCTCCTCACATGTATTTTTTCAGGGCGGCACAGTGGCTCCAGCGACCCGGGTTCAATTCTGGGTACTGCCTGTGTGGAGTTTGCAAGTTCTCCCTGTGTCTGCAAGGGTTTCCTCCGGGTGCTCCGGTTTCCTCCCACATGTTAAAGACTTGCTGGTTGATAGGTTAATTGGCCATTATAAATTGCCCCTAGTATAGGTAAGTGGTAGGGAAATATAGGGACAGGTGGGCATGTGGTAGGAATATGGGATTAGTGCAGGATTAGTTTCAATGGGTGGTTGATGGTCGGCACAGACTCGGTGGGCCGAAGGGCCTGTTTCAGTGCTGTACCTCTAAACTAATTAAAACTAAACTATCCAAGGCCCCAACACTCCTTTGAGGTGAAGCTACAATTTACTTGCTTAAAATCTTTTACGTTTCTAATATCTGCCAGTTCTGATGAAGGGTCACTGACCTGAAAAGTTAATTCTGCTTCTCTCTCCACAGATGCTGCCAGACCTGCTAAGTATTTCCGGCATTTCTTGTTTGTGTTTCAGATTTCCAGCATCTGCAGTAGTTTGCTTTTATATTAGATATAGTAGGAAACATGGTTTAATCCAGATCAAAGTATCACATTCAGGGATATAGAAGTATATAGCAAAGGATGCTTGTGCAAAAAAAGGAGGTGGAGTAGCCCTGTAAGTCAGGGAAATTTATGCCATGCAAATCCAGACTCTTTCTGTTCTCTAATAGCTAGGGCATTAACTAAGAGGCACAGCTGTAAATTTAAACATGAGCCAGAACCTGTTGCTTCATCCTAAAGAAAAGATATGTTTGTAACAATATATACTCTGGATGCACTGTTGTATTTAAATGGAGCAATGATCCGAGAGATGATTAAAATATTTAACCTGCAACAATGTGGCAACATGTAGCATGTGTTGCATTATATTTCTGTGCAGCATTTCAATGGTTTAAAATCTATTTGGCATTTATTCTAAAATATCACTTTGGAAATGTCAGGACAAATAACAAACAGAAAACACTCCAATTTTTTTTGAGTGTTTACTTTATGAATCAACACACCCTTTTAAGTTTTATTTTGCCATTGTCATTGCTATATAAATTAATGACTGTATTTATGTCAGTGCTGTTTTGTGAATACAATCAGTGAACTGAGTACTTAATAAAATAGGTGATGGTAGTAGTAAATACAACAGTTCAGAATTGGATTTCTGTATAAAATACAAGGCAGATGATTTTGAAAGATAATTATGTTTTCCCTTTAGGGCTCAAGCGCACTCTAATAATCTGCCACCTGTATGCGTATTTGTGTGTGTGTCTCTGTGTGTGTGTTAGACTTCATTCTGCTCCATAATACAGTGGAAATACAAAGAAATCTGCTCCAGGAGATTTACAAATCTGCTTATTTTATCTCCAAGATGGCTTTCAGTAGTCTTGAGACCGATTTAAGGCCAGACCTCAGTAGGCTGTGGCACAAATTGGAGGTTTATTCTCATTTGGCTGAGCCTGGATGCCAGTGGTAATGAGGCAATTTGTATTCAGTAAGTTCTTTTTTCCCTGTTTATGTTCTGCCATACTCATCAGTAACTCACTGCACTTCATGTGCACAGTAATGAATCAGGGTCCCGATAACTTGCCGTTCTCTCAACAGAGAATATTGTTTGGCTTCAGGGGTTGGCTCATTAAATATGAGCCTGATAATTTTACGAAGGTTTAATTTCTCCCTGGTGGACATCAATATAGCTCACCTCATGGATTCCAGTATGATGTACTGCTGTGTTACTGCCTATTGGATGTCATGTTCTGGATGAGTCATAACTTCCTCCAACTTGACTTAAGCAAATTTGAAGCCTCTCTGCCTATATCGACTGCTTACCTGTTTTCTCACACTAAGACCGTGCCGTGCAGACATTTGTCAAACCCAAAACTAAATGTTCCATGCCACATCTGGACTGTTGCTATGATGGCCTTTTTCTATCTTCAGAACAACAACTTGCATTTATACAGTGTCTTTAACATAGTAAATCATCCTAAGGCACTTCACAGGAGCGTTATCGAACAATATTTGACACTGAGCCACATAAGGTAATATTAGAACAGGTGACCAAAAGCTTGGTCAAAGAGGTAGATTTTAAAGTTAATCTTAAAGGAGAAGAGAGGTAAAGAAGCAGAGAGGTTTAGGGAGGGAATTCCAGAACTTAAGGCATAAACAGTTGAAGGCATGGCTGCCAATGCTGAAGTGATGAAAATTGGGGATGTGCAAGAGTCCAGAATTCAAGGAGTGTAGAGATCATGGAGAGTTGTAAGGCTGGAGAATGTTACAGAGAAAAGGAGGGGAAAGGCCATGAAGGGATTTAAAAACAAGGATGAGAATTTTAAAATCAAGGCTGAACTGGGAGTCAATGTAGGTCAGCGAGCACCTCACCTCTTTCACTCATGAAACCCTGAACCATAGAATAATCACTTTGAGGACCCATTTTGTGGCCTCCCCTTTATAAACTTCGGCTAATACAGCCTGCTAATGGTTTGAGTTCTGTCGCATGGAAAGTGCTACACAAATATCATCTTTGTTTTATCGAACTAAAATGGATTTCTGTGCCCAGGTGAATTAATTTCATAATCCCTCTCCTCATTTTGAAATCCATCCATAGTTTTACCCCACCTGACTGATGTAGAATTACATCGATTGTATAGCACAGAAACAGGGCATTTGTCTACATTTTTTAGATTTTTTTTTTAGATTTAGAGATACAGCACTGAAACAGGCCCTTCGGCCCACAGAGTCTGTGCCGACCATTAACCACCCATTTATACTAATCCTACACTAATCCCATATTCCTACCACATCCTCACCTGTTCCTATATTCCCCTACCACCTACCTATACTAGGGGCAATTTATAATGGCCAATTTACCTATCAACCTGCAAGTCTTCTTGGCTGTGGGAGGAAACCGGAGCACCCGCAGAAAACCCACGCAGGCACAGGGAGAACTTGCAAACTCCACACAGGCAGTACCCAGAATTGAACCCAGGTCGCTGGAGCTGTGAGGCTGCGGTGCTAACCACTGTGCCACTGTGCTGCCCAATGCTTATGCTGGCAGTTATGCTCCACCTGAGCCTTTTCCCATCCCACTTCATCTAACCCTATCAACATAAATTTCCATTCCTTTTGCCCTCATGTGTTTATCTAGCTTCCTGTTAAATGCATCTATGCTATTCACCTCCACTACTCCTTGTGGTAGCGAGTTTCACATTCTGACCACACTTTCGGTAAAAAAGTTTCTCTTGAATTCCCTATTGGATTTTTTTTTGGTGACTATCTTATATTGATGGCCCCTAGTTTTGGTTTTAGTTTACAGTTTCATCCTCTGGAATTCTCTCCCAAAACGATTTCACCCAGCTACCTGTCCTCCTTCCTTTAGAAGCCTCCTTAAGAATCCATCTCTAATTGTACCTTCTATCTCCTCTCCCAAAAATTTTCAGATCCTACTTTGAGTTCAGCTCTTCCCCTTATAAAATATTTCAAGATATAGATTTTATAAAGAAACATTAAATAAAGAAAAAACATTTATATAGTGATTTTCATAAACGCAAGACATTGCAAAATGCTTTGTAGTCAATGAAATACCTTTTGAAGTGTAGTTGCTGTTGTACTGTAGCAAATGCAGCCACCAATTTGCACATGGCAAGGTTCCACACACAGCGAGTGTAATAATGATCAGATAATCTGTTTTAACGATGTTGGTTGACAGATAAATATTGGCCAGGACCAGGGAGAACTCCCCCTGTTCTTGTTCGAATTAGTGCCATGGGTCTTACATCTACCTGAGAGGGAAGAGAGGACCTTTTCCAAAAACAGCGACTTCTGGCAGTACAGTGCACCCTCAGTACTGCGCTGGAGTGCTAGCCTGGATTATATGCTCATGTCTCTGGAGCATGACGTGAACCCATGACCTTTTGATTCAAGAGGTGTGAGTGCTACCACTGAGTCACAGCTGACATCTATGCATATATAAATTGTGGCTGTTATCAGCCCTGCCCTGTGTCATGCCAGACCCCCACCTGCCAAGAATGAGGCATATTAATTTTGTCATATGAACATTGATTTGAAAACTGTTGCTGAAGTGAAGAAAGAACTTGTTCAAAAAATCACCAGGCCCTGGCTGGAAAGACATTTGCATATTAACAGACAGTGCTTGTGGAGACAAAGGGGTTACTTCCCTTATCCAATTTAACCCACAATGGACTTTGAGCACCAGGTATTGTGTGTAAGAAGACACATTCCAGTGTCGGCTAAGACCAGAGAATCCACAAACAGAAGTGGTCAGACCAGCTGATCATATGATTAGCCTGCTTGGCAACCTATTTTTTCTGAATTGTACAAACAGTTTGAACTGAGAATGTCTGTTTGCTCCTGGACTGAAAAGACCTCTCCTGGCTGGCTTGCCACAGCCTCTCCTGTCTGCTTCCATCTCTATCTCACAGAACTCCAAATCCACTGAAGACACATGAACCCCAAGAGAGAAAAGTCTCCTACAGTGAACAAGGTTTAAGAAGAATACTGAGCCCCAACGAAAAGCAAGATCAACCTACAATCAAGGACTCTACAATGAGCTCAAAGAACCTTAACAAAGAGGTTGCCTCAAACTTTTCCACTTTATTTTTCTACTGCTCTTTTCTGTCTTTATCTGCATGTGTGTATCGCGTACGCATGCTAACTTGGGCGCTTTGTGTATCCATAGGCGTTAACCAAATTAGAGTTTAAGTTTAAGTTTAATAAATTTCAACCTTTCTTCTTTAAACCTAAGAAAACCAATTTTTGCTGGTTTCTTTGCCTTATAATTGGAAAGCGGTGAACAAGGATTCACCAAGGGGGAGCTAAAACACAGTGTTTTAAAAATTAAACCCTGTTACGGTAAGACCAGGTGAAGGCTGAGAGGGAACCCTAGACTCCTTTGTCATCTGGTCGTAACACCTGGATAAATTCCATTTCATTTTTAGGACTTGGATTTGTGCATAGTAAATGACAAAAAAAAACCACAAACACGGCATTGATATAACTAATCTGTTGTTGCTACTTTGTTAACCATGTAAAGATTCTCCCTTTCATAATTCCATCTGTCAACTTCACATTTATAAGCAATACAATACACAGGACCAATGAATGACATGTTGTCAACCCTGGAAAAAACTTATCTCATCGTTTGAGCACATTCATTAAAACAATGCAATATCGATGTAAATACAATGGAAGACAAATTGATATACTGGCTCACATTTCATTGCATTGTTACTGAAACCTGGGGTAGAATCTTATGAATGTCACAGTGTTCTTGACGGTGGGACCAGAAGTTGTTGTAACTTCTGATCCTGCTGCAAACCCCGTTTCCCACACGATTTTGTATTTAAATTAGCCATGTGGCGATGGGCACAGGGATCATACGGCGGGGGCGGCCTTTCATTTGTGTAACCCGCCATCACTGTCCCAAGCACCATGATTGCCACAGATATAAAATATTCTGTGCTTGCAGCCTCAAGGATCAGCAGCCTTCCTTCCATGTAAGTATCTTCAGACTAACTTGAATTGAAGCTTTTGTGTAAATCTAAATTTTTTTGCCTCCCTTATTTTGTGAAAGTCACCACCAACTTCATATCATTTATTTTCCCTACAGCAAAAGTGAATCTCGTGGCAGCCAAAAGGCAGCGTACACCCCACCGTTCAGTGATGCATCCCTGAAGGCTCTCCTCCAAGCTGTCAGGGAAAGGCAGGAGGTCCTGCTCCCTGCAGATGGAGTCAGAAGCCGCCTCATCAAGGCAGCCTGGACAGAGGTAGCGGAGGAGGTCTCGAACTGTGGGGTAACTCATAGAACATGGGTGCAGTGCCGTAAATGTATCAATGTCTTGCTCAGATCAGTGAGAGTAAGTGGTCCTGGCGAAGCTGCTCCATTGTTTTCTTCCATGGCTCTGTGTCTTTAAGGCAGAGGATACACAAGCAATGCAGTCAAATGCTTGAGCAGCCTTGGTGCCATTTACTAAATGATGAAGATTGGCATTGTTGATGTGTTTGGATGTGTTGTCTGAAAACCAATGCAGAATGAGCGATGTTGATGCGTGTATACAATGGTTGTGATGCCATGTCATTAAATCTGCACTGTCTGCTGTAGAGTAAACGAAGCCACAACCAGCGTGAGCATGCTAAGATGGGAGGAGGGGTACCTGACATCGGGCTGCTGACCATGGCTGAGGAGGCAGCTTCAGAGATTGTGAGAGAGAAAAGAGGCTGGGTGATCGGAGATGGCGAGGCAGGAGCCACAAGGCGTAAGGATGAAGTGTCGTCTCTGCTCTTGCAGCCATATGTGGAAACTGAAGGAAATTGTTTGAACTCATGTGAAACACATGCTTAAAGTGCCTCTGTTTGTGTCTCCTCTGCAGGTACCCTCATTCAAGTAGCAGAACAGAGTGGTAGCGTGGCCCAAGAATCCTCCTGTGGGGAGGAAGAAACAGTCAATGACCCAGAAGCTGCACTGTCACCTGCCTCTTCAACCTCTGCCAGCGCAAGTACATCCATACGGTTCGCAGGGGGGTTTAAGAATCGAAACTGGGTCACAAGCTGGTCATGACACAGACATGTCCCAGCAGCTGAGAAAGCATGTGCCAACAGAGGACTGTTGGGGACCAAGCCCCTGCTCAGTACCATGCTTGTGATGATCCTCTGTTTTTTGTTACGAGAAGTTTGCTGGATATGCAGCAAAGCCATATGAAAAATATGTTGGAGATGCCTGAGGTCATGCGTAGCTTTGCACGTGCCATGGAGGATTCCATGCAAGCCATGATGTCTGCCATGTCCCAGGTATTTGAGCGTATGGCTTTCTCAGTCGAGAGCCTGGTGGGCTCCGTGGTGAGTCTGGTTGACCAATTGAGCCATATGCGATCTGACCTGCACTGTTGCCATGGGCTCTATGCATCAGAGTCTAAGCTAGAGGGGGGGACGAGGAACATGGACCTCCCTCCAGGTGCTCCTTCTCCTCAGGGAGATAGGCAGCTGCCATTTTGTACACAGATGGAGGAGGAGTGTGTGCCAGCTGCTCTGGGACCTTCCTCTCAGGACACCACCAGGATAAGCAGCGCCTCGTCCTTCCCCCACCCCCCCACCCACCGACACTGACCCCATACCTCCAGCAGGCGAGCACACATGGGATACTCAAGCAACATTTCTGAAGACCCCCAGTAGGATGGAGCCAGCAAGGCCCCGTTCCTCCAGAGGACATCCCCCAAGGTCATCCACAGCAACAGGGCAGCGCATTGAGCAGACTGCCTCCACCTCAGCTGCTAATGTTAGGGCAGTGCCTAGACATAATGGGAGAAAAAGGAAATTGTTACGACCCGTGAGAAAGATGTCTAGGGGTCTTTTACTGTCTTCACCTGGTCTTATTTTAACAGGGTTTAATTTTAAACACACTGCGTTTTGAGCTCCCCTTTTGGCGAATCCTTGTTCACCATTTTCCAATTATAAGGCAACGAAATGAGCACAAACAGGCTTTCTTAGGTTTAAGGAAGATAAGTGAAATTTATTAAACCTTAAACTTAAACTCTTTTAGGGTTAACGCCTTTGGATATACGACGCGCCCATGTTAGCAAGCACACGCGATACACACATGCAAATAGGGGCAGAAAAGAGAAGAAAAATAAAATGGAGAGGTTTGAGGCAGTCTCTAAATGGGGTTTCTTGTTACTGTTTCTGTGTTTCCAGCTCACCATAGAATCCTTGATTTTAGACAGCTCTTACTTTTCATTGAGGCCCAGGATTCTTCTTAAACCTTATTCACTGTAGGAGACTTTTCTTTCTTGGGGTTCATATGTCTTCAATGGTTTCCGAAGCTGGTGAGAGTGAGACAGGAGAGAGGTGATCTCAGTCCAGGAGAAAACAGCTTTCTGATTTCAAATTCCCTGTTGGAAGTTCAAATTCAAAAAACTCCAACAGTCAGCCAGTCATGTGACCAAACTGGTCCGACCATGTCTGCTTGTGTATTCGGCCATCTTAGCAGTCAACCTGGAATGCTAGCCTTTCCACCTTCAGCATCTGGTAAGTAAAAGTCCATTGTGGATTAAATTGGAGCAGGGAATAGCCTTTGAAGTACTTGCCTGTTGATATGCTAATATCTCTCTCCAGCCAAAGTCTCTAATTGTTTTTTAAAGAAAGTTCTTTCTTCACCAACAGTAGTTTAAAATCAATGTTCATGTGCCAAAATTAATTTTCCTCATTCTTGGAGGTGGGGGGCTTGCCTGACAAAATTGAAATAGTTTTGATCACAAAGGGGGCACTGGTGATGTACAAATTGTTACGATTGCAAAGATGTATTCAAACATTTTTAATTCATGCAAAATTTGATCCACTCTCGGTAATGTTTGTCTTGGTTAGAGATGGATACAAAAATGTTTTTTGGAGGTCTGTGGCATGAATGCAATGACACTTGCAAAGCATCTCAGGAAATGTCCAGTGTCCATATCTCAAGAATTTGAGCCGTCACTCTTCAATGATGGTTGTTTTCCTATTGATGATTTATAACTTCTTTCAATGCTGTCATGCCTTGCTTTTGTTTTCTATGGTCATAACCTAACTCTGCTTGCAGTGGTGTATAGTTGTATTCATCGTAGCCCAAAGATGAGTTCAAATGCCAACCATATGAAAGTGCAGCCACGCTTCGTTAAGATTACAGAGATGAATAAGATCTCATACAAAAGGGAATTTCTGTGGGGAATTGTTACGTTTCTCCTCCCAACGTTCCTTGATGATGTGGCTTATTGTTGGCTGAAACGTGCATAAGTTAGGTTCTCCCTGATGTCCCTTGAATGTATCTCCATGGCTCTCATATTGATGATGGCATCATTGTCATTGTTGTCTTCCTCCTCACCCTTTTCATAGTCATCCTTATCCGATGAGGACTGGTGTTCCTCCACCTGCAGACTGTTGCTGCATCTAATTGCAAGTTTGTGCAAGGCAGAGCAGACAATGATTATTCGTGACACCCTCTTTGGTGCATACTGAAGAGCCCCTCCAGACAAGGCAACAAAACCACATTTTCAGCATAACAATCGCGTGTTCAATGATGGCTCTGGTGGATGCGTGTGCAACATTGTACTGCTCTTCAACAGCGCTTTAGGGACGACGTACTTGTGTCATTAACCATGTACAAAGGGGGTAACCCTTGTCACCCAGGATCCAACCATCCACTTTGGCTGGTTCCTCAAAAACTGTTGGTAGCTGGGAGTTCCTCAAAATGTAGGAGTCATGACAGCTTCCTGGGAAACGTGCGCAAACATGCATGATTCTTCTCCTGTGGTCGTAAACCAGTTGTACATTTAAAGAATAGAAGCCTTGGTGATTAACCAAGACAGCAGGCTGGTCCCAGGGAGCGCCAATGATGACGTGTACAGTCGATCATTCCTTGCACTCTAGAGAAGCCAGTGATGGCATTGAAGGTCACAAACCTTGCTGCCTGGCTGTCCTCGTCTACAGGTAAGTAGATGAAGTCATTGACACATCAAAAAATAGCATTGGTCACCTCTTTGACTCACCTAGGGTAGCAGATTGTGAAATACCACATATGTCATCCGTGGATCCCTGGAAAGAGCCGCTGGAGAAAAATTGAGTGCAGCAATCACCTTAAGGGCAACTGGCATGGGATCCCCCACTGAAGCTGAGTGGCTGCAGGTCATGCTGCAGGTTCCTACACATTTCTGTGACTATTTCACGTGACATCCTTGGGCATCTCTGACATTGCCTCTCTGACATTTGAAGGTAATTTGTCCTTGTCCTAAGGATGCGGTGACGTGCCAGCGCCTGTCTTAGATAAGGCTGTTCCTCTGTGTTATCATTCGGAGCATCCTCATCTTCCTGTTCTTGTTGTTGGTGCTCAGGCATCATGAATTGAGGCAAAAGAGCCCTCATTAGTCACTTTGTTCTCCTTCCCATGGTACCACACAAATTGGGTGTATGAGACCCATGTTGCTGTGGCTTTCCTGAACAATAAATAAGCAGAGCATGGCAATTCAGCCCTCTGTTGCTTGTGAGCTGAAATATCAAGGCAAAGAACAGCTCCCTTATATCTGCTTTCAAATTGCAGCCAAGTGGAAGACACACCCACTGTCGTGTGTCTCCTCCCACTCTCCTTGCAATCCTTGAGTGTTCACGTGGTTCCCTTATCATTGGAGAAAATGGTGCACATGGAATTCAGAGCAAGTCTCCCCACCTTCCAACCTCCTCCTGCAACATTCCAGCCTGAACCCATCACCCTTGACACACCCAATGTTAACGTTCCCCTTCCCTCCGTTACCATTGAGCCTCCCCACATTACTGTGCGCAGTGTAATCATCAATATATTCATGCCATCCCTTCCCTTGTTCCTACACATTCCTAATGCATTTGGGGAGGGCAAACAAAACAATGGAATACACAATAAACAGGAGGATATTGAGAGGGGTAGAGGAAGTGAGAGACATTGGAGTGTATGTCCACAGGTCCCTAAAGGTGGCAGGGCAAGTAGATAGAGTAGTGAAGAAGGCATATGGAATGCTTTCCTTTATTGACCGAGGTACAAAAGCAGGGATGTAATGCTGGAACTGTATAAAACGCTGGTTAGGCCACAGCTGGAGTATTGCATTCAGTTCTGGTCACCACATTACAGGAAGGACATAATTGGAGAGAGTACAGAGGAGATTTACAAGAATGTTGCCAGGGCTTGGAAGTTGCAGCTCTGAGGAAGGATTGGATTGGCTACGGTTGTTTTCCTCAGAACAGAGGAGGCTGAGGGGTGACTTAATAGAGGTGTACAAAATTATGAGGGGCCTAGATAGTGTGGACAGGAAGGACCTGTTTCCCCTAGTGGAGAGATCAATTACCGGGGAAACAGATTTAAGGTGATTGGTAGAAGGATTAGAGGGGACATGAGGAAAAACTTTTTCACCCAGAGGGTGGTGGGTGTCTGGAATTCACTGCCAAGAATGGTGCTCGAGGCAGAAACCCTAAACTCATTTAAAAAGTACCTGGACATGTACCTGAAGTGCTGTAACCTGCAAGGCTATGGACCAGGTGCTGGATGTTGGGATTAGATTGGGTGACTAGTTTTTTTGGCCAGCACAGACACAATGGGCTGAATGGCCTCCTTCTGTGCCATAATGTTTCTATGGTTCGATGGTTACTCTCGTTAAGGACTAAAATAAAATGTCTGTCTTTAACAGCTTGGAGGTTGCAAACAGTGCTAGAGATAATGAAACAGAGCTAACTGTCTGTTATCTGAAGCAGTGGGCCTTGAAATTCCTGTATGAGGCCCAAGTTAGCAACCATCTGGAGAAGCAACTGCCTTGTTTTTCCAAAGAACAGTGAGGTAACTGCAGACTAATTAAAGGAGTTAAAGACAGGTTTTACCTTATTTGGAATAGGGCCATACCAAATAAAACGTATAAAGAAAGAGCCCACAGGTGCATAGCTACTGCAGTGGTTAGGGTGGTGTGGTCGGCCATCCGAAAGTCGTGCACGGAAGATTCATCGGCAGATGGACTCTGGCTCGCAGGGCTGCTGAGGAATTGATATTATCGTATGTACTATTGCTTAGTGGTGTAATAAAGGTGTACCACATCTAGTGGACCAATATCCAAGTTGTTGTGTGCCATTGATACCCAGAGTAAAGTCTAACACCGTTAGACCAACTCTTGCACTATTCAACAACCTAGAGACTCCATTCCACCCTCCGCTGCTCCTCCATGCACCTGATCAACCCCACGCTTCCCTCCCCAACTACCCTCCCCTGCTCCTCCAATTAAGTCCTGTCCGTGCCACTGCTGCCATCCCCTGAGATGATACACTCTTGCTGGTGCCAACCCTGGAGGCAAACATCCATTCCAATGCTGCCGTTTGTTTAGCGGCTGAGTTAAAGAAAGAAGAGCACAGTCCTGAGACTCATCTGCACAAATCTGACTGCTGCACGCCACGTTGAAACATTCGTGAAACGGTGGAATGGTACAATCACTCATTCATTTAATCTGGCAGGTAAGACTAAATTGTAACTATGCGTATGGTAATGAAGTATTCATGTTATTTAAATGAATGCAAAGCTGCAATCCGTCACCGCGTTGGAAGAACCCCGGAACGCTGCAAACCCGCCGCTGACTTAATTCCTCCAAAATATCCCGCCGTCGGGAATCCGAGAAAACACCCACTGCCTAATTATATCAACCCACATGCCACCAAATCCCCCGCAGTGGACAGCATAAAATTCCCCCTCCAGTCTCAGGTGAAAGTAAGAAAAGGAGACATTCCAACTTATAAGTTTAGATAGGGATCATGGCAAAGAGACAAGATTGTAAAATGACCCAGGATGTTAATTCACACATACACACTATGCAGACAAATGCTATGCAGTTAGCCATTTTATGAAAATGTGTCATTGAAGTACAACATCATCCAAGTTTTCTAATAAAGGGAGCATAGAATAAAACAACAACTTGTATTAATGTCGCATTTTTAACGTAATGAAATGTCCCAAGGTGTTTCACAGGCGCATTATAAAGCAAAATTTGACACTGAGCCACATAAGTTGATATTTTGGCAAATGGTCAAAAGCTCGCCTAAGGAGTGAGGTTTTAAGCAGCGTCTTATAAGTGGAAAAACTTACTTCAATTCCCTCTGAAAATTCAGACGGGAAGCTTTGTTTTTTATGCTGTTACCAAAAACATTACTTGGTGGTTCAGCTGCGTCTATTTTTGTTCACATCTTAGACACAGTACATTTACAACACTCAGCCCACTGCCCTCGAAATGACCTAAAAACCATGCTTCCTTGTGCCTGTTAGACTGAATACAATGCAAGGCTGAGGCAGCAGTCTGAAAACATTGTTTCCTTTTTTACTGGGTTCAGCAAACATGCTTACCATTTTTCATATAAAGCGGGCTGCTTTACAGTGTTGTACAAGGAAGAAAAACAGCTGTATGGATTCCCTCCATGGGAACCAAAACACAATGAAAAACCTAAAATACAAATCACAAGATTCACTCATTATTATTTTTAAAAGGTGTGTAGTGGACCAATTCCTTTACAGCATCATTCCTTTGCTTCAAGACACATTAGCACACTATGAAAAGTTAAGTTTCATGAAAAAAATGCAGTGAGTGCACAATCTAGACCAATGCTCAAGAAAACCCTATATGCCAAATCAGAAATATGAATTCATTGGTTGAAAACTTACATTAGACTTTTAATAGAGAATATTTTACTGTTAATTTTAAAAGAAAAGTGGCAACCAAGATGGCCACTGCAATTTGCACCTGAAACACTGTTGCACATTACAAGGCCTCAACCAGAGCCAGATATCTAACAAGAAGCCCAGCCAGAACAATGCTTTGGCGAACTGAGTAGATTATTCTGATCATTCTCGTTAGCAGGACTTTCAAAGCCATCTCAAGGCATTCATAAGTGGAGACATCCTTCCAGGAAGTAAACACTCACAACAACACCTGAGAGAGCTTTTGGGTTTTTGATTTTGGACTTCATTAAAAACAAAGGGGTTGGAGAGAACTCTGTCCATCTCTGAAAAAACTGGGAGTTTTGTTACACACAGAAAAGACAAGCAGTAACTGAGTGTGCAGCAGCATAGAAAGCTGTGTGCCTTCCTTTCTTTCTCCCTCTCCAGAAAACATCAAGTTTGAAAACCATCTGGGACGGTGGACCCTCTAAGCTTACAGACTGCTACAGCCAGAGACCAGGGGAAGAGAACCACCTTCCATTCTGCCTTCAAGAAAACCCTGAGCAAAGCGGGCCAGCCACAAAGTTCTCTTTGACCAACCAACAACTTCAAGAGCACAACTCCAGCGGGACAACCACCAAATCATCCAACTTCAAACCATGTATTTACCTTTTATTTATTATGGTCTTTAATCCAACCCAAAAACCTACATTCCTCTTTGTAATCCATTTGTGTGTGTGTGATCCCGGTGTGAATGTGTGCGTGACTGTGTGGCGTATTTTTTCATTATTTTTAAATTGGGGTTCGATTGTTAAGTCTAATATTCTTACTTCTTTCTTGTTTAAACTGAAGAAAACCTGTCGATTGGTTCTTTCACGATCACAGTAAAGGTAAAAGGTGGCAAACACAACCACTGTTTTAAAAGGAATAAACCTTGTTGCGGTCAAATAAGAGGAGGGGCAAGAGGGGAGCCTGAGACACCCCCCTCCTCAGCTGGCCCTAACAATGCTGTATATCAGTTGATATTTCATACTGCAATAATAATGTGAAAGTTTTATGTTCTTGCTCTGGCATTGGAATATTTGTGCAAAACATGGCTATCAATAGCTTATGGTTAATTGTATTTACTAATGTAAATTACAACACAAGATTATGCAGATCAGCACACAAGTGTGCAAACAAAAAAACAGAAAAGGACAATTTAGGAATGATTACTAACTGATCACTGCAAGTATCTATAACAATCTTACTAGGATGTATCTTGAAGGCATGCTATCACATAAATATCTTTTTTTATTAACAGATATTGATGTGGCATTTCAGTGAATTAGCCAACTCATAAAGGAAATTGACATATTCCTGTTTCCTGAGGTTATGGTGAGAATCAAGAAAGGCATTAAAAAGAATTGTTGCCTCTGGTTTTGTGAGCTGAGTCATGTTCCAAACACCGCTGTTTTCCATTCACAGACATCATGAATCATCACGTCTGCTTTGCAATGGGGCCAGGACAGCACTAACTGTGAAGCAAGCTTTCAGTACAAATTCAATAAGTCCTGCCATCATGATTCATACAAATGCTAACCTGAATCAAGGGGCTTTAATTTGAGTTTTCCAATGATACTTATCACAAAAAAATTAAAATATAGTTTGACAGTTGACAGAATAGAAGATTTGTTCTGCATGCTACTTGTAGTCAATCACATATGCATTGATAAGAACATGATTGCAATTTTGCTACCTGTAGTGCACAGAGGTGGTCTTCCTCCATAATTTAAGAACAAGATCCAAAGCCAAGATTCCTCGGGTATTTGTCTCCTACAAAATACCAACAGTATAGAATATGTGGGATAGATTTTATCCAGTGTTTGAAGAAGGGCTGCAAGGCAGGTGGAAAAGAAAATAGGGTGGAGTGGCATCGGGCAGTCTGCCAACTGTTGCCCTGCCCCCATCCCATTTTGTCTATGGCGGGTACTGTGGCGGATGGGAAGTCCACTGGGATGACATTTAAGCCACTAAGATCTGCCTGCAGCCTCTGCTGGCATTTAGCCAACATCGGATGGGCCGTTGCTGTATGGAAACACTGCCAGGTGAGACCTGGTGGTCTCCTAGCGGTCTTGGGGGAGGTCCCCCTTCTAGGAGCAATCCATGATCTATGGAGGATCTCCCCCCACCCCCACCACCACCCCCCCTACCTCCGACACTGATGGCAAGAGCCATCTGTTAAGTACTTAAAAGAGGCAGCAGCATATCTACAGAAACACCATAAAATAACGTGCTTTGAAACAGTGTGGCCAGTGGTGCTGAGATTCCTGAGAAATGTACAACTTTTATAATGGCATTATGTAAGAATTTAATGTGATTTTGTACTTTTAGATAGTAACTATAGGGACTGTTTTCACTGGTATTGTAGTGCTGGCGATACTAGAAGTATGCCAGACTATTTTGCATTATGGGTGCTGGAAGAGGGAGAATGTAAAGATGGTGAACTTTTAGTACTGATTGGGCCAATCTGGGAGTCCAGCTGGAGTGGGAACTTCTGGATAGGAGGTATCCTGCCCACGCAGTCTGAACTTCTGAACTATAAATTGAACCTATGAAGTAAATCCAAAATGGACACTTTTCTTGTAAACAAAATGGAGTAAGAGGTCAGGTGACATTTCCTTTCCTGATAATACACATAGAACTACAAGAACTCTGAGCTAATTTTCATGTCCGGACAAGTCTTGGAGAAGTTATTAAAATGCAAACAAACTTTCTGTGGTCATGGCTGATTCTCTCCAACTGATTGGGTTAACAATACTGTTGCAGACTTTTTAACTCTAAACTCAAATTCCAAAGAATGGGTGTGAAAAGCCTTACTTTATCAAGGTAAGATGAGGATGAATGATACCCAGACTCCATTGTCTAACAATGGTCTCTCCATCAGAAAGCATTTATGAGGACAATGGAGAGAGAACCTATGGTCACATGGCTGAAACAAAGTTTCTGATAAGGAGTTTTATTAAAAATATATTCTGGGCAGACAAAGGAGATCCTTCTATGCCATCGAAGAGAAAGTACTCGCCTAAGATTACCAGTTTTGAACTATATGTCGGCAGAGACAGGAGTTGGCCTTGTACTCCCTACCTGAGAAATCATACCAGGACTTCACCATGGACATATCCTGGAAAGTGGGCGGGGTGGGACCATCGGCATCACTTCTCATCTGTCTGTAACAGAGGTTAAAAGAGACACCTGCATCCTGTACAGAAGAAAATGCTGGCTTATGTACTGGAGAATGAACCAAGAGACCACAAGTGGGTAGGGAGAAAGGATAATAGTTTTGTGCTTGGACAGAACTCTGAAAGTGATACTAGTTTTTTTCTTTTTCTTTCTATAGTCCCAAATAAGTGAAAGGAGGGAGGGAGGCCAATGAAAGGAATAGTCCTGGCACATTGGAAGCAAGACTCCTTGGTTGCCAGTGCCACCTCCATCAACCACTTAAGGTAATTCAGTGCCAAAAGTTCAATGACCTTGTCTGGGTAACAAAAGAAGTGGACAAACCCATAACAAGGCACTGTAATGAGCATGATCCTCATTTCCAGCTATCTTGCCCTCAGTGTGTTCAACAACTACAACTTAATATCCAGGAAATACCACAATACCCTTCACAACCCTTCCTTCCCCAGTAAGTTTCTTTTCACACTTAACTAGAGTGAAGGGAAGCTAGTATACTGTGAAGATGTAACTAGTAGGGTAGATAAAGGGGAACCATTAGATGTAGTATACCTGGATTTCCAAAAAGCATTCAATAAGGTGCCACATAAAAGATTACTAAGGAAGATAAGGGCTCATTGTGTTGGGGGTAATATATTAGCATGGATAGAGGATTGGTTATCAGATAGGAAGCAAAGAGTGGGCATAAATGGGGCATTTTCAAGTTGGCAGACAATGAATAGTCGGGTACCGCAAGGATCAGTGCTGGGGCCTCAGCTATTTACACTTTATATTAATGACTTTGATGAAGAGATGGAGAGTAATGTATCTAAGTTTGCTGATGATACAAAGCTCGGTGGAAAGGTAAGCTGTGGAGAGGACATTGTGAGGCTGCAAAGAGATATAGACAGGTTAAGTGAATGGGCAACAAGCTGGCAAATGGATAGTAATATAAGGAAGTGTGAAGTTGTTCACTTTGGTCGTAAAAATAGACAAGCAGAATATTTTTTAAAAGGTGTGAAACTGATAAGTGCTGATGTTCCGAGAGACTTAGGGGTACTCGTACAAGGAACACGTAATATTAACATGCAGGTGCAGCAGGCTATGAGAAAGGCAAATGGCACGTTGGCCTTTATTGCAAGGGGATTGGAGTCCAGGAATAAAGAAGTCTTGCTGAAAGTGTACAGGGCTTTGGTGAGACCACACCTGGAATACAGGGCTGGATTTTACCTTAGGCGGATGGGAATTCGCCACCGACGTAAAAGTTGGTGGTGAACCCGCTTCCGCCTAGCCCGGGAATCCGTCCCACATTTTACGGGTCCCTGGGCTTTAACTGTCCCGAGGCGGGACTTCCACCCGCTTGAGGGAGGAAGTCCCGCCTCAGTGAGCTGCCGGCCAATCAGGCTGGCAGCTCTTAATCCCAGCAGCATCACCGGGAGTGATGGCTACTGCTGGGACTGCAGCCCAGCTGACGACATGGGGCCAGAAGGGAAGGTAAGTTGGGCATGCCTCACCCAGGAGATCGGCCGTGGCCTGGTGAGGCTAGGGTGGTCATTTTGGGGGAGGGGGTACGGGGGCAGGAGTCTTGGGTCCCAGGGTGGGTTGGGAGGCAGGGACGGCCTTCAATCGGACACCCTGTGCCTGACTGCCATGACTCCCCCCCCACCCCCGACGCTCGGAAAGGCCAGCAGCTATTGCTGGGCAGCCTTTCATGTCCCCAGCACGCCCGTTTGCCATGGGTAAAACACCCGTGGAGGTGGGCAAGGACCCTTAAGTGGCCGTTAAGTGACCACTTAAGGCCCTTGATTGGCTTTGGGCTGTGGGCCGTTTTACCCCCAACACCCCCCCCCCCCAACTGCCCAACCACCGTAAAGTTGACCAGAGGCGGGAGTGGGGTGGGAAGGTCTCCCGGAGCCTCCCACTCAATTTTACGCCGCCTTCATCTGCCCCCACGCCACCATCCGAATCGCTGAGCCAACGTAAAATTCAACCCACTGTGTGCAGTTTTGGTCTCCACATTTAAGAAAGGATATACTTGCACTGGTGGGGGTGCAGCAAAGACTTATTACATTGACCCCTGGGATGAGGGGGTTGTCCTGTGATGAGAGGCTGAGTAAATTGGGCCTATATCCTCTGGAGTTTAGAAGAATGAAAGGCAATCTAATTGAGACATACAAAATTCTGACAAGGCTTGATAAATAGAAGCTGAGAGACTGTTTCCACTGGTCGGGGAATATAGAATGCGGGGGCACAGTCTCAGGATAAGGGCCGATCATTCAGGACTGAGATGAGGAGAAATTACTTCACTCAAAGGGTTGTGAATCTTTGGAATTCTCTACCCCAGAGGGTTGTGGATGCTCCATCTTTGAATACATTTAAGGCTGGGATAGACAGATTTTTGGTCTCTCAGGGAATCGAGGGATATGGGGAGCGGGCAGGAAAGTAAAGTTGAAGCTTTCTGAAGCACTGACACCCCGACATATCCAGCTAGTTTCTCCTTTGGTGGTAGACCCAATGCTAAGGGTATCGCCTTAGTTGCCTTCCTGCCCCTCATTCCTGACCCCTTTTGCCCTTAGGTCTGCCTCTGCTCCTGGAGATGTTGCTCCTCATTGCTGGCCAATCCTATCTCAGAAAAGCCTAATCCACTTTCCTTTTTTGTCTTTCCTTCCTTTCTATTGGAATGTGCAATGTTCCTGACCTCCCCTCTCATGAACCCATGAGGCCCGTAATCAGAGGGACCCGTTCAAACCACATGCACCCCCCCCCCCCCCTGAAAAAATGCCACCCACAAAGTGCCCTTGTTAAGAGTGATGAAATATTACAGATAATTCTCCTGACTCTGTGGGACTGGTTGCCTGAGATTGAGGGCCTTTTCTAAGCCTTCCCTCTTTGATGGAGCCTCTTGCTGCTGTCCTGCTACTCTGAGCAGCTTCCCTCTTTGTTTGTGCCTCCTCCTCCCTGTCGTGGTTCAGACCTTGCATGGATCCCGTGCCTCTGAACGAAGGCTGCATTTGCTGACAAGGCAACCACTAGGTGGCGCAGTACTAGAACATGCACAAATGCAGCCTCATCGACAGTCTGCAAAGTCTCAGGCAGCTGCCAGTAATAAAGATGGTGCTGCTCAATTTAACACAAAAAAAAGAATTGAACCCAAACCCCCTCACGCTTCAATGGCTGCGATCGCCACCTCCACCCCTAAACCCCCCAACAGTACCCCGCCCCAACCCACGATTGCCACCTCTATCTCCCTCAATAACACCCTGTTACCTGCCGCGATCGCCGCTTCAAATGCAGCTTCTCTTCACCACTCCCCCGGGTGATCCCCGTTTCCTCCTGTCACTCGTGACTGCTTGTCGTTCCATCTTGCTGTTCTCTCCCACTCCCAACTGCTCACCACTCATTCCCCCCTCACTGCTTCCCCCCCTTACTGCTTCTCCCCCTCGCTGTTTCCCCAATTTGTTGCTTCTCCCCCTTGCCGTTTCCCCGATTCGCCTCTTCTCCCGGAATCACCTCTTCTCCCTGAATCGCCTCTGCTCCCCTCCTTGCTGCTTCTCTCCCCACTTGCTGCTTCTCCCCCTCGCCGTTTCTCCAATTCGCTGCTTCTCCCCTCGCCGTTTCCCCAGCTCGCCACTTCTCTCCCCCATTGCCACTTCCCCCATCCTTGCCACTTCCCCCTTGCCATTTCCTCTCCCCTCACCGCTTCTCCCCCCTCACTGCTCCCACCTTTCTCCCACCAAACCCCCCCCAACCCCAACCCTCAACCCCCCCCAACCCCAACCCCCAACCCCAACCCCCCAAACCCCAAACCTCCCCAACCCCAACCCCCTCCAACCCCCCCAACCCCCCCAACCCCAACCCCCCTAACCCCACCCAACCCCAACCCCCCCAACCCCCCCACCCCAACGGATTTGCTGCTCGCCCACTCGGTGCATGGTCATGTCATTCTGTGGACATCATTACATGATGATGTTAGTGCGCATGCACAGAATCACACTGGCAAATATTCATACTCACTGATAATGTCAATCAAATAAAATTCCCATCCAGTCACTCAAAATCTATTTCAAGCTTGCACAGGGACAATAGGACGAAATGTTACACAGCTCTTTATAACAGTTTGCATCAGTAAACTAGTTCACATTCAGAGCTACCTCCTTGTGATTTGGTTGTCTCTTTTAATAGCTTGTCAAGCACAAGGCAGAACAATTGGAACCATTCAATCTTGCCTTAACATACAATGTGAAATGAATCTAGTGTTGAAACTAATATAGATTTCATGTGCATGTAAAGCTATCAGTATGTTTCTGGAAGATTAGATTTTTTATAGTAAACAATACTGGGAGGTTGTATGCACCCAGATTTTGCTAATTTAACAATAGTAAGAGGTTAGAAAAAGCAAAAGGCTATCCCCAAAAAAGGAAAGTGATCAGGGAGAAAGCCAATAACCAGAGAATGTTTTTATCATTGTTCATGTCATCTGCACAACACTGAGATACACAAAGCTGCAGAAAGATCAATACATTGCCAAAAAATGTTTGTTATTGATATAACCTTTGAAAACCAAGGCACTTAAATATATTGTCTTATAATTGGAGTTATGTTGATATGCTAAATCTAGACCAATAACCTCGAGTCTTCAGTTTCCAGATGACAGAAATATACCTCTTGTATTATGAAATTCACTTTAAAATGTACCATCGTATCTGAATTCTTCATTGTTGTATTTACAATGTATCTAGTGCAATCAGGACTGAACCATAGTGAGAGTTGGGGTGAGAATTATTCATGCACAAGGAAGATTCTGGAGTGACACTGACTAAATTACTACATTCACATTTAACTGCGATCCAATTATGAAACCATCTTAAATGGATGAAAAAGACTTTTCAATTTAAATAGCAATTTCAATTTTTTTAGGGTAAATACTAATCATGCATAAACTGTGTACAATTGGGAAGTGAAGGGTCAACATGTTTAACTGAAATTAATATGATTATACAGCATTTCACTGAACAACAGCTGTGCCAATTCACACTGGAACAAAGACTAGGGCATTGAAATCACCAAAATAAGCCGAAGCTGGAGAACACAGATCCTATTTTACATAGTTTGAACAATCAGTGTGACAGAGCTGGGCCAGAATTTCTCTTGGAGTTAAGAGTAGGAGCATTCTGCACGATAACTAGGTTGGAAGACATTAGGGGAGGGAAATGTTACAGATTAATTCAAACAAAAGAATTTGCTTCAGTGTGATTCGAACTGAATTTAGGGATCCCTCTACAATCAGATTTCTCTATTTCCAATTCCGTGAAATCTTTTAATATCTCATTAATTGTTTGGACTCTGGTAGATCATTCTCTTACATTGAATAAACCCCTTCTGATCTAGTTCTGTAAGCAGCATATTCCTTGAAGTGTGCTAAAACAGCTGTTGCTTGTTACAAACCAGTGAGCTGCAGTGCATTAAATTAAGAGCTTCTGCTGCAATTCCCTTTGGAATCTACCATCCTGAAAGATGTGCATTTCTCACAATGTCATGAGTGGGGAGGCAGCATGACAACTGGATTCAGAGATAAGATTTAAATCATATTGAACTGAGCAGGAAGTGATAGTTTATCACGATTCCGATGATCTTCTTTCTGTTATGTGGAGCATGGGGCAGGTACAAGTGGACCCATATATATTTTGGCTTTGGGAAATCTGAAAGAACTTTCATTAATATGCTGTCTTTCATGTCCTCAGGATATCCCAAGTGCTTGGCAACTAATTAATTACTTTTGAAATCTCACTATGTTGGTTGGAAGACACTTTTGTACCCAGCAAGGTCACACAAACAGCAAATGAGATAACTAATCAGTTAATCTTTTTTTAGTGGTGTTGGCTGAGAGATAAATGTTGGCCAAGAAAGTTGGAAACCCTCCCCTGAGCTTCTTCAAATCATGCTATGGTATCTCTTGCATCCACCTGAACAGTCAGACCAGGACCTTGCTTTAACATCCTATCTGAAAGATGGCACCACCACTCATTGACAAGTTCATTCATTGAAAACCTAGAGGGAATTGAGTTGGATTTTTCTGTTAGTGTTAATCATTGATCAGACAGATATCTGCAGGACAGTAACTCAACTTTCTGGTGGTAAATATACACATGCTTTATTTGCTAATAACTTGGAGTCGGAACCAGTTAAGTTCCGAGTGTATGGGCATCATGGCAGAGTCTGTTCTCATGCAATTTTCAATAATACTTTTACGGTTTTTAGTGCTGCTGCTATTAAGGCTGTTCAGGGTTTTTAAAAATATAACTACATGCAAAAGTGGAGATGCAAAAAATATGCATTGCCTTGTTAGTTCACCTTGTTCAGGTGCTTTAATGGGACTTAAGATCAAGTCTGAATCCAGTGACACAATTGACTAAAACAAAAATGAAGTGCTAGATATGCAGGGCAGGTGGATCAGTGTGTGAAAAGGAACAATAAGATAATCACCAAAACACTTTCTTTCAAACATTGATGAAATTGATAGGCACCTCAGGAATTTTTTTCTAGCATTTGCAGTTTTTTTTAAACTCCTCCCTGAGGCATTTGAGTGCTTGAAGGAATAGTTGGGCAGAGTGATTGGCTTCCACAGAGTTCAGAATAGGATTTACATGTAGTCATGCAAATCAACTGTACAGATAAATAAAGAAAAAAAACAAGACTTTCATTTACAGACCTTGGAGAGGGTCCAGATTTGACCAGTACCAGGTATGAGGGACTTCAGTTATGTGAATATGGAAGCTGGGATTCCTCCCCTGAGAGCTGAGAAGGTAAGGGCGGAATTTAATAGAGGTGCTCAAAATTATGAAGGGGTTGGCATAAGGGTCGGTAACAAGAGGACACAGATTTAAGATCATTGACAAAAATACCAGTGGGGATTTGAACAATCTCCCCTCCAAATTGATTTCATTGTATGCGTCCTGTTCATTTGAATGTGCAGTAGCTTAAAATATTTTTGTATGGCTGTGTGCACACGCTATCTTAAAGGGGACAACTTGTGAGTGGCGTAAACGGTACTTTCTGCATTACTGTGCAGCCACACATGCACAGAGCCTGCAGGGAACATTGGAGATGAGGATTCTTTTTTAGCCCAGCGTGTTGTTACAATCTGGAATGTACTGCCTAAAAGGGTGGCGGAAACAGCTTCAATAGTAAAAGGGAATTGGATAAATACTTGAAAAGACAAAGTTTACTGGGCTTTGAGGAAAGAGCAGGTGAGTGGCACTAATTGGATAGCTCCTTCAATGATGGGCTGAATGGCCCTCTTCTGTACTGTATGATTATAGATACTTCACAACCTCAGGACATCCCAAAATGCTTTACTGTCAATGCAATACTTTTTGAATTGTAGTTACTTTTGCAATTTAGGGAAACATGACAGCCATTTTGAGGATAGCAAGGTCCCACAAAGAGCAATGAGGTAAATGACCAGACAGTCTGTTTTTCTGATGTTGATTGAGGTCATGAAAGGCTTTGTATAAAGGCAAGTTATATCTATCTTTCAAGTGATAAGAACAATTGAATCAATCCTACCCTTCTCTGCATTGTTAATCCATGCATATCTGTTGCATTGGAAACGATAAATATTCTCTCAAATGAGGCCACTGGATAACTCACTAATAGAAATCTCATAAGCTGGCTATCATTAACCTTAGGAGTAGAGATATTTATCATGATCACAATTCAAGTTTCTGTACTTAATAAATAGTGAATTTCCAACTGGAAAAGAATGAAATGAATACTATTTCAAGATTTTAATTGCTCAAAATGCAAAATTGAAATTTAACGTTGTAACCCATTATTAAGAGGATAATTTTTCTCCCCTTGGGCAATTTAAGCCATTTTCAAGAATCTGGCCATGGCATAGAGATCTGAAGAAAGGGAACAGCAAGCACCTATCTGTTTTTCCAAGGTTGTATGTGGTGGAGTGGAAGGATATCCCAGCAACCCCCACAGAACTCCAACAGAATTCCTATCCTCTCCACCTAAGATGTGCCTCAAGTGGTGTGGGGGACCACTATTAACTGAGTAACACATTGGGATGGGAAGGCCAGGGGTGTAATCCAAGGTATAGGTCATATATCCACTGGAAGGCTAGGGATGTAATCAAACACATAGGGCATATACCCACTTTACATATTTGGATCAAGTACACTTTTTGATACCTATGAATTTCTTCATTATTCAGTTTCGGGATGTGGGCAGCATTGGAAAGGCCAGCATTTGTTGCCCATCCCAAGTTGCCCTTGAGCAGGTGGAGGTGAGCTTTCTTCCTGAACGATGATATATGTCCAAATCAGGATGGTGGGTGACTTGCGGCTGATGGTGTTGTCTCGTACCTGCTGCCCCTGTCCTTCTAGGTGGTGGAGGTCAGGTTTTGGGAGGTGCTGGCAACAGGAGGGATAGCAGTTGGCTTTTATCATAAATTTCTAAGTTAATACAGAAGTTTCTCCTGCTCCTGTAACAGTTCCATATTAACTTGGAACCGTACTGTGAAGGTAGTGTATGTCAACGATGTTGCCACTCCTGCTCCTGATGCTGACAGTTCCCCTCTCTGCTTCTCTTTGCTCCTGTAACATGGAGCAGTCAAAACCACTGCTCTTTGTTCTGCTACCAATGGCTGGCCGCAGGTGAATGGATATAGACTGACTGTGAGTTGGATTCTGATTGTACATGTGTGGCTAGATCTTGGCTGGCTTACATGTTCCTAGTAGTTGGCTGCGAGTACTGGCTGGCAAGCTTGTTTCTCAGGTCTGGGTGCTGGTGGATGTCTGACTCTTTATCTATATGACTCAGCTCTCACTAGGTAAACTCACTGAGCCATCAGTGGAGACTGTTTTGTGAGATTTTAAAATATTTGGTGTCTCTTGCACATTCTGAAGTGGTACACATGTCATCAAATAAACTGCCAGAAAAGGCACCAAATAAAGTTTGAAAATTCAACTGTCCCCAAGAAAATAAATGTGCTGCAAGATGCACAGTATATCTACTTCTGAATGTACCACTGCACCACTGGAATAGGGTTTCCATATACTTTGCATATCTAGGTTTTTCAGTAAAATTATAAGAATATCTTTAGTATTTATTTGTTACTGGGTTATAACTGTCAACTGTCCATTGCATTCGACCACTGACTTCCCATGTGCCAACAAGCAAACAGCTACCAATTTAGCTCAATGCTAGTTTGTACCTCGATGCCTCTCTTGGTCAAATTAAAAGTCAGATTTGCTGTTGGTATCCTAACTCACACCAAGTCCCCTTTCACTCAAACACCCATGTGCTCACTGACCTACACTGGCTCCCAGTCTGGTAATGCAGTGATTTTACAATTCTCATCCTTGTTTGCAAATCCCTCCATGGCCTTGCCCCTTCCTAAGCTCTGAATTTTCTCCATAAACCTCTCCATCCCTCTACCTTCTCTCTGCTCCTTTAAGAGGCTCCTTAATACTAACTCTTTGACCAAGTTTTAGGTCCTAATATCTTCTAATGTGGCTCAGTGTCAAATTTTGTTTGATAATCTCTCCGGTGAAATATGCCTTCGGATGTTAAAGGTGCTATATAATGCAAGTTGTTGTGTTATGTGGCAGCCATTCATGTTAACTGGCAGAGAAAAAGGGAATTCAGGAGCTGGTATCAAGTGAGTACCAGTCAAATTCAGAAATCCAAGTATATGAATTATCAAGTACAATTATAGTGGAGAAAGATTGCAAAATTCCCAGATTTGCTAAGTCTGACAGCTGTTGAGAAGAAAGAATGTTTAGTATGAAGGAGAAAACCAAGCTTCATGAAAGCAGCAATAGAAGAGGTGATAGTTATTTGTATTAAGTTGGAAAATTCCCCTGTTAAATGGTGATCTTTATGTAGGGTTAGATTATAACCAAATGTTATATATCCTTCTATGTTGTAGCCATTCTATGATTCAATCCAAGGAAGAAATTATATCAGACAGCGAAGGGTAGACTTCAGCCAGATGACATTCTACTTGCCATAACATTTCATTAAGAATCTAATGCTGTTGCTCTTTTTCATGTTTCACCTCTCAAACTGCAAGAAAATATCTGAAACTGTAATGTGGCTTGTTTTCCATTGCAATTACATGACACACAACACTGGCTAAAAGTTTGTTTAAATATGGCATAAGCTAGCATGATGATCTATATTAAAGCAATATTATTCCCAGTGATACCATGGAAGCTGTGTAAGAACAGTTGTTTCCAAGACAGGGAAGAAAGTTAGTGTACAATATCAGGATAAGAGATACATGGATTTACTTAAATGAACAAAGTGTCAATAACCATTCAATTCTGAATCAAACACTGAAGACAACTTTGAAGCAAAAACTGTGAACACCTGAGAAAATGGGTGCTGATATTACAGTCTGCATATTGTGTGTGTCTACACTGTGCTGAGCTGATCAAGTGCCAAAATGCGTTGAGAGGGCTTTAAACTAAATGGTGTGGGTGCCGAGGGTTGGGGGGGGGGGGGGGCGGGGGGGTGCAGAGAGGGAAGGGATCACAAAGGGGACATGTGGTAAATTTAAGAAAAAGGACAAGGCAATAGAGCAGGGTAGCAATATGGGTAATGATAACTAGAGTCGGGCAGGAAGGGGCAGAGTACAAACTTAAGAGTGCACCAGCAGATAAGGCCAGGATGGCAAAAAGACAGAATTAAAGTCTCTGTATCTGAATTCGTACAGCATTCATAGCAAAATGGATGACTTGATAGCACAAATAGAAGTAAATATGTATCACCAATAGCCGTTTCAGAGACGTGTTTGCAAGGTGACCAAGGCTAGGACCTAAATATTAAAGGGTATTTGACATTTCAGAAGGACAGGAAGAAAGGGTAGTGGGGTATCTCTGTAAATTAAGGATGACATTAGTGTGTAGTGAGAGATGACCTAAGTTCAGAAGATCAAGATGTAGAATCAGTTTGAGTAGAGATAAGAAATAGCAAAGGTAAGAAGTCACTTGTGGGAATAGTTTATAGGTCCCCTAACATTAGCTACACTGTAGGACAGAGTATACAGGAGCAAATAATGGGGGCTTCTCAGAAATATACTGCAATAATCATGGGTGATTTTAATCTTCATATAGATTGGACAAATCAGATTGGCAAAGGTAGCCTGGAAGATGAGTTCATAAGGGTGTATTTGGGACAATTTCTTTGAGCAGTAAGTTCTAGTGCCGACCAGGGAGCAGGCTATTTTAGACCTGGTAATGTGCAATGAAACAGGATTAATTAATGACTTCATTCTAAAAGAGTCTCTAGACAATAGTGATCATAACATGATAGAATTTCACATTCAGTTTGAGGGTGAGAAATGTGGCTCTAAGATTAGTGTCTTAAACTTAAATAAAGGCAATTAAAAGAGTATGAAGCCAGAGTTGGCTAAAGTGAACTGGGCAAATGGGTTAAAAGGTAGGATGGTAGAGGAGCAGTGACAGATATTTAAGCAGATATTTCATAACTCTCAGCAATATTCCATTAAGAAAGAAAGACTTGAGGAGAAGGAAGCACCATCCGTGACTAACTAAGGAAGGTAAGGTTAGTATCAAATTAAAAGAAAAAGATTACAATACTGCAACAATTAGTGGTAGGTCAGAAGATTGGATAGATTTTAGAAATCAGCAAAGTATGATTTAAAAAAAGGAGGGAGAAATTAGAGTATGAGAGAAAGCTAGCTAAAAATATAAAAACAGATAGTAAGAGTTTCTACAAGTATTTAAAAAGCTAAAGAGTAACTAAAGTGAGCATTGGTCTCTTAGAGGGTGAGACTGGGGAGTTAATAACGGGAAATAAGGAAATGGTGGAAGCATTGAACAGATGTTCTGTGTCTACCTTCACTGTGGAAGCCACAAAAAAATCCCAAAGAATACTGAAAATAAAGAGCTAAAAGGGAAGGAGGAATTTGAAACAATCACAATCGCTAGGAAAAAGATACTGGGAAAATTATTAGAACTAAAAACTGACAAGTCCCCTGGACCTGATGGTCTCCATTCTTGGGTCTTAAAAGAAGTGGCTGCAGAGATCGTAGATGCATTGGTTGTGATCTTCCAAAATTCCCTAGATTCTGGAAAGGTCCCAGTGGATTGGAAAATCACAAATGTAACACCTCTATTCAAGAAAAGAGGGAGACAGAAGCAGAAAACGATTGGCCAGTTAGCTTAACATCTGCCATAGGGAAAATGCTAGAATCCATTATTAAGGTGTTAGAGCAGGACATTGAGAAAATCATAATGTAAACAGACTGAGCCAACATAGTTTTGTGAAAGGGAATTTGTGATTGACTAATTTATTAGATTCTTTGAAGAAGTAACAAGCCAGATGAATAGAGGGGAACCTGTAGATGTGGTGAACTTGGATTTCCAAAAGGCATTTGATAAGGTGCCACATCAAAGGTTACTACGCAAAATAAGAGTTCATGGTGTAGGGGGTAACATATTAGCATGGATAGAGGATTGGGTAGCTAACAGGAAGCAGAGAGTAGGAATAAATGGGGAATTTTCTGGTTGGCAAGCTGTAACTATTGGAGTCCCACAGGGATCAGTGCTGGGGCCGCAACTATTTACAATCTATATCAATGACTTGGATGAAGGCATCGAATGTATGGTAGCTAAATTTTCTGATGACACAAAAATAGGTAGGATGGTAAGTTGTCAAAGAGGACATAAATAGTCTATAAAGAGATTTAGATAGATTAAGCGAGAGGGCAAAAATTTAGCAGATGGAGTATAATGTGGGAAAATGTGAACTTTTCCAGTTTAGCAGGAAGAATAGAAAAGCAGCATATTATTTACATGGAGAGAGACTGCAGAACTCTACAGTACAGAGGGATCTGGGTGTCCTGATCAGGGGCGGCAATGTGTCTGTACACGGATAGCAGTGTCCATGTTAAACGATTTTGAGCTCCGTGACTGGTAATTTCAGGGATGAGAAATTTCCCATTGGCTTCTTCTTTCCAACAAGAGCGGCTGCAAAAAAAAAAATCACACTGTCAGTTTCACAGCTGACAGGTGCTTAAAGCAGGAACGACGCTTCGGAACTTCGGACAGCTTCGGGGTTTTCCAGCAGATTCCAACTTTTTTTTTAAAAGCCTGCTGGAAAACAACAAATCTATTCGAAGTTCGGAAACCGCTGTTCCCACTCTCAGCAGCAGTCAGAGGGAGAGCGTGGGACAGAGAGAGTGAGTGAGCTGGCGGTGGGGGGGGGGGGATAGCGAATGCAAGCTGGGGGAGAGAGGGGAGCCAGGAAACTGGAGGAGGGGTGGCAGGAGACGGGGGGGGGGCAGGGGAACGGGAGAGAGGGGGTCTGGGGGACGGGGGCGGGGGCGGCGGAGGACGGGAGGGGTGGCCGGGAGACAGGAAGGGGGTGCTGGGGAATGGGAGAGGGGGGGCTGGGAGAGAGGGGGGTCAGGGGAGAGCCCTGGGGGCCAGGGGAGAGTCTAGGGGTGGGGGGGAGAGAGCACGTGGGGGGGGGGAGAGAGCACGCAGGGGGAGAGAATGCATGCGGGGGGAGAGAGAGAGGGGCAGAGAGAAAGAGAGGAGCAGAGAGAAAGAGAGGGGAAAGAGAGGAGAAAGAGAGAGACAGGGGACAGAGAACAGGAGAGTGAGGGTGGTGAAAGAGAGAGGGCACAGAAAGAGAGAGGAACGGGACAGAAAGAGAGAGAGGGAGTGTGACAGAGAGAGAGGGGAGAACAGAGAGAGAGAGTGGAGGACAGAGAGCAGGAATGACCCGGGGGTACGATATGGAGGAGGGAATGACACGGTGGGAGTGCGGGGGGGTGGTGGGGGAGAGAAGACACAGAGAGGGAAGAGAACAATACAGAGAGGGGGTGAACCTAGCGAGGGAGGGGGAGAAAGAGAGACAGAGTGAGAGAGATACAGACAGACAGAGAGCAGAGAAAGAGAGCGATCAACATCACTCCTGGCAGATGAACCTGTATCCGGAATACTCCGCATCATTACAAGTGTGCAGACAGACATTGACTACTTGTGCAAGAAAAAAGAATGCTCAGTATCTCACTAAATCAGTGTCCAGCATTGTAACGAGAAAGTAAGTCAATAAACTAAACTTCTCATTTAAAGCTTCTTCACAAAAATGCACATTTATTGTTGTTTTGATTAGTCATAAGATAAATATTTAATGCCTTTATCTTTCCAAGATTGTCTCAGCAGCCCACTGTGTAAGACAAAAATTGTAACGTGGTCCCCCGTGTGAAAAGGTTGGAAACCCCCTCCCTCTCTGTCCCCCTCTCAGTCTCTCCCCCCTCTCTCTCTGTCCCCCTCTTTCCTACTCTCTGTCCCCCACTCCCTAGCAGCAAGGTTATTTTAAAACACAAGTTTAAAGGCTTGTGTTATGTAAACTCATTATAAAATGGCAAAAGTCACTTTGGAGTGTCTCGATTTCTACGCTCTGGCATGCATTATTTTCACTTGGGACATAAGCTCAGTGACATGTTGAAAGTTGCTGGACTTTTACTTCTATATAAATGTCGCAATTCTGCTGCTATCCATTTGGAATCATATTGTTCCAGGACTTGTATTGAGGGGAAAACGGGCAAGAAAATCCAAGGATTCTCCAGAAGACAGCACTGTAAGTTCCTCGTGAATACAAGAGTATGGTGTAATGGGGCTGAGTAATATTGGCAAAAACAGGATGCTGTTGACCTGTATACAATCTTTAGTAAATACAATGTAACCTTAATCTATGATGAACTTGTCTACAATTCCTTAACAAAATCCCTGCTGCATTTGCAGTTTTTAAAGCTGTCAGGGAAGACATAGTAAAAATGTATTATGTTTCAATAACCATGTTAGAAACAATCATTAACTGATTTTTTTTTTACTAAGAATTAGATTAAAGGACAAGTTTTACAAGTATGTCAAAGATCAGTAACTGCAATGTGCATCATTTACTATCCAGTTTGAGGGCAGATAACCTGAGTGGCCAATGTAATTTGAAAGTTGTCTGTATGATATAATTACATTATGTTAAAAGTGTACCTTTGTTAATAGGTAGGAGATTTGAGTTGGACATAATTTGGTTAGTCTGGAGTACAATCTTACAGGTGGTGACTAAACATTTTATAACTGAATAATACATACATTAACAACTGCTCAACTTTTTGCAGAAAAGCTTTTTGTTAATAATTATCTTGTCAGAGCTGAATCAGAATCGGCAGTGATAGACAGAGATATAGACATAAATGAATTTAAGAGAATCACTTTATTGGAGGAACTCAAGGGCGCTTTTTATTTGTAATTGTATTTATCTAATTTTTTCACTAGCTTTGGTGAGCAAATGACATTTTGTCTATGAGAGATTCTGTTGTTTCTGTATTTTAGAATCCAGGACCTAGTTTAACAGCCTGTCAAGATGAATAAACTAGTCTTGACTACCTACCAGTAATCTCTCTGTCCCTTCCTGTCCCACTCTGCTTTTTCTGTACATGACACTTCTGCAGTATTATCTGCTCCATCCTATAAAATTCTCCTGATGTGGAGATCGCTGCCATTTTGTCAGATGCCCTGTCTTTAGACACATATTACAAGCAGTTGGAGAAATTGCACAAACCTTGACTATCGTAGGTTAAATTGTCATATGACAACAGCAATGTGAGAAATGGTCCGTCTTCCTATTGCTGATTTTTCTACTGCCTCACCTCAATAACAATCCTCTCCTTGAGCTTCATGGTTTATTAGATGAATTTGCACTCGTTACACAGTGTGAATCCACAGCAGTCATCCAATAAGGTCCATCTATTACCCTGTGACATGATGTAGCTAGCTCTGTTCTCTCAACAAAAGTAATTTGTATTGGCATTGCATACTATTTTGCTTGCTAGCTAGTTAATACAGTTGTGCTGCTCTCCATTGATATTTGTATATTTAGCTACTTTATTTATAGGGAGAAATGTGTGTTAAATTGACTGTGTTTTGATGGCATTGGGTTGGCTATACACTTTATATACAGATTAATTGCCCCAATATTCATGGCTGAGTCAATAATTTTATCAAATGTCGCTGGTGCAACTGTCGGTGCCTATTCCTGGTCATGATACATATATCACAAAAAATTAGTATGTAGGTGCAGCAGGTGATTAGGAAGGCAAATGGAATGTTGGCATTTATTGCAAAGGGAATCGAATATAAAAGTTGCGAAGTGTTGCTATATCTGTACAGTGCATGAGTTAGACCGCATCTCGTGTACTATGTACAGTTTTGGTTTCCTTACTTAAGGATATAACTGCGTTAGAAATAGTTCAAAGAAGGTTCTCTCAACTGATTCCTGGGATGAAGGGGTAAGCTTATGAGGAAAGGTTGAGCAGATTGGGCCTATATCCATTGGGGTTTAGAAGAATGTGAGGTGATCTTGTTGAAACATATAACAGCCTGAGGGAATTTGACAGGGTGGATGCTGAGAGGATGCTTCCCTTTGTGAGGGTGTCTAGAACTAGGGGACGCAATTTAAAAATTAGTGATCTCCCATTTAAGAGGGAAATGAGGATTTTTTTTTCTCTCAGAGGGTCAGTAGTCTGTGGAATTCTCTTTCCCAGACAGCAGTGGAGGCTGGGTCATTGAATATATTCAAGGCTGAGTTAGATAGATTTTTGATCAACAAGGGAGTCAAGGGTTATGGGGGCAGTCAGGAAAGTGGCGTTGAGGCCACAATCAGATTAGCTATGATCTTATTGAATGTCTGAGCATGCTCAAGGGACTGAATGACCTATTCCTGCCCCTAATTCTTGTGTTCTTGTGTCTTCAACTGCAAGGTGCAAGATGTACTCAGCGTGTGTGGGGAATGGGATATGGAGCACAGTAGCTCGTAAAGGGTTGCTGGACATCCTAAAACCTGTCCTGGGTGAGATGGTTGTGGCCAGGATTCCACACAATGTAATAATGGGTCTCTGCCTTCTTTTCTTTGAGCTGTGCACCCGGATAAATAAGTGTAGCCAGGGTCAAAAGACCAGGAAAATTGGTACCTTTGTTCCTCCATTCCAATTAATGCCTCAAGTTCCCTGACTTTATTACTAATGCTTTGCATGTTTTGAAGTTGTAAGTAGACAGTCTTGGTGAGGGCTTGGACATATGGTTTGAAGTTCTATTCAGGATACCAAGGTTGCAAACCATTGGTTCAGCTTGTCCAGGCACCAGGGAAGGGGATAGGATTGAGGACTAGGGAGCACAATTCCTCGCAGGATGCAGGCAAAATGGCTTTAGTCTTGCTGATGTGGAGTTGCAAAAAACTTTGACAAATTTAGAACATAATGGCAGATAAGCAATCCAAAAACATGGAGACAGACATAGAATCAAGACTAGGGGTGCAGAAGTAAAGTTGGATATCATAGGAAAGCTGACACAATTGCCCACCTGGTGATCCACCACCAGATCTGGCTGTACCACCTTAAAAGAAATTCTCTACAGCTCTAAGCCAAATCATCCAAGAAGTCAAAGGAAATTCCAAGTTCCTTTTCTCCACTACAAACTGTTTTCTTTACATACAACTACAACAGCATGCCTATAATGTGTAAAACATAGCAAAACATCCCAAAGTGCTTAAAAAGAGAGATATTTTTAAAAAAAAAATTTTGACACTGCACCACATAACGAGATATCAGGACAGATGACCAAAAACTTGGTCAAAGAATTAGCTTTTAAGGAGCATCTTAAAGGAGCACGAGTATTAGAGAGGTGGAGAGGTTTAGGGAGGGAATTCCAGAGTTTAGGGCCAAGGCAGCTGAAACACGGTCACCAACGCTGGAGCAATTAAAATAGGAAATGCTCAAGAGGCCAGAATTGGGGGAGTGCAGAGATATTGAAGGTTTGTAGAGCTGGAGGAGATTACAGAAATAGGGAGGGGTGAGGCCATGGAGTGATTTGAAAACAAGGGTGAGAATTTTAAAATTGACGAATTGTCGACTGGGAGCCAGTGTAGATCAGCAAGCACAGGGGTGATAGGTGAACATGAATTGGAGGGAGTTAATATATGGGCAGCAGAGCTTTTGCAGCAGAGCACAAGTTTATGGAGCTTGGAAGATGGAAAGCTGGCCAGGTGATCATTGGAATAGTCAAAACTAAAGGTAACAAAGGCATGGATGAGGATTTCAGCAGCAGGTGAGCTGAGGCAGAGTTGGAGTCCGGAGTTGGAAGTGGAAGTAGGCAGTTTTGGTGAAGGAGCTGATATATGGTCAGTAGCTCATTTCAGGGTCAAACACAATACCAAAGTTGCAAATGGTCTGTCTGAGCTTCAGACAGTTCCAATATGTAAAATATATACTTAATAGCAATATGTGGATGTGCTATATTGTCCCAGACTTTCCTGTCAGCAGAGAAGTGGTGGCATTGATTGCTGACTGCACAAGAAAATCTGTACTTTCCTGGTTCATTGGCTGAAGTGGGAACTTCCTCTTCTTGCTGCATCAGGACCTAGTGTCGGAACAGTGAAGGCTTCCTGCGTGGTGTGTTGTCAGCAAAGGCACATCCCCTGGTGACATCACAAGCTGAAGATATAACTTTGAGGTCAGTCTTCAGCTCAATGACAGGTGAGTGTTTTATTGTGATTTAAAATATTTTAAAACAGGTATGAAACTTTATAAAACTGTTACAAACTTTGAAATGCTTTTAACACTTTCATAAACTTTTAAAAACTTATAAACTGTTAAATACTGAGACAGAGAGAGAAAGGAAGAGTGAGGCAGAGAGAGGGATGGAGATAGATACAGAGAGACACAGGAATGGGAAAGTTTTGTAACAATTCTCTCTGGACCTTGGCTTTGCATAAACCTCCTGTTTGCCGGGGTCTGCCCTCGGGTTTCAATGCCACCTGGTTCCTCTTTCTCCCCCATCACCAGCTCCCCAGTTCCTCTTCCCCCCACCACCATCCACCGTCCCCATCCTAGGCTCATCAGTCCTGCAATGTTGGAAACAGCACTCGATGGGAGGGGAAAAGCAACAAAACTGCTGAGGTGAGCTGAGGAGCCAGAGTGGGGAGGGTGAGGAGCCAAGGGAGCCAGGGGCGGGGGGTGGGGGGGGCGGTGTGGGAGAGAAACTGAGGGAGCCAGAGGAGCCGGGGTGAATGTGAGGTGAGGCATGAGGAACCAGGGGAGCTGGGGGAAGGACGAAGAGGAGCCAGGGGAGCTGAGTGTGAAGGGAAACAGGATCTGGGGGTACCAGAATATTTGTGACCCTCTCTCATTCGTGGCAGTGAATACATGAAGAACTGTGATTTTGTTGCTGATATTTTCATCTCTACTACCCTGCCAGACAGATTATCGCCCCTTGAATAAACAAGTCCATCCAAATATATCTGCTTTAAATTTACTTTTCACTAATTTAGTCCTTTGCTGACTTATGCCAGTGATTATCAGCTCTAACTCTTTGCACGTAAAAATCCATGCAATTTGTGGGCAAATAGGCAAAATTCTTTCACTACTGGTCCCCGCTGCTTTATAGATTGGAACTCCTCCGGAGTCGATTGAGATACACTGCAACTTCTGGGTTTTGGCGTTACTGAGATCGCTGGAAGTTATGGTGCCATTGTGGCTCTCAATAGCGACGAACGTCTCAGCATTTGCCATTATTAAAAAAGGAAAATCCAGACCATTGTTGTATTTTTGTGTATATTAAATAATGTAACAACAGAGCACGCCAGAAGAAGAGAGGTTTCCAAAGTTCTTTCAAAATGTGGAAGTTCTTCAGATTCCTTGTCCAATGTCCCATACTGGATGAGCAGAAATTTCTTCCAATTAAGTAAACTCCGTTCCCTAGCCACCAACTCCATCCCTCTCCCTGGCAACTTTCTGAGGCTGAACCAGACTGTTCACAACTTATATCTGACCCTGAGCAGAGCTTCTGACCACATTTCTGCACCATCACTAAGACTGCCTATTTCTACCTCCATAACATCGCCAACTTTGCCCCTGCTTCAGATCATCTGCTCAGCTCATGGATGAAACCCTCATCCATGACTTTGTTACCCCTAGACTTGATGATGCCAATTCACTCCTGGCCGGCTTCTCACATTCTACCCTTGGTAAACTTGACGTCATCCAAAACTCTGCTACTTGTGTGGTTACTTGCACTAAGTCCTGTTCACCTATCACTCCTGTGCTCGTTGACCTATGTGAGCTCCCAGTTAAGTGACACCTCAATTTTAAAATTCTCATCCTTGTTTTCAAGTGCCTCCATGGCCTAGTCCCCTCCCTTTCTCAGTAATTTCCTCCAGCCCCACAGCCACTAGATATCCACAATCCTCTAATTCTGGCCTCTGGAGCATCTTTGATTTTAATCCGTAATTGCTCATGAGTAGGTAGTGGTGAGCCACCTTCTTGAACCATTGTATCCTGTGTAGTGAAGGTACCCCATAGGGCTGTTATGTAGGGAGTTCCAGGATTTTGACCCAGCCACTATGATGCATTGCATATCTCAAAATATTTTCTTCATGGCAAAAGATGAAGATGAGTGACATGAAGCACTTGGTGATGAGGAAAGGAAACATTCCTATGTTATATCTAAGATGGGAAAGAGTTTCAACAAACCCAATACAAATCAAATCATATACAAATCAGATAGAAACTTCTGGGATGAGAGTTGAAGGGCTAGTTGCTGTAGCCTTTAAGGCCCCAACAGCACCCAAACTTCCCAGATCCTGTGGGCTTCGCCCAATAGTGTGCCTGATGCCAGCCACTCCATGTAACTGAGGGCCCCCAGGAAGAATGCACGCAAAGTTGAATGGCACATTTCTGATGCACGCGCTCTGCACAAATGGCCCCAGGCAGCCCTGTCTCAAAAGATCCACTCTTATTAAGTTATGTGCTAAATAACTGTATTCATTTCATTGAGGGGTTACTTCAAAAACTTAACTTGTTTTGGTCTTTGAACATCCGGTGATAATTCATTGCACATTTCTCTACCAGTGGACTATAGGACTAGAGTTAATTCAGGAGCTTGGAAGATCTGTAATTCATTAGCATCACAGGCTAATAAACTATGAGATCATTTGCATGGCTGCCTTGTTGAAATATTTACCCTGACACACACAAACTTAAATTTTTTCCATCTATTATTGTTTATATATATAAAATTAGCAGAAAATTACTATCAATTTAAGATAAGGACGTAATACAAAAGCAAAATTCTGAGTATGCTGGAAATCTGAATTAATAACAGAAAATGCTGGAAATACTCAGCAGTTCAGGCAGAATCTGTGCAGAGAGAATCTGTGCAGAGAGAAACAAAGTTAACATTTCAGGTTGATGACATTTCGTCAGGACTAGAAAAAGTTAGAGATGTAACAGGTTTTAAGCAAGTACAGAGGCAGGGAAAGGGGGAGGGAGGAAAGAACAAAAGGGAAGGTTGTGATATGGGGGAAGGCAAGACAGATTTAAATACAGGAGGGATGATGGTGCAAGGAAAAAGACAGTAATAATGGGACAAGTAAAGAAACAAGAGGAGCTGTAAATGGCAATAACATAACCATTACCAGCATCTGCTGTCTGAACAAATGGGAGCTGTGGTCACAAATTGAAATTGTTGACCTCACTATAGGCTCTGGAAGGCTGTAAAGTGCCTTATTGAAATATACAGTACTGTTCCTTGAGCATTCGCTGAGTTTCATTGGAACACTGCAGGAAGCTGAGGACAGAGAGGTCAGAGTGGGAGTGGGATGGAGAACTAAAATGGCATGTAACCAGAAGCTCAGGGTCACGCTTGTTGACTGAATGAAGATGCTCCACAAAGTGATCACCCCATCTTCTTTTGGTCTCCCTGTTGTAGAGGCGACCACATCGTGAGAAGTGAATTCAGTATAACAAATTGAAAGAAATATAAGTAAACCACTGTTTCATCTTGAAGGTGTATTTGGGGCTCTGGGTGGTGGGAAGGGTGTAAAGGGGCAGGTGTTGCATCTCCTGTGCTTCACGGGATGGTGCTATGGGAAGGGAATGGGGTGTTGGGGGTGATTGAAGAGTAGCTTAGAGTGTTACGGAGGGTACAGTCCCTTTGGAATGTTGGAAGAGGAGGGGAGGGGGAGATGTGCTTGGTTGTGGCATCATGCACGAGATGACAGAAATGGCAGAGGATGATCTGTTGAATGTGGTGGCTGGTGGGGTTGAAGGTCAGCACAAGGGGAACCCTATCGTGGTTCTGGGAGGGGGGAGTATTAGTTAGGGCAGAAGTGCAGGAAATACGATGAACTCAATCAAGGGCTCTGTCAGCCATGGTGGAGAGAAATCCTTGGTTGAGGATAAAGGAAGACATATCAGAAGCACTCATGTAGAAGGTGACATCACAAGAATAGATGCAACAGAGAAACTGAAAGGATGGAATAAAGACCTTACATGAACCGAGTGGGAGGAAATATAATCAAGGTAGCTGTGAGAATCAGTGGGCTTATAATAGATATTAATTGGCAGAAGCTCCCCAGAGGAGATGATGTCAATGACTGTCTGGGAAACAATGGCTTGATGTTCGGTGGCAGTGTCATGGTCCAGGGGATGTTGGAGGAGGTGTCAGAGAGTTATCATTCAGCCTGCGCAAGGTAGAGGTCAATTCAGCAAACAACAACAATGCTGCCCTTGTCAGCGGGATTAATGACAATGTCAGGGTTGGACGTGGATATTATTGAAGCATTTTGTATATTCTGGATAATGTTAATAGTAGCCATTTCTGTTGTGTAGAGTCTTCACAGCCTCCTCTGTTCATTTATTGCTGTTACTTCGGTGCAATCAATGGGTGGTATTGTAACAGCTGTATGGTACTTTTCTATTGTTACTGTTGTGAAATCTCAATTGTGTGGACTATGAATGTAATAATAATGGATATAGAATAACATACTTTGATGAAATGATGATTGATGTCCATTTCCAATTATATCAGTCCTTGCCAGCTCCAAATGCTAGTTTGTGCTAAGTTAGCTAACCACAACCAGGACAGTAATTGGACATTACAATTGATTTAAGAGCCCTGGCCTAAGGAGGTTTAAAAAATCATCCAGGATTTTCCCACTCAATCAACATCCTATGATCCCTCTCAGAGGGTAAATTTAATATTTAATGATATGCTCAATATTATTCCAGTCATAGGCCACAAGGCTAACATTTTGCAACTGAAAAGGGTGAAATACCACTTAGTGCAAGGTTTTGCAGATGGAAGTAGTTTTTGACACTGAATATGAGAAAAGTGTTACGACTGAAATGGGAGGAGTGCACTGTCTTTTCTAGTTCCATTTCTCCAAATGTCACAACATATATTTAAATGTTTACCCAGTTACCGATGCGGTTGTTGGGCTGGATTTTATGTTGGGTGGACGGGAGCTGGCCACCAACGTAAAAGTCGGTGGCGAACCCACTTCCACCTCGCCTGGGGATCTGTCCCGCATTTTACGGGTCCCCAGGCTTTAACTGTTCTGAGGTGGGACTTCCACCTGCTTGAGGGAGGAAGTCCCACCTCTTTGAGCTGCTGGCCAATCAGCGGGCCGGCAGCTCGTAGTCCCAGCAGCACCAGTGGGAGCGGTGGCCACTGCTGGGACAGCAGCCCAGCCGACTGCAGAGGACGCCTGGGAGATGGGATCCAAGGTGAGTTTTGGTTGCCTTGCTGGGGGTAATTGGTCAGGCCCTGGCAAGACAAAGGTGGTCTTTGGGGGGAAGGGGGCGTTTTGGCTCTTGGGGGTGGTTGGGGAAGCGGGGCGGCCCGCAATTGGGCACCCTATCCCCGATTTCAGGGCCCGCCCCCGGGGCGCTGAGAGGCTGCCAGCTTTTACCGGGTGACCTTTCCCAGCTCCTGGATGCCCGCTTGCCAAGCGTAAAATTTGCGTGGAGGCGGGTGAAGGCCCTTAAGTGGCCACTTAAAGACCTTGATTTTCCTGGGGTGGGCGGCCCGTTTGTCACCCCCCCCCCACCCCCCCCCCCCGCCCTATGTAAAGTGGGGTGGAGGCAGGAACGGGTCGGAAAGGCCTCCTGGAGCCTCCTGCTCCATTTTACGCCACCTGCCCCCCACCCACCCCCACCACCGTCCGGCTCGTTGGGGTGACGTAAAATTCCAACCTTTATCCCAGAATAACATACACCAACCAGGTTTCTTTAATAAACAACAAAATTATCAGTTTATTATAAAACATGACTTAACCAAAAAAGAAGCAAAGCATTAACACACAGATTGAAATATGAAAGTTCCTTTTTACCTCAGCCCCTCACACACACAACTGAAAAAGAGAGATTTTCTCTTCAGAGCTCTGTTACAAAATAAAAGACAAAAAAAGAATACTTAGGCCAAATACTTGTTAATCCTTGTAAAAAAAAAGAGAAGATATGGAAAGATGTCAGTTATCCCATTTTAGTTTGGCGTCCCAAATATGAGTAGACGGCTGCCACTGGAGAACAGTTCTTTTCAGGCGACGTTGAAGATCAGCTTGGCAGAATTTCCAGGAGAAATGCATCAACAGGGGTTTCTGGCAGGCTTTTCAGGAGAAATGCAGCATCAGCTTCTCTATTTCTTACACTTGATTCTCAGGAAGTTCTCAAAGAGATGGAAGAGGGTGAGCTGATGGTGACTGCTCTCTTGGCTGTTTTTTTCCAACTGCCTTCAAAACAGTTCAAACCCTAAAACACTGTCCAAAGCGAAACCAAAAACAACATCTCAAAAGTGAAGCCTCCTGATCCCTATAAATCTTGACCTGTCACTTCACTGTAAACATCTCCCCCAAGTCAAAAAGCCCCTGCTGGGTATCTATCTGAAGACAGGTGACTTCCAGTAAATGTTGTTTTCAAACAAGACCTTTCAGTGCCCTTTCAATGACCCCAGTGAAAAAAAAATCCATGAAATTCTTTTCAGTTTTTCCAATCAAACAATGTCCATAATTCTAAAATACATGAGTACTCAGAAAAATACTTAAGAAAAATACAGAAGCACTGTCATAACAAAAGTGTCTAACATAGACATATAAACGAACATGAGCATCTGTCCTCTGCTGATCCAGTGGTGGTATGAGTTAGCTTTCCTTGATGGTGTGGGACAACTGATCAGTCTTAGGTAAAGGGAGGTTACACACAACCCCTGGTAGTATAGAAACATGGGTTTACATCCCAAATACTACATTTGGCATGACAGAGGATAGTATCTGACAGCATAGATAGACTTGTGATCAAGAGTGCCTGCAGAGTCTCATCGACAGGTTTGCGGCTGCCTGCAATGAATTTGACCTAACCATCAGCCTCAAGAAAACGAACATCATGGGGCAGGACGTCAGAAATGCTCCATCCATCAATATTGGCGACCACGCTCTGGAAGTGGTTCAAGAGTTCACCTACCTAGGCTCAACTATCACCAGTAACCTGTCTCTAGATGCAGAAATCAACAAGCGCATGGGAAAGGCTTCCACTGCTATGTCCAGATTGGCCAAGAGAGTGTGGGAAAATGGCGCACTGACACGGAACACAAAAGTCCGAGTGTATCAGGCCTGTGTCCTCAGTACCTTGCTCTATGGCAGTGAGGCCTGGACAACATATGTCAGCCAAGAGTGATGTCTCAATTCATTCCATCTTCGCTGCCTCTGGAGAATATTTGGCATCAGGTGGCAGGACCGTATCTCCAACGCAGAAGTCCTCGAGGCGGCCAACATCCCCAGCTTATACACTCTACTGAGTCAGCGGCGCTTGAGATGGCTTGGCCATGTGAGCCGCATGGAAGATGGCAGGATCCCCAAAGACACATTGTACAGCGAGCTCGCCACTGGTATCAGACCCACCGGCCGTCCATGTCTCCGCTTTAAAGACGTCTGCAAACGCGACACGAAATCCTGTGACATTGATCACAAGTCATGGGAGTCAGTTGCCAGCGTTCGCCAGAGCTGGCAGGCAGCCATAAAGACGGGGCTAAAGTGTGGCGAGTCGAAGAGACTTAGTAGTTGGCAGGAAAAAAGACAGAGGCGCAAGGGGAGAGCCACTGTGTAACAGCCCCAACAAACAAATTTCTCTGCAGCACCTGTGGTAGAGCCTGTCACTCTAGAATTGGCCTTTATAGCCACTCCAGGCGCTGCTTCACAAACCACTGACCACCTCCAGGCGCTTATCCATTGTCTCTCGAGATAAGGAGGTCAAAGAAGAAGACTACACTTGGCATGACAGAGGATAGTATCTGACAGCATAGATAGACTTGTGATCAGGAGAACATAGATGTTCATGTTTGATTTAATTTATAACCAATTTACACAATCTTTAAAGCCAAAGGCCCAAACTTCCTTACTGGTACAAGTAAACCTGGTCCAGCCTCAAATCTGGTTTAAAAAAATACACACAGGCACTGAACATATTATCCCATACGTTGGCCTCAATAGTCACTGGGTGGGGTTTTGAAGCAGTGGGGGAGGAGTTATCAGGAAACCCAGATGAGCAGTTTCCCCAAACCCCATAGAGTTTTAACTTGAAGGTGTGCATGCTTTTTTTCAAGATTCTTCGCGCAGAAGGCAACCTTATTGAAAGTCTTGGCTGCCTGTCGGGCGGGGAGGTTCTCCAGGAAAGGCCGCAACCTAGGATTATTTAAGTTTGTTGGGCATAAAGATTGCAGGGTGGGTACAGCATGGGTGGGAGGGGTCGGGGGGATTGCGGGGGCGGGGTATTTGTGGAAGATTGGGGTAGATGGAAAGGGGTTGGAGATTGCGGTCGGTATTCATGGGGGATCAATGAGGGGGGAGCTGCATCAGGAGGGAATCATGGAGGTTGTTGGCCTGGAGGAAGCATTCCTTCCCCTCCTGGCCCACAGGCAATGCTGTAAAGGCACTTACCTGATGGATCTAGTCCTTCTGGCCTGCTTTTGGGTTTTCCAAGGCAAGGGAACTGGCTAACATCAGTTAAAAATAGAAACCATGTCAAAATAGAAACATGCAGCCTCCTTAAAAGGTTTCGATGACCCACCCAACTTCTGAGAGCAGATTGGTCACCCAGCTCTTGTCCCATCTCCATTAAAACCAGAAGTAGGCAAGCTGGACTTGGGTTGGATTCCTGTTTCAGGTTTTTAACATTTCAACCTCCCACCTGATCCAAACCTATCCGTTTTGGTGGTTAAAATTATCCCCATTGTGTCCCATCCATTTCCGAGTCACACGGGGGGGAAACATTTTCTTTACTTCAACTAGATTCAACACCAATACTTTTCAGATTAAAAATTTGATTCTGAATCGATAAATTGAAGGCAGGTATAGTTCTTAGCCCTGTTCATCATGACTATAAAATACAACTGCTGTTTCCATTTTTGTCTGGAATCTGCACAGTGACAACACTTAATAATGTAATTACTTGAGCTGGAGGTACCTAGAAAATAGTGCTTTGCACCATCATTCACTTAAATTATTATCATTAGAAAGTCTGTCAGTCAATACATGACAAATATTTGTGTTTCATAATTGTTACAAATTTGAGTCATTGCCTAACACTCTAATCGTGCTCTTCACGAAAGGCAGCTTCCCTAAGCAGGCGTGGATCTCTTATAAAGCAAACATTAATTTTATGTATGTTGTGAAAGGGATGTAGCTTGCCTCAGGGTTAATAATCTACCATTTTAACACTGGCTTATACTTGATACAGTACCATATACTTCTGATCTGTCTGCTGATAAACAATATATTTCAGGCAAAACTACACATTGTTTATTATGAAATAGAAATTATGAAGCAGTCTCAAGCAAACTTCATAGAATATAATCCACAGCTTTTACAATTAAGGATTTCTGCCTTGCCAGAGTGGCCTAGCAATGTAATTCATCAGAATGATCTCAGAAACTAAGGGCTGCTGAGCAAGTATAGCTGATCCAGACACATCTCATACTTCAGAACAAAAGAGTATTTTCCTTAATAAGAAGGTTGTTTTGAAGAAGCCCAAGAGCCTTTCTCAAGAAGTAAGCAAACAAACTTTTACGAAAATATATTCTCTAGATACATAAAGCATGAACTACCACCCATCTTTCATTTGTTTGGTTACAAGAAGAATTGTGCTGCCTTGTTTTGTAAAGTGAAGCTTTTTAAAAATGTTGGTAACTCAGCCATTAGGCATAATGGCTGTGTGCCTAAGACCTCACATCCTGTGACATCTGTCTGATACAAATCTACAAAATAAAACAACAGTTGTGTTGTGTAGAATCCATAATGTAATGGGGTCCTGAACCAGACAAGATGCTTATCCGGTTTGGCCGCAGGCTCTTTATCTAAAAGAACAAAGGAGAATTTAACCAAAACATAACTGTGGCTTTCCTTTTCAAAGCTTGGGAGCCCTGGCCTCACTGCACTTTACATGAAAGGATATACACAGAAATTGGATAGATCCCTGTTTCTGTCACAATTAGTATATCTAAGCCATTGAGGCCCTGCATTCTATTCCCCCATTCAAGGATGTAAAAATATTCTTTTAGAAGAATTTTCGAAAGTAGTTTGTAAATGACTTAATCCTAATACCCTACGGAAGGTAATTTTATCCAGGAAAATACAGTTTTCAGCAGGAATACATTTGTTTTCTCATTTGTATTTATTGCAGATGACAAATATAATTAAACTCAAATCCTTACAAAATTATTTTGATGATTTACATAGAAATAAAGTATCTTAGTGCAGTGGGCGTCTCATTTGAAGCGTTCTGTAGGTTGGAAGAACATATATTCCAATCAAGCAGTTGCACAACCCCAGTGGCAATTGGAATAGTGATCAATTATTTATGGTACTACATTTCTCAAACAGTTCTTGTTTTTACTCAGACTGCCTACCAGAGACTGTGGAAATATAAATAACCTCCTTGCCTTCATGGTCTGGAGAAGAAGTTAAGAGAGCTGTAATGAAAATGCACAGTTAAATAATTTGGCTATTGGTGAATCTTTGTAGTAGTTGAATAGAATCAAAGCCTGAAATTAGTATCTAAGAAAGAGTTTTTAAGGACTCATACATTCCCATTTTGGGCAATGGGTGGAGGCCATTTGAACCTGAACAAATAGATATTTCTGTGTGAGAAACCAAACCTTACAGCCGAAGAAAGTTTCATAAGTGGGAAGATTCAGCCAAGTGTTAAAGGCACAAGATGTAATCAAACTGTCTGACAATTCGAGAATGCTCTCAGCCTTCAGGAGAGTTGGGTTGTCAGAAACTCTTCATTTCTTCTGTTTCATACAGAATATTGGTAATTTGATTAAATAATGCACATCATACAACAGCTAAATGACTTTATTCACTGCATTGAATAACATCTTACATTCAGTGATATGACTATGCATCAGATCAGTGGTGCTCCAATCTTCGGTTTGGTATAGTTTTTAAATACATCCACGACGTTGACAAATGCCAGCAGGGAGCTGAGCAATATTAATCAGGAAAGCCCCGTGTTCAGTGCTCAAGCTGTGCTTAGTTTGCTGATCTTAGGCAGACTGGCAGTAAGGATACTACAATAGGCCCCAGCACCCCTGGACTATAGTGGGGATGGGGGGAACTCATATGCAGTTCTGATCACTACTGCTTCTGGAAAATTGTGTCCGTGTGTGTGAACTGGGCTTGTCCTCTTTGGCTCCTGAAGACAAGTAGCCTGTCATGCGCTGTCTAGACAACAGAGACATCACAAAGACAAGTATAGGTGAGGAATCCTTCAAGTAGCTCATCATAAAGTGCACCTGACTTCTTTCAAGTGCATTTATTTCCATTCTCAAGAATAAAGTGTACAAAAAAGTCCATTGGGGAATGCAGGTGTCAATCCAGTGTCACGCTCACAAAAGGAACAGTTATCAATTAAAATGAACTGCAGCAAATATAAACTGTAAAAATGAACTGGTGAATTAAACTCCAAAAAATGGACACATTTTGCTGCAGATAAGATGGAGTAAGAGACCCCTCCTGTACTGCAAACATACATCGTGACTGTTGGAGACTAAACCCATCATCAAGTCTGGACTAGTCCTGGGGAAGGCACATTAAAATGCTAAACAGTCAATTCAATACCAAATGGCTCCTATCTTCAAGAATTGAGTTGACAAAGATCTTCATAGAAAGGGTGACTCCAAATGCAAAGCCAAGATAATAGGTGGGAAATAACACCACTTTATCAAGATAAGCCAGTTCAAACCCCATTGTGTAACAATGGCCCCACATTCAAAGTCATTGTATGAACACACCAGGGGAGAGCATCTATGGTCACCTGACTGAAACCCAGCCAGATAATGTTTTTCTTAAAAAAACAAATTTCTCTGAAAGAGAAAGAGAGAAAGCCAGCAACTGAGTGATCCATTCAAGTGAAGAAGAAGACCCTGCCTGTAACATCTTTAAACCACCAAGGCAAAGCCTGAAAAAGGTGACCTTGAAAACTCCCCATCTGAGAAATATTAACAAGATTGTCCACCGACATTGGCTGAGTTGTAAATAAAGGAATCTGCAATACTTCAGTGAACCAAGAAAAGCAACATCAGACCTGCAACACTGTTAAAACTTCCTCCTGGAAAACCAAGATTATTTCAAAGTGAACTCTTTTTACAACATTGGAACTTAAATGCATGCTATCCTCTAATATTTATCTTATCTTGTGTGTGTGCATTTGTGTGCCTGTGTGAATGGGTGAGTTTGCAAACACTTTCAGGTATTGTTTAATAAATAGTTTTCTTTCTTTTTAAACCTACAGGGAAACCTGTTGTTTGTCTATTTATTTGACCCATAAAACACTCAGGAACTAAAATACTATTTTTACAAAAACACTATCTGCAGTCAGTTGAGAAGTAAAAAGTGGAAGCCACCCATGCCATCTCCTACCTGTCCATAACACCAGCTTTTACACTTTGGGCTTTTACCCAAAACCTTTTGTGTATACAACTGGGCAGCAGTTTGAATAACAAACATAGCTAAATGTCACAGACCCGAAACGTTAACTTTGTTTCTCTTTCCACAGATGCTGCCAGACCTGATGAGTTTTTCCAGCACTTTCTGTTTTTATTAGCCAAAACATTGTCTTTGTACATGCCAAATCTGGATTAGTGTGGCCTGATTTAACAATTAATTCCTCATTACAGTATATTCCTCATGGGAGAATGCATAAGGTACTCATCATTTCCTCCAGTTCCCTCAAAAAGGTTGAAAATAACACATCGTCAGGTCAATGTGTACAGGCTATTTTGTCATGTTTATTTACACATTAAACAATATACAGAAGCAGAAAGCTACAGCAAGATACATAATACAATACTTTAAAAAAACATCATTGGTCTCCATGACACAGAGAGATACAGCACCAAAACAGGCCCTTCAGCCCACCCAATCCATACCAAACATTAACCACCCATTTATACTAATCCTACATTGATCCCATTTTCCCTCTCACATCCCCACAATTCTCCTACCCACACTAGGGGTAATTTTTACAATGATCAATTTACCTATCAACCTGCAAGTCTTTGGCATGTGGGAGGAAACCCCCACAGTCACTGAGAGAACTTGCAAACTCCACACAGGCAGTATCCAGAACTGAACCTGGGTTGCTAGAGCTGCAAGGCTGTGGTGCTAACCACTGCACCACTAGCAGAATCCAATACACAACAGCACTTTGAATGAAACAGAAGGTTTGTGTCTTGGTAAACCTTCAAGATATGAGCGTAGATTGTCCCCTCTTAAGGATTGCCTGGGTATGAAGCTGAGATGATAATTAGGTAGGGATGATCATACAAATGTAATGCAGCCTGCCATTACTTTAAATGAACAAAAATATTGGGCAGACTTCCTCATGGGCATATGATTCTCCTTGCTGGAACTTCCTCTCTGACTTTTGGCCAGGTGACTACGTTAAGTGTAATAATAGGAAATCTACCCTGTGATGTAGTTTGTGGATGGTACAAAGTCAAATTCATCCATGATGTTTGGCTGTTTTTCCAGACCTACAACTTAGATATGTGATTTATGCTACCTTTATGCTACTATAGCAGGCTATTTGAAATAAACCAGCATATTAAGAATTTAAAGCTCTTACACACTGGAAGGTTAGATGTTAATGTCCATATTGTTGTTTCCTCCACACATGTCCCCGAGATAGAAATTAGTCTAACTCTAATGTTTAACTAACTTTCTTGTGTAACCTGATAGCATTGAAAATAACAAAGAAAACCTATGTTGTATAAATATTTCTCGCTGAATTCCATGACTGGATCTCAGTTTATCCATACGTTACATGTTGGGTTACTGCACATGATTGTCAGGCAAGCAAGCCCCCCACCTGCCAAGAATGAGGAAAATTAATTTTGCCACATGAACATTGATTTTAAACTATTGATGGTTAAGAAAGAACTTGCTTTAAAAAACAATTGGAGACTTTGGCTGGAGAGAGACAGTAGCATATCAGCAGACAAATACTTCAAAGGACAAAGGGGCTATTCCCTGCTCCAATTTCATTCACAGTGGACTTTTGATTACCAGATGTTGAAGGTGGAAAGGCTAGCATTCCAGGTTAACTGCTAAGATGGCTGAATACACAAACAGATGTGGTCAGACCAATTTTAGTCACATGACTAACTGACTCTTGGAATTTTTGAATTTGAACTTCCAACAAGGAATTTGAAATCAGAATGCTGTTAGCTCCGGGACTGAGAACATCTCTCTCCTGTCTGCTCTCATCTCGCTTTCAACAGCTTTGGAAACCATTGAAGACACATGAATCCCAAGAGATAAAAGTCTCCTACAGTGAACAAGGTTTAAGAAGAATACTGGGCCCCAACAAAAAGTAAGAGCTATCTACAATCAAAGACTCTACGGTGAGCTGGAAACACAGAAACAGTAACAAGAAACCCCCTTTAGAGACTGCCTCAAACTGTCCATTTTATTTTTCTTCTCTTTCCTGTTCCTATTTGCATGTGTGTATCACGTGTGCATGCTAGCGTGGGCGCGTTGTACATTCATAGGCGTTAACCGTATTAGAGATTAAGATTAAGGTTGAATACATTTCACTTTTCTCCTTTAAACCGAAGAAAGCCTGTTTATGCTCATTTCTTTGCCTTTGAATTGGAAAGTTGTCAACAACGATTCACAAAGGGGGAGCTCAAAACACATTGTGTTTAAAATTAAACACTGTTACAATAAGACCAGGTGAAGACAGCAAAATGACCTTTCTCACCAGGTCATAACATTATCCTTGTCACAATTACAGAGACACTTGAAGCCACTCCTTTAATAATTGGATTTACCCTATCTGAAATCATGTAAAATAGATACAGAAATCACCCTGTGCCCCCGCCACCCCCCCCCCCACTTCTTGCAAGCTAAGTGACAAACTAACTAGCGTGCAATGTTACCTACCATGCCACTAAGGAATAGCCACTAGCACAAGGTGGAGGGCTGCAGCTGCTGCCCATGGAACCTGTATCCCAGTGTGTGTAAACACCTTCAGCAGAGAAACAAAGTCGGGGGAAAATGATTTAAATGTATTAAATATAGAACTATAATAGAAAGAAAATGTCATCAACTATTACATGTGATATTTTTGGACAAAACCAGTATAAACAAGTTCTAAAATGTATGTTGTATTAGATAACTCTCAATATTGCAGGCTACACTACTTCCACAGTGGTAGAAACATTTTGGTTGTTAATGCTAAATGCTGTATGCCATAATTGACTTCATTTTAGATTACATCATTCCTTTAGACCAGTGAATCATTATGATACTGTAACAGTTCTACGTATAAATAAAAAGCTCTGCTGCTCAGAGCTTTCCAGAAGGTTAAATGTGTCATTCCTGGAAATGCAATGTGGCATTAATGGAAAATGCTGTGTTCATATGAGTTGGTGCTGGGTTAGACATATTTACTGGCTCGTCCAATGAGGAAAATGAAGGAACTATGCCTATGATATTTCTGTTGAGGTCGATATTGCATGTTTCTCTCGGGCAACTGCAGATCAAAAATTTTTACTTGAGTACTTTGTGTGGTTATACAGGGTATATTTTATAATGAATGATGCTTTATAATACAGATTTTTAAAAAAATATTGTAACTAGTGCAACACCAATATTGATAAACTTCATGCTGTTCAATCTTGAAGTTTTCATTTTATGCTTAATGTAGGTCCTTAATAACATTTTTATAATACAATTCTGTTCCAAGTAGAAAATACCATCAGGGATTATATTTTCCTTTGTGAGGAAAGTTTAATGGTAAAAGCTAGATGAAAGTAAACAGAGATGCAATGGGCCAGCAGCCTCCTCTTGTGTTTTTAGCAGTACTCAGAGCCTTCCCGTTAGTGGCCACCCCCCCCATCCCAACCCTTCTTTGCTAGAATTCATTTATGAAGTAACGCATGATAAAAAGCTAATTGCTTGTTAAGTACTCAGGCCTTGTTAAAGACCAATCATGAGAAGCTCACCAGAGTTGCTCATGGGGAGAGGGGTAGTAACTAAGAGGGTGAAATTCCTCCTGTTTATCATAGAATCATAGGATCATGAAATGGTTACAGCACAAAAGGAGACGGTTTGGCTCATTGTGTCCCTGCCAGCTCTCTGCAAGAGCAACTCACCTAGTCCCACTCCCCCACCTTTTCCCTGTCGCCCTGCAAATTTATTACCAGCGATGCTAATTACAGTTGTTATGGTCTAGTGAGGAGGGGTTGATTGTTAGACCACAACAGGTTTAATTCTCTCTTAAAATGGATATATTGACCAATTTAGTAGTTGTCTGAATACTTACTTGCTATGATCATAACAAGAACCAATCGGACAAGTTTTCTTGAGTTAACAAAGAAGGAGGTTAACTTTATTGTACCTAAACTGAACTAATGAAAATAATAAACTGCATGCCAACTTTCATTCACACACACACACACATTAGAGGTTTACACACACACACAAAATGTTACAGAGTGGGAAAAGGTCGATTGGTTGAGTTGGAGTCCATAAAAAAGGTATACAGTCTGTGGATTTTGGTGATTCAGCTGGCTTCTAGCTGAATTCAGTGGTCCTGAGTCTTTTAGTTTGAAGAGGTAGGTGACTGGTTCGGTGAGTCACTTGGAGATAGCGATGCGGATGATTTCCTTCAACAGGGTTTCTGATTGTAGCTGGAGTATGCAAAGATGGTCAGTCAACAAGCAGGATTTGAAAGCTTTCAAGCTGGAATAGAGATAGAGAGACAGACCCCCACTTAGGTCTTGGTTCTTGCTAGGGACTGTGCAGGCATTTTGTGTCTCTCCTCACAGTCCTTTGCAATGTAGGATACACGGTAGCAAACTAGGTGATCATCTTTAACTGAAAGGATGACTTTGCTGGCAGCTTGTCTTTTAAAAAAATACAAATTCAGATCTTCAGTCAGTGGATTAAAGAAAATTATCATTCAACAAAACACATCGGCGTAACATAGTGTACAGTGTGAAATTAACATTAATCCAGTCAAATCTGTTAATGAATTACACAAATACATAAGGAACACTCTGTGGTAATAGAAGTTTACGAGATTTTCTGAGGAAACCTAAATTAAGATTGTACTTAGTAAATGTAAAACATCTATCGGGGGTATCTCAAATAAATTTAGCAATTTCCTTTGTTTATTATATGTTGTTGCTATTTTCTAAACTAATATTTAAAACTAGCTACTTCAGCATATATATATATCATACGCAAATTTCTTGCTAACAATACTCCTGGTCCAAATCTTCCATAACCATTAAAAGAAAATCTAATAACATGTGTCTGTCTTCCCCAATAGAGCACTCTTGCTAGCTAGACAGTTGTCTGGCATTTTGCAATCTTTCCATTCTGGAAATAATAACTATTTTTGTCTGAACAAATGATAGCTGGTGCTACACAAGGGCACTTAATATAATTGACATTGATATGACAGACAACCAACCAAACACCCTGGAGTGTGGGTCCATGTAACAGTACAATGATGAGATAGGGGGTAAGATGAGAGAGTTATCTGGCTGCCTTACCAGTATATATTGGGGTAGAACTGAAACATTAGTATTTGGCCCCATTGCAGAGTGAATGGTTGTACTGATACTTGAAGATTTGTTAAATGCGAAGCAGCTCTCATAAAATTAAAACATTTGACCATAAGAACATAAGAAATAGGAGCAAGAGTAGGCCATTCGGCCCCTCGAGCCTGCTCTGCCATTCACTAAAATCATGGCTGATCTGATTGTGGCCTTAACTCCACTTTCCTGTCTACCCCTCATAACCCTTGACGTCCTTGTTGATCAAAAATCTGTCTAACTCAGCCTTGAATATATTCAATGACCCAGCTTCCACTGCTCTCTGGGGAAGAGAATTCCAATGATTAATGACCCTCAGAGAAGATATTCCTCCTCATTTCCAACTGAAAAGGGAGACCCGTTATTTTTAAACTGTGCCCCCTAGTTCTAGATTCCCCCATGAGGGGAAACATCCTCTCAGAATCTACCTTGTCAAGCCCCCTCAGAATCTTTTATGTTTCTGTTACGATCCGATGAGAAAGGTGTCGAGGGGTTCCTCTCGGCCTTCACCTGGTCTTATCTTAACAGGGTTTAGTTTTTTAAAACACCATGATTTTAGCTCCCCCTTGGTGAATACTTGTTCTCACTTTCCAATTATAAGGCAAAGAAACCAGCACAAACAGGTTTTCTTAGGATTAAAGAAGAAAAGTTTAAATTTATTAAACTTGAACTTAAACCCTAATTCGGTTGACGCCTGCAGATACACGCTAGCATGCATCTGCAATGCGCACATATGAGTGGTGCAGTGGTTAGCACCACAGCCTCACAGCTCCAGCAACCTGGGTTTAGTTCTGGGTACTGCCTATGTGGAGTTTGCAAGTTCTCCCTGTGACTGCATGGGTTTCCTCCCACATGCCAAGGACTTGTAAGTTGATAGGTTAATTGCCCCTAGTGTAGGTAGGTGGTAGGAGAATTGAGGGAAGGTGGGGATGTGAGAGGGTAATGGGATTAATGTAGGATTAGTATTAATGAGTGGTTGATGGTCAGCACAGACTCGGTGGGGCGAAGGGCCTGTTTCAGTGCTGTATCTCTCTATGGCATGTGAAAAGAGCAGAAGAAAAAAATAAAGTGGGAAAGTTTGAGGCAATATCTGAAGAGTTTTTGTTACAGTTCTTCAAGCTCACTGTAGAGTCCTTGATTGTAGGTAGATCTTGCTTTTCGTTGGGGCCCAGTATTCTTCTTAAACCTTGTTCGCTGTAGGAGACATTTCTCTCTTGGAGTTCATATGTCTTCAGTGGATTCTTTAGCTGTGAGAATGAGATGAGAGCAGACAGGAGAGATCTTCTCAGTCCAGGAGCAAACTGTCTTTCTGAGTTCAAACTCTCTGTGGGTAGTTCAAAAACTGGAAGAGTCATGTGACCAGCTGGTCTAACCAGTCCTGGTTCCTGTCGATTGCATCACCCCAGCAGGCCCTGGAATGTGCTTTCTCACCGCCTCACTGTCCGGTGATCAACATCCTTTGTGGGTTGAATGTGTCAGGGAATGGTCCTTTGTCCTTCCAAATACTGTCTGTTAATATGCAACAGTCTTTTCCAGCCACAGCTGGTCTGTTTTACAAGTCATTTCCTCGCTCCAGCAATAGTTAAAAAAATCAATGTTAATGACAAAATTAATGTGCCTCATTCTTGGCAGGTGGGGACCTTGCATGACATTTCAATAACATCACCTCTCATTCTTCTAAACTCCAACGAATATAGGCTCAACCTTTTCTCATATGATAACCCCTTCATCCCAGGAATCAGCCTGGTCAACTTTCTCTGAACTGCTTCCAATGCAAGTATATCCCTCCTTAAGTAAGGAGACCATAATTGTACGCAGTACTCTAGATACAGTCTCACCAATGCCCTACTGTAGCAAGACTTCCCTACTTTTATACTCCATCCCTTTTGTAATAAGGAAAACATTCCATTTGCCTTCCTAATTGCTTGCTGTATCTGCATGCTAACTTTTTGTGATTCATGTACAAGGACACCCAGATCCCTCTGTACCGCAGAGTTCTGCAGTCTCTCTCCATTTACATAATATTCTGCTTCCCTATTCTTCCTGCCAAAGTGGGCAAGTTCACATTTTCCTACATTATTCTCCATCTGCCAAATTTTTGCCCACTCACTTAACCTATCTATATCTCTTTGCAGATGTGTCCTCCTAACAAATTGCTTTTCTACCGATCTTTGTATTGTCTGCAAATTTGGCTACAATACACTTGATCTTTTCATTCAAGTCATCAATATAGCTTGTAAGTAGTTGAGGCCCCAGCACTGATCCCTGTGGCACTCCATTAGTCATAGTTTACTCACCTGAAAATGCCCCATTTATCCAGACTCTGTGTTTCCTGTTGGTTAGCCAATCCTCTATCCATGTTAATATATTACCCCAACACCATGAGCTCTTATCTTGTTGTAGTAACCTTTTAGTGGCACCTTATTGAATGCCTTTTGGAAATCCAAATACGCTACATCTACTGGTTCCCCTTTATCCACCCTGCTTGTTACATCCTCAAAGATCTGTAATAAATTTGTCAAACATGATTTTCCTTTCATAAAACCATGTTGGCTCTGCCTAATTGCATTATGGTTTTCTAAATGTCCTGCGACTACTTCCATAATAATGGATTGTAGCATTTTCCCAATGGCAGATGTGCAGCTAACTGACCTATAGTTTCCTGCTTCTGTCGGCGCCCCCTCTAATCCCTTGAATAGAGGTGTTACATTTACAGTTTTCCAATCCGCTGGGACCTTTCCAGAATGTACGGAATTTTGGAAGATTATAACCAATGCATCCACTATCTCTGCAGCCGCTTCTTTTAAGATCCTAGGATGCAGACCATCAGGTCCAGGGGACTTGTCAGTCTTTAGTCCCATTAGTTTTCCTAGTATTTTTTTTCTAGTGATAGTGATTGTTTTAAGTTCCTCCCTCCCTTTTGCCTCTTGATTTTCTACTATTCTTGGGATGCTTTTTGTGCCTTCTACTGTGAAAACAGATACAAAATACTTGTTCAGAGTCTCTGTCATTCCCTTATTTCCAATTATTAATTCCCCAGTCTCATCCTCTAAGGGACCAACAATTACTTTAGCTACTCTTCCTTTTTATATATTTGTAGAAGCTTTTACTGTCTTTTAAAAATATTTCTTGCTAGTTTACTCTCATATGCTAATTTCTCCCTCTTTTTTTTTTAGTCATCCTCTGCTGGTTTCTAAAGTTTTTCCAATCTTCTAGCCTACCACTAATCTTTGCAGCATTGTACACCTTTTTTATCAATTTGACAAACGGTGTTTACTAAAAGAACCATTAAAATGGGCAATTGGATCAAGCGATTTGGGAGCACAGGCACTGTCCAGTATCTGATTTGCCAATGGCTAACTACATCAATGAAAATTAAAAGGAATTTCCATATTTAAATAAAACTTATATAATGTGAATATGGAACTTCTCACTGCACAATAAAGGAGCTGTCAAAGCAAAAGTTAAAGTTTACCAATCAACAATGCTAATGAAAACAAATTATTTGATTCAGTGGAACAGTATGGCCTGAATTTTATTCGGGCGCCACGCTCCGCGGCAGCGCCCTTTGAACTCGGCGGCGTGCCCACATTCAGCAGCCACTGCTGCACCCCCACAATATTACGCGCAGGGGCTCATTAGCATCACTGTGCCAAGCTGCCCCCCACCCCTCCCCACCATATTATGTGGGGAGAGGCGGGACATCCGGCACAGTAAGGAACCATTTGACAGCTGTGTAGCAGCTGCTGGGACCCTATTTTAAGCGCCCCAGCACCTGCTTCCTGACAGCTCTCAAAGAAATACTTACTTCACTGTTGAAGAGTGGGGCTGCTGTCAATCTGGCAGCAAAGCAGAAAGTGCTGGAGCAACTCCGCAGGTTAGTCAGCATCTGTGGAGAGAGAAGCAGAGTTAACTTGACCAAGTTCACAGATCTGAAAGTTAACTCTGCTTCTCTCTCCACAGATGTTGCCAGACCTGCTGAGTTTCCCCAGCACTTTCTGCTTTGCTACCCTGCTGTGTTCCAATGTTCTGTGAAGTTGCGATCCTCTTCTTCCACTCAAGTGTTACATTGCTTCTTTTAGGCGTGCCGCACCTGGGTGCCGCATCTTCATTTTGCACATTCCAGGTCAAGAGACTTAAATGTACCATAAAAGGCAAATACACAATAGAAATAAAACCATAATTGAAGAATATTTACATACGATGTGCTTCTAATCATCTGACAATGAAAAGCCGCAGCCTAATATGCATTTGGAATCTGTATTCATTTCTCTGCTAACTGTTATGTGAAAATACATGTAACTGCAATTAAATGATCTTTGTTAAAAAAAAGAGGAAAATATTTTCATATTCTAGCTGCATCGCCAACTTGAAATATTACATCAATAACTATGATCAGCTGCTGCAGAAGCAAAGTGTTTGTGAACATGCATCAATGTGTAATAATTGAAAAATCATGACAACAGCACAGATTTCCTCACTAGTCCAGCATTGGTTTTCAACCATGTGCAAGAAAAACCTTGCAGCCAGAAGTTCGAGCAGTTACTCAGTGGAGTCACCTTGGCATTTAAAGGACTACACCAAAAGCCGAGGAGGAGAGAGGGAGAGAGGAAGTATTAACGGGATTAGCATCCTTGAAAGTTGATAAGTCACCAGGGCCAGATGAAATGTACCCTAGGCTGTTAAAAGAAGCAAGAGAGGAAATAGCAGAAGGTCTGACCATCATTTTCCAGTCTTCACTGGATACAAGTGTGGTGCCGGAGGATTGGAGAACTGCTAAAGTTATACCTCCATTTAAAAAGGGAGCAAAGGATAGACCGAATAATTACAGACCAGTCAATCTAACCTCAGTAGTGGACAAATTATTGGAATCTATTCTGAGAGACAGGATAAACTGTCACTTAGAAAGGCACAGGTTAATCAAGGATAGTCAGCATGGATTTGTTCAGGTAAGATCTTGTTTGACCAACCTGATGGAATTTTTTGAAGAAGTAACAAGGAAGATAGATGAGCGTAGTGCAGTTGATGTGGTCTACATGGATTGTAGCAAGGCTTTTGACAAGGTCCCACATGGCAGACACGTAAAAAAAATAAAATCCCATGGGATCCAGGGAAATGTAGCAAGGCAGATACAAAATTGGCTCAGTGGCAGGAAACAAAGGATAATTGTTGACAGGTGTTTTGGCGACTGGAGGGCTGTTTCCAGTGATGTTCCGTAGGGCTCAGTACTGGGTCCCCTGCCTTTTGTGGTGTATATTAACGATTTGGACGTAAATGTAGGGGGCATGATCAAGAAGTTTGCAAATGACACAAAGTTTGGCCGTGTGGTAGGTAGCGAGGAGGATAGCTGTAGGATGCAGGAAGATATTGAAGGTCTGGTCAGATGGGCAGAAAAGTGGCAAATGGAATTCAACTAGGAGAAGTGTGAGGTGATGCATTTGGGGTGGTCAAACAAGGCAAAGGAATACACGATTAATGGAAAAATAATGAAAAGTACTGAAGATAGCAGGGCAGGTTGATAAGATGGTTAAGAAGGCATATGGAATCCTTTCCTTTATTAGCCGAGGTATCGAATATAAGAGCAGGGAGGTTTTGCTGGAACTGTATAACTCATTTGTTAGGCCACAACTTGAGAACTGTGTGCAGTTCTGGTCACCTCATTACAGGAAGGATGTAATTGCACTAGAGAGGGTACAGAGGAGATTTGCGAGGATGTTGCCAGGACTGGCAAAATGCAGCTATGAGGAAAGATTGGAAGGCTGGGGTTGTTCTCCTTGGAACAGAGAAAGCTGAGGGGAGATCTGATTGAAATGTACAAAATTTTGAGGGGCCTGGATAGAGTGGAGGTGAAGAGTCTATTCACCATAGCAGGGAGGTCAATGATGAGGGGGCATAGATTTAAAGTGATTGGTAGAAAAATTAGAGGGGAGATGAAGAAAAGCTTTTTCACCCAGAGGGTGTTGGGGGTCTGGAACTCACTGCCTGAAAGGGTAGTTGAGGCAGAAACCCTCAACTCATTTAAAAGGAGTCTGGATATGCACCTCAAGTGCCGTAATCTGTAGGGCTGCAGACCAAATGCTGGAAGGTGGGATTAGAATAGGTGGATCGTTTTTTGGCCGGCACAGGCACAATGGGCCAAGTGGCCTCTTTCTGTGCCTTAAACTTTCTGTGATTCGATGATTCTATTCTATGGCAGAGGGATCCTCTAAGGTGGTCCCACAGTGCAGTGAGGCCTCCCTGCTCACTCTCCTCCAGGCTATGCAAGCAAGGCGGGAGGTCCTTTTCACCAGCAACAGTAAGAAGAGGCCCTCCCGCCTGAACAAGGCAGTCTAGCTGGAGATGGCAGAGGAGGTGAATGGCTGTGGGGCCATCAGGTGTCAAAGGGTCCAATGCCGGAAGGGAATGAACGATCACTCCCCCAGCCAGCTGGGGCCCTCTAGGCCTCGTGCGCACAGGGTACGAGCACCAAAGTCATCCACAGCCAAAGGGCAATCAGATCAGCAGCCTTTTTCCAGGCAGGCCGCTAGCGCAGAGATTGCACCTAGAAGGGGCACTCGCAAGCATTTACAGAGAACACACTGACACAAATGGGAATGTATGGGTGTCACAGCAATGTAAATGTGTCTTTCACTAAATGTTCCTCACCAACATGTGTGCCCTTTTCTCTGTGTGAATGATGTGTGCCAGCATGTAGCACCAATGTCACATCCCTTTGCATGGTTGGCCCTTCAGAAGAGCCAACGTATGCAATAACATCATTGCCATGCCACCATTACTCATGAGTGTCTCCACGCATGTAGTGACATGGACATTGGCTCAGTCAGCTACTGCCTCTAATGGCTTACACGGGGATGCTGCAGATGTGGACTGGTGCACAGCAGGTGAGCGAGGGTGATGTGTGGCTTGCAGAGATCATGTCGGTTCCTGTGGTGCAGAGAGCCTTTGTTCGATAAGCCACTGCCGTACATCTCTAGCTCACTGCTAGCCCTGCATGCAGAGCCTGGGTGCCATCTGCCCTCCCATGCGCCTTTCCTATTGTAGGTCCTCAGCATCCTCAGTCCCAGGAGGAATCCTGTTGATGTCTCTCCTCATCATGCCAGGCCTGTCCCCTATTGGGTGTGTAGTTTTGCAGAGCACAGCAAGCAGCAAAAAAAGGAGCTGGCCTTTTCAGCCCATAGTACAGGGCATCACCCTATCCATCTAGGCATTGGAATCACTCTTTCAGCACATCAATCGCCTGCTCAATGATGGCTCTTGTAGCTCAGTGGCTGGCGTTGTATTTCTCCTCTGCAGCAGTGGTGGGGTCTCTCAGTGATGTCGGAAGCCATGTCTGCACAGGATAGGCCTTGTCTCCAAGAAGCCACCCCTCCATCTGAGCCAGTTCACTGAACAGTGGTGGCAGCTGGGACTGGCGCGGAGCCCAGGTGTCATGGCAGCTGCCTGAGTAGTGGGCACAGATTTGCATGAAACATCGCTGGTGATCACATACCAGCTGCACCTAGATTGAGAGGATTCCTTTAATGGTAATGTCCACAGGTAGTAGCCTGGTGGGAGGCCTGATGGCCACATGGGTGCAGTCTGTGAACCTAAAAACCTATGGTTCTCCAGCAATGGTGCCAAAACTGATGGCCCTCTGGGCCTGGCTGTGAGAGTCCGTCCTGAAGTGGACATACTCACTGGCCCACCGGTGCAGAGCATTGGTGACCTCCCTGATGCAGCGGGATCTTGCTGACTGTGTGACCCCACAAAGGTCTCTGATGGGCCCTTGAAAAGCTGCATAGGTGTCAAGCTTAAGAACCATTGCCACTATAAGGACCACAGGCATAGGATGTCCACTGAAGCCCATGGGCTGCAGGTCAGCGTTGAGCAGGGCACAAGACATGTCTCCACACTCTCTACATGCGCAATGGCCTCTAACACTGGTGGTCTGACATCCGATGTCATGTCATGTGGGGCCTGTAGATGCATGGCAATCGTAATGGTGAGCTCCCCTCGGGGGCTGCTGCTCACGACCAAGGGCCTATACGTCGACCACACCTGCCTGTTGATTTTGCCTCCAGTGCACACGTATCCTCAGGAGAAGTGGATTGCACACAGTAGGATGTGCCATACCCATTTCTATGTGATAAATAAAGTTGGATCCTTCATTTATTTGGAGGTTCCTAACAGGGCAGGGATCGGTGTTGACGGGTACATCAGGTGCTTTCATGGATCAACTATATGGCATGGCATGTCATTCCCCATCTTGGCCAACAGTCAGAGTGGCACAGCATGACTACATCAAGATCCTATCAGCTGCATCAATTGCCCACACCATCCATATAACCTTAACGCTCTTAGCCTTTCTGACACCCTCCCCACAGACAGGATGACTAGACTACCATTGCTCCTTCATACACACAAACAAACGCAGAGGGAACACTGTTTACTGAGGGTACACAGTACCTCCCTTCATGCCTTCAGAACTTTCCCTCCAGTAATCACACTGCCACTCCCTCCTCCCTTATAGAATGCAGAGTGAGACCCCTGTAAACCCCCTCCCTCCTTCCTTACAGAATGCAGAGTGAGACCCCTGTAATCCCCCCTCCCCCCTCCCTTACATAATACAGAGTGAGACCCATGTAAACCCCCTCCCTCCTCCCTTACAGAATGCAGAGTGAGATCCTTGTAAACCCCCGTCCCACCTCCCTTACAGAATGCAGAGCTGAGACCCCTGTAAACCCCCGTCCCTCCTCCCTTACAGAATGCAGAGTGAGATCCCTGTAAATCCACCTCCCACCTCCCTTACAGAATGCAGAGCTGAGACCCCTGTAAATCCGCACTTACCTTCACTGTCCAGTACTCCTGTTTCTGATGTCCTGTCTGGTTTTCTGTTCGTAAACGGGACAGTATGGTGATGGCTGCCCGTTCTACGGAAAATGCGCAAGTGTGGAGCGAGAGGTGGCTGGATGTATAATCTTCAGAGGTAGGTAGTGTTTTACATATTCTAATTGGGGTGTCACTGCTGAGCAGCGGGGGGTGGGGGGTGCTGCACCAAGGTCCCCCCACCGCCGGTAATATGTAGCAGGCCCTTCTCGACACCGCGGGTCGAGGCAGGCCTGTCACCGCAGAATTTTACTGGCCCCCGCACTGCGACCCACGGCATCGAGGGGCCGGTAAAATTCAGCCCTATATCAAAGCCCACACAAAGAAAATTAAGGAGTTACTGATTCAGAAACGTATTGATGCTTAAAATGCCCACATTGAGTATTTAATGAGTCATGTGGTTGATTAATTTCTTCGGGACATGTTGGACTATGACAGTGAGTTAGCTTTGTCTATACAAGGAGACAGACGTAGTTGGTTGGTAGAGACAAACTACATATGGATTATGGATAATTCTGTCACATTTGGATACCACTCAAGGGGATAGCAGATGCGCATTGGTAGATAAGTGTAGCATGTGAGGGCTGACTATGTATTACCTGCAGCTGTTGAGTATTCTAATTTCTTGTGGATGCCACCTGTGTAAGTGCACAATTGTACATGATGCGTACTGTATTGTGTATGTGCTTGTCCATATGGGTTGATGCTCCAAGACTTTGAAGAAGCTGGAGTGCCTCAATTGTACATCCTGGTATCTGGCACTGCATTAAAGAATACTGGGGCTGCAAACCTGTAGTTTTGGTGTTGCAGGTTACATTTTGGTACCAAAATGGCATTCACAGTGCATGTGCACGCATCCAGCATGGCCTGCGGCAGACACCTCTTTTGGTGAGGGCATTAATGTGGGCGTTGGGAGCATCCACTGGAAGTATGCAGATTTTGAGATCATTAGAGTGTGATGCTGGTTTGACGCCAGAACTGTCATTTCCAAACTCACATCTCCAGCTAATGCTTTTTCTTAAGCATGCACAGCTTCAACAGCAGGAAGGTCACTCCCACCAGCACTGTTTAAAGGGATCATCAACTACTTTCAGGTTAGTTGCTGATTGATTTCTATTGGCTCTGAGTTTGTAGAATTGCTGTGAGTATTCTACTGCTATTTAAAATTGGTGAAGTCAACAGAGAATGGTGCTGCAGGCAGTGAAGGCCTTGGTTCTGACTTCAAGGGTTCCGCTAAGACTAGTTGCTTCCAGTCATGGGTGCGATAGTTACCATCCCCCTTGGCCTACAGAATGACAGGCAGCAGAGAGGAGGAAAAGCAACTCACAGAGGGAGGAGGAGGAGAAGAGAAGGGCTCACACTATGAGACCTTATCCACCCAGCCTCTTTAGGGATCAATTTTTCTTACCTCAACCTAAGTTAGGATCAGTGTGCAAGATCTCCATTTTATAAAGGAGGTGCTCACTCCATGACTTCCCCAGGGCAGTGCCTCAGCAATCCCAGTAATCTGTTGGAGGACAGATTGCAGACTGCTGAGAAACCCTGCAAGCCCCTTTGCCACTGGAATTTGCAGCCATGATGAGAGCAGTCTGAGCTTGCACGGCAACAATGTGAGATTGCACTATTGTCTGAGCCTCCACTGCAGCACTCAGGCATTGTGCTGAGACATCAGCCATCAGTTGCTGCATCGTGGTTCTCAGAGTTGGCCACCACTTCCATGCTGTAAAGGAAAGGTTCCAAATTCTGTGCAAAGCCCCATGCCAAGTTGATACCAGACTCTGCCATGCTCTTTGGCAGTGATAGCAGGCTTTCTGGCATGTCTGCCAATTCACCAAACATTTCATTGTGCACTCCCATCAGCCCTTTCCCGTGCGCTACCCCATCAAAGTCCTTATCTGTGTCCTCTGCGGCAGAACTCGTGTGCCACCTCGCCCTCCAGGGAGCTGACACCTGCATGACTTTTTCCCCTGCCCTGGCTGCAGGCCATTCATACCAGTGTCTCGCCATGTGCAGATTCGGCCTCTCTGCATTCCTCTAAGGTACACACAGTGTCAATATCTGAACTGGTGGCTGTGACTATGAGATTGAGTGATGGTGTTTCATCATCATCAGTTTCTTCTTCCTCTTGGACTTCACAGTCCCATGCCACTGCCTGACTAGGTGGCAGTTCCAGACTATCTGAAAGCAGAGAGGCACAAGTGTAGCGTTGCAGTGATGAAATTGGTAGAAAGCAAGAGGTGCATGCTTACACCTTTTGCAGCTTGTAAATGGAAAAGATTGTGTGATGAGGGGGAAGTGGGATATAGATATGAGCATACTGTCATCTTCTATGGTTTCAGCCTTGCTGCTGGCCATGGCCTCAGTTGTGGGTGCACCAGTGATGGCGAGCACCTTCTCCTTCATGGGGGTAAAGACATGCAGCCATGCCTGGCCCTATCGGTTAGATGTTGCTGCCTGCAGTTATCCTGCAAGAGAGTGGGAAGTGTGTCAGTAAGTGTGATGCAATGTGTTTGGGTGATGTATCTGTCATAGTTAAATAGCGAGCAGTGTGTGCAAACTGAGATGTGGGTGTGGAGCTCGCAACAGTGCTAAGTGTGTGAGGATGAGGTGAGGCTACGAATGTTAGGCATGAGTAGTGCCTGATAGAGAAGTCTGGTAGATCAGTGTGGTGAATTGAGCAGTGTGTGAGGCTAATGGTTTATTTGTCAGGATATGGCATTTGAAGATGCATCTATAACCTTGACCACCTATGTGAGATCCTTAAACTCCTGATTACACTCCAGACAGGTCCTCGGGGTTATACTGCTTGCATTGACTACAATGGCTATTTGCTCCCATTGCCTTCTCAATATTTGTCTAGATGGACTCCTTGCTGCCTGTGAGTAGAGAACCTCTCTCCCTCTTTCACCTCTTGCACCAAGATCCCCAATGCTGTGTCAGACTACCACAGTGCATGCTCTCTGCTCTGTTATGCCATTTTCACTCTTCTTCCTGCTTAGAATGTGTTCTGTAACCACTTGCCAGAATTCACCTCACCTTCAAGAGGTGCATACTGGCTTGAAGTACTTGCATGAATTTGGGGTCCCTGCTGAAGTGTGCACCCACTCAACAGTGCATTTAGCAATGAACTATGCATTAGTATCACTTCTATTAACAGGCAGATGGACGTTTGTGTTGGAAGAAACGGGCACGGGTTAATCGCGCATCATGATCCCAGCGCTCATTTTCGGGCCTTAAGCAACTTTTCCCCTTTGGTATCCCAAGATGCTGAACCTCAGCCAAAAGCTAGGACAATCATAGTAGAAAGTGAGGCATTTGTCATTATAATTCATGTCTAGTTGTAAATGCCTCTCTTACTGGAGCAGCTTAACTTAACTGTCAGTGACAATTTGATTTCAAGTTTCTATGCTATGATTTATAGCAGTATTAATAGATCTGTCTATGAAGCTATGGCTCTTTTAAACATCTACAGTGTTACAGTATGTAGTGCCAATTGTTCTATTAATGTTTTGGGGAATGGAGTGGAATAGGTGCTACTGTTATGACCTCTATTAGCACAATGATTTAATGAAAGCACTTACTGTTGTGATTTCCTTCTGCTATATATATATGGTGTACTCTGTAATTACTGAGGATTTGAAAAGTCAAAACCCTTTTGGCATTCAGCAACAGAAACTCTGCACAATCACTGAATACTTCTTCATTGTTATCTTTCTATGTGTAATGTCAAATGATATATATGTGTAAGGGCATAATATAGAACAGTTTTGTTTTAATCAGTGCAGAGGTAGTATACAGATTGCAGATAAAGGTTATAGTTCGTGAAGTGACAAAGGAAACCTATATCAGATGATACTCCTGTCGAGTCTAACTGATTGATTCTTATCCAATTGCTTTAAAATAGTGGTAGACTACTTCTGAAGGCTGAGTCACTTTAACTGCACAGTTAAACAATGCCATCAATATGCCACTCAGGACCATACCAAATACAAACCACCTCGACACACCATTGTATTGCATTTCCGACTGTACAGTATTTCAACTTGGACATAAAACTTTTGTAAAAGTAACAGATAAAATGAAAGAAAACAATATTTGGAAAATGTATTCACAGTGAGTCATTGGAACTATCTGTTTTTATGCATTAACATTTGTTTAGAGTTCAATTTAGATTTTTGTAGAGCAAATTCAGTAATAGAGATGCATCCCAAAATTCTGCTTGATGACATCATGCTTTAATATTTGAATGAGAAACAATGGCTGGATTTTGCATTGAGAATAACTGAGGCTAACAGTACTCATTCTTATTATGGAGTAAGCTGGACAGCGACTTCTGGAGTCGCACATGCACAACATGGAAAGCGGAAGTTTGAAATAAAAACAAAAAGTGCTGAAAATACTCAACAGGTCTGGCAGCATCTGTGGAAAGAGAAACACAAGAGATGTTTCAGGTCTGTGACCTTTAATCACGGAAGTTGTTGTCCAAGTTACCCTGTTACTTTTTTTTATTCATTCATGGGATGTGAACATCACTGGCAAGCCCAACATTTGTTGCCAATCCCTAATTGCCATTGAGAAGGTGCTGATGAGCCACCTTTTTGAACCGTTGCAGTTCATCTGGTGTAGGTACACCCACAGTGCTCTTTGGAAGGGAGTTCCAGGTTTTTGACCCAGGAACAGTGAAGGAACGGCGATATAGTTCCAAGTCAGGATGGTGTGTGGCTTGCAGGGGAATTTGCATGTGGTGGTGCTCCCATGCATCTGTTCTTTTGTTCTTCCAGGTGGTAGAGATTACGGAGAGAAGCAACAGGAGTAGAGCGGATTTAAAAAGCACCAAAATCTGGTGACTCAGAGAGAAGCAGCAGGGGAAGAGAGGATTTAGAGTGCAACTTGAACAAAGTATTGGGAATCCAGGGAAGAAGCTAGCTTTTTGGTGAGTATCTGCTAAGTGGTTAAGGTCTATTCTAGTCCTAAGGTTTCAAATAGTACAGGAACTGGTGGTAAGGTGAATAAATTGGTTGCATTTGTTGACAACACAACCACTAGGTGGTGCAGTTGTAGCACATGCGCAAATGCAGCCTCTTCCACTGGAACTTCATTGTCTGCGAACTTCAGGCAGCTGCCAGGATTAAAAATGTGCTGCTCAATTCATCACAGAAAATGTAGCTGCTTAATTTATCACATATTTATCACTCCACTCTCCGGCCGCTCACTCCCTGGACTCCCCTGCCCCGCCACCAACCCGCTCTTTGGCTGCTCGTTCCCTGGACCCCCCCGCCCCCGCCCCGCCGCCACCCCACTCTCCAGCCACTTGCTCCCTGTTTCCGCCACCACCACCCCCCCCCCCCCACCCTCCTCCAGCTGCTAGTTCCAGGCTGCGCCACATATTTCCTCTCAGCCACATTCAATCGTTCTTCGCGCGCCACCCAAAGAAGGAAAGCGGGCCGGGAGGGGTGATGGGTCAACGTAGGAGCGAGTGGCTGAGAGGAAGGAAGCAGCATGGCCTGGAGCTAGTGGCTGGAGGATGTCAGGGGGAAGTGGGAAGCGTGCGGCCAAAGAGCGGGGTGTCCGTGGGGGCTGCCGGAAGCGAGGAGTGGGGAACAATCGGCCGAGGGGAGTTGATGGGGGGGGGAGCAGTCAGCTGCGCCCTCCAGGCTCAGAGTCCCCCATCCAACCGCTCCCTCCAGGCTCACAGTCTCCCATCCAACTGCTCCCTCCAGGCTCAGAGACCCCCATTCAGTCGCTCCCTCCAGGCTCAGAGGCCCCCATTCAGCCACCCCTTTCAGGATCAGAGTCTCCCATCCAGCCACTCCCTCCAGGATCAGAGTCCCCCATCCAGCCACTCCCTCTAGGATAAGAGTCCCCCATCCAGCCACTCCCTCCAGGATCAGAATCCCCCATCCAGCCACTCCCTCCAGGATCAGGGTCCCCCATCCAGCCACTCCCTCCAGGATCAAAGTCCCCCATCCAGCCACTCCCTCTAGGATCAGAATCCCCCATCCAGCCAGTCCCTCCAGGATCAGAGTCCCCCATCCAGCCACTCCCTCCAGGATCAGAGTCCCCCATCCAGCCAGTCCCTCCAGGATCAGAGTCCCCCATCCAGCCACTCCCTCCAGGATCAGAGTCCCCCATCCAGCCACTCCCTCCAGGATCAGAGTCCCCCATCCAGCCACTCCCTCTAGGATCAGAGTCCCCATCCAGCCACTCCCTCCAGGCTCGGAGCACCCTATCCAGCCACTCCCTCCAGGATCAGAGACCCCATCCAGCCACTCCCTCCAGGCTCAGAGCCCCCCATTCAGGCACTCCCTCCAGGATCAGAGTCCCTCATACAGCCGCTCGCTCCCCTACTTCTCAACTGTATGTCAGATATTTCAGATGTCAAGTTCGTGGCTTTTGCATACCCCGCTTCAGGCAGTTCTGATTTTAACTACCCCCCCCCTGCCAAGGACCACAGTTGAAATATCTAAAGTACAGTTGAAAAGTAGGGAAAAACATCAACTAAGTAACCTGAACAATTCCGAGTTTAATTATTGAGCAATTTTATTAAGTACATGAGGCATTAGAGGCACTGCTGTGCATGGATACATGAGTTCTGTGTTGCCAGCATTCCTGCGAAACAAACAAGCCGAGTCTCTGCTATGCAGAACTGAAGAGATTATTCCTGGAGAGCCTTGTGGTGAATGAAAGTTTGGCTCTCTGTTCCACTACTGTATTCTCCATGTAAAGAAGGCAAAGTCATTGCAAAGTCACCAGTGTCTGGGCTGCAGATGATGCATCCCAATGTCACTTCATCCATAAATGCAAGGTTCCTTTCCACATCATGACAAGCTCCACAGCATGAAACGGTTGCTCAGCATATCCTTTCATCCTCTCCTGCACTGCATCTGTTGCTTGAATGCTGTCCTGAAGTCTCAAGGATTGTATTCTCGAAGGCATGTTTTACATGAAAAGAAAGAAAGAAAGAAGATCAGTGTCAGAATTTCCCTCCTTCCTATGAAATTACTGCTGAGCAGGCTTTTTTAAGTTCTGCAGTAAAGGCACGTACTGATATCATTGCCAATGAAACACTTATTACCCACCTTAGTTGTAGGAGTAAGGATTATGTTACGCCCCCATCCCGTGATGGTTCAATGCTGCTGTCAGGACCAACAGGAGGGTGCTGGAAAAAGAAGCACATTTCTTTTCGACTTTGAACATAAAGCAGGCCATTTAGCCCAGCTGTTCCATGCTAGTGGTTATACTCCTCAAGCGCCTTCCCATCCGCTGTCACCTAATACTGCCTAACACTATCAGCATCGCCTTCTATTTCTTTCGCTCTTATCTACCTTTGCCTTAAAGTCATCTAAGCTGTTCCACATTCTAGCATTCCCACTTCAGCAGTTGTGTAATCAACAAGATCATTCATATTCGTGCTACCACTGGACACTGCACGCTTGTTTCTTTTAGTGCTCAGTCTCTTCTTGCTGAATGTTCCCCAAGTGCTTAACCCCTTTGGCCGCCCTCTCTGCTTGACAGGCAGCAGCTGGCAATCGCGGAGTCTCACAAAGCTTTGCATGGTTGTTTCAAGGGTGGATGGGGAAACAGATGAATGCGTGTCCATGTCTATTGCTGTGATGGGTGCAGAAGCAGGTGATTGTGTGTCAGTGTCCATTGGTAAGGTGATTGGCTCTGCCAGTGTGACTGGACAGCAAGGAGGTCGTTCCGCAGGTGGGGGAAGCGGAGCTGTGAACAGGCAGGCATAAGTATGGTCATTAGGCCAGGGGGTGGGACGTTCAGCATTCATGAATTGTGGCATGCGGCTGATGTCCACCTTGGGGCCATCTCCATCTGAAGGTGCCTCTTTCAATTGTTGGGCAAACAACTTGGTGCCGCGCATGAGGTGGGACATACAGAAGGCACTCAGTAGAAACTTTAGAGAAATGAAAGTGACCATTGCGCTGGAAAACTGTTCCTAGTCGTGAATGGGTTGCAGTGCAGTGCGCTGGACTGGAGCACATGTACTGCCTCTACACAGCCCCAGACAATGGAAAGGGATTTTGGTGCAGTGCGCTGGAAATGGAATGCATCTCAGAGCAAACAACAGCAGATCAACTGACCTTCAAGAAATCTCCTCTTTCCAATAAAAATGAAGAAAACTCAAATCTCCAAAATGACTATAACTGACTGCAAGAAAACTCTCCTCTTTGCAATAAAAATGCAAGGGAACTCTCCTCTCCAATAAAATCGCAAGAGAACTCTCCAAGAAAAATGCCGGAAGATACAATGACTGCAACTGCAACGAAGACCAAAGCAGCCGAGTTGGGGGGTGGGGGGGTGCTGAATGATGCTTTACTGTGCATGCGCGATCACCAAGCACATGTGCGGAGACCGACCAGGTGCGTTATGCGATAACGTTGCTGTTATGTGATGACGTTGGCGCTGCCCGATTACATTTTCCTGCGTATGCGCCAACCAGTCCTGGCGAGACGGCAGGCCGCGCATGCGCAAAGAGCAGGAGCCCGTTTGTGCATGTGCGCAGCTTGCAGCACTCTGATGACGTCGCGGGCAGCCCCATTGTCAGGAGTCACTTTATAATAAAATATATAACAAAGGAAAATAAATAATTGAATAAAATAATTAAGGAGTTAATTAAAACACATTAAGGATGGCAGGAAAGGCGATGTGTCACAGCTGCAGTATGTGGGAGCTCCTGGGTGCCAGTGTGATCCAGGGCAAGCATGTCTGCAGTAAGTGTTTGCAGCTCGAGGAGCTTTGACTCAGAGTTAATGAGCTGGAGGCTGAGCTGCAGACACTGCAATACATCATGGAGGGAGAAAGTTAACTGGACACTTTGTACCAGGAGGTGGTCACACCCTTAGGCTAGGGTCTTCTGATTTGGTCAATGGTCAGGGACAGGAGAGTGTGGCTACAGCTGAGGCAGGTAAGAGGACCCAGAGCGCAGGAGTGCAGGAGCCTCAGCCTTTGTGATTGTCCAACAGGTTTGAGGTGCTTTCAGCTTGTTTGGATGAGAGTGGGGCTGCAAAGTTAATGAACTAACTGACCATGGCACTGTGGTACAGGAAGCCATTCAAGTGGGGGGAGCAAAAAGGTAGTAGGGGTCAGTATAGTGAGGGGGATTGACACTGTTCTCTGCAGCAAATAGCGAGAGTCCAGAAGGCTGTGTTGCCTGCCCAGTGCCAGGGTTCAGGACATCTGCTCAGGGCTGGAGAAGAACTTACAGTGGAAGTGGGAGGATCCAATTGTCATGGTCCATGTAGGTACCAATGACATAGGCAGCACAAGGAAGGAGGTTCTGCATAGTCAGTATGAGGAGCTAGGCACCAAATTAAGAAGCTGTACTTCAAAGGTAATAATCTCTGGATTATTACCTGAGCCGTGTGCAAATTGACATAGGACAAATAAGATTAGAGAAATGAATGCGTGGCTCATAGAATGGTGTGGTAAAAGCGGGTCCGTGGGACACTGGCACCAGTACCGGGGAAAGTGGGGGCTGGACCAATGGTACGGTCAATACATGAACCATGCAGGGGCTGGTATTCGAGTGAGTCGCATAACTATGGAAGTAGAGAGGCTTTTAAACTAAATAGTGGGGGCAATGGAATCAAATTTGGGAAGATGTGGTAAATCAAAGAATAGAGACAAGACAAGAGAGAAAGGTATTGATATGGGAAATGATAACCAGACCATGACAGGGAGGGATAGCGAGAACAAATCCAAGAGTAAATCAGCAGCCAAGGCTAATCGTTCCAAAAATAATAAAAGGACAAAACTAAAGGCTCTGTAACTGAATGCACATAGCATTCAAAACAAAACAGATGAACTGTTAGTGCAAATAGAAATAAATAAGTATGATCTGAAAGCCATCAGAGACATGGTTGCAGGATGAAATAGATTGGGTCCTGAATATTGAAGGGTACATAACATTTAGGAAGCACAGGAAGCGAGGAAAAGGTGGAGGGCTCTGTTAATTAACGATGATATTAGCACATTAGAGAGAGATGACCTAAGTTCGGGAAACCAGGATGTAGAAGCAGTTTGGGTAGAGATGAGAAATGATAAAGGCAAGAAGTCACTTGTGGGAGTGGTGTACAGGTCCCCGAACAGTAACCACACAGTAGGACAGTGTATAAATGGAGAAATAATGGGAGGTTGTCAGAAAGGTACAGCAATAATCATGGGGGATTTTAATCTACATATAGACTGGAAAAATAATATGGGCAAAATGAGGAGACTAGATGAGGATTTAGAATGTTTTTGGGATAGTTTCTTAGAACAGCAAGTTATGGAGCCAACCAGAGAGCAGGCTATACTGGACCTGGTATTGTGCAACGATATAGGATTAATTAATGACCTCATAGTGAAGGCACCCCTAGATAGCAGCGAGCATAATATTATATTTTACATTCAATTTGAAGGAGAGAAGAATTGGTCCAAGACTAGTATTTTAAACTTAAATAAGGGCAATTATGAGGGTATGAAAGCAGAACTAGCTAAAGTGAACTGGCAAATTAGGTTGAGGGATAGGTTAATAGAGCTGCAGTGGCAGACATTTAAGGGGATATTTCAGAATACACAGAACAGATACATTCCAATGAGAAGGGGAGGACCCACTATCTGTGGTTAACTAAAAAAGATAAAGATGATATCAAGCTTAAAGAAAAAGCAAATAATTGCGCAAAGGTGGGTGGCAGGTCAGAAGATTGGACAAAATATAAAGAACATCAAAGAATAACCAAACATTGATTTGATAAGGAGGGAAAAATTAGAGTACAAGAGAAAGCTAGCTAGAAATATAAAAACAGATAGTAAGAGTTTCTATAGATATTTTAAAAAGAAGAGTTAATAAAGTGAGCATTGGTCCTATTAAAAAGTGAGTCTGTGGAATTAATAAGGGAAAATAAGGAGATAGCAGATGAATTGAACAGGTATTTTGCATCGGTCTTCACTTTACAGGATACAAGTAACATCCCTGAAATACCCTAAAATCAGGAAATGGAAGGCAGGGAGGAACTCAAGAAAATTACAATCACCAGGGAAATGGTACTGAGCAAATTGTTGGAGCTGTGGGCTGACAAGTCGCCGGGTCCTGCTGGACATCATCCTAGAGTCCTAAAAGAAGTGGCTAGTGAGATTGTTCATGCGTTGGTTATAATTTTGTAAAATTCCCTACATTCGGGGAAGGTTCTGTTAGATTGGAAAACAGCAAATGTAACTACTTTATTCAAAAAGGGAGGGAGACAGAAAACAGAAACTACAGGCCGGTTAACTTAACATCTGTCTTAGGGAAAATGTTAGAAGCTATCAGTAAAGACGTTATAGCAGGGTACTTAGAAAAATTCAAGGTAATCAGGCAGAGTCAACATGTTATTGTGAAAGGGAAATCATGTTTAACCAATTTATTGGAGTTCTTTGAAGAAGTAATATGTGTTTGGATAAAGGGGATATACTGTACTTCGATTTCCAGAAGGCATTTGATAAGTTGACACGTCAAAGGTTATTGCGGAAAATAAAAGCTCATGGTGTAGGGGGTAACATATTGGCATGAATGGAAGATTGGCTAGCTAACAGGAAACAGAGAGTAGGCATAAATGGGTCATTTTCTGGTTGGCAAGATGTAATAAGTGGTGTGCTGTAGGGATCAGTGCTGGGGCCTCAACCTTTTACAATTTATATAAATGAATTGGATGAAGGGACTGAGGTATGGTTGCTAAATTTGCTGATGACACAAAGATAGGTAGGAAAGTAAGTTGTGAAGAGGACATGAGGAGGCTACAAAGGGATATAAATAGGTTAAGTGAGTGAGCAAAGACCTGGCAAATGGAGTATAATGTGGGAAAATGTAAAATAGTCCATTTTGGCAGGAAGTACAAAAAAAGAAGCATATTAACTAAATGGTGAGAGATTGCAGAGCTTTGAGATGCACTGGGATCTGGGTGTCCTAGTGCATGAATCAGAAAAGGTTAAAATGCAGGTTCAGCAAGTAATTAGGAAAGCTAATAGAATGTTATCATTTATTGCGAGGGGAATTAAATACAAAAGTAGGGAGGTTATGCTTCATTTATACAGGGCATTGGTGAGACCGCATCTGGAGTACTGTGTACAGTACTGGTCTCCTTATTTAAGGAAGGATGTAAATGTGTTGGAAGCAGTTCAGAGAAGGTTTATTAGACTAATACCTGAGATGGGTGGACTGACTTATGAGGAAAGGTTGGACAGGCTAGGCTTGTATTTGCTGGAGTTTAGTAGAGTACGAGGTGACTTGATTGAAAGATATAAGATCCTGAGGGGTCTTCACAGGGTGGATGTGGAAAGGATGCTTCCCCTTGTGGGAGAATCTAGAACTAGGAGTCACTCTTTAAAAATAAGGGGTCACCCATTTAAGACAGAGATGAGGAGAATGTTTTTCTCTCAGAGGGTCATGAGTCTTTGGAACTCTCTTCCTCAAAAGGCAGTGGAAGCAGAATATTTTTAAGGCAGAAGTAGATAGATTCTTGATATGCAAGGGGGGAAAGGCTATCGAGGTAGGCGGGAATGTGGAGTCGAGGCTACAATCAGATCAGCCATGATCTTATTGAATGGCGGAGCAGGTTCGAGGAGTTGAGTGGTCTACTCCTGCTTCTAATTCGTATGTTTGTACGCATGTTTGGAAGGTGCTGTTGAAGAAGGCTTGTTGAGTTGTTGCAGTGAATCTTGTATATGGTACACACTGCTGCCACTGTGCATCGGTGATGGAGAAAGTGAATGTTTAACGTGCTGGATGGGGAGCCTATCTAGTTTTGTCTTGAATGGTGTTCAGCTTTTGCAGCCACACTCATCCAGTCAAGTGGACAGCATTCCATCACACTTTTGGCTTGTGCCTTGTAGATGGTGGACAGGCTTTAGAGAGTCAGGAGATGAGTTACTCACCGCAGAATTCCCAGACTTTGACCTGCTCATGTAGCCACAGTATTTATGTGGCTGGTCCAGTTCAGTTTCTGGTCAATGGTAACCTCCAGAATTTGATGGTGTGGAATCAATCATGGTAATGCCATTGAAAGTCATGGGGAGATGTTAAGATTCTCTCTTGTTAGAGATGGTCATTGCCTGTGCTGCACAAATGATAATTACCTACTGATTACCCACTAAACACAGCAGAAAACCTCAGGGCTGGTGCTTTTAGGTGTAGGTGAATTTTTAATTGTATGTTATGTCATAACTACTGCCAAACAACCTCTCTGGTACTGTTCCTGCTAAGCTGCGCACATGCACGGCCACTCAGCAATAAGAAAGCTATTGAGCAGACTGCTCACAAGTTGTTCCTTGTAAAATACTGCAGTTGTGGGCTGCAGAAAAATTTTAAAGGTACTGTTGATTGAAATAAATAGGCTACGTGCAATGAACAAATTTAGAGGAAATATTTCTCTCTGGCACTGAAAATGTAATTTTACAAGTGTGCAGTGTCATTCCTTCAGAATTTAATTAGCATTGGAGATTTTTTTTTAAATTAGCATCGATTTTTAATTTTTTTTATCTCTCTACCTCTTTTGGTTTTTTCTCTTAATCCCATCTTCCTTTCCCTCTCTTTATTTTGCTATGTTTAAATGATTTACAATGGATTAAATATTCTAGTGCACATTTCCTGGTTTAAACTCTGGTGAATTTTAACCTTCAAAAATTGAGGGTTGGGTGAGATGTTGAAATTTTTAAAATCTCAAATCCTACCCCAACCTGCTTCCAACATGCCCACTTACAAGTTTAACAGAGGTGGAGAAAAGGGTGGCAGCCAACCCACTCCTGGGAAGCAGGTTGGAAATTTAAATATTTTAATAAGGTTGGCAGTCTCTGATTTAGCCTGCTTTGCACGTTTAACCCCAGTTGGCCAGCATTGAGAACAGGTTCACTTATGTTTGCTGTAAACTGAATGAATTAATATTAATTTTTTGTGCTTGCCCTGCTCACAGACACCACAGATCCCCTATAGATAGCACCATACTGGAAATTATCTCACTGAACTGGAAACTGCTGCTCAAAAGCCCACAAATAGTGTGTGGGTAGCTGTCAGTGTGATGAATGGCAGGCATTGTTCCTTTGCTGATGGCTACAAAATTCAGACCAGTATCAAGAAAAGCAAATCAATATTAATTCATTCAGTTTACAGAAAACATAGTGCACCTATTCTCAATGATGCCAACCCTTAATTTCGCTTACGGTGCTATTACAGACCATTTCCTGGCTAGACTAATACAGGGGTAGGAGACTCAAGTTTGATTGCCAGCAATGCCCCATTTTGGAACAAGGAAATATCACCCAAATACCAGTTAAATTTTAATGTCAATAAAGAGTTGTATTGTTATGACCGAGGTGGGAGGAGTGCACTGTTTATTCTAGTTCCACTTCTCCATGGGTCACAACATTTATTTAAATTTTTTCCCCACTTACCGATATGGTCAATCATAGATGCTATTTTTCCTAGAATAAAACACACCAACCAGTTTTCTTTAATAAACAACAAAATTATCTGTTTATTATAAAACAAGTCTTAACCAGTAATGAAGTAAAGTATAAACACACGATTGAAATATTAAAGTTCCTTTTTTACCTTAGCCCCTCACACACACAAACTACACCAGTTAACTGGAAAAAAAGGGATTGCTGTTTAGAGCTCTGTTACAAAAACAAAAGACAAAAAAAAACACTTAGGCTGAATACTTGCTCATTCTTGGAACAGATAAGATATGTTGTGTCCCAAAACTGGCATAGAGTCTAGACTCCAAGTACACGTAGACTGGTCACTGGGATCTTTTAGAACAGTTCTTTTCAGGCGGCGTTGAGAATTAATTTAGCAGGCTTTTCTTCAAAGACAGGAGACAAGATGAGTTGACACAGTGGACTTCTCAGGGTCTTTTAGAGAGGTTCTAGAAAGCGGAGCTGGGTTGTGGTCTTCTCTCCTTCCTTGGGAATTCTTTCCTTGGAAGCTCTCTTCCTTTTTATACAGTTCAACACCAACTCAAACCAATTCAAAAGTGAAACTGACAACAGGAGGTCAACCTTTTGACCTTGTAAACGACTTCTCTAGGTGTCCAAAGTTCTCTGTTGTTTATTGAGCTGGAAGTCAGGTGGTTTCCCAGAAAGGCTTATTGTTGTTGCTGGAAGTCAATTCATTTCCTGGAAAGGCTTGTTTCCCTCACAAGAACTCTCAGTGCCCCTTTTTAAAAATATTTTCAGGGACTGTTTTTGCAAAGTCAAGTGGCCTTTACATGACCCCCCCCCCCCCCACCCTCCCTTTGAAAACACCAAAGTTTGACATTTCTTCAATCTTTCAAAAATGAATTCTCAAATAATATATCTAACAAAACACAGAGGTACTTTCCTAACAGTATGCAGAGTTGATTCTCTACTAATCAGGGTGTCCAATTGATCAGTTAACTGCCTGAGGTCTTTTTCACACTTTGTTTCACACTGGATTACAGTTACATTGCCGCCAATGTGAAGCCAAAGTATTGTGAGATGACCTCCAAGCGATAGGATTTTTGTTAAAGCTGATAAAAATGCTTTCATAATTATATGATAATGTCTGCATCAGCAGGAAGTGATTACTGCTTGACACCACTGCAAGCTTTGTAGAATAATTGGCCTATTGAACCATGTTCCTCTTTTAGCTCTCATAATTTGTGATTACTGGCAATGTTCCTTCTGTCCATTTTTTATTGGTAATTCTGTTGCTGATGTTCCTTTTCAATTTGCCTGCTTTACAAGCTTTCCTTTCTGCTGCATACAAGTTATTAACAAGATCATCAATAAGCATCAATGTATCTTTTTTTGAGATGTGTAGGCCAATATGATCGCGTTTTAACTATTTATGAGTAAGCCTTATAAATCCAGAGGTGAGGAGTTATAATTTTTTTTTGGTTACAATATAAATATATACTTCAGTAGACCTTTGCAGTTGCACTGCCGATGTTTTCACACTGCTGCCGCTCAACCATTCTGTAAGCTCTTTAACACTTCTGACCTCTTCCCAAAAGTAAGTTGGACATCAAATAAAACAGCATTTCATTTCTCAGGAGCTGATTTTACACAATGTCTGCATTTGACCTATACCTGAACTGCCACAGTGATTCATGGATCACCATCGTGATTCCCCACTCTCAGTTTGTAACCAAGCTCTTCCCTCTACATTCAAATTCTCCAATCACAGCCAACATCACTGTTGCATCAGTTCAGTGCAACTGTTGAAAATACTGCATGTGTTCTTGGATCACCCCTGCCCTCCACTTGTATGTTTTATTTTGCACATTTTCAACTCTGCCTGTTACAGGCTTATACTTCATGGGTGGCTGTTACATCTGCATTTGGAAAATATTCCACAGCGGAAAGATAAAGCAAAATGAGTGTGATCATAGAGTCATAGAGTTGTACAGCATAGAAACAGGCCCTTCGGCCCACTGCGTCCATGCCGACCATCATGCCTATCTATTCTAATCCTACCTGCCCGCATTAATTCCATATCCGTCTATGCCTTGCTCATTCAAGTACCTGTCCAGGTGCCTCTTAAATGTTGCTACTGTTCCTGCCTCCACCACCTCCTCTGGCAGCTCATTCCAGATACCCACTATTCTTTGATCCTCTTTAAATCTCCTGCCTCTCACCTTAAATCTATGCCCTCTAGTTTTAGTCCCCCCTACCATGGGAAACAGACTCTGGCTATCTACCCTATCTATGCCTCTCATCATTTTATATACCTCTATCATGTCCCCTCTCAGCCTCCTTCACTCCAGGAAAAACAGACCCAGCCTATCCAATCTCTGTTTATAACGCAAGCCCTCCAAACCAGGCAACATCCTTGTGAATCTTTTCTGCACCATCTCTAGCTTAATCACATCTTTCCTGTAGTGCGGTGACCAGAACAGCACACAGTACTCCAAATGTGGCCTAACCAACGTTATGTACAACTGTAACATGACATCCCAACTCTTGTACTCAATGCCTCGGCCGATGAAGGCAAGCATGCCATACGCCTTCTTCACCACCCTGTCTACCTGTGTTGCCACTTTCAGGGAACTATGTACTTGTACCCCAAGGTCTCTCTGCTCAACAACACTCCCCAGGGCCCTGCCATTCACTGTATATGTCCTGCCCTAGTTTAACTTCCCAAAATGCATCACTTCACACTTGTCTGCGTTAAATTCAATTTGCCAATCCCTTGCCCACTTTCCCAATCGATCTATATCCTGTTGTAACCTTAGACAACCTTTTTCACTGTCCACTATGCCACCAATTTTGGTATCATCTGCAAACTTACTAATCATGCCCCCTACATTCACATCCAAGTCATTAATATATATGACAAACAACAGAGGGCCCAGCACCAATCCCTGCGGCACACCACTGGTCACCAGCCTCCAATCTGAAAAACAACCCTCCACTACCACCCTCTGCCTCCTATCACCAAGCCAATTTTGTATCCAATTTGCTAGCTCACCCTGGATCCCATGTGTTCGAACCTTCTGGACCAGCCTACCATGCGGGACCTTGTCAAAGGCCTTGCTAAAGTCCATGTAGACAATGACCATCGCCCTGCCCTCGTCAATCCTCTTGGTCACTTCCTCAAAAAACTCATTCAAATTCGTGAGACATGATTTCCCACGCACAAAGCCATGCTGACTATCCCCAATCAGACCTTGCCGAAATGCATATAAATCTTGTCTCTCAGAATCCCTTCCAATAACTTTCCGACCATTTTCCCACATCCAGGGAGAAGATTCGGAGGGCAGAGTTCCAGACTGGTAAGTATAAAAACCTTACCTTGGGGATTCGTGGCCTGCATCCAGGGAGAAGACTCGGAGGGTGGAGTTCTGTACCAGGTAAGTATAAAAATAAAAGCAAAATACTGCGGATGCTGGAAATCTGAAACAAAAACAAGAAATGCTGGAATCACTCAGCAGGTCTGGCAGCATCTGTGGAAAGAGAAGCAGAGTTAACGTTTCGGGTCAGTGACCCTTCTTCGGAACTGACAAATATTAGAAAAGTCACAGATTATAAACAAGTGAGATGGGGGTGGGGCAAGAGATAACAAAGGAGAAGGTGCAGATTGGACCAGGCCACATAGCTGACCAAAAGGTCACGGAGAACAGGCAAACAATATGTTAATTGTGTGTTGAAACCTTACCTCGGGGATTCGTGACCTACATCCAGGGAGAAGACTCGGAGGGCGGAGTTCCGGACCGGTAAGTATAAAAACCTTACCTCGGGGATTCGCGGCCTACATCTAGGGAGAAGACTCGGAGGGCGGAGTTCCGGAGCGGTAAGTTACCTCGGGTGGAAAAAAAACTGAAAAAATGACGTCACAGGAAAGTTGTGACCTGATTGGCTGGTAGGGAATCTGCACTGAATTTGAAAATAAAACATTGATTAAAATTGATTAAAAACCTAATTAACTAATTAATTAATAATTAGAGGAGTAACTAAACTGGAGGGAGGAGATTACTGTATTTAGCATTTAATATTGATAGTAGAAATCTAGTGCAAGGGACCATATAGTTAATTGTAACCTAATTTAGTAAGGATTTAATAAGTATTTAAGTATTTATTTTAAATTAATTTATTAATTAGTGCTAGAAATGACAGTTAGAGGGGTGAAGTGCTTCACCTGTGAGATGTGGGAGGTCCATGATGCTTCCAGAGTTCCGGACAACTACATCTGCAGGAAGTGAACCCCGTTGCAGCTCCTCACAGACCGCGTGGATTGGTTGGAGCAGCAATTGAATGTAGTTAGGAGCATGCAGGCAGCAGAAAGCATCATAGACAGGAGTTTTAGAGACGTGGTTACACCCAAGGTGCAGGCAGATAGATGGGTGACCACTAGAAGGGGCAGGCATTCAGTGCAGGAATCCCCTGTGGCTATCCCCATCTCTAACAAGTATACCATTTTGGATACTGTTGGGGGGGATGGCCTATCAGGGGAAACCAGCAGCAGCCAGAGCAGTGGCACCACGGCTGGCTCTGTTGTTCAGCAGGGAGGGTCAAAGCGCAGAAGAGCAATAGTTAGAGGGGACTCTATAGTCAGGGGCACAGATAGGCACTTCTGTGGACGTGAAAGAGACTCCAGGATGGTATGTTGCCTCCCTAGTGCCAGGGTCCAGGATGTCTCTGAATGGGCAGGGGGCATTCTGAAGGGGGAGGGTGAACAGCCACAGATTGTGGTACACATTGGTACTAATGGCATAGGCAGGAAGAGTGACGAGGTCCTGCAGGGGGAGTTTAGGGAGTTAGGTAGAAAGTTAAAAAACAGGACCTCTAGGGTTGTAATCTTGGGATTACTCCCTGTGCCACGTGCCAGTGAGGCTAGAAATAGGAAGATAGTGCAGCTAAACACGTGGCTGAACAGCTGGTGTAGGAGGGAGGGTTTCAGATATCTAGATCATTGAGATCTCTTCCGGGACAGGTGGGACCTGTACCAGAAGGACAGATTGCATCTAAACTGGAGGGGCACAAATATCCTGGCTGCGAGGTTTGCTAGCGTCACTCGGGAGGGTTTAAACTAGTGTGGCAGGGGGTGGGAACCAGAGCAGTAGGTCAGCAGGTGAAATAATTGAGGGGGAACCAGTAAATAAGGCCAGTAAGACTAAGAGGAAGAGCAGGCAGGGCGATGTTGCTGAATACAGCAGGACTGGTGGTCTGAAGTGCACTTGTTTCAATGCAAGAAGTATAACAGGTAAGGCACATGAACTTAGAGCTTGGATTAATACTTGGAACGATGATGTTGTTGCTATTACAGAGACTTGGTTGAGGGATGGACAGGATTGGCAGCTAAACGTTCTGGGATTTAGAAGCTTCAGGCGGGATAGAGGGGGATGTAAAAGGGGTGGGGGAGTTGCATTACTGGTTAAGGAGAATATCACAGCTGTACTGCGGGAGGACACCTCGGAGGGGTCATGCAGCGAGGCAATATGGGTAGAGCTCAGGAATAGGAAGGGTGCAGTCACAATGTTGGGAGTTTATTACAGGCCTCCCAACAGCCAGGGGGAGATAGAGGAGCAGATATGTAGACAGATTTTGGAAAGATGTAAAAGCAACAGGGTTGTAGTGGCGGGTGATTTTAACTTCCTCCATATTGACTGGGACTCACTTAGTGCTAAGGGCTTGGATGGGGCAGAATTTGTAAGGAGCATCCAGGAGGGATTCTTGAAACAATATGTCGATAGTCCAACGAGGGAAGGGGCCGTACTGGACCTAGTATTGGGGAATGAGCCCGGCCAGGTGGTCGAAGTTTCAGTAGGGGAGCATTTCGGGAACAGTGACCATAATTCCATAAGTTTTAAGGTACTTGTGGATAGGGATAAGAGTAGTCCTCGAGTGAATGTGCTAAATTGGGGGAAGGCTAATTATAACAATATTAGGCAGGAACTGAAGAATTTAGATTGGGGGCAGCTGTTTGAGGGTAATTCAACATCTGACATGTGGGAGTCTTTCAAACGTCAGTTGATTAGAATCCAGGACCGGCACGTTACTGTGAGGAAGAAGGATAAGTTTGGCAAGTTTCGGGAACCTTGGATAACGAGGGATATTGTGAGACTAGTCAAAAAGAAAAAGGAAGCATTCATAAGGGCTAGAAGGCTGGGAACAGACGAAGCCCTTGAGGAATATAAAGAAAGTAGGAAGGAACTTAAGCAAGGAGTCAGGAGGGCTAAAAGGGCTAAAATGAAAAGTCATTGGCAAACAGGATTAAGGAGAATCCCAAGGCTTTTTATACATATATAAAGAGCAAGAGGGTAGCCTGAGAAAGGGTTGGCCCACTTAAGGACAGAGGAGGGAATCTATGCGTGGAGCCAGAGGAAATGGGCGAGGTACTAAATGAGTACTTTGCATCAGTATTCACCAAAGAGAAGGACTTGGTGGATGATGAGTCTAGGGAAGGGAGTGTAGATAGTCTGGGTCATGTCGATATCAAAAAGGAGGTGTTGGGCGTCTTGAAAAACATTAAGGTAGATAAGTCCCCAGGGCCTGATGGGATCTACCCGAGAATACTGAGGGAGGCAAGGGAGGAAAGTGCTGGGGCCTTGACAGAAATCATGTATCCTCATTGGCTACAGGTGAGGTCGCAGAGGACTGGAGAATAGCCAATGTTGTTTCTTTGTTTAAGAAGGGTAGCACGGATAATCCAGGAAATTATAGGCCGGTGAACCTTAAGTCAGTGGTAGGGAAATTATTGGAGAGGATTCTTCGGGACAGGATTTACTCCCATTTGGAAACAAATGAACTTATTAGCGAGAGGCAGCATGGTTTTGTGAAGGGAAGGTCGTGTCTCACTAACTTGATCGAGTTTTTTGAGGAAGTGACGAAGATAATTGATGAAGGAAGGGCAGTGGATGTTGTCTACATGGACTTCAATAAAGCCTTTGACAAGGTCCCTCATGGCAGACTGGTACAAAAGGTGAAGTCACATGGGATCAGAGATGAGCTGGCAAGATGGATACAGAACTGGCTTGGTCATAGAAGCCAAAGGGTAGCAGTGGATGGGTGCTTTTCTGAATGGAGGGCTGTGACTATTGGTGTTCCGCAGGGATCAATGCTGGGACCTTTGCTGTTTGTAGTATCTGTAAATGATTTGGGGGAAAATGTAGCTGGTCTGATTAGTAAGTTTTCGGACGACACAAAGGTTGGTGGAGTTGCGGATAATGAGATAATGGGACCTACTCTCTCCCTCGCTACCCTTTAATATACTTATAGAATCTTTTAGGATTCTCCTTTATCTTATCTACCAGGGAAATCTCATGGCCCCTTTTCGCCCTCCTAATTTCCTTCTCAAGTGTTCTCCTACATCCGCTATACTCCTCGAGGGACTCGCTTGATCCCAGCTGCCTATACCTGACATATGCCTCCTTCTTTGTCCTGACCAGACCCTCAATATCCCTCATCAACCAAGGTTCCCTAAACCTGCCAGCCTTGCCCTTCCATCTAACAGGAACATGCCGGCCCTGAACTCTTCCTATCTCACTTTTAAAAGCCTCCCACTTGCCAGACGTTCCTTTACCTGTAAACAGCCTCTCCCATTCAACTTTTGAGAGTTCCTGTCTGATGCCATCGAAATTAGCCTTCCCCCAATTTAGGACTTCAACCTGAGGACCAGTCCTATCCTTTTCCATAACTATCTTGAAGCTAATAGAGTTATGGTCACTGGTCCCAAAGTGCTCCCACACTGACACATCAACCACCTGCCCAGCCTCATTTCCTAAGAGGAGGTCGAGTGTAGCCCCTTCTCTAGTAGGGCCATCCACATACTGCTTCAGAAAACTATCCTGGACACACTTAACAAATTCTTCCCCATCTGATCCCTTATCACTAAGGCAGTCCCAGTCAATATTAGGGAAGTTAAAATCACCTACTATTACAACCCTATAATTCCTACACCTATCTGTGATTTTCCTACATATATGCTCCTCCAATTCCCTCTGAATATTGGGGGGGCCTATAGTATAATCCCATCAAAGTGATCACCCCTTTCTTATTTCTAAGTTCTACCCATATGGCCTTGCTGGACGTTCCCCCTGGGATATCCCCTCTAAGTACTGCCATGATCTCCTCCCTAATCAATAGTGCAACTCCCCCTCCTCTCTTACCTCCACCTCTGTCACGCCGGAAGCATCGGTACCCCGGAACATTGAGCTGCCAGTCCTGCCCATCCCTCAACCACGTTTCCGTAATAGCTTTAATATCGCAGTCCCATGTACCGATCCATGCTCTGAGTTCATCTGCCTTAGCTGTAAGGCTTCTTGCATTAAAGTAAATGCAGTTTAGCCTACCAGATCTTCCATGCTCCCTGTCCGGCCCCTGCCCAGCCTGCCTACTGGACTTGCTTGCTTTTACCTCTACATTTGCCTCCACTATCTCATCGGAGAGACGACTACTTTGGGTCCCACCGCCCTGCAAGACTAGTTTAAACCCTCCCGAGTAGTACTAGCAAACCTCCCCGCAAGGATATTGGTCCCCTTCCAGTTCAGATGCAACCTGTCCGTCTTGTACAGGTCACCTCTGCACCAGAAGAGATCCCAATGATCCAAGTAGCTGAAGCCCTCCCGCCTACACCATCTCTTCAGCCACTCATTCATTTGCCTTACCCTCCTATTCCTACCCTCACTAGCACGTGGCACAGGGAGTAATCCTGAGATTACAACCCTAGAGGTCCTGCTTTTTAACCTTCTGCTAAACTCCCTATATTGACTTTGCAGGACCTCATCTCTCTTTCCGCCTATGTCGTTCGTAGCAATATGGACCACGACCTCTGGCTGCTCACCCTCCCCTTTCAGAATGTCCTGCAGCTGCTCCGAGACATCCCTGACCCTAGCACCAGGGAGGCAACATACCATCCTGGAGTCTCGTTTGTGGCCACAGAAACGCCTATCTGCACCCCTTACGATAGAATCCCCTATCACTATAGCTCTTCCTCCCCTGCTGTGCAGCAGAGCCCTCCGTGGTGCCATGGACCTGGCTGTTGCTGCTTTCCCCTGGGAGGTCATTTCCCCCCAACAGTATCCAAAGCGGTATATCTGTTTGAGAGGGGGATGGTGACAGGGGACTCCTGCACTACCTGTCTGCGCCTACTACTCTGTCTTAGCCTGAGCACAGACAGCTATCCTGTTTTGGGCATTTAGCAAGAAGGTAGTGCTAAGGGAAGTTTTTTGTCTCTTAACAAAACAACCAGGGACGCATACATGAAGAACAAAGCAGCTATATAATATTAAGACAGGACAAAAAGTTAGAGCTCTCGGGACAGTTAGATGTCCATATCCCAGAAGGCAGCTCACGGAGACAGATCACCTTGATTACAACATGATTCCCAAGCGGGTTTTCCAGCCTAGTCCAAATTTTCTCCCTTTAACTTTTCTGCTCCTTATTAATTCCCTTTCTATTTATAAAAATGTATATGCCTCATGTCAGCGGATTAAAAGAAAAACACATTAGAGATAAATAATGTCTTTCTACATCAAAACCTTTTCAAATAACAAAGACTTACAAATAGTTTCATGTGATGTTTATGACTCATACTTAACAATACTAGGGAATTATCTGTGAAATATTTACATGAAATTTCTATTAGGTGCTGTGTATCTGCAGCTGTTGTGAAATGACACATCATGTTGATAAAAGTGGAGGGTATTAAATGGCAAATTAGCTTGTCAGGATCATGTGCAAAAGTAAAATGGACATTTAAAATACAGTGCAAGCAGGTGCTGGGAAAAACACTGCAGCATTACATTAGAATAGATGTGAAGATAGTGATCAAAGGAACTTTCAGGGTCACACAGCAGCTGTACCAGATTACTATGATTGCTGAGGCGCTGCCCTGTGAGAATGACAGTGGCTCCATGATGTACAAAGCTGCTGTATTTTCTCAGGATGACAGCATTTATCCTCCCACCACCAACCATTCTGCCAGTGCTCCTTGCTATTGTCTGTCCACCAGCCAGCCCATGCCAAGCTGGTGCAGTCTGAAGTTGGGCCTTCTAAGCCCAGATTTGCTCAAGGGTGTCCTGAAAGGTCATCTACAATCTTCCCCCATTGAAAGTCAGCAGCCTCCCACCAGCCATGCTGCAGCCACTAGGGTAGCGCTGTGTAGGAGCACTAGGCCAGGCAAAGGCACATGGAAGACAGGAACTAAAGGAATGCACAAGGATGATTAGTTGATTTTTGTATGGAATATTGGATGGTTTGATGGATAAGTTTGGTTTGGAATGGTTGTTCAGTGTTGTCTTTTATTCCAGCATTGTGGCCAAGAGGATGTTGCAATGGTCTGTAACAGAGGGATTGTAAGGTGTGTGACTGTTGTACAATGAGAATTTGGGGTTCTGTTCCGGGGAAATTGTAATCAATGAGGTGAAAGGGGATGTGCAAGTTGCCTCCTCACTTCCTCCTGTTCCTCCACTTCTTTCTGCTTCTCCATTTCCTCCTCTTCCTCCATCTTCTCCTCCTCCTGTTCCTGAGCTGCTCGCCATATCCTGGTGACAACAGCTGTGCCCTCATGATACAACGCATGATACAAAGTCCCCCTTGAGTAGTCCAGACAGTGGAAGAGATTACAGAGCAAGTCAGCAGCCATGGAGTCACTCTGTGCACCCCCCGCTTCCACCCCCCACCCCACCGAACATGGGTCCAGTGCCGCAAGAGGGTCAATGACCTCTTTCATTCTGCCAAGGTGGCTGTTTCATACCCTTCTCCTTTTTAGGGACTGCATGTGGCCACACAGGAGGAGGTGAGACATGGAGAGAGAGAGAGGCAACACAAAGACGCTGGCAAAGGGGGTTAAGCATTGCCTCATCCTGACAGATGCATGGCTGCATCTCGACCACAGGCCACCTTTCACAACTCACCCCCATTAACTCCCCTAGAGAGCTGACATGATATAAGAAACCCCAGCAGGGTTGCCAGTAGCAGAACTGTCATGTTGATATTTCTGCCAAGTATGACTATCTCCCTCTTTCCACTTGCAGGCCAAGAGGGCTCTTAACAGCAAGGAGACGTTGTGGACTTATGAAGGAATACCAGACATCAGGCCTTTCTCGACACTGAGGAGGGGGCACTGGAGTTAGTGAGGTCCCAGGGCAGCTGCTCAATAGCTGATGGCGAGACTGAAGTCTCGCACAAGAGAGTGAGGATTGTCTTCATTCGACATTGAAAACATTGGAGTTCCACATCACACATGGTTGGTATGATGAGATCTGCGCAGCCCAACCCACACAAGTTTGTGTTCTCTCATGCTGGTTGCCGTCCGCAGGAGATTCCAGCAGAAAGGGGATAGCCTTCAAACTCTGAAGAGGAGCAGCAGACAGAGGATGCACCATCAGATGACTCTCCTGTACCTTCCACCAGCACAGATACTTTCACCTTGGTAGATTTCCACTCACCTGTAAATTCAGGGTCACAAAATGGTGAGAGCACCACTAATGCACCCAAGCAGCTGGCCGAGGCTAAGATAGCCAGGCCCATGCTGAATCCAGGCTCATGACAAGCATCAGGTGTCAACAGCACAGAACATGCTGAAGTTGCAGACAGAGGTAAGGCAACATCTGGCTAGAGGCCATGCGTAGCCACAAGTGGATAATGGAGGAGTCCATCCATGCCATGAGTGCTGCCATGTCTCAGGCCTGTGAGCGCGTGGCTTCCTCCATCAAGAGGTTGGTGACCCTTATGGAGAGTGTTACGACAATGTGTTTTGTTGAATATTAATTTTCTTTGGTCCATTGACTGGAGATCAGAATTTATATTTTTTTGAAGAAATTTAAAAAGAACATTTAAAACAGGATGACTGCTGGCCACTTAAGATGATCACTTAGTTTGCTGCACTGTTCCTACATGCAAGGACTGTAAGGAGGGAGACAATATGTCTGCTAATTCCCCAGCAGGAACCAAGATCCAGGAACTTTAAAGGAACTGCTTGTTCTTTTTTGCAAGAGAGAAATACTGCTAACTGCTATGTCTTGAATCACTCAGTGACTGTCATGTGACAAGCCCTTCCCCATCTGTGGTTTTACGCTGGTGTTTTCTCTGCAGCAGAGGAGAAGCAACTGGACTCTGACATGAGCAGACCCTAAGTGGGGGTCCCTCTCTCTCTCTCCATTCTAGCTTGAAATCTTTCAAATCCTGCTTTGCATACTCCAGCTACATTCAGAAACCCCATTGGATGAAATCATGCACATCACTATCTCCACGTGACTCACCGAACCAGTCATCTACCTCTTCAAACTAAAAGCCTCAGGCCCACTGAATTCAGCTAGAAGCCAGCTGAATCACCAAACTCCACAGACCAATCTACCTTTCCCCACTCTGTAAACTATTTGTATGTGTGTAAACCTCTAGTGTGTGTGTGTGAGTGAAAGCTGGCATGTAGTGTATTATTTTCATTAGTTCAGTTTAGGTACAATAAAGTTAACCTCTTTCTTTGTTAAACTCAAGAAAACATGTCCGATTGATTCTTGTTATGATCATAGCAAGTAAGTAATCAAACACCAACTGAATTGGCCAGTACATCCACTTTAAGAAAGAATTAAGTCTGTTGTGATCAAACAGGGAGCAGGAAAAGAGGGAAGCCCTTAAACTTGATCGTAACTGAAATTTGGGGGCTCATGTCTGGGATCAAACCCAAAGACAAAAGGGAAATTGGAAATGGGAAACCAAATTGATCCCTAGCAATAATTTAAAAACTTCAATACAGATTTTCTTGTGTTTTTCAGTACTAGAGTACTAAAATGTCCACATTCGAGGCCAGTACCTTCCTAGGACAGAGTGAAGTAACTTGGGCCAGGTTAAAAGCCCTATCTGTTGAAGAGTTGAGGAACGTAGCTAGGCAGTTAGAGATTACTATCTGTCCAAAAGCTAAGAAGCTTGAAATCCTAAAACTTGTTGCCAACCATTTTAAAATTGACACTGAAGAACCAGAGACAGGCATAGAATCTGAAACAGACACAGTAACATTAGCTAAGATACAGCTAGAACAGAGGAGACGAGAATTAGAATTCCATAGAGAGAGAGAGGAGAGAGAATTCCAGGAAAGGGGAAAAGAAAGGGAGGAAAGGGGAAAAAAGAGATTTCCAGAGGGAGTTAAAGCAGCTTGACCTGAATAGGGGAAGACCCAATGTACCCAGTGAAGACACCGCTCGTGAGGAAATTACCCCTAGTTCAGGAACGTGTGCTGAGGTCTTAAAGTTCTCCCAGTTGATACCAAAGTTCAATGAGAGGAATGTGGAAACATTTTTCATCTTTTTTGAAAAGCTTGCAAAGCAGTTGAAGTGGCCAGTAGACACCTGGACAATGTTATTGCAAAGCAAACTAACAGGAAAAGCCCATGAAGTTGCCTGATCAGAGTTCATCAGATTATAAGATGACTAAAAATGCTATTCTGGGCGCATACGAGCTAGTACCAGAGGCATACTGCCAAAAGTTCCAAAATCTCCGAAAGCAGCCGGAACAAACTTACATTGAGTTCGAAAGGATTAAGCAACTTGCTTTCAACCAATGGATATGGGCACTTAAGATAGAGTCCACCTATGAAAACCTCAGATAGGTGATCCTCCTCGAGGAGCTCAAAAACTCTTTTCCCCTTTCCATAAGAAACCACATGGAAGAACAAAAGGTTCCAAGAGCCTAGCAGGCAGCTGATGTTTAGTTTTAGTTTAGAGATACAGCACTGAAACAGGCCCTTCGGCCCACCGAGTCTGTGCCGACCATCAACCACCCATTTATACTCATCCTACACTAATCCCATATTCCTACGACATCCCCACCTGTCCCTATATTTCCCTACCACCTACCTATAGATTAGATTAGATTAGAGATACAGCACTGAAACAGGCCCTTCGGCCCACCGAGTCTGTGCCGACCATCAACCACCCATTTATACTAACCCTACACTAATCCCATATTCCTACCAAACATCCCCATCTGTCCCTATATTTCCCTACCACCTACCTAAACTAGTGGCAATTTACAATGGCCAATTTACCTACCAACCTGCAAGTCTTTTGGCTTGTGGGAGAAAACCGGAGCATGCGGAGAAAACCCACGCAGACACAGGGAGAACTTGCAAACTCCACACAGGCAGTACCCAGATTTGAACCCGGGTCACTTGAGCTGTGAGGCTGCGGTGCTAACCACTGCGCCACTGATGATTATAGACTTATTCACAAGCCCTTTCCCCAAGGGAAATCCTTCCCTAGTCACCTCTAAAAACCTGAAAAGGATATAAGGTGGGATAGTGATAGGAAGATGAACAGCCATGAGCGAGAAGGGAAAGCTGGAAACACAGGGGCCCTCCTCAGGCCAAAAAGGAAGGTGCTGAGAACAGGAGTGATGTCCAGAAACCTGTATGCTTCCATTGTAACAAGGCCTTGCTCCTTCGAGCTGACTGCTGGAAATTACGGGGAAAACCCATAGGATTAGTCAGGGTACACCAGACCAGTGCAGGAAAAGGGGCCCTGATGGAAAGCACAGCGGACCAGGCTGTGGCTTTAACTGCAGCAGTAAAACCCAGTAAATGTACTGCTATATGTGCAGGAGAACTTCACAAAATTCCTGAGAGCTACCAGGATTTTGTGTCCAGAAGAAAAGTGACCCCATACTCCTCGAGTGAGGCAAGTGAGCTCATAGTCATAATTAGGGATACAGGGGCCACCCAATCCCTTCTGCTGGGGAAAGGAATGACCTTACCCCCAGAGATTGCTAGTAAACGGTATCAGAGAAAAGTATATGCCCATACCTCTATACTGGGTGCACCTAGAGTGAGACCTTGTTTCCGGACCGGTAACCGTGGGGGTTGTTCTAGTTTACCTGTTGACGGGGTCGATCTGCTCCTGGGTAATGATCTGGTGGGGGCGAAGGTGGTAGCTTCCCCAGTGATTTTAGAGAGACCAAAAGAGGTCAGGGAGACAGAGCAGCTACAGGAAAAGGTCCCTGGTATTTTTCCTGACAGTGTGGTGACCAGGTTCACGGCCAAACAAGCTCCATCAGTGGAGGCTGAACTGGCACTGCAGACCCTACTGTCTGGTTATCTGAAACCTTCTTTGGGAAATTAGAGGACCCAAAGCTTGGGTTAAACAGATCTTCCTTGGTCAAGACTCAGCAAGCCGACCCAGTATTAAAATGTTAGCACAGACTGCCCAAACTGAAGCTGAAGCAGAGGGAGTTCTAGAGTGCTACTATTTAAAGAATGAGGTGCTGATGAGGATGTGAAGATCTCCTCACAGACCTGCAGACAAAAAGTGGACAATGGTTCACCAGATAGTACTGCTGTCAAGGTACCATAGGGAAATATTGAGAATAGCCCATGCGATTCCACTGGCTGGACATGTCAGTATCTGAAAAACCCAAGCCTGCATACGACAGAATTTTGACTGGCTACAACTCCACAAGGATGTGGTGGCATCATGTAAGACTTGCCACACGTGCCAGGTTGTGGTGGAGCCTCAACCTTCAATAAAACCTGCACCCCTAATTCCCATGCCAGCTTTTGGAGAACCTTTCAACAGAGTGCTGGCAGATTGTGTGGGGCCCCTGCTGAAAACAAAAGGGGGCGACCAGTATCATCTCACCATTATGGATGTGGCTACTTGATTTCCAGAGGCTATCACTCTAAGAACTAGCTCTGCCAAGGTAGTGGTGGAGGGGCTAACCCAATTCTTCACCCGATATGGGCTGCCTGCTGAGATCCAGTCGGATCAAGGCACAAATACTATGTCCAGTATTTTTCAAAAGGTCATGGATAATCTGGGCATTACCCAGCCAAAGTCCTCAGCCTACCTCCCACAGTCACAAGGGGCTTTGGAGCAGTACCACCAGACCCTAAAGATAATGATCGGGGCATACTGCTATGAGTACCCCCATGACTTCGTGTGTTGCTACCAGGGACTCACCCAATGAGTCCACTGGCTTTAGTCCCTTTAAATTAATTTATGGACATGAGGTAAGAGGTTCTCTAAAACTAATCAAGGAGAGATTTTGGGACACAGGGACAAATCTTCCCTGTTAGACTACATCTCCATGTTCCGAGAACAGCTCACGAGAGCCTGTGCAGTGGCTCAGGAGCACCTAAAAACCTCCTGGACAACTATGAAAAGACAGGTGGATAAAGATGCCAAGGCCAGAACATTTCAGCCTGGTGACCATGTGCTAGTGCTATTACCAATACTGGTAGAACCATTGAAAGCCTGGATCAGTGGCTCATACAGAGTAATAAGAGAATCAGCCAGGTGAATTATATAATTGACACCCCAGATTGTAGGAAAAAGCAAAGGCTGTGCTACATCAATATGTTAAAACTGTTCACAGCCATGAAGGGGACAAGCAAGCACAGGTCTGTCAGACTGTCAGAAAAGAGGAGTGCGAAAGGGACAGTGAGGATGAGGTAGAGGGAGGTCTGGAGGATCCCAAATCGAATCCCCTACTGTCTGGTTTGCTAACACTGAGATGTTAGGGAAATTGGACACCATACTCTCCTATTTAAATGCAGAACAGAGAGGAGACCTAACAAGGTTGCTCACAGCATTTAAAGGGATCTGCAGTGACAAACCAGGGTGCACAACCCTAACACCACACGATGAGGATGTAGGAGAGATCCCTCCCATAAAACAAAATCCCTATCGCCTAGGTCCCAGAAAACTGATCCAAGTTCGGGAGGAAATTGTGCTGGAGCACAAGCTGATTGGAATCCTCCAGGCCTCCCTCCAGCTTGTCCACCCAAAGCAGCCTGACCAGCAGTCCTGAAAGTGTTTGCTGGATTGCTCCTGTCGTCATACTATATAGAGTAAAAAACCTTCAGCAGTCGTACAAGTTGATTCAGTTTCCAAACGTAATGAAGTAATTTGTGATGTTGCACATCTTTCATACAATTTCGAATAGTTCTAGTTTCCTTTTGATAAAGCTTATGATTTTGCACAACCTTTTAATATAAATATGTATGTAAAATTGCTTCTGCCCCAAGGTATCACAAATTATTTTGCAAAGAATAAAAGGCAATAACAAATCCAGTTAATCAAAAGACAAATTCCAAACCATCATCATCTCTGCTGCTTTCCATTAAGGTGAGCTGTTCTCTTTTTAGCTCCTCATCCGAAATCCGGCACTACTGCATCTTGTGCTCTGTCTCTCTCTCTCAGTTTAAGTGATTTCATGAGTTAGTTTTGGAAAAAGCTAAAATGTACACTAAATGCCCATTCAATGGATCAAAAATATTGAATTTTCCATGCCAATGTGACATTGTTTTCTCGCTGCATCATTGCACATGAAGCATAACTGGTTTGAAGGCCTCATCTGAGAATAATTCTAACTTTGAGAAGCACTGCTTGAGTTTTAAACAGTAGCATTTCTACAGCTGACAACAAAAAACAACATTTTAAACTTTCTCGAGATCGAGATGACTGTGTTATCATTTTAAATGTTATTGAAGCTGAGCAGAAGAGTCAGCACTTCAGTCATGATATTTTTCTTACCTGCATTTTGATGCATTCACAAAACTCTTCTTTTGCTTGAGTACAAGGGGATGCAGAGTGTAACTCAGTGCTGCAAGCTTTAATGGTCTTCCACAATTAAGCAGCTTCCCGCTGGTGTTCCATCACTGTTTACACGACTGGATGGTATTTGACCACAAAGGACAACTGTACTCCAGTCCCTCAGCAACTACAGTTGTGAGTTTAAAGCAAGTTCACATCAGCAGTTTGCTAAATGGAGAACCAGAAGGCATGTGATGCCAGTAGGAGCCATTTAGCTTTGCTGCTGGTCGCATTATTCATAACTCCACCAGTGCTATTTAAAGAGAGGCTGCAGGACATTCTTCTGGGGAAGGGTGAACAGCCAAAGGTCGTGGTCAACATTGGTACCAATGACATAGGTCATTGAGGTCCTGAAAGCAGATTTTGGGGAGTTAGGAAGGAATTTAAAATGCAGGACCTCCAAAGCTGTAATCTCAAGATTACTCCCAGTGCCACATGCTAGTGAGCATAGGAATAGGAGAATTGATTGATTGAACACGAGGCTGAAGAATTGGTGTAGGAGGTAGGGCATCAGATTTCTGAAGCATTGGGACAGGTTCTGGTGCAGGTGGGACCTGTACAAGATGGACAGGCTACACCTTAACAGGACCGGAACCAATATCCTCGCAGGGAGATTTGCTAGTGCTGTTGGGAAGGGTTTAAACTAGCTTGTCGGGGGATGGGAACCTGAGGAGTAGCTCAAATCAGAAGGAAGTAAAGCTGGTAACAGGAGGCAGAAAAGTAGCAAGTGACATTAGAAGGCAGGTGAATCAAAGGCGAACATCAACCAGGCGTAGAATGCAGAATAATGTCAAGAAGACGAGATTAAGGGCACTCTACCTGAATGCACGTAGCATTCGCAACAAGGTAGAGGTAAATGGGTATGATCTAATTGCCATAACAGAAATGTGGCTACCGGATGACCAAGACAGGGAACTGAATATTCAAGGATAGTTGACATTTAGGAAGGACAGACAAAAAGGAAAAGGAGGTGGTGTTGCGCTTATAATAAGGGACAGGATCAGTACATTAATAAGGGAGGACCTCAGATCGGAAGAACAAAATGTGGAATCTGTTTGCGTGGAGCTAAGAAACAGCATGGGGGAGCAAACATTGGTAGGATAAAAGTTAAATATTGCAGATGCTGGAAATCTGAAATAAAAACAAGAAATGCTGGAAATACTCAGCAGGTCTGGCAGCATCTGTGGAAATTGGTAGGAGTTGTTTATAGGCCACCAAACAGTCATGGTAGTGTGGGGCATGGTATTAATCAGGAGATTAGAGAAGCATGTGGCATGGATAATACAGTTATCATGGGTGTCTTCAATTTGCATATAGACTGGGTAAACCTAATGAGCACTAATGCTGTGGGGGACAAGTTTCTGGAGTGTGTTAGAGATGGTTTTCTGGAGCATTATGTCGAGGAACTGACTAGAGAACAGGCTAATTTAGATGTAGTTTTATGCAATGAGAAAGGGCTAATTAATAATCTCGTTGTAAAAGAACCTTTAGGGATGAGTGACCATAATATGATAGAATTTTACATGAGGTTTGAAAGTGAGGTAGTTCAATCTAAAGCCAGGGTGTTAAATTTGAACAAAGGAAATTATGAAGGTATGAGGGGAAAATTGACTGAGGTGGATTGGGAAAATACATTAAAAGGTATGACAGTACATAGGCAATGGATAGTCTTTAAAGAAATATTACATTGTTTACAGCAACTATACATTCCTTCAAGGCACCCCAAAAGTAAAGGCAGTCAACCATGGATAACAAAGGAAGTTAAGGATTGTATAAGATTAAAAGAAAAGGCCTATAAAGTTGCCAGAAATAGCAGTAAACCTGAAGAAAGATTTTAGAATACAGCAAAGGAGGACGAAGTAACTGATAAAGAAAGGGAGAATAGGATCTGAATGTAAGCTAGCAAAAAATATAAAAATGGACTGTAAAAGCTTCTACAGGTACGTGAAAAGGAAACATTTGGCTAAGACAAATGTGGGTCCATTACAGGCAGAGTCAGGAGAATTTATAATGGGGAATAGAGAAATGGCAGAGAAGCTAAATGATTATTTTGTGTCTGTCTTCACTGAGGAAGATACGAGAAATCTCCCAGAATTAGAGATCCAAGGGATTAGGGGGAATGAGGAATTGAAGGAAATTAGTAAGAAGGGTGCATTGGAGAAATTAATGGGGCTGAAGGTTGATAAGTCCCCAGGACTTTATATTCTACATCCCAGAGTATTGAAAGAGGTAGCTATGGAGATAGTGGATGCATTGGGCGGCACAGTGGCGCAGTGGTTAGCACCGCAGCCTCACAGCTCCAGCGACCCGGGTTCAATTCTGGGTACTGCCTGTGTGGAGTTTGCAAGTTCTCCCTGTGTCTGCGTGTGTTTCCTCCGGGTGCTCCAGTTTCCTCCCACATGCCAAAGACTTGCAGGTTGATAGGTAAATTGGCCATTAGCAATTGCCCCTAATATAGGTAGGTGGTAGGGAAATATAGGGACAGGTGGGGATGAGGTAGGAATATGGAATTAGTGTAGGATTAGTATAAATGGGTGGTTGATGGTCGGCACAGACTCGGTGGGCCGAAGGGCCTGTTTCAGTGCTGTATCTCTAAACTAAACTAAACTAAACTAAATTGGTGATCATCTTCTAAAATTCTATAGATTCTGGAGCAGTTCCTGCAGATTGGAAGGTCGCAAATGTCACCCCACTATTTAAGAAGGGAACGAGAGAGAAAACAGGGCATTACAGACCTGTTAGCCTTACATCAGTCATTGGGAAAATGCTCGAATCTATTCTAAAGAATGTGATAAATGGACACTTGGATAATAATGATCTGATTGGGCATAGTCAACATGGATTTATGAATGGGAATTCATGTTTGACAAACCATGTGGGGACCAAATGTAGTATTTCCAAGTTTGCAGATGACACAAAACTAGGTGGGAATGTGTGTTGTGAGGAAGATGCAAAGCAGCTTCAAGGGGACTTGGACAGACGTGTATTGGTGGGCAAGAACGTGGCAGATGGAATATAATGTGGAAAAATGTGAGATTATTCACTTTGGTAGGAGGAATTGATGTGCAGAGTATTTCTTAAATGGTAAGAGATTAGAAAGTGTAGATGTACAAAGGGACATAGGTGTCCATGTCAATAAGTCACTGAAAGCTAACATGCAGGTGCAGCAAGTAATTAGGAAAGCTAATCGTATGTTAGCCTTTATCACAAGAGGATTTGCATACAGGAGTAGTGAAGTCTTGCTTCAATTGCATAGAACCTTGGTTAGACCGCACTTAAGAGTATTGTGTGGAGTTTTGGTCCCCTTACCTTAGGAAGGATATTATTGCCATAGAGGGAGTGCAACAAAGGTTCGTCAGACTTGTTCCCAGGATGGCGGGACTGTCCTATGAAGAGAGATTGGGGAAATTGGCCCTGTATTCTCTAGAGTTTTGAAGAATGAGAGGTGATGGCATTGAAACCTTCTTTCTTTCTTTTGGGCCTCCTTACCTCGAGAGACAATGGATACGCACCTGGAGGTGGTCAGTGGTTTGTGAAGCAGCGCCTGGAGTGGCTATAAAGGCCAATTCTGGAGTGACAGGCTCTTCCACAGGTGCTGCAGAGAAATTTGTTTGTCGGGGCTGTTGCACAGTTGGCTCTCCCCTTGCGCCTCTGTCTTTTTTCCTGCCAACTACTAAGTCTCTTCGATTCGCCACAATTTAGCCCTGTCTTTATGGCTGCCCGCCAGCTCTGGCGAATGCTGGCAACTGACTCCCACGACTTGTGATCAATGTCACACGATTTCATGTCGCGTTTGCAGACGTCTTTATAGCGGAGACATGGACGGCCGGTGGGTCTGATACCAGTGGCGAGCTCGCTGTACAATGTGTCTTTGGGGATCCTGCCATCTTCCATGCGGCTCACATGGCCAAGCCATCTCTGATTTGTTTTGAAGAATGAGAGGTGATGGCATTGAAACCTACAAAATACTTAAAGGGATAGACAGGGTAGATGCAGCTAAGATGTTTCCCCTGGTTGGGAAGTCTAGAACCAGGGGTCACAATTTCAAAATAAGGGAAAGCCACTTAGGACAGAGATGAGAAGAGGGTTGTGAATCTTTGGAATTCTCTACCCCAGAGGGCTGTGGAAGCTCAGTCATTGAGTATGTTTAAAGCAGAGACTGACAAGTTTCTAAATATAAATGACATAAGTGGATATGGGGATAGTGTGGGAAAAAGGCATTGAAGTGGATGATCATCCATGATCATATTGAATGGCGGGGCAGGCTCGATGGGCTGAATGGCCTACTCCTGCTCCTGTGTTCAATAGACAGCGAATCATGCAGGTCAGTGACCGGCATCCTGACAGCAGTCATTCTGCAGCAGTCCGGTGTACCAGCTGTATTTCAACCACCATATGGGTGGCCACTGGCAATTAGGGCTATCCATTGATGACCTGGCTCTTGACTCCAGTTCACAACCCATGCATGCTTACATAGCATGCTCACATAGCATGCATACAATGAGAACCATGCTGCCACATAAAATGTGATCGAGCAGACCATTGGCTTGCTGAAGCAATGACTGCACTGACTGGACCACTCTGTGGAGCCCTGCAGTGCTCAGCTGAGCAGATCTCAAGATTTCTGGTGGTATGCTGTATTCTGCGCCACTTTACAATCATAATGAAACAGCCCTATTAGGCAATAAGCTAAAGAGTAATAGGACGAGGAGGTGGAGGAGGAAGAGAGGAAAAGGAATGGTGGCTGCAACCTAGATAGCCTCTTTCTGCCCAGACTGTATGTGAAGAACTAATTAGCGTGTGATACCAATAACCTCAACCCCAATTCCCCATCCACCAACAGTCTCATACTCCTTACCTTCACTCTGACACTGACCATCACAGCATCCTCTTGGCCACATCAGTCAAATAAAAGCCATCACAAAATAAACATTCCAAACCAAATTTATAATTCAAATCATGTTATATTGCATCCAAACTAAAACTTAGTGCCTGTCTTCTGTGTACTTTGCCTATCCTAGTGCTCCTACTCAAAGCTACCCAATGGCTGCAGCATGGTGGAAGGCTACTGACTAGATGGCCTTGCAGTGCACCTCAAGCAGCTCAGGGTCTTGAAGTCTCGTCTTCTGACTGCAAGATCTCTGCATGGGTGGCAGTAGTCTGGGCTGGCTGGCTGGCTGACAGGCAACAGCAAGGGCACTAATGCAGTGGCAGGGCTGTGATCCCGAATGCTGACATCCTGAGAGTAGACAGCGGCTGGTCTTCATTGAAGCCACTGCCACTCTCCTGGGCTGGTGCCTCACCAATCCCACTAATCTGTTGGAGACAGATTGCTGAGCTGCTGTGACATCCTGCAAGTCCCTTTGAACATTGGCATTTACATCAATGCTGGCAGCAGTCTGACCTTGCATGACCTCAGTCTGAGATTCCACTGTAGCACACAGACTTCTGGTGGAAGCTGAGACATCGGCCCTCAGATGCTGCATCAATGTTGGGTCCACAAGTGTGTTGATGGAGTTGGCCACCAGTTCCATGCTGCAAAGGATGAGTTCCAAGCTCTGCACAAAGCCATGTGCAAGTGGGTGCCAGGCTGCTCCATGTTCCTTGACAATGAACCAGGTCTTCCTAGCAGGCTTCCAAACATTGTGTTCTGTATAACCAATAACCTTCTGCTGTAGCCTGGTCCATTGAAGTCCTCATGTGAGTCCTCCACAGCAGAACTCAAGTGATCTTGCCCTCCAGCGAGCTGGCACCTGCACTATCCCCCCCACCCCACCCCCTCCCACCCCCACCCCCCCACCCCAGGAGCAGTGTGCTTGTGTTTCAGCACATGCAGATCCTGCCTCTAATCTATACTCTGATATGTGCAGGATCAATGTCTGAACTGGTGGCTGCAAATGTGAAGTCAAGTGATGTCTTCATCATCACAGACTTCCTGGTCTTCCTCCATTGCCTGGCCAGCTTGCAATTCTTCGGTATCAGAAAAGAAAAAGGATAAAAGGTAAGGTTGTGGCGAGCAGAAAGGGGAAAGTAAGAGGTGCATGCTTACACCACCTGTAGCTTGTAAGTCAGAAGAGATTGTCGGATGAAGGGGAAGTGAGATGTGAGAAGGAAGATTAGGTATGAGGACACATTATCTTGAATAGGTTCAGACCTGCCACTGGCCACAGCCTTAGCAAAGGCCCTTCCATAATGGCCAGCACTGTCTGTACCATGGGGGTTAGAACATGCCTGATGAGCACTTGCCAAAAAAAGTCTTCAACGGCAAGCTAATTGAAGGGAAATTTTTACGTGGAGGCCAGAAAAAGCACTTAAAGGACACCGTGAAGGCCTCACTGAAGAGTTTCAACATTGCCCGTGAGACATGGGAGAACCTCGCCCAGGATCACTCTAGATGTCACAGTCTCATCAGCAAAGGCACCACCTCCTATGAACAGAACAGAGTCACACTGGTCAACAGGAAATATAAGCTTCGCAAGTGTAGAGCCGTAAGCACCTCTTCCGAACCAACAATACATGTGTGTCCAACATCCAACAGATCATTTTATACTCAAATTGGACTGATTAGTCATCTTCAAACACATTGCACCTGAAACGTAACTCAATTAATTCTAGTTGCTGTCATAGTCATCTTCAACTACGAAGGACAAACATTACTACCACACCTGTACCCCTCTGGTTAGTTCCTGCTGTCTCCAGGTGTGCACCACCTTGTCGTACAAGAGAGAGGCATGTGTGTCAATGAGTATGGTGCGATCTGTTTGGGTGATGTAGGTCTCATGATTGAATAGCTGGCAGTGTGTGCAAGCTGTGAGATGTGAGTCTGAGGCTTGCAGCATTGCTAAGTGTGTGAGGGTGAGGCGAAGCATGTGAATGTTTGGTATGAGTCTTGATTGATGGAGATTGTTGGTAGGTGAGTGATGGGGGTATAATGAATTCAGCGGTGTATGTGGCTAGTGGTGCAGTTGGTAGGATTTAAAGATGCAGTCACTGACCTTGACCTCATCCAGATCCCCAGTTCTAACTACTGACTCCTTTCATTGAACTCCATGGCTATTTGCACCCACTACCTTCTCACATTGTTTCTGAAGGGCATCCTGGTCCCCTGTGGTTACTGGACATCCTTGGTCGGCAATTGTACTTTGTTGTCAGCACTATTCCAAATGACATCAGCACCTCCAGCAACCACAGTACACCACCCCTTTAAGAGGTGCAGGCTAGCTTTAAGTAGCGCTAGCAAGTAACAATTCTGGGCTTCCTGCTGATGCGGGCAGCCAATGAATAGCATGGTTAGCGTTGGCTGCACATAGCAATCATTATAATGAGCAAACAGCTTCCAAATATTATTCTCCTTTTAGCTGGTGAATAGGAAGCAGGCATAAAAAGACTCAGCTGTAATCAAAGCTGAGACTGTAATGCTGCTGTAATTCAACATTAAATCATGGAGTAATCTTGATGCTGAGGATTGGCTATTAAGCATCACTTGGGTGATTAATGTTGATACCATGTTAACTGTATAGCTACTCAGGCTTAATTATTTCTTCAAAAGAGCAACTGTCCTTAAGGAATTTTCAGATTTAGTTAAGTTAATGACAATCTATTGTATAAGAACAAGAATGTTATCTTGTATTGTTCTGCTGCTAAGGGCCAGCTGTGTCCTTTCAAGGTGCCTCTGTGTTTTGTTAAATATATTTTTTGAGGATTCATTTTTGAAAGATTAAAGAAATGTTGAACTTTGGTGTTTTCAAAGGGGGGTCATGTAAAGGCCACTTGACTTTGATAAAACAGTCCCTGAAAATGCTTTTTATAAAGGGCACTGAGAAGTCTTGTGAGGAAAACAAGCCTTTCCAGGAAACAAATTGACTTCCAGCAATAACAACAAGCCTTTTCAGGAAACCACCTGACTTCCAGCTCGATAAACAACAGAGAACTTTTGGACACCTGGAAAAGTGGTTGAAAAGAAGTGACAGGTCAAGATTGATGGAGGTCAAAAGGAGTTCAGAAAGAACAGGGGAATTCAGAATAATTGGGGGAGGGAGAGTGGCAGGGTCGAGGGCAAATGGAGGCCACAGCTGGGGACCGCAGAGGAGGGAGAGAGGGATTGGAAAGACCAGTGGCTAGGTGGCAATCAGAAAGGCCATGTTGATGGGAGATCCTGGCTCGGTGGGGTGGAGGATTTCACTTACAATGAGGAGTGTTTTAAAGGTAAGTTGAGGAGCTGGTGGAAAGCACTTATAGAGTCATAAAGTTATACAGCACAGAAACAGGCCCTTCGGTCCATCATGTCCATGCCGGCCATCAAGCACCTAACTGTTCTAAACCCATTTTCCAGCACTTGGCTCGTAGCCTTTTATGCTATGGTGTTTCAAGTGCTCATTTAAATGCTTCTTAAATGTTGTGAGGGTTCCTGCCTCTATCAGCTCTTCAGACAGCGCATTCCAGATTCCAAACACCCTCTGGGTGAAAGTTTATTTCCTCAAATCCCCTCTAAATCTCCTTCCCCTTCCCTTAAATCAATTCCCCCATTAGTTATTGACCCCTCCACTAAGGGAAAAAGTTTCTTCCTATCTAACCTATCAATGCCCCTCATAATTTTGTATACCTCAATCAAGTCCCCCTCAGCCTTCTCTGCTCTAAGGAAAATAACCCTAGCCTTTTCAGTCTCTCTTCATAGCTGAAATGCTCCAGCTCAGGCAACATCCAGGTGAATCTCCTCTGCACCCTCTCCAGTGCAATTACATCCTTCCTATAGTGCGGTGACAAGAACTGTACACAGTACTCCAGATGTGGCCTAACTAGCGTTTTATAGAGCTCCATCATAACCTCCCTACTCTTATATTCTATGCCTCAGCTAATGAAGACAAGTATCCCATATGCCTTCCTAACCACCTTATCTACCTGTGCTGCTGCCTTCAGTGATCTATGGACAAGTACACCAAGGTCCCTCTGACCCTCTGTACTTCCTAGAGTCCTACCATTCATTGTGTATTCCCTTGCCTTGTTAGTCCTCCCAAAATGCATCACCTCACACTTCTCAGGATTAAATTCCATTTGTCACTGCTCCACCCATCTTACCAGCCCATCTATATTGTCCTGTAATCTAAGGCTTTCCTCCTCACTATTTACGACACCATCAATTTTCATGTCATCTGCGAACTTACTGATCATACCTCCTACATTCACGTCTAAATCATTAATGTACACGACAAACAGCAAGGGTCCCAGCATCGATCCCTGTGGTACACCACTGGTCACAGGCTTCCACTCGCAAAAACAACCATCGACCATCACCCTCTGCCTCCTGCCACTAAGCCAATTTTGGATCCAATTTGCCAAATTTCCCTGAATCCCATGGGCTCTTACCTTCTGAGCCAATCTCCCATGCGGGACTTTATCAAAAGCCTTACTGAAGTCACTCACTCGTGCTCCTCCAGGACGACCAGCAATGCTGGAAAGGCAGCTACTTGCTGGATCCAGCCGTCCTTGCCACCCTTTAGCTGCCGAGTTTCCTGATGCTTGGGAAACCTGGCCGGCTAGGGATGAACCTAAAATGGACAAACATTTGATGTACACAGACTCATTAAAACATTTAAATAAACCAGCATCTCCTTGGAGCAGGTTGGTTGCCTGCCACCCGTCCCATTTATGTAACAACCGGACATTGTAGGGGTGGGCTGGGTTCGGCTTTGGGTTTCAGATTTTGGACACTGTAATATCTTACTCAATGGTTCAGTCTTTTTATGAGGGAGCAGGAATTCACTCCAGATATCTAAAAGTAGCAAGAACTGCAGGGGAAATTTCGATTCAGGATTTCTCAAAAGATGAGTGCTAAAGGACTCAAAATCTGGTTGTGATCTTATACCCTTGTTTATGGACACAGATTTTGCCAATCACCATTTGAGGTTGTTGGCTTCTAATGGGCCAACCTGAAGTCAGCAGGCACCTATTAAGAATATTAATTAGTGTTCTCAGTTGATGAGGAATCAAAAGCTCTTTTCAGCACCTCTACCACTCTATTCAACAATTCTAAATCAATAGCATCATGGGCAGTAACAGTCTGGATGGTACCATTTCTAGCAATGTTTAAAGGGATCATTTTGGCTGCTGTCAGATAAATCCCCGGTTAGTTTATTTTGACTGCTCGTGTGCTGCTATTGATTTTTTTGAGAGCTTTGGCTGCTGGAACTGACAGTAATTGTTTCTGAAGGTAATTTGGCAAATCAACAGAGGATTTTTGATGACGAGCTTCTAGCAAACCTTTGCTTGGTTTCAATAGGTCTGTTGCTAGAACTTCCATTCTGGCTGGAAAAGGAGGAAGAGGAGCAGGCAATAGTCCAGAGAGCAGCAGAGAGATGAGTCAGAAGGAGAGTCGCTGATAGGAGGCTTTAGTCTTGGTAAGTGTACAGGCTTCATATCTGCAGTCGCCAAGGATCAGTGAGTGAGGACACTCTAACAAGGAAGCTGTCAGAGCAATGTAGGGTTTCCAACTCTGGTTGGACAGATTTGTGAAGATTTTATCATGTGACTTCCTACCTCCAGTTGCCCAAACAGCCTATTTTCTCATTTTCAATATTATAATAACCAATAAATAAAAGCGTTCAATGCAAATTTGTTAAAAACACACATTTCCTTTAATGCCTCTATCACTTTTCTCTTGGGTTGCTCATAGCAGTATCCAGGAGATTAATCATTAATTTCTGGAGACTTTTGGATGAGCCTGAAGGTTGGAAACCCTTGAGCTATGTCACCTGCTGCAGCACCAACTTCAACTCCTCCTTTCCTTCACCCTCTATTCCACACATGACAGCTTCTCCTCCAGCTGTTTTCTTGCCCTCTAGAATTCTCCCTCAGCAAAACAGTCTGAAACATTTCTGTATACATAATGAGTATACACAATAGAAATGTAGGTCATTATTTCAGTATCTTGCCATGTTTTACTGTTTCTATATAATCCTATAGGAAATAAATCTGTTAGTTTTAGCATGTGCATATTTGTGTGATGCTGCAGCATTTCATAAATTTCAATCAAGGAAGGAGAACATAGTGAGTATCCAACATGATCTCCAGTGCTCGTTATCATGATTAAAGGGCACTTGTTAATCCTGGGCAAGGCTTTATGAGGAATGAGATTTTGGCTGATAGGAGACTAGAGTCACAATCTTCTGATTGGTGTTAATTCATTTATTTTAAAAGTCAGCATTTAGATAACGGTGAGGGTAAAATCTAGGTTTTGTTTGCTTTATGAAACTGGCTTTTTCTGTGAACACAAAAGTATTGGGAGAAAGCTTGAACTGTAACAAGCAATGTCACCCATGGCTTCAATCAGTAAAATATAAGCCACAGCTAATAGATACACAGTTTGTGAGATGTAAAGTTTTAGTTATTATTTAGCTTGGTGTTCAATATTCTCTATTAGGCATGCAGGTTGCATCTCTGCCTTGTGCTTAAGAACATTAGAAATAGGAGAAAGTGTAGGCCAAATGGCCCCTCAAGCTGTGCTTGTTCAGGCTAAGCTGAAGTACCAATGGAATTATTATTTGTTATGTTTTCCAAAAGGTCTGTACCTGTGTGTATAGCAGGGCAGGATAGTCAAGAAATTGAGGAATAAAATGAAAAAAATTGAAGTATTGTCTAGATACGCAAAGATAACAGCAACAAAACATATTTAATTCCTTTTGCAAGATGTCTCGTAAACTGAACATTTTTAGGATTGTTAAAGTAAAGAGGGTCAAGAATGAGTCATTTTGGTATGATTACATAATGACATTATACTAAGGCAAGATAAAGAAACAGCTCAGTTTCAAGTCATACTGACCTTAATTGAATGCTAAAAACATAAAAGTATTGAAAAAGTAATTTAGCCTAAAACTGGCTCAATCCAACTGACCATGTGGAATTCAGCATATCATGAAGTCGACCTAGTTTACTTAATGCTAAAACAGAACATGCTGGAAATACTCAGCAGGTCAGGCAGCACCTGAGGAGAGAGAAACAGAGTTAAAGTTTCAGGCCGATGACTTTTTGTCAGAACTAGAAGAAGTTAGAGTTGTAACAGGTTTTAAGCAAGTACAGAGGCAGGGAAAAGAGTGGGAAGAAGAAAGAACAAAAGGGAAAGTCTGTGATAGAGTGAAGGGCAGGAAAGATTAAATGACAAAAGGTTTGATGGTGCAGGCCAAAGGGAGTGGTAATGAGACAAGTAGAGAAACTAAAGGTGGGTCTAGAGGAGGTGTAAATGACAACAGCAAAACCATAATCAGTACTGATGTTTGAAAAAAATGGGGGCAGTGGTTATGATCTGAAACTGTTGAACTCAATGTTGAGTCTGAAAGCTGGTAAGTGCCAAATCGGAAGTTGATGTGCTGTCCCTCGAGCATCGTTAGAACAGTGTAGGAGGCTGAGGACAGGAAGGTCAGAGTGGGCGAGGGGCAGAAAATTAAAATGGCAAGCGACTGGAAGCTCACGGTCATGCTTGTGGACTGAACGGAGGGGTTCAGCAAAGTGATCACCCAATCTGCATTCGGTCTCCCCACTGTAGAGGAGACAACATCGAGAGCAGCAAATAGAGTATATAACATTGAAAGAAGTACAAGTAAATCATTGTTTTAGCTGGAAGGAATGTTTGTATCTTGCAATGCTCGCAAACTACTGGGGGAGGGTAAAATAATTGACAAGCATCATACTCTATTAATTCTCCCTCACAATATTTTATAGCGTTCATAATAGTTTAAATGTAAATGTCACCTTTAACAAAGTAAAAGTTGACCAGCATCACTGATTTTGACAGATCATAAAATGTATTAGTAGTTGGGGAAGGATAATAGAAACTATTATTTTCACACGTGTATCATTTTTACTTTTATTGAAGTATCATCAATAAAATATGGCCTTTAGGAGAGGAAACCTGCCATCCTTACTGTCTGGCCTATGCATGACTCCACTCCCCCACCAATGTGGTTGATGCATAACTATCCCCTGAAATGGCCCAGCAAGCCATTGAATTGCATCAGACCACTGCAAAAAAAACCAGCAACAACTCTGAAAGATAAAACATCCAAAAAAGCAGCATTCCTTCAGTAAAACACTGACGTGTCAGCCTAGATAGTCTTCTCATATACTGGAATGGCATTTCAACACATCATCTGACATTTGCCTCTCTATGACTCTATGACATGATGGTAAGAAAGTTACCAAATGAGCCAAGCTGCAGTAAGGCCTGGTCTTTCTTTAACAAGTGGCATTAAATGGACACTAATTGTAGAGCAAGGCTTGTCAATTCCTTACAAATGAGTTGAAAATAAAACAAATCTCTCATTGCAGCAGAAATATGAAACTACCCAAAGATCTGCACCTTTCATTTCTTTTTCGATTACAGTGTAATCTTTTTTTAAGAGGAAGTTGGAAAGGATGAAAATTTTCTATTGTTGTCTTGCAATGGATCATATTAAAAGGAAGTGACAAAGATAGAATAAATTTCAGGGACATTACAGATTTCAGAAAAGTTGATTAATACTTAAAAGGCTTAAGCTTTTAATGTAATCCTTAGTTATTAGCAAAAAAAGTTAATTTTAATTTCAAGTAGGTTTTGAATTGGTAGATTTCCCTGGGGTTATACTGTAATAATAATTAGAATGAAATATTAAATTGAATGTATAGATCCTTTAGAGTGCAGTCTTTCTTATCAGTTTTGTCCTTGTACCAGCACTACCCTGGAAATAGGGTCAGATTTAAGGGCCACTGGATGCTACAACATGCTTATTTCTATGTGGCAGAGATTTAAATAAATATTGGAGTTCTGCAGCAATTCACTGAGTTGGAAGAGGCAGAGATGTTGCTGGAAAGTGGGAAGGAGAAGGAAACAGAAGTACAGAGTGTGAGTAGAAGCACTGAAGAATTAAAAGACATGAAAGAAACAACGGGCTTGTGAATAGCTAAGGAAGGATCTGAGGAAAATAGGAGAAAATGGAAAACACAGCTCAGGTTTGAAATTGAAACAGCTTTAAAAACAAACAATGGCTGATCTTTCTCCTAGGCACTCCTGCAATCATCTGGTCTAATGTTGAATGTAGCAACTTTACAATTTAGCTATAATCCTCAATTTGCCCTGCACTTTTCCAATCGTAATAATACCTGAAATGTAGACAATCTTTTCTTTCCCTAGATGCTGATTGAACAGTTTTCTGTCTTTGTTTTGTAATAAAGAATGGGAGAGAAATTATTTAGCCCCTGAAAATGGGCATAGGGCTTGCAATATGTAATTATCCTTCACCCATTCAATGCAATGCAGGCAGCACAGAGCTACCCACACTGTTCATTGGCTGTATACATCAGCACGGGGCCTGATATTTTGAGTGGCTGATGCTATTTAAAGGCAGCCTGCATCTCTTAAAGGCGGGGTATATTGTGGCTACAACAAGTGGTGGGAGTTTACTCAAAATTGAACCTGTACTGTGATACTTTGTGCAATGACTGAACATACGCGATAGTGTGCACCGAGGTTTTCAGACAATGCACTGGAAGCCTCAGTGGGAGAGGCAGAAAGGAGGAGAGCTGTCCTATCTCCACAGTGGGAGGGGCACAGGAGGCCCTCCAGACACACGCTCAGGAGGTACTGGGAAGAAATAGCAGTGGATGACAATGCCAGGAGTGTTGCTTGTCAAACATGGATGCAGTGCAGGAATAAGTTTAATGATCTCACATGAGTCATCAAGGTGAGTGATTTAATCTTCAAATGGCAATTACACTGGTCTCATTCACCACCCCCACTTACCTACTCGCAACCTGTATCAATCAGGACTCAATACTAACATTCATGTGCTTTACCTCACTCCTATGCACTGAGCACTTTTGCGAGTCTCAGAGGTCAAACACACTGGCAGCTATTCAACCATGACAGTCACATCACCCAAATATATTGCAAGAACTCACTGACATCATTTCCTCTTTCTTGCAGGAAAAAGTGGTGCATAACAGCAAACAGCAGCAAAGAACTGGAGAAGAACAAGCGAACCCCCCAGGGAGAAGACAGTGCTGGCCATCATGGGAAGGGACATTGTTGATCCATTGGCCTCTGGCAGTGTTGCAGTGATTAATGATGAGGTTTTCCACATTCTTAATCCTCCTTCTCTTATCCCACTTTTGCCTCATCCGCCAATCTCTTCTGAGTGGGAGGAAGCAGAGGGTGGAAGCAGACACTTCTTACTTCTTCCTCTCCCCATTCTACAATCCAATCCTTGTCCCTTTTTCATCTCAGCTGCTCAAGAACTGGAATTTGCCCGAACAGTGGAGGAAGAGCAAGAAGACAGTGAAGATAAACATAGAGTCATAGAGTCAATACAGCACAGAAGGAGGCCAGTCAGCCCATCGAGTCCATGCCAGCCCTCCACAAAGCTATGCAGTCAGTCCCACTGCCCGGCTGGATCCCCGTAGCCCTGCAAGTCTATTTTTCTCAGGTGGCCATCCAACTTCCTCTTGAAGTCATTGATCGTCTTCACTTTCACCACACTTGTGGGCAGCGAGTTTCAGGTCATTACCACCCACTGCATAAAAAAAGTGCTTCCATATATTCCCCCGCATCCTTTGCGCAAAATTTTAAATCGTGTCCCCTCGTCCTTGTACCATTTGTTAATGGGAAAATATTTTCCTTGTCTTAGCCTGTCATAATCTTGTATACGTCCATTAAATCTCCCCTCAATCTCTTTTGTTCCAAGGAGAACAAACCCTGCTTTTCCAATCTAACCTTGTAACTAAAATTCTTCATCCCTGGAACCATTCTGGTAAATCTCCTCTCATACTCACATCTTTCCCGAAGTGTGATGATCAAAACTGGATGCAATACTCTAGTTGAGGCTTAACTAGAGCTCTATGAAGTTCAGCATAACTTCCCTGCTTTTGTACACAATGCCTCTATTTATGAATCCCAAGATCCCAAATGCATTACTAACCACTCTCTCAATATGTCCTGCCACCTTCAAAGATCGATGCACATGTACTCCCAGGTCCCTTTGTTCCTGCACACTCTTTAGAACATTACCATTAAGTATATATTGCCTCTCACTTTCGCAACTATCGCTCAATCTTGCACTCACAGCCACCAAGTCAGATGCCACTGTGCACATTTTAAACACTAGGGCTGGATTTTGTTCTTACCCTGGCATCGGGGTCCCGGGTGAGGTGGGTGCTGAAGATGCCTCCGGGAGAGGGCCACCATGCACCCCAACACTGGGAGGGCCCAGCCTAATATTGCGGCAGCAAGGCCTCTTGGCGGCTCCCCCACCACTCGGTGACAGGACCCCCATTTCAATATGTAAATAAATTTAAATGAATGAATAAATGATACTTACGTCACCGCCTGATGTCCCGCTGCAATCTACGGGCTGGTGGCCGGCACTCCCACACCTTTGGATCCCTGTCCAAGAAAAGGAGGCGCCACACTGGTGGGGAGGTGGGAGAAGGTAAGTTTTTCAATGCATGAGTGGGGAGAACGGGGTCAAAGTAACATCATGGTTGTAGGGGATGGTGGGAAGGGTTGGAGGGCAAAGTTCATGCAGTTTGGTGGGAGGAAGATCAGATGGACAAGGTGTTTTGGGGGGGGAGGGCAAATAATTAATTTAATTGTTATGGGGGGGTGGGAGGGGGCAGAAGAAAGGTCTTGATTTAATTTAATTCAATGTATCTTTAAATATTTAAATTTACCAATTGGGCTCAAAGCCCTTTAAAAATGGCGTCAGCGCCTGATCACAGGCAGCTGACACCATTGCCGGGGACGGACAGCCAGCCCTCTGCATGTGAATGGAGGGGTTGGGGGTGGGGGGGGGCGCCCCAGCTATTTAAATTAGCTGCTGCATGGAAGACTGTGGCGGCTCCGTGACATGCAGCTCACACAAGTGGGCCACCGTCTTATTTGCCCACCACTGACATCAGTGGCAGGAACAGAAGATTCAGCCCTAGGGTGGAGGAGGGGTCTCTACATGGTGCAATACCAGGCAGAAGATTGCAGGAGCCAGAGCTAGGGAGATGGATAGTGCAGGCTTGAGGGGCTGTGTGGTCTACTCCGGCTCCTATTTCTTATGTTCATGTATGCCAGCTCACTGGAGGGCAAGGTTGTGCAATAGTTCTGCTGCTGAGGACTCAAATGAGGAATTTAATGGACCAGGCTACAGCAGACACCTGTTGGGTGTACACACCCAAAGACTTGGTGCACTGGAAAGCTTACAGAAAGCCTGCAGTCAATGCCAAGGAGCATGGAGGAACCCAGCACGACTTGGAATTGGGCTTTGTGCAGAACTTGGAATGGATCATCCCAACATGGAACTGATGGTCACCTCCATCAGCACACCTGTGCAACCCAGCACGATGCAGTGTCTGATGGCTGATGTCTTAGCTTCCAACACAGCTTCCACCAATGGTCTGAGTGCTGCAGTGGAAGATCAAATTGCTGCCATCATGGCTCTGGATGCCATTGTTCAAAGGGGCATCCAGGGCATCATAGCAGTCCCGCAATCTGTTCTTCAGCAGATTACTAGGATTGCTGAGTTACTGCCCCAGGAGAGTGCCAGTGGCTCCATGAAGTACAAATTTGCTGTCCTCTCTCAGGATGACAGCATTCCTGCTCCCACCCCTGCCATTACACCTTTGCCCTTGCTGTTGCCTGTCAGCCAGCCAGCCAGCCCAGACTGCTGAAGCCCATGCCAAGACAGTGAAGTCCACAGCTCGGCCTTCTAGGCTCCGAGTTGCTCATCCTCCAAGACCAAGTCTCTTCCATTGAAAGTCAGCAGCCTTCCACCAGCCATGCTGCAACCACTGGGGTCGCACAGCATAGGAGCACTAGGACAGGCAAAGGCACATGAAAGACAGGCACAAAGGGAATGTGCAAGAGTGATTAGTTTACTTTTGTATGCACCATGGCATGATTTAATTTATAAATTTGGATTTCGGATGTGCATCTTCTGGTGGCTTTTGTTTTTGTGCTGTCAGAAAGAGGACTATGTGATGATCGGTGATATAGAGACAGTAGGCATGTGGGACTGTTGGTGAATGGGGAGATGTGGCTCAGGTTACTTGTATCGCTCACGAATTATTTGATCACATAGTGTCTGGAAAGAAAGGACATCTCTGTGTTGCATCCTTCCTTCCTCTTCCTGTTCCTCCATTTCCTGTTGCACATGCCCTCCTCTACTTCCTTCTCCTCCTCTTCCTCGAATTGCTGCTTGCACCTTCTCAACTGATAGGTGGTGGCAAGAGCTGTTTCCTCATAAAAGCTAAGTTAGATAGCATCCATCATACTGCCACAAATCTTGATATCCACACAGCTGAGTACACCAGGGCTTTTCCGGAGCAGTCTAGGCAGTGGAAGAAAAGTGACCTCCCTTATGCAGCAGTAAACTGCAAACTGTGAGATGTTGCGTATATCGAAAATAAAACTATAGAAAATTTATGCACAGAAGGAGGCCATTCAGCCAATCATGTCTGTGCTGGTCTGGAAGGAGCCAAATGCATAAAAGTTAAGTGCCACATTATTTTGACAGACACAGGCAATGCAGTCCTTGTCCTACTTTGAGATTACAGTTGTCACTGCAACAGTTGGCAGAATTCAGACACAACCTCTTTAGTGAAATGAAGATGTTTCATACATTGCTCCTCGCTGAAGTTTAGGTCAGAAAATTGCTCAGGGTAGATATGGTTTCCTGATAAGAGCCTTTACCTCCCTCCTCCTCCCTTCTTCTTTTAGCATCTTGTCCTGCTCTGCGAGACCTCTCTTCATTCTGTATGTCATGTTGAATTCTGAGAGGAAGCTTTGCGAGGCCACCCAAGTCTGGAAGCAACCTGTTTCAGTTCAAGATTTTAAATAACCAAAAAACTACTTCAACACCAGCCTGACCACTCCCTGTAGACTATTGAAACTTTAGATAAGTATAGGAAAATTCCAAAAGTACAAATAGAATTGCAACAGCAATCCCTTTAACTGGTGCTGATGGGAGATGTTAAATGCTTGTTCAGCTGTAGGAAGTTTAAGAGAGGACGTTTGCTGGAGGGTGGCATTTGAAAATCGCAGTGCTGGCATCGAACCAGCATTGCACACTGACTGATATCATAATCTACCTGCTCCGCATGCTGCTGGCAATCATTGTGTGCATGGACGCAAACTGCAGTACCAAGATGGCATCCGGCACACTTCCTATCAGAACTGTGCGTGCACATCTAGGAACCGATTTTTGATCTTTGGGAGGCTGATTAGCACCTCAGAAATGGCTGATGCAGAGCCTAATTTCTTCTCCTTGGTGTTTAAAGCAGTTGGCAAGAGTATGCAGAACAACCAGACTTTGGAATACATACTCTTGCTTTCTCCTTTTTCTCCTCAAAAGCTGGTAAAATAATACCAGTATTGTTTGACAAAATCTCCTAATGGATGCTGCTAATGATTTGATTTCGCAACCACAAAATCTCCGTCCACAAAATTACTTTAGTAGCTATGTTTGTTTTAATTGTAGGGGAAGCGAGGCAACAATCTGATGTTTGCTGACTTTGGGTTGGAAGTGCTGATCTAAGTAGGATGTGGTCTTACACAATTAACCTGAGTGATATAAGAGAGTGTGAGTTTATATTCTCACAGGATTTTCACTCGTCCTCATTGGTATTTGATCTTAAAGTGGCCTTGTTTTACATAGAATTACATAGAATCTACAGCACAGAAACAAGCCATTCAGCGCAACTGATCTACAGTTATGCGAAACACAAGCCTCCTCCCGCCCTTCTTCATCTCACCCTATCAGCATATACATCATCTCCTTACTCCCTCATATGCTTATCTAGCTTCCCCTTAAATGCACCTATGCTATTTGCCTCAACAAATCTTTGTGGTAGCAAGTTCCATATTCTTACCCGCCAACCGCAACACCCACCACCCCCACCCCTGCGGCCCCTTTGGGTAAAGAAGTTTCTCTTGAATTCCCTATTGGATTTATTGGTGACTATTTTATATGTATGGCCACTAGTTAAGGTCTCCCCCACAAGTGTAAGCATCTTCTCTACGTGCACCTTATCAAGCTCCTTCATAACTTTAAAGCACCTTTGTTAGGTCACCCCTCACCCCTCTCTTTTCTACAGAAAGCCTCAGCCTGTCCAGCCTTTCCTAATAAGTTTGCAGCACTTTATAACAAAGGTTTCAATGGGATATTGGTGTCAGGCAACCTCACCTTCTCTCCTCATCAAATAGAGGTTTGGACACATACTTCCCATGATTTACTAACCTTTAATTTTCATAGTCAGTCAATTGGGTGCTGTGCATTCCCAAATGCCCAATTTGTGCTGCCAACTGGTCAAAAGCCTGCACCAGTACATACGAACATATGAATTAGGAGCAGAAGTAGGCCATTCAGCTCTTTGAGCCTGCTCCATCATTCAATAAGGTCATGGCTGATCTGTTTGTGTCACGAATTCCACACTCCCATCTACTCCTGATAACCTTTGATTCCCTTGCCTAACAAGAATCTATCTATCTCCGCCTTAAAAATATTTAATGACCCCGCCTCCACCACCTTCTGAGGCAGAGAGTTCAGAGTAACACAGAATTGTTACATTACCCCTCAATTGTATTTATTTCCCCCCAACCACCAGTAGGTGTATCATGTACTGCTTTCCTGGTGCAGTATTATAGAATCATAGAGTGATACAGTGACAGGAGGAGGCCATTTGGCCAATTGTGCCTGTACTGTCTCTTTGAAGAAGCTATCCAATTAATCCCATTCTCCCTGCTCTTCCCCCATATCCCTGTAAATTTTTCCCCTTCAAGTATTTATTAATTAGTTGTGTCCCAGGGAATTTATGCCCATTGAGTTCAATTTGTTCCAAGGTTTCCTTTATCAGCGTCAACCAAGATATTGTTTTATTTATTATGTTTCTATGTATTGTTCTTCCCACTGTCCCTGAAAGCTATTGATTATGAGGTGAAGTTGCATTTTAGCCCTAGATTTCTCAACATTTTGAAAGTAGTTAAGTAGCTCTATGTAAACAACATAGTGAACACAAAAGATTCCATGGAACTACTCAATGAAAAGCAGGGTAGTTATCACTAGTGTCTCAGCCAAAATTTATCCCTCAACCAGCATCATTAAAATAAAAAGTATCTGGTCAATATTTCATTGCCATTGTAGGAGCTTGCAGTACACAAATTGGCTGCCACATTTGTTGCATTACAACTGTGACTACACTTCAAAAGTACATCATTCACTATTAAAGAGCTTTGGGAACTCCTGGGGTCTTGAAAGTTGCTTTATAAATGCATACACTCTTTTTCTTTTCTTTAATCTTAAGGGAACACGAATAAAGATGGTACCAATACATGACCATGTTAAAAAGATAGCTTTTCTTTTTGTGTAGTTACCTAGGCTTCAATGCTATTGTCCCCTACTCAGAACAAGTGAAGATGGAGGTCCCAAAGCATTTTTTTTCCTTATCAAGGCAACCATGACCACCCCAACCCCTGTACAATGTCGGTGTCAAAAACTCCAGAACAGTTATAGTATGGGCCAAGTACACAGTAAATCTCCCTCATAGTTACCCTAACAAAATCTATTGACTGCAACATCAGAAGAGTGTTCCCTGCCCTACCAGTATCACATTTTTGATTCTTCAAGCCAAACAGCCTTGTGGCCAGATCAATTTTGTCAATTACTGCCCAGTTGTTGGTACTGCTGGTTTGTTTGTGAGCCCAGGTCTTTGTGGTAACTACCATCAAACACTACCCAAATTCATTTTACAACAGATCCTTACCATTCAACCAGCAGAGAGAGAAGATTTGAGGCAAATAAGACAGATCCATTTAAGGGGAAGCTAGATAAATACATGAGCAAACCCAACCATTACAGGTAATGGATAGAAAATCATGAGGACCATAAATTGAGCGTGCTGGCCTCTGTACCCAAATTCCTGTGTTGCACTTCCATCACATGACGCTCTGTGTCAACTCTTTATCTCAGTGTGTTAACCAATTCAATGGTGTGATTCCATCCTTTGCGGCTTTTAGAGTTCACATGACCCATGCCAGTGCCAGTGGGCACCAACGCACTGGTCTTACATGTAGCTTGGGTTGGCCTTCAATACACATTCAGATTTGCCTTTCTCCTGCAAGTTATTGCAGCAATGACATACAAGTACGTCTGAAGAACATTGAATTGACAGTGTAATATTTAGTGAAATGTGAAACGGTCAAACGTTAATTACAATGTGTAGATTTATAAATGTGTTCCTTAAAAAATTGTATTTGAACTGCAAACTCTGTTATGTAGTCCCTTTATTTTTTATTTATTCTTTCATGGGACGTGGGCATTGCTGGCAAGGCCAGTATTTATTGCCCATCCCTAGTTAAGTAGAGATGTTTTTACGCTGCAACATGGGAAAAAAGCAATGTGCATCCAAGTTGTGAAATGAAATAAGGGGAAAGAATCTTGCTAAGAGTTACGGCGATGGAACTAGGGATTGAGACTGAGAGCAAACTGGAACCATAGCAAATACAGGTGAGAGAAAGAGCATATAAGGATTTCTGAGTGCAGGGAGTGGCATCAAGCTCTGGGTGCGGCCCAGACAGAGAGTGACAGCCCAAGAATGAGATCCTGGGCTGAATTAAGTGAGCTGTCGTTGGTCCCAGTGGAGGACCTGGAAGTGGGTGTCATCGCTGCCTGTGAGGCATTCAACTGGCTGACCATGATTACATGGCAGGCAGCCACCTTACGTAATGGAGATGCGGGGCCTATCCAATCGCGATGGGGCGGGCTCCAAGATGGTGAATGCAGTGTCGGATGACTGTAATGCAGCTACTGGTGCCATATTTAAATCGTTGTCAGCCCAGCTTGCAATGCTGACTTTTACTGAAATCAATGATTCTGGATTGCTGGTGGACCCAGTGAGCAACCGTTGGAATTCATAACCATCCCCCACCTCCACTGGAGAAGGATGTATGACTGTTGGCACACAGAAGCAGCGACTGGGCACTATGACAGAGGCAAGACATCAGGTGGCCCCACGATTTAGCGATGCCTCCCAGGAGATTCTCCTCCAGGCTGCAAGGGAAAGGCGGGAGGTCCTCTTCTTGCCATAGGATGGCAAGAAGAGGTCCTCCCGCCTTACCAAGCGAGCCTGGGTGGAGATTGCAGAGGAGGTCAGCAGCCATGGGTTCACTCCTCGGAACTGGGTCCAAGAGGAAGAGAGTCAATGACCTCTGTTCGGCCAAGGTGAGTGCTCCATACCTTTCTCCTCTTTGGGGCTTGCATGTGGCTACATGGGAGGCAGCACCACAAAAGCGATGGCATGGGGGGTTGGCATCGCCACATTTTGACAAATCTCGGCGACAGGCCACCTTCTTTCACAGCTCACCCCCAAGACATCCCCATAAAGCAGAAGTGAGGAGGAGCCACGTGGGAAACCCCAGCAGTAGAACTGTTCTCTTGCTCTTCCTATAAAGTCTTACTATGTTCCTCTTTCCACTTGCAGGACAAACAGGCTCATAACGACTGGGAGACCTGATGGAGGAATAACAGATATCCAGCTTCTTTCCATGGCTGAGGAGATGGCACTGGAGCTGGTGGGGGCCCAAGGCTGCCTCTCAATAGGGGATGGTGAGACTGGAGTCTCCGCACAAGACAGCGAGGATTGACTTCATTCAATATGGAAATGTGACTGGAAATACTATAGTTCGAGTACTTTAGATGGGTCAGTTTTGTCCAGTGTGTGCAAGAGGGTTTTCTGACACAATATGTAGACAGGCCAACCAGGGGCGATGCCACATTGGATTTGGTACTGGGTAATGAACCCGGCCAGGTGTTAGATTTAGATGTAGGTGAGCACTTTGGTGATAGTGATCACAATTCGGTTAGGGTTACCTTAGCGATGGGCAGGGACAGGTATATACCGCAGGGCAAGAATTATAGCTGGGGGAAAGGAAATTATGATGCGATTAGGCAAGATTTAGGATGCGTAGGATGGGGAAGGAAACTGCAGGGGATGGGAACAATCGAAATATGGAGCTTATTCAAGGAGCAGCTACTGCGTGTCCTTGATAAGTATGTACCTGTCAGGCAGGGAGGAAGTTGTCGAGCGAGGGAGCCGTGGTTTACTAAAGAAGTTGAAGCGCTTGTCAAGAGGAAGAAGAAGGCTTATGTTAGGATGAGACGTGAAGGCTCAGTTAGGGCGCTTGAGAGTTACAAGCTAGCCAGGAAGGATCTAAAGGGAGAGCTAAGAAGAGCAAGGAGAGGACACGAGAAGTCATTGGCGGATAGGATCAGGGAAAACCCTAAGGCTTTCTATAGGTATATCAGGAATAAAATAATGACTAGAGTTAGATTAGGGCCAATCAAGGATAGTAGTGGGAAGTTGTGTGTGGAATCAGAGGAGATAGGGGAAGTGTTAAATGAATATTTTTCGTCAGTATTTACAGTAGAGAAAGAAAATGTTGTCGAGGAGAATACTGAGATTCAGACTACTAGGCTAGATGGGATTGAGGTTCACAAGGAGGAGGTGTTAGCAATTTTGGAAAGTGTGAAAATAGATAAGTCCCCTGGGCCAGATGGGATTTATCCTAGGATTCTCTGGGAAGCTAGGGAGGAGATTGCAGAGCCTTTGTCCTTGATCTTTATGTCGTCATTGTCGACAGGAATAGTGCCGGAAGACTGGAGGATAGCAAATGTTGTCCCCTTGTTCAAGAGGGGGAGTAGAGACAGCCCTGGTAATTATAGACCTGTGAGCCTTACTTTGGTTGTGGGTAAAATGTTGGAAAAGGTTATAAGAGACAGGATTTATAATCATCTTGAAAAGAATAAGTTCATTAGCGATAGTCAGCACGGTTTTGTGAAGGGTAGGTCGTGCCTCACAAACCTTATTGAGTTTTTCGAGAAGGTGACCAAACAGGTGGATGAGGGTAAAGCAGTGGATGTGGTGTATATGGATTTCAGTAAGGCATTTGATAAGGTTCCCCACGGTAGGCTATTGCAGAAAATACGGAAGTATGGGGTTGAAGGTGATTTAGAGCTTTGGATCAGAAATTGGCTAGCTGAAAGAAGACAGAGGGTGGTGGTTGATGGCAAATGTTCATCCTGGAGTTTAGTTACTAGTGGTGTACCGCAAGGATCTGTTTTGGGGCCACTGCTGTTTGTCATTTTTATAAATGACCTGGAAGAGGGTGTAGAAGGGTGGGTTAGTAAATTTGCGGATGACACGAAGGTCGGTGGAGTTGTGGATAGTGCCGAAGGATGTTGTAGGGTACAGAGGGACATAGATAGGCTGCAGAGCTGGGCTGAGAGATGGCAAATGGAGTTTAATGCGTAAAAGTGTGAGGTGATTCACTTTGGAAGGAGTAACAGGAATGCAGAGTACTGGGTTAATGGGAAAATTCTTGGTAGTATAGATGAATAGAGAGATCTTGGTGTCCAGGTACATAAATCCCTGAAAGTTGCTACCCAGGTTAATAGGGCTGTTAAGAAGGCATATGGTGTGTTAGCTTTTATTAGTAGGGGGATCGAATTTCGGAGCCACGAGGTCATGCTGCAGCTGTACAAAACTCTGGTGAGACCGCACCTGGAGTATTGCGTGCAGTTCTGGTCACCGCATTATTGGAAGGATGTGGAAGCTTTGGAAAGGGTGCAGAGGAGATTTACTAGGATGTTGCCTGGTATGGAGGGATGGTCTTACGAGGAAAGGCTGAGGGACTTGAGGTTGTTTTCGTTGGAGAGAAGGAGGAGGAGAGGTGACTTAATAGAGACATGTAAGATAATCAGAGGGTTAGATAGGGTGGATAGTGAGAGTCTTTTTCCTCGGATGGTGATGGCAAACACGAGGGGACATAGCTTTAAGTTGAGGGGTGATAGATATAGGACAGATGTTAGAGGTAGTTTCTATACTCAGAGTAGTAGGGGCGTGGAACGCCCTGCCTGCAACAGTAGTAGACTCGCCAACTTTAAGGGCATTTAAGTGGTCATTGGATAGACATATGGATGAAAATGGAATAGTGTAGGTCAGATGGTTTCACAGGTCGGCGCAACATCGAGGGCCGAAGGGCCTGTACTGCGCTGTAATGTTCTAAAAAAAAAAATTATCCACCACACTTCTGGAGATTGATATCACGTATTTCTGGCATCACTAGATCTGCACAGTCTAACCCAGATGTTTGTGTTCTCTCATGTAGGTTGTTGTCTGCAGAAGGCTCCAGCTGAAAGGGGGGACAGCCGTCAACCTCTGAGGAGGAGCGCACCTTGCACCAGCACAGTAACGTTCAAGTCGGTGGCTAACCACTTGGCCTTGGATTCAGGATCACAAGCTGGTGAGAGCACTGCACACGCAAACGAGCAGCTGGCTGAGTAAGAGATAGCAGAGGCCACTGATAATCAGAGGACTGTGGGTGGCCAGGCCCATGCTGTGCTCCAGGCTGATGACAAGCCTCTTGTGTCAACAGCACAGAACATGCTGGTGTTGCAGAGACGTAAGGCAACATCTGGCAGAGCTGCCAGAGGCCATGCGCAGTCATGCACAGATGATGGAGGAGTCCATCCATGCCATGTGTGCTGCCATGTCTCAGATGTGAGCACGCATGACTTCCTCATCCGAGAGGTTGGCAACCCTCATGGAGAGCTAGATTCCATAAATGTGTGCAGACATGCACACCATCGCTTTGGTCATGAGCTCTACGCAGCACAAGGACAAGACCCCTGGAGTCTTCTCCAGGTCCTCGTTCTTCTCTGGTCAGCAGGGAGGTCAAGGGAGCCTTGAAAGGGAGGTGGAGAGGCTGACTTCAACAATTGGGTGCTCCCCTCAGGGCGCTCTGAGTGTACATAATGGCTCCTTAGCCCCTCCAACAATGAGCCCAGCTCCAGTAGCTGTAACAACTGAGGAGAGTACTGCACCTGTGCAGGATACCCTCAGGCAGCCGGGGACCCCCAGGCCTCAAGCAGCCAGATGACGACTGCCAAAGTCATCCCAAGCCAAGAAGCAGTCTGATCAGCAGCCTGACCGCAGTCCAGCTGCTAGACCAGGTGTCACACCTCGTAGAGGCACTCGGAAACATATTAAGAAATGAATCTAGACACACTTGGGAATGTATGGGCATTTTCCATTTGCTAGTTACATAGTTTAGTAAACCTTTGTCAAGTCATAGAATTCACATTACTTGCTGTGAAATGCTCATTCTTTCATGCTTGAATTGTGAGCTGCTGCCTTCACCCTTGCTGCCTCATTGGGCTGTCTTTGTAGGCACAGGCCATGTTTGGTCAGCATTTCAGCTGTGCCAGAGCGTGTGATGAAGCAGGGTGTTAGGTATGAAATCCAGATAGAAAGGAGGCGACAGACTGAATACATTGAGCTGAGTCTTTATTGAGTTCACTTTGAGAGGTCATCATGGTGGCTGGAAGCAGGTAACTATGAGGTTGTCTCTTGCCTCCCTTGTCCATCGCTTAATGTTCCTGGCCTCTGGTACAAGGGGTTCAAGATCCAGTGCTGCCTGCTCTTAACCCTCCTCCGCGTCCTCCTCGTCGGATGAGGAGTGATGTTCAATGATGTCCTCTTCATGCAAGAGCTCCCCCCTCTCTAGTGCTAGATTGTGCAGAGCATAGCAAACGACCACAATATGCAGGACCCTCGCTGGGGCATACTGCAGAGCGCCCCCAGATTGATCCAAGCAACAGAGTATCATCTTCAGTAGCCCAATGGCCTGATCGATGGTCGGTCTGGTGTAGCCATGGCAAATGATGTGCCTCTCCTCTGCTGCAGTGCGAGGGTTCCTCACAAGCGTCGGTAGTCATGTCTTCAATGGGTAGCCCTTGTTCAACAATTCAAATGGCAGTCCCATTGCACTGGAGCGGCAAAGCTGTCTTGCTGCTTTCCCACCACTGACTAAATCCGGAATTGACGTCACAATGTCAGATTTTTGGGCGGGAGCATCCGTCGTTATTCTCCAATCCCCCACGCTTCCACATTCCCACCCCTAATGGCCTCACTAAATTCTGCCCCCTTAGTGCAGATGTCAGCTAATGACGAGATCGCCAGCCTGAATGAATTACTCTGTTGAAACTCATTTATGTTTGAAAAGGACCAGTTCTAGTCCTCAAACTTAGGGTCAGTTTGACTATGGGCGATAGTTTAAAATGAGAGATAGCAGATCGACCGCACGTTATACATCTCTTCTGATTTTCATTTCCATTGACTTTGCAGCTCTAATGCCGTCCCTGTTCCTGTACACATTGATCTTTTGTTCCTGCACAAATGTACTGCAGCGATCACTTCCTCGATCTCTTCTCTATCTATAGCTGTTTGATTTTAGCTTGATAAAACACACCTAACATTGATGTTGATCATGCAGTTTTGAGGTTGTTAGCAGTTGGCAAAATAGTGGGTTTTCATAAAGCAGTGCCTCAGATGATGAATTTTAATGCAAGCTAACCCTCATACTAAAGCATCTGATGCATTGAGAGAACTAATATTCACTCTGCTTTTGGTATCAATCACATTGTAGCATACTTGATCATCTCCTCTGTCATTTGAATATATAATTGCAATGCATTACCTCAGTTAGATATTTCTGCACTGTTATTTATTTGCTGAATATAAATGTTCATGTTAAATAAATACCTTCAATAATAATAGGCAATGAAATTTATCCAGAAAAAATATTGTGCTGTCAGGCTAGATTTATTGTTATGTCAGCCAGTGGGATCCAACTGTGTGGCAGGACTTTTGCTCAGCCCAATTTAATGATTGAAACAATGAGAGACAGCTTCCTTTCTGCTGACCTACTTTACTGTAACTTCACCTTCGCCTACTCAGCTTGAAGATGGTCATTGTGGAATTGCAAGCAATCCAGATACCTTATAGCAGTTGTTTACTTTGAAAAGTATTTCATCATCATAGCTTAGTAGCTGAAGATATTTATATGAAGCCTTTTGGGATAGCTCATTATAGTATCGTGGAGTTAGGTGCACTGTCAACATTACGAAAGCAACAATATCTTGGTGGATGAAATTAAATGCAAAGCTTTTGATTTATTGGGAAAGAGGAATCCATAGATTTGTTGCATAACTGCTGTAAAAGTACACAGTATAATTTCAAACTGTAAAAGTGCCATTCTGTTGAGAATGTTTTGTAACATCTTGAACTGTTTGTAAATGGATGAAACAGTGTTTTATGTTCATCTGCAGGAAATCCTCTATAGGAGGAAAGATCGGTCAGCATTGACCAGTCTTTTTAGACTTCAAGAGATATAATAAAAAATGTACAATATGGTGGAGAGCATACTTACAGAGCTTAATTTTCCTGGCCTATTGGATATGGGCTGGGAGGCATCAGGGCTAACAATATGGTGGGAGAGGCCGTCGGGGGGGTGGGGAGCCCAATGTCTTCCCGCCGCCATGACATATTGCCAGCAGCAGGAACCTTAGCGGCAGCAGCCAATTAAATGGCCAGTTAAGGACCACTTCCTGCCCGCGTGGATCTTTTGTCTGCATCAGGAGAGCCCGCCGCTGTGTGGGGAAACCACCAGGTAAAACCCTGGCAGCCTCCCAGCAGGCTCCGAGGGGGACCCTCCTTGATAGCACCCACGGAGGGACCCCCCTGTTAGCAATGGCCGCCCCTGCAGCAACAGCATTGCCAGTGCACCACGACACCACCTCCCCCACATGATCGCTAGGGTCTGCCTGCCTGGTCCCAGCTTCCCCCAATCAAGGTCACCTCTCTTCGAGGGCATCCCGCCATTCTGGTGCCCTCTCCCTGGTGATGCAGCCTCAACAATGGCCACCACTAGCGTGGCGCTGCAGTTAATTAGCCACCATATGCTGCCCCAGGGTTCTGCCAAAGCAGGGTCACCTCCCGTTTTCATCCCTGGCAGTGGGACTTCCAGGTAGGCTGAAAATTTCAACCCACATTCTTCATATCTGCTCCAGATAGGCAAGGCCTCCTGCTGGGAGTGTGATTTCAAAAAATTGTCCTCCTTATAACAGCTGTAAGATTTTGTCCAAGTTTCCTCCTTCGATGTCTTCTGCTCTCGTAGGCAGTTAACTCCTCTTCCACCTGCAGTACTTCATTGATGGCGGCAGCAGCCAACAGCCACAAGTTGGTGAAACTGATACATAAATCCCCCCATCTTCTCATGGAGATCCAACATTAACTCTTATTTGGAGAGATGGAAAGAATAAATACCCTGCTTAAATGACAGTTAGAATTATAGTCTTACTGCACAGAAGGGTGTCATTCAGCCCATCATGCCTGTGCCAGCTCTTTGAAAGCGCTGTCCAATTTAGTCCCACACCCGAGCTTTCAGCTAACACTGAAAATTAGTGCTCTTCAAATACATGTCCACAGACAGCTAACAAAAAATAGGTCTTGCACTGGAATAAACTTCAGACAGTTATGCAAAAGGAGTTCAACAATTTCAGTATGTGTACCATACAGAATCACTTTGCCTTGTCATTAAATTCCATCATTGATCACCAGTAACACTGAAATAATTCATCAGCTGGAAAGAAAGCAGTGTGTTCACAAAAAGGAATATTGCAGATCAAACAAGTTGCAAAGCCTTTCAATTGGTTTTAATATGTACAGGACCTTTTTTTGATTGCAGAGCTGCAGTGCAGAAAAATAAGTGTTTACCATAATACTGCAAAAGCATGAAAACTCAGTTCTCCGTTATAAAGAACACAGCAACAAGTCTGGCATTGAAAGAAACCTTTGATTGTCATATGCCCATATGTATCTCCAATCAGCAGGGTATATCTCAGTGTGTTGTTAGGGTCCGAGAAGGCCTGTTCCCTTCATTTGTAATTTGATTAAGAACTCTGGAAGAAGTGTGCAGCTTGTTAATGCTGCTGACTCCAGATGCTATCTGGAGAGAACTTACTTGGATCATGTTGGGCAACTATATAAGTGTTCCATCAGGTACTAAGATAAGCTGTGCATTCCAGCAGGGGTTAGAGTCTTTTACTGTTGACTTATTGCAGTAATTACTCTGTGACATGGGGATCAATGCAAAGGTTAGAAAATTTAATTGTTTGTTATAAACAGTAAGGTAATACAAAACTGTTTAAATTTGCCTCTCCTATTTTTATGCTAAGCTGCCAAGTCAATGTATGTCCAAGTTTTCAAGTCCAAATTCTTAGGGCTATTTTATCAAGCCCTCGACGTTGAGCTCCATGGCAGGGGGAGGGGTCAAAGGATGGGACCAGCAGTGGTCCGCCACGGAGTACAACGCCGGGAGGGCCTGACCCGATCCTCCCGCTGGCGGCAAGGCTCCGTGGCAGCACTCTGCTAAGCGACGTGCATAAATTGAAATGAACTTACCTGCAATCTTCCAGGCCCGCCATGGTCTTTGGCACAGCGGCCGGCACTCCCGCACCTTCAATTCCCCGCCTGGGAAAAGCCGGCGTGACACTGGAAGGGAGGGGGGAGGAGTTAAGATTTTCGGTGTTGGGGGCGGTGGGGGCGGGTGAAATAAATGTAATGAGTGTAGGGGATAGTGGGAAGAGGTGCACTTTAAACTTTGTGCAGTCTCGGGGGGAAGGTCAGATTTAAAAGGTGTTTATTGGGAGTGGGAAAGGGGTGCTAGAAATTTATTTAATACATTTTTGGGGGGTGTATCTTTAAAAATTTAAATATGCCGGCAGGACAGGCAGCTGACACCATTGCCCGCCCCCTTCATGAGATTGGCGAGGGGGGTGGTGGGCAGTGCAGGCTGCCCTGGCTATTTAAATGAGCCGCCGCGCATGAGATCGCGGCGGCTCTTTGGCATGTGGCCCAAACGTGCAGGCCGCCATTGTTTGAGCTTGCCGCTCATCTGAAGTCTGGAGTTGAATATTACACTCTGCATCAAACCCTAACAGAGCCGAGCTCTAAACAAGAATGCTAATCTGGGAGTTTGTATCAAAGAAGGGGCCAATGGAATGTTTAATATTGCTGAAAATCAGAAGTTCTACATCAAAGGCCATGAGTGTGCTCAAAATCTTTTGTTTCCTATAAAAATACTTAAAATATGTACCCATCTACTCCACAGTTTTATAACTAAAATTTAAACATAATATTCTGGAACAAAACCATACTCAAAGGGGTGAATTTTACAGGCCCCCCCGTCGGGGGTCATGTGGAGGTCCGACACAGGCCTCAACACCGGGAAGGCCCAGTCCCATATTGCCGGTGGCGATGAAGCCTTCTGGCGGTCCTCCTGCCGCTCAGCAATGGGACCAATATTACCATATTTTTAAAAATGTAAATGAATGATTTAAATACTTACCCGCTCCCGCTGTCCATTCCATTGCCATATTGGTGGCGGCGGCCAGCACTCTCGCACTTTCGGATCTCCGTATCTGATGCGGAACACTGGTGGGAAGGGGGGAGCAGGAAAGTATTTCAGTGCTGGTGGGCCGGGGGGGGGGTGGGTGGGGAGCAGAGAAAAACTATTCTGATTGGTGAAGGAAATGGTGGGAAGGGGTTGAAGGTAAAAGTTAATTAACTTTGGGGGTGGAAGCTCAGGAACGCAAGGTAAGTACTTTGGGGGGGTGGTGAGTGAGAGGGCAAGGAATGAACTAAATGGATATTGGGGGGGGGTGACAGAAGGGATAGAAACATTTCTTTATTTTTTTACATTAAATCTAAACTTCATATTTCTTTAAAAATTGTAAGTAAATATAAGGGCTAGAAACCCTTTAAAAATGCTGTTAGTGCCTGCACAGTGACGCCGGGCGCTGTTGCCAGGGACGGTGCACTTGCCCTTCTCCATGTCATCAAGGGGAACAGTCCATTCGGCCATGTAAATGAGCTACCGCATATAAAATCGCGGTGACTCTGCAGAGTAAAGCCCGCGCATGTGGCCTACCATCTTTTACGGCGCGGTGGTGACATAAACCTCAGGCTAAAGTGTTGCTCTTTCAGTGGGTAGAGTGATGAATGGTGGATTAGAATAATGTAGTCATGTTTCTGCCTCAGTTCCTTTCAGTCATAGCAAGTACAAATTTACCTTTCCATGAACATTATTTGCCATGTAATATTTTATTTTTGGAGTGATTTTAGACATCAAAATAATTGACATTAGTGAAACAGCAAACAAAACATTTTCTATTTTTTGCACTTAGTGTCAGCATCAATCATTCTAAATTCAGTTGCAGCACAGGTAAGCTACACTGCACGCTCCCCCAATGTACTTGAACTAAAACTTTACTAATGCACAGGTGTAATAATTTACAGTCCCCACACCAGTCATCCATATAGCCTAAATGAGGAAGACTGTCAATGAACTCATACCCATTATGAATGAAATTTATTGCCAGTTATGGGCATCAGAGGTAAAACACAATGTAAAATTGATTTGAGTAGATATTTTGGTTTCTACATCACTATATACCTCCAAAAATAACATTTAAACATAATAAACACAAAAAATTAATAATTATATGGGAGGAAAAGCACAATTTATCCATCTCATATCAGACTCTAAATGCTTTCCAATTCCAGATCCATGAGTGCTTCCAAACTCGTTGAACTGCTCTAACTCCTAGATCTGAGCATGTCCAAGGTCTCCCAGATCATAGACTCCATCCAAGTATTACCAGATCTCAGTAACCCCATGTGCTCTTGCACTCCAAGCATTCTCACTAGTCAAATTCCTACGAGATTAAACCAGCATCTACTACCTCTGAAATCTTTGTTTCATACAGTTGTTTCAGCAACCACTTTAATTCCAATTATACAGCTGTCAAGGCATTAAATAAATAATTAATATCTCTGTGAAGTGCCTTGAGTTTTTATTTTTACATTACAGGTGTTATATAACAGCAAGTTTTTGTTTTTTCCAACAATTAGTCAACCTTACAAAAATTGTATTTGCTGAATAGCTTCTTTGTTTCCAATATTTCTGTGATTGAATCCAAGCTTTCAGACCACAGCTTTCTCATTGTATATTTTTTCATGTTAACACAAGTGGCACAAAGTGTTATACTATTGCAAAGTTGAGGTCAAATGAACTCCTTTTTTAACATAATCATGGTTTTGCTCTGCTGTCTCCAGAAACAGTGAAATTGGCCATCATATTTCTTAGTTCCTCTTCTTACATTTTTCATTCTTTATGTTACAGACGGGTGGGAAATGATAGGGATGGTTTCCCCTTTTTCCCTCTCAACTGACTGAAGACAGTGTTTTAAAAAAATGTTTTATCCCCTGAGCAGTTTAATCATCAACATCATCAGACAAATGACAGGTTTTCTTGTAAGTTTCAAAGAAAGATAAATGTTCATTACACAACACTGGAAAATGTACGCAACTTCACCCACTCCCATATGCACACAGATACACACACACATGAAAAGATAGTGATTAAAAGATAGCGTGCATTTATGTCTGATGGTTTAAAAGTGTCCTCTGAATAACTTGCATTTCTCTGGGGTGAAAACTTGAAATGGTACAGGCCTGTAATCTTTTCACTAAAGAAAGACTTGGGAGGTTTAGGAAGACAGATGTGCTGCTGCAGATTGCTTTTATTATATTCCAGCCAAAGGTCATTGGCGAAGTCCTGGTATGATTACTCAGGTAGGGAGTTCAAGACCACTTCCAGTCTCCGCTTACTTGTAGTTTAAAGATGGTGTTCTTAGTCAGGGTCCTGTCTCCTCGATGACATAGATGTATCTCTCTCCCTGTTCTTCCTGGCGTTGTCTACCCAGAATGTTTGTATTAAGCTCCTTATCAGAAACCTGGATTCTGTCTTTTTTTTTAATTCATTCAAGGGATATGGGTGTCGCTGGCCAGGCCAGTGTTTATTGCCCATACCTAATTGCCCTTGAGAAGGTGGTGGTGAGCTGCCTTCTTGAACCGCTGCAGTCCATGTGGGGTAGGTACACCCACAGTGCTGTTAGGAAGGGAGTTCCAGGATTTTGACCCAGCGACAGTGAAGGAACAGCGATATAGTTCCAAGTCAGGATGGTGTGTGACTTCGAGGGGAATTTGCAGGTGGTGGTGTTCCCATGCATTTGCTGCTCTTGTCCTTCTAGGTGGTAGAGGTCGTGGGTTTGAAAGGTGCTGTCTAAGGAGCCTTGGTGCATTGCTGCAGTGCATCTTGTAGATGGTACACACTGCTGCCACTGTGCATCGGTGGTGGAGGGAGTGAATGTTTGTGATTGGGGTACTAATCGAGCGGGCTGCTTTGTCCTGGATGGCATCGAGCTTCTTGAGTGTTGTTGGAGCTGCACCCATCCAGGCAAGTGGAGAGCATTCCATCACACTCCTGACTTCTGCCTTGTAGTTAGTGGACAGGCTTTGGTGAGTCAGGAGGTGAGTTACTCGCCACAGGATTCCTAGCTCTGACCCGCTCTTGTAGCCACGGTATTTATATGGCTACTGCAGTTCAGCTTCTGGTCAATAGCAACTCCCAGGATGTTGATAGTGGAGGATGCAGTGATCGTAATGCCATTAAATGTCAAGGAGAGATGGTTAGATTCTCTCTTGTTAGGAATGGTCATTACCGGGCACTTGAGTGGCGCAAATGTTACTTGCCACTTACTAGCCCAAGTCTGGATATTATCCAGGTCTTGCTGCATTTCTACACGGACTGCTTCAGTATCTGAGGAGTCGCGAATGGTGTTGAACATTGTGCAATCATCCCCACTTCTGACCTTTTGATTGAAGGAAGGTCATTGATGAAGCAGCTGAAGATGGTTGGGCCTAGGACACTACACTGAGGAACTCCTGGAGCTGAGATGATTGAACTCCAACAATCACAACCTTTGCGCTAAGCATGGCTCCAACCAGCAGAGAATTTTCCCCCTGATTTCCATTGACTCCAGTTTTCCTTGATGCCATACTCGGTCAAATGCTGCCTTGATATCAAGGGCAGTCACTCTCACCTCACCTCTTGAGTTCAGCTCTTTTGTCCATATTTGAACCAAGGCTGTAATGAGGTCTGGAACTGAGTGGCACTGGTGGAAACCAAACTGAGCGTCACTGAGCAGGTTATTGCTAAGCAAGTGCTGCTTGATGGCACTGTTGATGACACCTTCCTTCACTTTACTGATAATTGAGAGTAGACTGATGGGGCAGTAATTGGCTGGGTTGGACTTGTCCTGCGTTTTGTGTACAGGACATACCTGGGCAATTTTCCACATTGCAGGGGAGAGGCCAGTGTTGTAGCTGTACTGGAACAGCTTGGTTAGGGGCGCGGCAAGTTCTATTGCCAGAATATTCTCAAGGCCCATTGCCTTTGGAGTATCCAATGCCTTCAGTCGTTTCTTGATATCATGCAGAGTGAATCGAATTGGCTGAAGACTGGCATCTGTGATCCTGGGGACTTCAGGAGGAGGCCCTGATGGATCATCAACTCAGCACTTCTGGCTGAAGATTGTTGCAAATGCTTCACCTTATCTTTTGCACTGATGTGCTAGGCTCCCCCATCATTGAGGATGAGGATATTTGTGGAGTTACCTCCTCTTGTTAATTGTTTATTTGTCCACCACCATTCATGACTGGATGTGCCAGGACTGCACAGCTTAGATCTGATCTGTTGGTTATCGGATCGCTTAGCTTTGCGTATTACATGCCACTTATGCAGTTTGGCACACAGATAGTCCTGTGTTGTAGCTTCACCAGGTTGACACCTCATTTTGAGGTATGCCAGGTGCTGCTCCTGGCATGCCCTCCTACACTCTTCTTTGAAGCAGGGTTGGTTCCGCAGCTTGATGGTAATGGTAATGTGGGGAAATGCCGGGCCATGAGGTTACAGATTGTGGTTGAGTACAATTCTGCTGCTACTGATGGTCCACAGTGCCTCATGGATGCCCAGTTTTGCATTGCTAGATTTGTTCAAAATTTGTCCCATTTAGTACAGTGGTAGTGCCACACAACACGTTGGCAGATGTCCTCAATGTGAAGACGGGACTTCGTCTCCACAAGGACTATGCGATGGTCACTCCTACCAATACTGTCATGGACAGATGTATCTGCAGCAGGCAGATTGGTGAGGATGAGGTCAAGTATATTTTTCCCTCTTGTTGGTTCCCTCACCACCTGCCGCAGACCCAGTCAAGCAGCTATGTCCTTTAGGACTCAGCCAGCTTGGTCAGTGGTGGTGCTACTGAGACACTGGTGGTGGTGGACATTGAAGTCCCCCACCCAGAATACATTCAGTGCCCTTGCAACCTTCAGTACTTCCTCCAAGTGCTGTTCAACATGGAGGAGTACTGATTCATCAGCTGAGGGGGGGTTGCGATAGGTAATAATCAGCAGGAGATTTCCTTGCCCATGTTTGACCTGATGCCATGAGACTTCATGGGGTCCGGAGTCAATGTTGAGGACTCCCAGGGCAACTCCCTCCCAACTGTGCACCACTGTGCTGCCACCTCTGCTGGGTCTGTCCTACCAAAGGACAGGACATACCTGGGGATGGTGATGGCGATGTCTGGTACATTATTAGGTATGATTCGGTGAGGATGACTATATCAGGCTGTTGCTTGACTTGTCTGTGGGACAGCTCTCCCAACTTTGGCACAAGCCCCCAAATGTTAGTGTGTCGGACTTTGAAGGGTCGACGGGGCTGGGTCTGCTGTTGTCGTTCCCGTGTCTAGAGTTGAAGAGGTTGTAGGGCAGGAGGAGGTTACAGAGATAGAAAGGAATGAGGCCATGAAGGCAGTTAAATACAGGTGAAGAATTTTAAATTGGAGGAGTTGGAAGGCTGGAAGGAAATGTGGGTCAGTAAGGACAGTGTTGAGCTGTGAACAGGATAGGATATGGCAGAAGAGATTTGGATGAACCAAAGTTCACAGAGAGTGAATGATGGGAGGCTGGCAAGGAGAATATTAAAATAGTTAAGTCTGGAGGTAACAAAGGCCTGAATGAGGATTGCACTAAAAAGATTGGATAAGGTGGGAGAGAGACAAGTAAGGTTACAGAGATTTGTCGAGGTCTTTATGATGAAGAGGATATGGGATTGGAAGCTTAGCTAAGTATTGAATAGGCCAGCAGAGTTGGGCCCAGATTGGTCCAACCAGGGACAGTGGTTGGAGAGGGTAATGGAGTCGGTTTTAAGGGTATGGAGTTTATGATGTGTGCCAAACACGATGCCTTCAGTCTCCAACTTCCCTTTCCTCACAAAGTCCTTGTATATGTTGCTGCCTTTCAAAATAATGCTTATCACACCCAGTGGCGCAGTGGTTAGCATCGCAGCCTCACAGCTCCCGCGACCTGGGTTCGATTCTGGGTACTGCCTGTGGGGAGTTTGCAAGTTCTCCCTGTGACTGTGCGGGCTTTTGCCGGGTGCTCTGGTTTCCTCTCACAGCCAAAGACTTGCAGGTTGATATGTAAATTGGCCATTATAAATTGCCCCTAGTATAGGTAGGTGGTAGGGGAATTGTGGGGATGTGGTAGGAATATGGGATTAATGTAGGATTAGTATAAATGGGTGGTTGAGGGTCAGCACAGACTCGGTGGGCCGAAGGGCCTGTTTCAGTGTTGTATCTCTAAATAAATAAATAAACTCCATGCTTGAATCTCTCTGATCAGGTTTCTCTCCCTGCCACACGCCATTGGTCCCAGTCAATTTCACAAATTCCATTCTCTGTAATTATGATTATGGTGCATTATCACTCCTCATCCTATATGACCTCACTGCAGCCTTTGACACTGTTAAACAGTGAACCATTTACAATGCCAATTAGTATGTGGACCAGCTAGGGAAATTGCATAATTAGCAGCATGGTGGGAATTGAGACAAAGGAGCAACAGATGGGTCTCATGGACAAGATGAACTCAGAAAGCATGAAGGGAAATGGGAGAGAAAGTAGAGAAAGGTGTGGGTTCAGCGCTAGAGCAGGGGGAGCCTGGGGAGAGGTTTGGCTTGTTATGCAATGGGAATGGTGAGGAAACAGCAGAGACAGCTGAATTGATGGTCTCAATCTTAGTGACAAAGAAGTTCCTGAGCTCCTCACACTTGTTGTTAGAGGTAAAGGTCAAGGAGCCAGGGGAGAGGGGTTTAAGGAGATGGTTGGTCATGGAAAAAGGTTGGGAAGTATATCTTTGCTATCCAAAATAATCCTGGAATAATGGGCAGAAGAAAGTAAAGCCAAATAGGTTTGATCTGGTCTAGCCTGACCTGGTGATGGACAGTGAAACCAGCTGTCGCCAGTAATTGTTCTGTAATGGCTTTTTTAATTTAAAAAAATACAAAAACAAATAAGAAAAAACCTAAGAAAACATTGCATCAAAATAAATCTTTTAAAAGTCAAATAGTGTTGCATCATCAGTATGAATGAGACATCCACAGTTGTTCCGACCTGAGTGACCACACTAAACAGAAACACTATTCTAAGAGATTTCTATTGGTTTCTACCTGAATATAAAGAAATGGAAGTCAGTTCGGACTGCCAGACAGCACACTACGGGTACCTGAACTTTTACACAGAATTGATGCCTTATTTGGGAGCAGTTTGTACTCGCGGGCATGCACACGATACTGCCAGATAGACATGAGTACGACACCACGAACATTCGGAGTATGTTGCTCAATATGCGGAATCGACTGTGCATATAAGTTGTAGCAAATTCTGTATTGGGGGAGATCACCTGTGGGATGGTTAATGAAGTGATACAGCCTCCTGTGCGCATGCACTGTTGGTTTACCTCCCTTCAGTTTATCTTGCAGTTGGTCAGCTTCTGCTCAGTGTCGGTGAAGGAGGAGGGGAGAGCGTGGAAGCACAGCCATCTCTGTCGTGCAGCATCTTCCTCTGGTGCCGCCTTCTCAGGTAATCTGCACAAACGCGGTGGCTCAGCCCATGTTCTCGGAACATCTGAGCGTCCTTCAGTGCGGGAGGAATGGCAGGAAAGCCGCATGAAAGCCGCCGTCGTGCTCTTTGGGCCGTTTAACCCGACTGCTTTCAGCACCATTGCAAGTCCTCAGTCCGACAGACAGGGAAGGTAAAGCAAGTCCTGTTACTATCCACAGTGGTGGAGACAGATCTCTGATGGAGAGCCCAGTGGGCTGGGTTAGCCTCTTCTTTCATGCATGGGAGAACCGTAAGCATTTGCCTTCCCAGGATAGGAAACGGAGCCAGTTGCTTCGTCCTGTTTATTATAACTGACTTAGTACTTGCTGTATTTCTTAGTCTTTCCATTTTAACCGTTCAATCTTATTTTCACTAGCTAGATTGTCATTAACCATTATTAGTTAATTACGGGTCTGATTCATTAAACGTTGCCCTACTGTGGGAAAGGAGGGTGGAAGTAGTTATATTTCAAGGTCCCGGAAGGTAAAGCGAACGTCTGGATCATCAAATCCATGCAGGAATGGTGCTGGACTCGTGTTTCCACCCTAAATGTGTTTGCATGCTGGTCACAGGCGTTTGCGTTTTGGTTGTAAACCGTGAAAAACGAATGTTAACAGGACGTTCAAGGGCGGCCTCCAGCACATTAAAGTCGCAGCTGCTGACACAGGCGCCGCATTTGTGTTCATGAAGATGCTGGTGTTCAGCTGGACCATAGAAGATTACATGTCAGTGCGATACACATTTAGAACAGGAGAACTGAATCTAACTGCTTTCGTCTCAAGCTACATATTTAAAGGTGACATGTTGATGTTCACATGTTCAAAGATAGTATTTTATGTGCACACATGTCATTCAGTTCAATTACAAATCATTGTCATTAATTATTGGCAGTTTTGTAGATAGTTCTTCAACCGCTTCTTATAAAGTGGCTTTGATGATATACATATTCCAGGCCTTTTATTGGTAGAATTTAACAGTAGCTGCTGGTCCCATTACGTACGCACTTAGTAGTTTGGATTTTCTAAAGGATCCCAAAAGCAAGCAAACACAAATTGCTCGGCGAACCTGTAAATATATGATGTTGTGCTATCGACACCTATCCACCCTGAGACATCTACTCGGATGAAAATAATCAGTAGTGCAACATTGTTGAAGTTTGCAAATACCGTGGCTGAAGCTACCTTATTTCTGAACATTTTCTGGCTAACTGGTTTTAAGTCCAGCCTTCTGTATTAAGTACCGTTCTATTTCCTGCTTTGTATAATCTTCTTTCGTGCCTGCATTAATTGATGTGCTGGTCAACTACTGTTCTGCTGCCGCTTCGTGGTGCAGCGGAGATCTACAACATGCACATTTTGTTTTTGACACGATGACAGCCTCTGATGCCATTATATAGGCAGAAGGGAGAGTGACCAGGCGGAGATTAGTTGCATCATAGTGTATCTCTGATGTGTCCCCTGCCTCTAAATTTCGCTGCAAAATGTAAGGAAATGCAATAAAGCAAAAGCTGAATACGGCAGCTATTGGAAACCTGAAATAAAAACGGAATAAGGATGGAGATAACTCAGCAGGTCAGGCAACATCTGTGAAGAGAGAAACAGAGTTAACGTTTCTGATTTGATAACTTGTTCAGTTCTGACCAAACGTTAACTCTGTTTCTCTCTTCACAGATGCTGCCAGACCTACTGAGTATTTCCAACATTTTCTATTTTTATTTTGACATACTGTAATATTTGATTGAAACGTCTTGCCTTAAGTCAAAACATTGCAAGTGCGTGTGAGAGTGTTCCCTGTTAGCAGCCCCACCCAGTGTAAGGAACGAAAAAATCTAGTCGCTTCTTATAAAATAGCTGGCGCTTTAGTTATTTTTCTTTGTAAAGCTACATTTCGGCCCGTCATCTAAATGTCTATGACCGAAGATATTGAATCGAATCTGCGGTAATTCATCTCGGTATTTTAATCATTGAAATGGGCTATATTCATTTATTTCCATGAAATGTCCGCGTTACTATCAGTTAGTCACAATACTCACAACCACTTGATCAGTTGGCCAGTCTGACCTTTTTTGTACTCTACGCAGGAAATGGCATCAAAAAAAACATACAGAGAATTCACCAAAAATGAACAAGAACATTCTTCGGCATTCAATTATCGAAATCTCTGTAATTTAACTTGGGGGACCTGAATGTAATGATGCATGGAGAAATGGAGCCAAGAGCTGGCACAACAAGTACATCCCGAGAGAACCAATACCACGAAAAAATCTCCTGGAAATTATTCCACAGGGAATATTCTGCTGTGACACTGCCTGGGTTACATTTGTCACTGCAACAAGGAGCTCCGTGTTTGTTAAAGGGGCCAGCTGAGCAAGAACAGCCATTTCACACTGTGAATTTTCACTCGCTTTTACAACGTTCCCCACCCCCGCAATTTTAAGCACAGCCCTGCTTATCATTTATCCGCGTCCCTATTACCTGAGTAAAGCACTGTCCAAGCAGCACAGTTTGGCAGCATGAACAGAGTTGTTCTCTAGGGGATGCTGAAAATATCTCCAGGTGTAAACCAGTGGAAATAAAACTACTTTAGGTCGGAGCAGATCCAACAGTCAAAGCGGATTCAATCCGGTTCCATTATCCTTGCTGCACTCCTCCCGTCTATATTGTTGCCTTGATATTAATTCGTTCGGGCTTATTATATTCGCATTTATGAATACATTTCTCATTTGACTTAATGAAGTAAATGGTAACACACAACTCATCACAGTTAATATCGAATGGATTTGGAATAAATCGGCTTCTTTGCAAGTTAATCTTGCAGTGTCTTTGTAAAAACTTCCTCATGCAAATACTCTTGGAATTGGTCCTTTTTGCTATCAGACTACACTGAGTCATAAAAACTGCAACACGTTGGGTTTCCATTAGCACAGTTAAGGAAGGTGATGGAAATAGTTAGGTTTTAAGACTGTCATTACTAGAGGAACTAGTTTACTGCGAGTCTGACACAGGGATTCTTCCATGTCACAATGTCCGGCTTTTGTTACCTGATTTAACAGTGCGTGTGTAAATAAACACTTCGACAACGTGAAAGACAAAAAGACACTTTAACAGCATTTGCAATAAAACGTAAATTTTAGTAAGCCCCTGCTCCCCTCTTAGGAAGTAGTGGGCTTTAGTAGTTGCGAGGGATCCTCTGTGAATATTGAGACACTCCTTGAAATTCCCAGTGAATGATAAAACCAGATATCCCTGTAGTGCTTGAACAAGTTTACTACTGTCATTCGGGTTAGCTATCCGAAGTTCCATCATAAACAGTTCATTTTTAAAAGTTTTTTTCTCGTTTATGTGTCATGACTTTCTGTTATAATACGACAGCTCGTGGGCGACGTGGTGAGTAACCACTCCAGCTGTTAATGAGTGGCTTTTTTGCAGGTCTGTGGATAATGGACACAGCGTCCTGACATTTTTTTCTCATTCAAATGTAGGGGTGTACACAAAGATAGTGATTCCTGAAGCATTTATTTGCATAGTTCCGGTCAAATGAATGGCCAAGAATCCGAGCTGTCAGTTTTTTTAAAAAGCTATCTTGATGAATAATTAAGATTCATGGCAACATCAATGTCCAAAAGAGGGGATGAGAAAAAATAACTTTCAGTGGTAGTTTGGCGCTGCCAAAAAGCCAATAGAAAGTACATCATAGAGGAATGGAAGACTGACGGGGCCAGCATTATCTGTGGAACAAAGGGTCAAAATGAACTTCAAAACAGCGTTTACACGAATGAGCAGAGGGAGGAAAGAATTGGTTTTAAAAGCATCAGACAGCCACCTCAGGACATGATAACTTCTTTCCAGTATTCACGGAGAACAGGAGTTTTCATTTGATTCTGTTTAGGGATCCCCGCCAGTACTGGCGCACTCCTTGCAACCCCATACAAATATTGACCTACTCCTTGGGACCCTCTGTAAATATTGAAGGCGCCAAGTCCAGACAAGTCTTCTCCACAGCCAGTCTATTAGACAGATCAGAATTGACGTGGACAATACTTGTCATCTGTTGCCCTGAATATTTTTCTTTTAGTTCAAATTTCCGCCACAGATTTTTTTTAGTTACAGGAACACCTGGCACAGATATTGCGATGGTGATGACAGCTAAACTGTCAGCGTTCGCCGTCATTACTCCACCAAAGCTGACAGCAACTTCTGGAGTCCGCACATCCGCAGAATAATGCGGAAATCATGCTTGCTGGCACCATTGCTGCTGCAGCCCGGAGACGTCCACTTGACTTGGTACCAGATTTAAACTGCCATTGGGAAAGGGGGAAATTTCTGCCGCAGAGATTGCTAGATCTTTGTGGGCAGCTTTCTTCGAGGTAAGGGGAGAGTGCCCTTGCTTCACCGCTGACCGTAAAACCTCTGAAGAAAATATGTTTATTCATACAAAGTTTATCTTTGATGGTTCTATGATCACCAATTGGCCTACTGCTTTTTGGAACACTAAGTTCACTATGTTATTAATATTTCTATAACCCTCTACTGATTCAAATATAGGTCCTTTAAAGGTACCAAGCAACACGAATCAGCTGTCTTCTCCAGAAGTCTGTTCCAGCAAAGGGAATAGTTAACCAATGTATTTCTGGAGCCTATAGCTGTTTATAATTGGTTAGCCTAATTTCTATTTGGACTTTCTCCTGTTGCTACTATTTTAAGACCATTGCGGTAATTAAAATAAAATTCCCCTCTTATTGCAGCTCAGAGCAATCACAATACTTGTATGCAACATAAACACAGGCAGTACAGAAGATACATTTCACTTCTGTCAGGCAATAGGTAACGAATTATTCTAGCACTGATTGTTGGCACACGCTCTATTTGCAGGGTAGCTGAATTTTCTGCCAGTCACTAACAGTAATATCTGACTGACATTAATTTCTCAAATGGTTTTGTTATAAAATGGTGTTGAAAAATATGTCAGTGTTAATGTCCAGTTATTTATTATAGTTTCCATATCTTTGTATCAACCCAGCTGTTTATCATCTCATTCCTTTCCCTGTTTCCCAATCTGTGTGAATAATAAACCAGGGTTAATTAAATGTACTGTCATCAGGTGCTTTGAAGCATTGTGATTTTTGAAACATTCTATAATCCATAGTTGAATGAATTGTTGTCTTAATACATTCATGGAAGTGTTATAGCTTAATTATTGCTTTTAGAAATAGGCCAGTGGGATTTGTTGGTTCATACATCAGTTGGTGTGGCAAAAAAAGTTGCTTGCAAATATAAACTGAAAATGCAGTTCCACAGGTACAGTAATGACAAACAATACAAAGGTTTAACTTTTCTGTGAAATTTGCTGCAGGGAAGAGGTTCTGCTACAGGAAAATGGCATCTTCACCTATTAAGCCGACATACCCCTCGAAGAAGAGAGTGAAAATCCACCCAAACACAGTGACTGTGAAATACACGGCGCATTACCCACAGCCTGGAGAAGAGGACGACGAAGAGACATACCTAGACAGTGAAAATTATGCTGAAGACAACCCAAAGAAAAAACTTCTGGGTGACACTAAAAAACGAGGAAGAACATTCTTTGGGACAATTGATGTTTGTCAGAGTTTATCAGAAGAACAGAAAGATAAAGGGATGGAACAACAGACAGAAAATGCTGGACAAAGTGTCACCTCTGAGCCAAGAATTACCTGGGTAGCTCTATTTGGGGCTGCTTTGGCCCATGGTTGTGTTGCATTAATAACTCGACTTGCTGCTGATCGCTCCAAAGTGCCATCCCTGGAGCTTCTCTTTATTCGTTCTGTGCTGCAAATCTTCTCTGTTGTGGTTGTCTGTTATGGCAGTGAGCATCCTCTTGGACCCAAAGGATACAGGATGGGTCTGTTTCTTTATGGGGTGTGCAATGTCATCTCCATCACCTGCGCCTATACCTCCTTTGCAATTGTGCCCCCAAGCAACGGGACCATTATGTGGAGAGCCACCACTACAGTCTTCAGTGCCATTCTGGCCTTTCTACTAGTGGATGAACGCTTGGACTACACTGACATTGTCACAGTGGTCTGCAGTGTCTTTGGCCTTTGCCTGGTGATGATCCCCAATATCGTTGATGAGGATAATTCATTGGTGGGCTTTTGGAAGGAAGCCTTTGGCTATACCATGACAGTAATGGCTGGGTTGACCACAGCTCTGGCCATGATCATTTATAGAGCTATCAAAGAAAAGGTCAGCATGTGGACTGCCCTTTTCACCTTTGGATGGACAGGTACAGTTTGGGGTGCAGCCACAATGTTTATTCTACAAGAGCCTATTATACCATTGGATGGAGAAACCTGGGGGTATCTATTAGGGATCTGTATCTGTTCCACTGTGGCTTTCTTAGGCGTATATTATGCACTAAATCGATTCCACCCAGCGTTAGTTAGCACAGTTCAACACTTAGAAATTGTAGTGGCCATGATCCTCCAGTTGCTGGTCCTCCATATGTTTCCAACCGTGTACGACCTTATTGGTGGATCAATAATCATCTTCAGTGTCTTCGCACTGACTGCTTATAAGCTTTACTGGGTCAACCGTAATAGCAGGCAGGATTACCTGGAAATAACAAATTCCCCCGTCAAATGAATGTTAATGTCAAAAATAACTAAAAGATTAAATGCGAGCGAGCAGCTCGATGAATGTCAACCGTGCAATGTATTTTTGTACTGTGATGTCGAAAGATGGTCAGTTGCTGTTACGTTCTCTGAATGTTCTGTGGAATAAAATGTGCAGCAGACAATTCTGAAGTGTCTGTATTCATTAATGAAAAATAATCCAGTGCACATGCAAGGCTGATGGGATGATGAATGAGGTAATATGCTATCCATGTATAGCAATGTGGAGATTTTGCTTGGTAGATTGAAATGTTTACACAACCTTGTGTGGTTAATTTTTTCAATACTTCGATATCAAACATGGGTAAATAAGCAATATTAATTGAAAGCATCAAACATAATACTCCATGTATTTAATCTTTTACAGTAAGCCGAAATGGCTTTCCTTCTGAATAAGGTACTCATTACCTTGGGACAGCCATCTGATTAAAAATGAGTTTCTTAATGAAATGATACCAGATTAATGAGAATCTGGATGCTCATATTTATTTACATACTTTAATTTGGAATGAATATATGCATGGCAAGTGCTTAGGTCATAAGTTTGCTTATGGCAGTTATACGGCCACTTTTGCATACATAGCCACAAGTCAATAAGATCCACGAATAGGAGAGAGATAGGATCCATGATCTGGCTCTTAACCATTATAATGCTTTGTTCAAACTGCAGCATAAGTCAGGAGTCGTAGCATCTCTCAGCCTGCAGCACATCAGGACTCTCAGATCTGTGTAGGTAAATCTCATCATGGGAGAAGTGTTTTTTTCACCAGAGTCCAGGAATAATACTCTCCATCCCACTCTACAACATTTCAGTAAGCTTGCGGTGTGCATGAATTCTTGTAGGTGTGTATGTACATCAGCCAACCAACATCAATTGTTTGTGGATATCCAAAAGGGCATCAATGGCTTACAGAGGATAAAAAAGCAATCTAAGTATGGGAACAGCAGAATCCCAGCCTACACTGCCTGTTGGCATCAGAAGCCAAGAACTATTGCATAAAATAGTGATGTGTAGCAGTTTCTCAGTAACAGCACTCTTGCCTCTGATTCAGATGGTTGTCACGTAACACTCCAGAGTTTCAGCACATAACCTAGGCCGACACCTGAGTGCAGTACCGAGGGAATGCTGCACTGTCCGTGGTGCCGACTTTTAGATAAGACATTAAATCGAGGCCCCCTCTACCCACTAGATGGATATAAAAGATCACATAGCATTAGTTGAGTAAAAGCAGGAGCGTTCTCCTGATGTCCTGGCCAGCTTTTATCCTTCAACCAACCTGGCTAAAACAGATTATCTGGTCATTTAGCTCATTACCATTTTTAGAACCCCGCTGTGTGTAGTTTGACAGCCTCATTTCTCTACAATACAACAGTGACAACAGTTCATAAGGACTTCATTGGCTGTGAAATGCTTTGGGACATCTTGAGGTCATTAAAAGTGTTATATATATCCAGGTTCTCATTTAGCACATCCTTAGAGTGTCAGATCTGGTCTGATATCTTCCAAAAAGAAAATCTGTCCCTTTGAACTACATTTTCTGCAAATGCTAACTTAAGTGTTTCTTCTAGCCAGCTTCTTCTACCTCTCTCCCAAAGCCAATGACTCTTTAGTGGGGTTCTGTAAATGATAGCTATCCAAGTCTGAGCCTCAACAGTAAAGGTGAGCAGACTCCAAACATATAGATGTCACATCCAAGCCCAGTTTCGTTACCATCTGACATCCACACTTGCACTGCTAGCAAGATCACTGGTCAGCAATCAGGAACAATGCTCCCTCTCTCTAACCCAAATTACTGGGGCCAATTGTATTATCCTTATTGCCACCCAGGTCCCACAGACAGGGGATGGAAAACATAGCCTATGGAGAAGCAACTTAAGAAACAACATATGGATATAGAATAAAAACAAGAAATGCTGGAACCACTCAGCAGGTCTGGCAGCATCTGTGGAAAGAGAAGCAGAGTTAACGTTTCGGGTCAGTGACCCTTCTTCGGAAGGTCGAAGAAGTCCCGAAGAAGGGTCACTGACCCGAAACGTTAACTCTGCTTCTCTTTCCACAGATGCTGCCAGACCTACTGAGTGGTTCCAGCATTTCTTGTTTTTATTTCAGATTTCCAGCATCCGCAGTATTTTGCTTTTATTGTATGGATATAGAAAGTTGATTATCAACCTAATCTTCCATTAAGTATGTACTATGTTATTTCCTTGTTTCCCTCATAAATTGAGGCTGGGGAATAATAATCCCCAGCTATCTTAATTCCAAGTAACATGAATTTAACAACAACAACTAGTTTATACTTAACTGTAGAGGGCGTTTCAATAACAGTCCAAAGTTGATGACTCTCCACGCTGACACTGGATTAAGTTGTGATCTAAATATATGTTTTTAATAATATTTTACCAAATACTGACATTGAAGTTTTTACATTTGTGATGTAGGCATTCAGACAACTGACTCCGATCAGATTCTAATGTTATTTCTAGGAAATCCAATTGGTTGATTGTAACGACTGTAGTTACATCAGTCAAAACATCTTCACATAATTTCCATTTAAGATTAAGAAAACAAATCACTGAGTTTTAATCAAAGATGTTACTTTAGCTTTTTTTTTACCAGTTTACCAGAAAATTAATAGTCTGAATGTAATGACAACTAGGAAATGCTCCCATGATGGCTCTTTAAGTTGACCCTGTGAGTAGCTGAGCCAAACAGACCAGGAAGGAGCTACGTTTGATCACTGCTTTGTTCTGGGTTTGCTGAGTGCACTGGTACAATTGGCCGCAATGACCCAGGGCTAGAGATGGGAAATTCCTCCATTGTTCCTGCTCCTGACTGGAAGTGTACACGTGTGGACATCAGTCTCCCTGTCATGCCTTCTGCAAGTAACTAGATGATTAACTTACTTTGTTGAGGCTCCCGTGTGTGTAATGTCCACTCAGGCAACATACCTTGGAACCATACCCTCGGCCATGTTAATGTCCCAGGAAAGGAGGGGAGAAAATTAGTGAAATGAATCCTTTGAACCTTTTCCTAGGCCACTATTCCATTCATCATGGGGGGACCAAAATTGAATGCAGTATTCCAGAAGCAGTCTAACCACTGACCTATATAATGGCTTTACAGATAACATATGCTTCATATGATCTCTAGAACTCTTTCGATTGCCTGAGGGGGTCAGAGAGGAATTTTCCAGGGTATTTTTTCCCTTATTGGTGCTGGAGTTTTCTATGGCTTTTTTTTGCCACTCCCAAAAGATTATGTGGTTCCTGGGGCAGGAGGTAAGGAACTGTCTAGTCATGATACTGCAGACATCATGAGTGTAGGGTGGGCTTGCTGGACTTTCTGGTCTTTTCCTATCTGTCATTTTTGTATTTTCATAAGGAAACAAAAAATAAATGTAAAAGACAGTGAACATTCTGTTTAAAGCAACTTAGCTTCATGCAATTCATTATAATCTCTGGTTATTTGATATAATTGTGTAGGTAATCCTAGAGAATGCATTATATGTGCTCAGATGTACAAACGCATATCTGTTTATTATACCTTGCTATCTTTCTCTCATTTTTTTCTGAGTTTGATTTCCCCTTGATATATTTTACACTTTTTCATGTTTTATTCATCTTAATTAATGTATGAAAAGAAAGGATGAAAAAGAGCTGCTGTTGCTGCAGAATCTATCGTCAGAAATTGATCAACCTTGTGTTTCTCACTCACACTTAACAAACATAAAACTGAGTAGTGATGACATGTTGCAGCATAGAGTGGGTAATGGATTCTGTATCATATCATATCTTGACTTCAGCTTAGCTTGGATGGTGCAACTTGGAGGCAATGCTTTTTCCCTGAGCAAAAGAATATCGGTTAATCAATGACAACAAAGTTACATATTTATCAAGTCCTGGAGATCCGTTGCAAGTTTTCCTGCTCTCAATGACAGGGAATAGAGTGGTTCAAGAGATGAAGTAAAGGGATGGCAGAAAATAACACCCAAAATTGGACAAGGAGAATAAAATCATAGATGACTAACTTCAAAAATGCCGTTTTTTCTTCTTCCAAAAGATAGTGTATTAAATTTGATAACACAATGTTTAAACAAACTGCAGTGTATATTCAAAGCATTCTGAACTAGTTATGTGTAGCACACCATAGCTTTAAAGGGAAGTCTCATCGGTAAAGCACTGCCATCTTTCCTGGAAAATTAAGTTCCAGGTGGGAACCTCAAACTCCAAATTTCTGCAATCATCTTAAATTTAGCATCTGCATCTTTGGCTCAGCATGGCCCCTTGACATAGGTATAAACATTTGAGTCTGTCTCTTTTGATGGCTCAAGTTATTTATCAAGTGGGTAGCTAAGCTGTAAAGACTAGGATGATCCCAAGTTGGATACCCAGTCTGTGCTCAGTTTGCTGATGGGCGATGATAAGAACACAGCTATTGAATTCAGTGTCCCTGGGTTACGGAATGGAAAATCGGCCAGGGCTCCTGCTCCTGATTGTAATTGACTCCCACTGTAATTGCATGTTTTGGGCATAAATGGGATCAGGCTGCCTGTGATACTCTCCATGCTAAAATATCCAAGCAATGTTCATTTTCCAGGCTGACGCATGGATAATCCATCTAAGAGAGCTACCAGAGGGCAAGTAGTTTCTGCAGGGATATACCCAAGCAAGCAGTCATTGCCTTCAGGACAGAAGGGGAGGGGAGAACATTGACAGAAAAATAGATTTAAAAAAAATGATGTTCTGGATGCTAGTTAATTTTGAACACTGGGCAGATACAGGATTCCAAAACCTTACTTTTGGATAGAATCAATTTGAATAGTTTCTATCATGTTAATAATTGCTTTCAATAAATGGCACAGAGAATTTATATTACACTGGGTTGGAAAGTGTTCAACAATTTAATAATTAGATTTCCTTTAATATAACATTCTATGTCAATGTTTGCTATGATTGTGCCATTTTATCTGCAAGTGTTTTCCTCTGTAATAAATAAACCAATTATTTGGATGGGTTTATGGGGACAATGTTCATAACTCACTTTGTTACTCACTCATTACGAGGTTTCCGCTTCTGTAGAATATTTAGAAATTCTACTGTAATGAACTGTAAAGAAGGAAGTTTAACTTCCTCCACCAGGTAGAAACCTGGTAGAACTGGAATTACTATCCGACCAGTACACTTACCACTCATGTTCTGCCCCTCGACTGTTTTAACACTACTGTCACTGTTTTCTTGAACAGTTGAGACTCCTACCTGTGCCTCATAAATGTATGTACATTGTGGTCCTATCAGATGGATAGGATACAAATTCAGCAAAATCTGGCAGACATACCCCACCATGTAAGTGTAAAACCCCTCCTTATTGGGCTTGGATGAGCAAGCGTGCTCCACCAGTTGCATAGAGAAAGTTTTGGGACTTTGCCGCTACAGGTTCCTCCCTCCTGACCCAGGAAATCTTCTTGAATCCTCCAATATGACTTAACCGACTAATGGCTTGGCAGCCTCTGGACCGTCTGATCTTTGTAGGCCCAAATTTAACAAGCTGCCTCTGGACACCCATTTCAGAAGACAGCTGGCTGCCAGGTTATTATAGAGGCCTAGCCATTAAAATGGACTAGGGCTCCCACTGCACCTGTGTCCTGAATGAATGAAAGTCTGTTTTATCTTACCCATACATCTCAATAATTTATTAGAGTAAAAGCGCCTTAGTTATGCCTTTTATTATCTTTTGCTTTCATTCACAACTTTTGATATTGGTTATCAGATAGGAAAGGTGAAACATTTTGAAGTGCAACTAATAGAGCTCACAATATGCACATTCTCAACTTCCTAATGTGCTTACAGGGACTAATAACCAATTTGGTACTTTGGAATTGACAGATTGAAAAATGTGGACAAACGCAAAATACTGAGGATGCTGGAAATCTAAAATAGAAAAAGAAAATGCTGGAAATACTTAGTAAGCGAGGATGCATCTGTGGAGAGAAAAACAGAGTTAACAAGGTGTGCATTTACTGCCAACAAAATCAATCAGATAATTTGAAATAAGAGAAATATCAATATTGTCAGTGGCTTAGTAATGCATTGAATGGAAGAATCGGACAGGGGAAAAAAGGATGTATTTTTCTTTAAAAAACTAATGACCCAAAATCAGCTGTGCCAATGGACTGTCCAATTTTCCAACACAATTGACTTGCATTTAGTCCTGTTCCCTCTCTGACATTTATCATACCTTTCACTACTGCCAGTCTCAGATACCACAGATATCATCAGATTTCTTGAGAGAGCAACAGAGTTAATGTTTCAGGTCAGTGACCCTTCTTCAGAACTGGCATTTCCTTTGCCATTTCCACCACCTTCAGCGTGATGCCACTACCAAATGCATCTTCCCCTCCCTTCCCCTGTCAGCATTCCGAAGGGATCGTTCCCTCCATGACACCCTGGTCCACTTCTCCATTACCCCCACCACCTCGTCCCCTTCCCATGGCACCTTCCCCTGCAATCGCAGGAGGTGTAATACTTGTCCATTTACCTTCTCTCTCCTCACTATCCCAGGCCCAAAACACTCCTTTCAGGTGAAGCAGCGATTTACCTGTATTTCTTTCAATATAGTATACTGTATTCGCTGCTCACAATGTGGTCTCCTCTACACTGGGGAGACCAAACGCAGACTGGGTGACCGCTTTGCGGAATACCTCCGCTCAGTCCGCAAGCAGGACCCCAAGCTTCCGGTTGCTTGCCATTTCAACACTCCCCCCTGCTCTCATGCTTACATCTCTGTCCTGGGATTGCTGCAGTGTTCCAGTGAACATCAACGCAAGCTCGAGGAACAGCATCTCATTTTACTGATTAGGCACACTACAGCCTGCCGGACTGAACACTGAGTTCAATAATTTCAGAGCATGACGGGCCCCCATTTTACTTTTATTTTTAGTTATTTTTTTCTTTTTCCTTTTTTATATATATTTTTGTGTTTATTTTATTTTATTTCATCTTAGTTTGTTCAGTTTGCTTACCCACTGTTTTTTTTTCATGTTTGTACTTGCGGCTGTTCAATGTTCAGTCTGTTAACACCCTATCTGTACGAATGCTTTGTCTTTCAACACACCATTAACATATTGTTTGCCTTTTCTCCATGACCTTCTGGTCAGCTATTCTGTGACCTTGTCCTATCTACACCTTCTCCTTTGTTATCTCTTACCCCACCCCCATTTTACTTGCTTATAACCTTTCACATTTCTTATATTTGCCAGTTCTGAAGAAGGGTCACTGACCTGAAACGTTAACTCTGCTTCTCTCCCCACAGATACTGCCAGACTTGCTGCATATTTCCAGCATTTCTTGTTTCACTATGCTAATGAAGTCTTGAAGCAAGGGATAACCAGAGATTGAGTCCATGCTCCACTTAGACCCCATGTGAGCTGCGCCAAATGGAGAAGTGCCAAGCATAGGTTGTAGTACTTTGCTTGCAAAGGGAGGGAAATTCAGAAGTGGACAGCAATCAGTTAGGTGCAAGTACCGCATGGTAGCATGCTGAAGAGCATTGATAGTGGTTTGGGAGGAGGCCAAATGCAGGGGTGGATTAATGCATGGGCCTATGGTTCCCATGGGCAGGGGCTGAAGACAAATATAGGGCCCCTGGTAAAACTTAGCATAAGGTAGAAATACTACATATAAACACTGCATCGTTTTTGTTTAAGCATCGTACATTGTGATATGATTTGCTTTATTATTAGTGCACTGTGTGAACATTCTGCAGGCCTGTTTCTTAATACATATTGCTACACATTTGTGTCTTTACGTTTTGAGATGGTGGGGGGAGTCCTTGTGCAAGGGTGCAGAGGATCCCTGAATGTCCTTGGTGCCCAATCTGGCACTGCTCAAATGCCCATATACTCAGCTGCAGAGGTGTTCAGGCCAGCGTGCAAAAGATGAGCCATAATTTGAAAAGAAATACAACTTGGGGCAGTGTTAGGAGAAGGTAGTATAATGGTAATGTTACTGCTCTAGTAATTCAAAGGCCCTGACGAATGCTCTGGAAATATGAGTTCAAATCCCACAATGGCAGCTGGTGGAACTTAAATTCAATTAATTAATCAATCTGGAATTAAAAGCTACTCTCAGTAATGGTGACCATGAAGCAACTGGATTGTTGTAAATACCCATCTGATTCACTAATGCCCTTTAGGGAAGAAAATCTGCTAGCCTACATGTGACTCCAGAGCCACAGCAATGTGGTTGACTCATAACTGTCCTCTGAAATGGCCTCGCAAGCCAGTCAGTTGTATCGAACTGCGACAGAAAGGTTAAAAAAGAATAATACTGGACTGACCACCCAGCATCGACCCAGGCACCAGAAACAACAATGGCACACCCTGCTCACTCAACCCTGCAAAGTCCTCCTTACTAACATCTGGGGACTTGTGTCAAAATTGGCAGAGCTGTCCCACAGACTAGTCAAGCAACAATAAAAACAAGAAATGCTGGAACCACTCAGCAGGTCTGGCAGCATCTGTGGAAAGAGAAGCAGAGTTAACGTTTCGGGTCAGTGACCCTTCTTCGGAACTAGCAAACATTAAAAATGTCACAGGTTATAAGCAAGTGAGGTAGGGGTGGGGCAAGAGATAACAAAGGAGAAGGTGCAGATTGGACAAGGCCACATAGCTGACCAAAAGGTCATGGAGCAAAGGCAAACAATATGTTAATGGTGTGTTGAAAGACAAAGCATTAGTACAGAATAGGTGTTAACGGACTGAATATTGAACAGCAGCAAGTGCAGACATGAAAAAAAACAGTGGGTAAGCAAACTGAACAAACTAAGATGAAATGAAATAAATGCAAGAAAAAGGTTGTAAAAAATGTAAAAAAAGAAGAAAAAAGAAAAAACAACAAAAAATGAAAGTAAAATGGGGGGCTGTCATGCTCTGAATTTATTGAACTCAATGTTCAGTCCAGCAGGCTGTAGTGTGCCTAATCTGTAGATGAGATGCTGTTCCTCGAGCTTGCGTTGATGTTCACTGGAACACTGCAGCAATCCCAGGACAGAGATGTGAGCATGAGAGCAGGGGGGAATGTTGAAATGGCAAGCAACCGGAAGCTCAGGGTCCTGCTTGCGGACCGAGCGGAGGTGTTCCGCAAAACGGTCACCCAGTCTGCGCTTGGTCTCCCCAATGTAGAGGAGACCACGTTGTGAGCAGCGAATACAGTATACTACATTGAAAGAAGTACAAGTAAATCCCTGCTTCACCTGAAAGGAGTGTTTGGGGCCTGAGATAGTGAGAAGAGGAGGTAAATGGGCAGGTATTACACCTCCTGAGATTGCAGGGGAAGGTGCCATGGGATGGGGACGAGGTGGTGGGGGTAATGGAGGAGTGGACCAGGGTGTCGTGGAGGGAACGATCCCTTCGGAATGCTGACAGGGGAAGGGAGGGGAAGATGCGTTTGGTAGTGGCATCACGCTGGAGGTGGCAGAAATGGCGGAGGATGATCCTTTGGATATGGAGGCTGATGGGGTGGAAAGTGAGGACAAGGGGAACCCTGTCACGGTTCTGGGAGGGAGGGGAAGGGTTGAGGGCAGAGGTACGGGTAATGGGCCGGACACGGTTGAGGGCCCTGTCAACAACAGTGGGGGGGGGAATCCTCGGTTGAGGAAAAAGGAGGTCATACCAGAAGCACCGTCATGGAAGGTAGCATCATCAGAGCAGATGCGTCGAAGACGGAGAAACTGGGAGAATGGAATGGAGTCCTTACAGGAGGTAGGGTGTGAAGAAGTGTAGTCGAGGTAGCTGTGGGAGTCGGTGGGCTTATAATGGATATTAGTAGACAACATATCCCCAGAAATGGAGACAGCGAAGTCGAAGAAGGGAAGGGAAGTGTCAGAGATGGACCATGTAAAGGTGAGAGAAGGGTGGAAATTGGAAGCAAAGGTGATAAAGTTTTCCAGTTCGGGGCGGGAGCACGAAACTGCACCGATACAGTCATCAATGTACCGGAAAAAGAGTTGGGGGAGGGGGCCTGAGTAGGACTGGAACAAAGAATGCTCGACATATCCCACAAAAAGACAGGCATAACTAGGACCCATGCGGGTACCCATAGCAACACCTTTTACTTGAAGGAAGTGCGTGGAGTTGAAGGAGAAGTTGTTCAATGTGAGAACAAGTTCAGCCAGGTGGAGGAGGGTGGTGGTGGATGGGGACTGGTTGGGCCTCTGTTCCAGGAAGAAGCGGAGAGCCCTCAAACCATCCTGGGATGGAGGTGTAGAGCGATTGGACGTCCATAGTGAAGAAGAGACGTTTGGGACCAGGAAACTGGAAATTGTCAAAATGACGTAGGGCGTCAGAAGAGTGATGGATGTAGGTGGGAAGTGACTGGACCAGCGGAGAAAAGATAGAGTCACGATAGGAAGAAATAAGTTCAGTGGGGCAGGAGCAGGCTGACACAATGGGTCTGCCGGGACAGTCCCGTTTGTGGATTTTGGGAAGGAGGTCGAAGCAGGCTGTCCGGGGTTGCGGGACTATGAGGTTGGAAGCTGTAGGGGGAAGATCTCCAGAGGAGATTAGGTCAGTGACAGTCCTTTGGACGGTGGCTTGATGTTCGGTGGTGGGGTCATGGTCCAGAGGGAGGTAGGAAGAAGTGTCTGTGAGTTGGCTTTGAGCTTCTGCAAGGTAGATGTCAGTACGCCATACAACAACAGCACCACCCTTGTCTGCAGGTTTGATGACCTAATCAATAAGTCATACTCTCCAAATCATACGTTACAGCCAATGTCCCAGAGTCCTTCATCACCATCCTTGCGTATGTCCTGTCCCTCTGGCTGGACAGACCCACCAGAGATGGCAGCACAGTCATATACAATTGGGAAGGAGTTCTCCTGGAACTCCTCAACATTGACTCGAGACCCCATGAAGTCTCATGGCATCAGGTCAAACATGGGCAAGAAAACGTCCTTCTGAATACCACTTATCACCCTCCCTCAGCGGATGAATCAATACTCCTCCATGTTGAACACCACTGGGCAGAAGCACTGACAGTAGTAAGCGCACAGGGCACAGAATATATTCTGGGTGGGGGACTTCAATGCCCATCACCAAGAGTGCATTGGTAGCAGCACTACTGCCCTAGCTGGCCGAGCCCTGAAGGACATAACTGCCAGACTGGGCCTGCAGCAGGTGTTGAGGAAACCAACAAGAGGGAAAAACCTGCTTGACTTCACCCTTCCCAATCTACCTATCATGGATGCGTCTGTCTGTGACAGTATTGGTAAGAGTGATGACCGCACAGCCCTTGTGGAGACGAAGTCCCTTCTTCACACTGAAGATACCCACTATCGTGTTGTGTGGCACTACCACCGTGCGAAATGGGATAGATTCAGAACTGATCTAGCAACTCAAAACTGGACATCCATGAGGCGCTGTGAGCCATTAGCAGCAGCAGAATTGTACTCAACCACAATCTGTAGCCTCATGGCCCAGCATATCCCTCAGTCTATCATTACCAACAAGCCGGGATCAATCCTGATTCAATGAGGAGTGCAGGAGAGCATGCCAGGAGCAACACCAGGAATACCTAAAAATGAAGGTGCCAAGCTGTTGAAGCTACGACACAGGACTATATGCATCCGAAACAATAGAAGCACCATACGATAGACAGAACTAAGCGATCCCACAACCAATGGATCAGATCAAAGCTCGGCTATCCTGCCACATCTAGTCGTGAATGGTGGTGGACAATTAAACAACTAACTGGAGGAGGAGGCTCCACTAATATCCCCATCCTCAATGATGGGGCAGCCCAGCTCGTTGGTACAAAAGAAAAGGTTGATGTGTTTGAAACTATCTTCCAGCCAGAACTGCTGAGTTGATGATCCATCTTGGCCTCCTCTTGAGGTCCTCAGCATCACAGATTCCAGTCTTCAGCCAATTCGATTCACTCCACGTGATATCAAGAAACAGCTGAAGGTACTGGATACAGCAAAGGCTACAGGCCCTGACAACATTCCGGCAGTAGTACTGAAGACCTGTGCTCCAGAACTTGCCGCGCCCCTAGCAAAGCTGTTCCAGTATAGCAATACCACCGGCATCTAAAAAAATAACAATATACTATTTGAGTAGAAATATATTTGACTGAAAATAAACATTAGAAGCACAATTTACTAGAAAAATGGGAGGTTCCGATTTAAAGATTGTTTTTTGTTGTACCCATACAAAACCTTTAATATGATATGATTGCGCATTCTATCATTGCAAATAAACAAAGGTCACTAACGAAGCTAGCACTATATCTAATTGCTATCAGCTCTGATTTTTCATGTAATATTATGATTCACTGACATTACCTTCCACTGCCAATTGCTAAGAAGGTATGCCAGATTCAGAACATATTTTCCATGGAAATGATCAGTCAAGGGTTGTCACAAGGTAATAGATATGTCAGTGAGACTAATTAGGGAAAAATAATTTCTGCAGCTACAGCCATAAAGGGCAAAGTCAAAATAAATGCTGGATAGAGATAGGAGAGAGGAATATTTAACAATGATTTTCTATCAAAGCTAAATTCCTCTCCAGAATTCAAAAGATGTATAAAGAGATGTTGATGTATTGTCCCTCTTTATTTCACAAATCACGCCCGAACTCCTTCTGCTTAATGTAGCACAAGCAGCTTTAGTCAAGATATCTGAAATATGTTGACCCAGCAAATTGACAGAACTGAATTTTAAGAACTTAATTGGCTATCTAGATATTTGAGATTGACCCTTGACTGAATATATGAAATTTAAATATCTGTTCCATGCACTTTTGCTGATTGGCAGTTGTGCAACTGGATAGTTTAAACAAGTGGGCCTATTAAATCTGCTCAAACCCATTGTGTTGTCTTTCAAGTGTAACTGGTGAACTTTCTATATTTAGTACAGATTTATCTCAACTATTGCTTTGTGTTTGATTGGCCAGTCTACGGGCTCAATTTATGAGCAGTTTTAGCACTTACCTTCCTACATGAGCTTAGGAGGCCTATCAGTAATGAACAACTGACATTTTTACACTACATACTAATACTACCTGACTAATAAATGCAGTTGTCAAAAAAGGGTCAACTTAAATGTTAATTAATCTTACAGATATTATTGACCTTCCATTACAATATATTGATGTGGATCAAAATCTGTACATTGATCAAGTATAAAATAAAATTTCATACTTTCCAAAAAATTAATTTTAATATTTGCATTTAAAGAGATCTTATCTCAGAGTTTTTCTTCAATAGAAAAGCAAAACTAGTTATCATTGATAAACACATTTTATCAATAGAACTACAAAACGTTTACTCTACTATTTCCAAGGCATTTTTCTTAAAAGAGCACTATATTTCCCAATGATAATTCTCTGCCTTGAATGATTCTATTCCGGTACAGAATTTCGGAAAAGCAGACTTTCATGAAAGCAGAGCTTTGCATATCAATATGCGATTACCCTAAGGTTTATTATTTCTGAGATAGTGCTAATGCATGAAATCATGTAAATACAATATTTCGTATTATTAAATGAAGAATCATTCAAATGAACTGTTATAGCCTTGTGCTATGTTTTTGAACAAGCAAACGAAGAATTTATGGTGTGACATACATGAGATTATAATAAGGACATTGGTGGCAGAAAAACAAAGGTTTAAATTCTGATATGTAAAACGCACTCATAAAAAGTTTAAGTAACGCTTGAAAGTAATGAGCTGCTGAAAGATAACAAGCAACCTTGAAGGTGGCTAAAAATAAAAGAGACAAAGATGATTGTAAACAAGTTGGGTGCGAAGATTGGTAGCACTGCTGGGGTCTGTTAAAATAGTCATAGAAGAGTGCTTTGAACTACTGTATTATCTGTACTCTCTGGATTGGGTAATTATGCCCTTTATGTATTTTGCAGTGCTGCTAATAAAGTTATTCAAGATAATTTGTTATTGTGAAGTTGAAACTATATGACTCCTGACATTAGAGTCACCAGATACAAAATCATTGATTTCTGCATTTTATTTTAGCATTGTGTATGCTATTTGCTTTTAGCTATCCTTTAATATTAATTCATAGGTCATTGATAAACCAATGCAGATGTCAGGACAATCCTTGTGGTTTATTTGATCCCTGATTCAGCATTCTTCCTGGATAACCCACAGTACCTTGGACACTCAGATTCATTTGTGCGAATTTCTATATTTTCCCACATACCAGTAAAACAAATTTCACCTAGATTTTAATCAGAAGGTCAATAAAAACAATGAGCTTTTAATTTCATATTTTCTTCAGTATTTCTGAGTATTGCTCATAAGAACATAGATATTGTTAAGATTTATCAAAAGGAAAACCTAATAGCCAACGGTTCAATGTTGACCCATATTGATGGCAATGATTAAACTTTATTCAGCACAAGCAAGACTTGATACTTTACAATGTCTGAGCAGTAGTTTAAAAGGTATAATTGAAAGTTATATTACCCCGTTTATGCCTTGGGTAAAAGTCATAGTAACAATTGCTTACACCTTCTGGCGCAAAACCCTGGCTTGTCCTCCGAGTAGCTCTTGAATTTTTCAATATCTTCTGTCTTTTCAGACTCCCTTTTTATACTCTTTCTATAATACAAATCACTAAATTCCACTAGACCAATCATTGACTTACAACCATCACCTTATTATCCAAATATAGGTATAGCATGTACACAAGGCCCTGGCTTTGCTCAGGTTTTCAGTCTAATTAGCCCTGATATCACTTGTTTTCCCACTGCTGAAGTTGTTATCAGTGCAGCTGTGACAATACAAAGGGATATCTTTTACACTGCCTTGATGGTCTAATGATTCTACTGAAGGTGTTTTCTTATCCTGTCCTGAACCAGATCATCACTCATCCCTTACTCCTCATCACATTTCAATTAAGGCACCTAGTCTACATTACCACAGGCGGCACAGTGGTGCAATGGTTAGCACTGCAGCCTCAGCTCCAGGGACCCGGGTTCGATTATGGGTACTACCTGTGCGGAGTTTGCAAGTTCTCCCTGTGACTGTGTGGGTTTTCGCTGGGTGCTCCGGTTTCCTCCCACAGCCAAAGACTTGCATTGTAAATTGCTCCTAGTGTAGGTAGGGAATATGGGATTACTGTAGGGTTAGTATAAATGGGAGGTTGTTGGTGGGCCAAAGGGCCTGTTTCAGTGCTGTATCTCTAAATAAATAAACAAAGCTGCCTCTGCTTGCTGTTTTGTTCTTATAAATGAACTAGCCATATTATCCATTACCTCTTTTTTTGTGTCAAACTTTCTCCTACTATCTCCACTTTCCTAATGTTGCAAGGCATAATATTGTCTTCGATTAATACAAAGGTAAAACAGATCATATACATGTTTATAGATATTCTTTAGATTACATGGTAGCTGTATTCTAACAGATACATTTTCTAATTAAGCACTTATCCTCATAAGTAACTAGTGAATAAACTAAAGGGGGGGGATTCCCCGATTCCCCCCCAAAAAAAAATATGGAATGAAAAAGGCCAAGTTACACACAATGCTCTTCCTTCCACAGTTATGGATTCTCCTCCAGCTGTTTTATGTCTTGAAGGAGTGCTATGTTTAAATACTCAGAGACTCAGAGGTAATCAAGCAAACACAAGAATATTCAACCATCTCATCCCCACTGCCTTTCATCCTCCACAGACAGTATTTTCCCACTCCAGTAATACAGGAACAATTAAGTCTTGTGGACTTTTTGATCATTTCTGTGTGTGCACATCCCTATAATCTCCAAACCTACTTCCAATGAGCCATCTGCAAAATTTCCTTTTCAAAGCAGTTAATTAACTCAGCTGAGTCTGTTTTTCATATCGGGTGCTTTGATAGGAAACTAAATGTTTCTTCTAATCACTAGTCTCACTTGAGGCTTAGCAATTTTAACACTGGATTTAATTTCAAGCCCAAGGTCTCAGTCAATAGTTTTCTTACAGTCATGTCTTCTATGGCACATCTGCTTTGCAAAAGCAAGCTTGTGTCCTGCCCTCTTAAGCACATAATAAGTACTTATAGAGTATATTGTAATTAAAAAGAAACTAATTTGTTTTACTAAAGCCTGCTATTTACAGTACAAGGAGAATGTGAGACAGACTTATTTGCCTTTTTTAAAAGAGACTGATTTTTTCTAATTTTATTTTGTGGCGTTCACTCCCCTTCTTTCCTGAAGGTGCTGACTCATGCTGGGGTGTGGTGAGGGCGGCACAGTGGCGCAGTGGTTAGCACCGCAGCCTCACAGCTCCAGCGACCCGGGTTCCATTCTGGGTACTGCCTGTGTGGAGTTTGCAAGTTCTCCCTGTGTCTGCGTGGGTTTCCTCCGGGTGCTCCGGTTTCCTCCCACATGCCAAAGACTTGCAGGTTGATAGGTAAATTGGCCATTATAAATTGTCACTAGTATAGGTTATTGATAGGGAAGTATAGGGATAGGTGGGCATGTGGTAGGAATATGGGATTACTGTAGGATTAGTATAAATGGGTGGTTGATGGTCGGCACAGACTCGGTGGGCCGAAGGGCCTGTTTCAGTGCTGTATATCTAAATCATACAGCCTCCTGGTACCTCAGTCAAGTGACCAGTCTTCACATCTGAACTTAGACGGTGACAATTGCTAGGCTAGGTGTCTATGGGAATCACCAGTTCAATCCTACCCTCAGTAATGTCCATGCATAGCAACGTTCGAGAAGGGCAATTGAAGCAGCCAGGGATCCCAGAGAAAACAATGGCTCAATGCCTGTGAATACAGCGTGGCAGCAAGTAAATGGGAAGATTCTCTAACCAGAGATCCAATCCAGCAGACCTGCAGGAGCATGCCTCCTCCCATTAGGTAAGGCACAGAACACAATCAACAACAACAACATACATTAATATAAGCGTCTTTAATGTAGTAAAACATCCCATAGCACGACAATGTTATCAAACTTAAGTTGAAATAAGGAGATATTAGAACAGGTTGGTCAAAGATTTTAAAGAGCATCTTAAAGGAGGAGAAAGAGGTGGAGAGGTAGAGAGCTTGAGGAGGGAATCCAAAGCTTAGGGCAGCTGACAGCACGGACACCAATGGTGGGGTGAAAAATATCAGGGATACACAAGAGACCAGAACTGGAGGAGCGCAAAGATCTTTCAGGGTTGTACAGCTGGAGGAGATTACAAAGCTAGGGAGGAGTAAGGCCATGGAGGGAATTGAAAACAAGGGTGAGTATTTTTACTGGACTGGGTGGCAAATGTAGGTCAATGAGCATAGGGATAATGGGTGAATGGGAGTTAGGATATTGCAAGTTAGGATATTGATAGCAGAGTTTTGGATGAGGTCAAGTTTATGGAAGGTGCAAGTTAGGAGGCTGGCCAGGAGGTAGCAAAGGCATGGGTGAGAGTTTTAGCAGAGGCAAATACAGACGTGTTACAGAGGTAGAAGTAAGTGATTTTGGTGATGGAGGGACATGGGCTGGGATACTACTTCGGGGTGGAGGCCCTGCCCACCAGTTTTAAAGTCGGGGGTGATCCCGCTTCTGCCGGGCCTGGGAGCCACACAGAGATTTTATGTGGCCTAGGCCCTTACCTGGCCTCGGGCAGGTCTTCCGCCCCTCTGATGCAAGAAGTCCACCTCCAAGAGCTGCCAGCCAATCAGCAGTGACCACTGCTGGGACTGCAGCAAGGGAGTGGAGCAAGGGAGACGCCGGCCCTGGAAAAAAGTTAGTTTGTGGACCTCGCTGGGGACAATCAACCAGGCCCCAGCAAGGCAAAGGGGGTCAGTTGTGGGGGGGGGTGGGGAATGTATTTTAGTTGGAGCGGTTAGGCTGTGGGGGGGCCTCCGTGGGGCACAGGGTGCACGATCAGGAGGCCCCACCTCAGCATGCAAGGAGGCAGCTAGGATTTACTGGGCAGCCTCCTGGGGGTCCTGAGCTGCTCGCACTCTGCTGATAATAGAACCATAAAAAAAATTACAGCACAGTAGGAGACCATTCAGCCCATCATGCCTGTGCCAGCCGAAAAAACTAGCCGCCCAATCTAATCCCACCTTCCAACACCTGGTTCGTCGCCTTGCAGGTTACAGCACTTCAGGTGCATGTCCATAGACCTTTTAAAAGAGTTGAGGGGTTCTGCCTCCACCACCATTCCTGGGTGAAAAAGGTTTTCCTCATGTCCCCTCTAATACTTCTACCAATCACCCTAAATCTGTGCCCTTTGGTAATTGACCTCTCTGCTAGGGGAAACAGGTCCTTCTGGTCTACTGTATCTATGCCCCTCATAATTTCAACACCTCTATTAAGTCACCCCTCAGCCTCCTCTGTTCTAAGGAAAACAACCCTAGCCGATCCAATCTTTCCTCATAGCTGCAACATTCAAGCCCCGGCAACATTCTTGTAAATCTCCTTTGTACTCTATCCAGAGCAGTTATGTCCTTCCTGTAATGTGGTGACCAGAACTGTAGGCAATACTCCAGCTGTGGCTGAACCAGCATTTTATATAAGCATTACATCCCTGATTTTGTATTCTATACCTTGGTCAATAATGGAAAGCAATCCATATGCCTTCTTCACCACTCTGTCTACCTTTCCTACCACCTTCAGGGACCTGTGGACATGCAATCCAAGGTCTCTCACTTCTTCTACCCCTCTCAATATCCTCCTGTTTATTGTGTATTCCCTCGCTTTGTTTGCCCTCACCAAAATGCATTACCTCACACTTCTCTGGATTGAATTCCATTTGCCACTTTTCCGCCCACTCAACCAAACCATTGATATAATTCTGGAGTCTACAGTTATATTCTTCACTATCAACTACATGGCCAATTTTTGTGCCATCAGCAAATTTCCCAATCATGCCTCCCACATTTAAGTCCAAATCATTAATATATACCACAAACAGCAAGGAACCCAACACTGAGCCCTGTGGAATGCCACTGGAAACTGTTTTCCATTCGTAAAAACATCCGTCAACTATTACCCTTTGCTTCCTGTCACTGAGCCAATTTTGGATCCAACCTGCCACATTCCCCTGTATCCCATGGGCTTTCATTTTACTGACCAGTCTGTCAAATGCCTTGCAAAATCCATGTAGACCACATCCACTGCACTACTCTCATCAATCCTCCTTGTTACTTCCTCAAAAAACTCAATCAAGTTAGTAAGACATGACCTTCCTTTAACAAATCCATGCTGGCTATGCCTGATTAGTCCATGCCTTTCTAAGTGACAGTTTATCCTGTCCCTCACAATTGATTCTAATAATTTACCCACCACTGAGGTCAGACTGACCAGACTATAATTATTTGGCCTATCCGTCACACCCTTTTTAAACAACGGTACAACATTTGCAGACCTCCAATCGTCTGGTACCTCGCCTGTATCTAGTGAGGATTTGAAAATGATCCTCAGCGCATCCACTATTTCCTCCCTGGCTTCCTTTAATAACCTGGCATTCAATCCATCTGGCCTTGGCGATTTATCCACTTTCAAGGATGTCAGACCCTCTAGTACTTCCTCTCTCATTATGCTTATCGTATCTAATATTTCACACTCCTCCTCTTTAACTACAATGTCTGCATCATCCCTCTCCTTTGTGAAGACAGAGACAAAAAAACTCATTAAGAACCCTGCCCACATCTTCTGCATCCATGCATAAGTTTTCTTGTCCATCTCTGATAGGTCCTACCCTTTTCTTAGTTATCCTCTTGCTCTTAATGTACTGATAAAACATCCTCGGGTTTTCCTTGATTTTAGCTGCCAATAATTTTTCATGCCCACTCTTTGCTTTTCTAATTTCCCTTTTTACTTCACTCCTGCACTTTCTATACTCCTCTAGGCTTTCTAAAATATTAAGTTTTTTGTAATCATCATAAGCTTTCTTTTTCTGCTTTAACTTACCCTGTAAGCTTCTAGATAACCAGGGGGCTCTAGATTTGGCAGTACTATCTTTGTGGAGAAATGCCTACACTGTACCTGTTGTATCTCACTTTTGAATGCCTCCAACTAGTTTGCCATTGATTTTCCTTCAAGTAGCTGTATCCAGTCCACTTTTGCCAGATCACCTCTCAGTTTCGTAAAATTTGCCTTCCTTCAATCTAGAACTTTTACTCCTGTTTTATATATGTTCTCTGCCATGATTATGATAAAACTAAGTGTATTATGGCCACTATCTCCAAAATGGTCACCCACTGTTACTACATACACTTGCCAAGCTTCATTACTGAAGATTAAATCTAGAATTGTGCCCCCTCTCATTGGGCTTGTTACCTCCTGGCTAAAAAATTTCTCTTGAATACAGTTCAAGAATTTCGTCCCCTCTGTGCCCTTCACACTGTTTGTATCCCAGTTGATATTGGGGCAGTTGAAATCCCCAACTATTTTGCTCTATAGTTTTTACACTCAGAAATTTACCTCCATATTTGTTCTTCTATCTCCTTCTCACTATTTCGGGGTCTATAGTACACTCCTAGTAGTGTGGCAGCCCCTATTTTATTTCTGAGCTCCACTCATATGGCCTCATTTGATGATTCGTTTAGAATATCATCCCTCCTAAAAGCTGTTATTGATTCCTTAACTAATGATGCTATACCCCCTCCTTTTTTATCCCCTTTCTATTCTGCCTGAAAACTGTATATCCAGGGATGTTGAGCTGCCATTCTTGCCCCTCTTTAAGCCAAGTTTCCATTATAGCAATGATATTGTGTTGCCATGTATCTATCTGTGCCCTCAGCTCATCGGCTTTATTTACTATACTCCTTGCATTTAAATAAATACCCCTTAACACTGCAAAATTCCTGTGTTGCACACTTTTTAACCTTTGCTTCTTCTGTCTTTCAGAGTCACTCACTAATTTTCTGACTCCTGTTCCCTGTCCTGAAGTAGACTATCCGGCTTGTACTGGTCCCACCTTCCCCAAAACCAGCCCCAATGCCCCAGAAATCTGAAGCCCTCCCTCCTGCACCATCTCTCCAGCCACGCATTCATTTGGCATATTTTCCTATTTCTATACTCACTAGCACGTGGCCTTGGGAGTAATACGGAGATTACTACCCTTGTGGTCCTGTTTGCTAATCTCGTTCCTAACTCCCTAAACTCAGCCTGCAGGACCTCATCCCTCTTTCTTCCTATATCGTTGGTACCAATGTGGACCACAACCTCTGGTTATGCACCCTTACCCTCCAGAATGCTCTGTGGTCGCTCAGTGATATCCATAACCCTTGCACCACGGAGGCAACAGACCATCCTGGAAACACGTCTGCGACCACAGAAATGCCTATCTGTTCCCCTAACTATAGAATCCCCTACCACTATTGTCCTTTCTCCTCTCTCCCTGCACAGCTGAGCCACTCATGGTGCTCTGGTCATGACTCTCGCTGCACTCTCCAGAGGAACCCTCTCTCCCATCGGTACTCAGAACTGAATACTGGTTAGAAAGTGGGATTCCCTCCGGGGACTCCTGCCCTACCTAACTTGACCTTCTTGTCTGTCTGGCAGCCACCCAGTGCCTCTCAGCCTGTGCTCTCTGAAGCTCCGGGGTGACTACTTCCTGAAGCGTGCTATCCATGTAGTTCTCTGCCTCACGGATGCGCCCCAGTGACTCCAGCCACTGCTCGAGTTCCAAACCCCAGAGCTCAAGTTTCTGCAGCTGGTGACACTTTCTGCAGATGTGTTTGTCAAGTACACCTGGTGCGTCTAGGACTTTGCACATACCACAGGAGGTACATTCCATTCGGCCGAGCTGCCCTGCAACTACTTAGCTTTACAAAAAAATTATTGCGAATGTAATAAGTACAATAATTTGCCAATCTGCTTCCTCCCCTGTACCGTGGAGGCAACCAATCAGCTTACAGATTTCCTGTGATGTCTCTGTTAGTTTTTTTTTCACTTTTCAAACCCAGCGCGCAGGGACACAGACACAGACACGGCCGACTGCTGCTCCAGTCTCTCAGGTAGGTGTATGCCTCAAGCTCCGCTCTCGATTTATAGCTCCCACTCCGGTCCTGTTTCCTCACAAGTCCGCCAACTGCTTCTCCTGTCTCCCAGGTAATATACCAGCGGCAGTGGAAGGTAGTTAATTAGCCACTTATGGGCCTTAATTGGCTTGGGGTGGGCGGGGCATTTCTTGCTGCTGCTGCTCCTCATAATATCGCAGTGGGTGAGGGAAGGCGACAGGAACGGCACCCCCACCCCTCGCCTCCCACTCCCACCTCTGGCCCACTCCCATGGGTGGGGAGGTGGGGGGTGCGGGGCGGTAGCGATGTAAAATTCAGGCTATGAGATCAGAAGCTACCATGTCCTTACATGTGCAAGCCATCAATCCAAATTCCACCATGGCTGAGTTCGGGTTTATCTCCTGAACATCAAGGGAGTTACCCACCTAATTAAATGAGAAAGTAACATGTTGGCCTGCCTCAAGAAAGCAGGCATCACTGCAGGAGATCTACTGTATCCTCCAAGAGCATGGCAAACTCACAAGGAACTGGGTGGGCCAGACAACAGCCGCAGGGGGACCATTCCAGGTGAGATGGTGGCTCCATCCTGATAAAAGATCAAATAGTAGGAGAAATTGTACTCCCAAATGTCAATTGCCCAATATTCCTTTCACTCCTCCCCCATCCCTACATCCCCTGTCACTTGCATTGAAGACATGGTAATTGTATGAAGAAAACTAAAATGCACAAAGGAGTACACAAATGAACATAAGAAATTAGGGAAGGATTAGGCCATACAGCCTCTTGAGCCTATTCCGTTCTTCAATAAGATCATGGATGATCATTGACCTCAACTCCATTTTCCCACCCAATCCTACTCAAATCCCTCCAATATATGCTCCAGAATCGATTACTTTCTCCTGGAACAGATATCTGGTCCTGAAATAAAAGCTGCCTAAAATCAGGCCATTCATTAGTTACCCTCCACTTCATCCTCACTAACATACAACTATGTTGTCTTTAGGAGCAGAAAAGCTTGCCTAATATACCAAGATGAATTATTCTGAACAATGGAAGAAACTGGGGGAGCTCCTGGGATGCACCCTGAATTTACAAACATGGAACAAAACTTTGACATAAATCAATAAGAATGGAAAAGCTTACCTCAGTCCCAAGTGAGATTAACAAGTAGTTTTCAGACTTCTATGACTCATTGCACACCAGGAATTTGGAGCCCTGTTCTGGAAAACTATTCTACTCACATATCCCTACCTACACACTCAGACTGTCTCAAAGGAAGGTAAAAATAAGTCAGCCTGGGATGCAGTCACAAGCTATCAAAATTTATCTTTTGTTCAATTAGGCCATGAAAGACCCACAATAATCATACCCTATGAGATGTTCCCTTAGTTGGGATGAATGAAATCTTCCTGAGTAAACAGACCAGCTATTCAGAATATACTTTAATGATTTAGATGAGGGAACTAAATGTAATATCTCCAAATTTGCAAGGTGACACAAAACTGGGTGGGAGGGTGAGTTGTGAGGAGGATGCAGAGAGGCTTCAGGGTGATGTGGACAAGTTGAATGAGTGGGCAAATGCAAGGCAGATGCAGTATAATGTGGATAAATGTGAGGTTATCCACTTTGGTAGCAAAAACAGGAAGGCAGATTATTATCTGAACGGCTATAAACTGAGAGAGGGGAATATGCAGCGAGACCTGGGTGTTCTCGTATACCAGTCGCTGAAGGTAAGCATGCAGGTGCCACAGGCAGGAAAAAAGGCAAATAGTATGTTGGCCTTCATAGCGAGAGGATTCGAGTACAGAAGCAGGGATGTCTTGCTGCAATTATACAGGGCCTTGGTGAGGCCACACCTGGAATATTGTGTGCAGTTTTGGGCTCCTTATCTGAGGAAGGATATTCTTGCTATAGCGGGAGTGCAGTGAAGGTTTACCAGACTGATTCCTGGGATGGCGGGTCTGACATATGAGGAGAGATTGAGTCGGTTAGGATTATATTCGCTGGAGGTCAGAAGAGTGAGGGGGGATCTCATAGAAACCTATAAAATTCTAACAGGACTTGACCGGGTAGATGCAGGAAGGATGTTCCTTATGGTGGGGGAGTCCAGAACCAGGGGTCATAGTCTAAGGATATGGGGTAAACCTTCCAGGACTGAGGTGAGGAGAAATTTCTTCACTGAAAGAGTGGTGAGCCTGTGGAATTCGCTACCACAGAAAGCAGTTGAGGCCAAAACATTGTATGTTTTCAAGAAGGAGTTAGATATAGATCTTGGGTCTAAAGGGATCAAAGGTATGGGGTGAAAGCGGGAACAGGTTACTGAGTTGGATGATCAGCCATGATCAGAATGAATGGCGGAGCAGGCTCGAAGGGCTGAATGGCCTACTCCTGCTCCTATTTTCTATGTTTCTATGACCTTGAGAGACACCACTGAAGCATCTTGATTCTCCAAGTATGTGATCTTCAGTGCATGCTTAACTGTATCAACAATCATTCTCGTGTAAGGGCCATGCAGCAATATTTTCCAGGAACTTCACAAAATGCATGCATGTGCTTTACTACTGAATAATAAATAATAATAAAATATTTCCCATTCATATTTGAAGGTCTATTCAAAATTAATTCAACCCCAAAAGCTGTAATAGTGTAATACTGCATTAAATGTAATAGTCTAATTTATTAGTACATTGAAATTGTTCTGGAAATAAATCATCATTGTAAGTAAGTTACTGTATGAAGTAAATAAGCATTCAGGTATAAAACATTAACAACTAATGATTATGGAAAAGTTCACACAATTATGTACCTTTTTTAATACCTTTAAAATGCATAGTGTGATCACCTAGTTTAGTTTTGTTAACTGTTAATCAGCAGCTGTTGGTCAGACTGTCAGCTGTGGTTCAGTTGGTAGTTCTCTTCATGCTAAGTTACAAGGTTTTGGGTTCAAGTCTCACAGCAGGACTTGAGCATAAAAAATCTATGCTGATACTTCTGTGGGAATATTGGAGGTGTTGTCTTTTGGATGAGACTTTAAACCCAGGCGCCCATTCACTCTGCTTGGACGGATGGAAAAGATCCCTTGACGCTATTTTGAAGAAGAGCTGGGGAGTTATCTCCAGTGTCCTGGCCAATATTTATCCCTCAATCAACATCACAAAAATCAGATTATCTATTCATTGTTACATTGCTGTTTTGGCTGCTGTGTTTCCTACAGCACAACAGTGACTGTACTTCATTGGCTGTAAAGTGCTTTGAGAAGTGTAGTGGTTCTTAAAGGTACTATAATCTAATGGCTAGATAAATGCAAGTCTTTCTTTCTTTTCCTGAAGCTTAATTTCAGCTGAATCATATTTTCCACTTTATTGCTTCACAATTTTTTGAATTTCTTTCATCCAAATGTTACTAAAATGCTGAACCTGGTGACAAAAAAATTAAAGTTTGCATTTAAATTGTGAATTACAGAATAGAATTGAGAGTTATATTTTGAAATGTATTTGAGGCTATTAGATGAGTAGAGATAATTGTGTAACAACCAGTATCATTTAACAAATATTTTCACTTATTTATCTTCTGTGTTCCCATTTATTCAGAGTTTGTAGAAATGTAAATGTAATATGATTTTTATTGGATTACAGTTGTTTATGTCTGCTTAACAAAATTCAAATGCTGGTTAAAGTTTAATGTTTTATACAGGTAATGGGACAGCTGATTCTGTGCTCACATTAGATCGATTAAAACTGTCTTTGAAAAATAACTTTTCAAAACTAGCTTGTACCACTTTGTGATATCACAACTAACGCAAATCTGAAATGATGTGAGGCTGCCTCCTGGATCTGCCAAGCTATATCCTAACCATTGTGCCTTCCACCCAGGTTTTTAACTCTCCAATCAGTCGTAAGATGTGGGGAAATTCCTTGTTCATAGCTCAGTTAATTGTGGTATACTGAGCATGAGGTTAACACAAATACTAATTATGTAATAATTTGAAGTTGATCTTTTATTTTGGATAACATTCTATTCGATAATTTACAACAAGGTCAGTTTACTACAGGAATTTGAAATTAGACATTAGAAACACTGCAAATTGGCATTCTGCTGTAACTTGTGACTGACACGTTTCACTCAATAGTTCATCATCTATGTCCCATTCCATTAAGAAAGGCCCTCTTCCTTACTCAGTCAATAAGCATCTCATCTGTGCTGCGTGTTTTTTCATCTTTTTTTAAAGGGTGTATTTCCTTTAATTAGCAGAATGAGTGAAAAGTTAATATGGGTAATCTGAGAAAATTATCAAGGTAATTTTTTTTTCAGCATAAACTTTGTTTAATTTTAAGGTGACCTGCTTACATCTGTTTTGTTGCACAAGCAGCAGTCTATCTTATTTTATCAGACTCACTGATGGAGGAACCTGACTCTATTTAAGGTGATTGAAAAAGCCTACCTCAGTATTAAATGAAATATAGTGTAATAAACCATACTCATGAGTCTACCCCACTGTGCGCTGTACCAAAGCAAATCCCCAGATGGTGCTACAGTTCTATTTTGTAAGCTGTTAACTGTCACAAGTCAAATGTGGTGTGACTGAGAGAAAACAAAACACATGGAAATTGCGACACAACTGCACACAAGTGAATAAAAACAAATTTACGTGTATGATCACAGGCAGATATTATTTCACAGTGGTAAAAATATAACAGCCAAATTATTTTCACAATTCATTTTAAGGTAGTTTAATTGAAATTTTATTGTAAAGATTGATGCGCTGGGAGTGAGCAACTGAGGGGTTTTAGTTGTTGGGACCAGCTAAATGAATTAGAGTCTTTGGTGACCCTGTACTTTTCGACATCACACTCATTTCATTAATGAATAGTACATTACTTCTTGACAAGCTTCCTGTCAACGGAACCAACTCTGAATAATTAACAAATGTAGGTTATACTCCATGGCATTAAACATGAATATACCCTCAAAAGATTACTGGGTAGGTTTTCTGATTAGGTATGGCCAATTAACAGGCCTAAAATTAACGTAATTGATCAGAAAATGGGCAGAGATCTGGTAGATTTCCACCCATTAAACAGATCAACTAAAGCTTGGTAGAAAATTGACCCCGACACAGCTGTAATCCAATCTCAGTGTACAAAGGATAACTACAAATTGCTCAAACAAATGATTTTGGAGGCAGCACTGTAATATAAATGAGACAGCATATATTCCTTGAAAAGTACAGACCACTACTTCATGAAACCTACCAATTCCTGTCTCTGAAAGCAAAGTTTCACTGATATCGAATGCAAAATTTCACTTCCACTTTGGGGTGCCTACCCTGCCATTTCTTCTGGCTGAGATTTTGGGAGGGGGTCAGCAGAGGTGGGTGGTGGATGGCAGAAGGTGGCATGGGATTGGTGAGGGTGGTGCTGAGCTGAAATCCTACAGATATGCAGTCATTTCAGTGTTTCAGCTACTCATCCAAATCTATCCCAGCATATAAAAGGGATGAAGCAAGTAGCCCCTTCAACTCAAAGGCCTTCTGCAAAATAACATATTGGTTCTACAGCACACTGTAAACTGTTCAGCACATAACAGTAAGGCAAAAATCACCGCCATATAAAAAAATTATAAACTCCAAACTAATAAACTTGAAATTGTAATTTTGCTTTTAATTATTAGTCTATTCCGATGTACGTTTTTCACTTTAAGTTATTTGTTTAGAAAATGAGCACCACAATATCAAGATTTACTAAACATAAATCAAGTACAAGTTAATAAACAAAATTGAGGCTCAGTTACATTATAAACATACAGTAACAGATATAAAGTAATAAGTTGAGTTTCCACTGGGCTTTCCAATCTCCTGCCGTAGATACAGTGGAATTGTATGTTGGTTGCTCTGACTGGGAGATACTCCATACATGTTTTAACCATATGCTTGTTGCAAGGAGGGTTTACATCTGAAACATTGGGCCAGATTTTAACACTGTGTAAATACGTGGATTTTGAATCAGTTAAAATTTTGCTCATTAACTCATCTGTTCTCTTCAGACTGACCGGCTGAGTGTTTCAACATTTTCTATACTTGTTTCAGCTTTCCAGCACCTGCAGTTTTGGGGGGATTTGTTTTAAAACTGAGCTGGGTCTTCTTGAATTATAAGATAAGTCACTCTTCTTGTTCTCTATTGCGTAGCACAGTTACTTCTGCAGACATCGGTTATGGTGCGATGAAAATTATGGAACTTGTGAGGGGTGCAATCATACTGTTTAATCTTGAATTGGCCATTGTGTATGTTACAGGTGGTAGGGTTGAGGATATGTCTCTGAACCTGTCGCTAATACTAACAGGCAGTCTAGCATAATTCCCAGGCTTCCCAAGGATTTAGCATCCCATCTTTGGTCATAGAGAGGTAAGTGTGGTGCACAGTGTTGCCAGAGACTTTGGGAAGTGCAAGAAGAGTTTCAGTGGCTCTCTCTAGAATCTGAAAAGTATTACAAGATTCTAGAAATGGTGCTGCATCTGGAGACAACATTATTGCTGATGCTGGAGAAGGTGAAATTTGAATTGTTTTAAACCCAAGATCCTGCACCATCTTCCACATAATGGACCAACTGATACTGCAAGAAAATTCTGAGAGGCTGACCTGAGAATGTAAAACAGAAAATGCTGGCAATACACACAGCAGATCCAGCAATGTTTATTTCAGGAAAAGGTAGCTTTCAGTGGTTTTCTTTTTAAAATATATTTTAACTTATTTTGTGATGTTGTGTCAAGAACTGCTCAACGAAATTGCTCAACTCCTGCAGCTGCTTGAAATCTCATAGAACCCCAGAGATAAAGGCATCATGTAGCAACTTATAGAAGTCATTCATAATACAGCTGAAAAGATATTCTTACAGTCCTCATGAATGATGCAAAGTGAATCGCTGACATCAATTTTTCCTATTATTATACTTTAATGGCACTGTACTTCATACCCACAGCAAATCAACTGATCTTGTCACATAAAATAACACAATAAATCAAATCTACAATCAAACCATCAACTGACCACATTTTTGCTTGTACTTTTTAACATTTTGTCTGCTTTGGCCGCCCACAAGAAATAGATGGTGTAATAAAGTGTGTTGGTTTAAGATAGAATGTTAATCTTTAAAATGGCACACGCAAATGTAACTATCAAACGTGTTTACCAATTGAACTGAGTAAAGAACAAAGCACTTCTCCAAGAAAATCAGCAAACAGTGTAAATGCATAAATGAGTAATGAGCCAGAATTAGTCAAGAATCTAATGTTAGGGAACACCCAGCGAAATGATAACACAACATGATTGACTTTGACATTAGGTTTGAGAAAGAGAAGGGAATCAGGATAATATCAAGATTCACTAAAGATAGATCCAGTTCAAGTTAATAAACAATTTTGAGGACAAGGTTTAAATTTAACTAAGACTGACTTCAAAGAGATGAGGCAGAAATTGGCTCGGTGGACTGGGCAGAAGTTAACAGGTAAAAATACGAATGAACAGAAACAGGTGTACAAAGAAATATTTGGTTCAGAATAATCCTGTACAAAACACACCCTAAAGGGCAAGAGATTCAACTGTGTGATTAAACAACCCAGGTCAACAAAAAAAGTGAGATATAGTTTAAAACTAAAGGAAAGGGCTTAAACAAATGCAAAGAACAGTAGAGACCCTGTGGACTAAGAGAGAGATAAAGAGTAAAGGGATAAAAAAAAAGTAGTTAGAACTACAAAAAGAGAATACAAAAAAATCTTGCAAAGTTTATCAAGAACAACACAAAAGGTTTTTGCAAGTATAATAAGAGAAAGAAGGTGACAAAGAGTAATGTGGGCCCCTTAAACACTGAAGTAGGTGAAATTGTAATTGAAAATCAGGAAATGGCAGGTTTGCTAAATACATACTTTGTATCGATCTTCACAGTACAGGAAGACAATAAGGTACCAGAAGTCTGAGGAAATCTAAATATCAGTAAAAATGTGGTAATGGGGAAATTAATGATACAAACCATAGACAAATCTCCAAGACCTAATGATATCCACCCCAGGGTATTAAAAAACATAAGTGAGAAACTTGTAAATGTTCTAGGCATGATCTTCCAAAACTCTCTTGACTAAGGGATTGTCTGCTTGAATTGGAAAAATGCCAATGCCAATGCCACTGCATTATTTACGAAGGGTAGGAGAGATCAAATAGGGAATTATAGGTCTATTGGTTATCATGGACAGGTGGGAGATAGGGATGCTTGCCCCTTTTTCACCTCTCAACTGAATGAAGACAGCGTTTCATTAAAAAATGTGTTTCATTGCCTGAAAGTTTTAATGGTCAACAAACAGGTTTTTTTTCGTAAGTCTAAAAATGTTTATTTATTTGTTGATACATCACTGAAACAGGCCCTTTGGCCCACCGGGTCTGTGCCGACCAAGAACCACCCATTTATACTAACCCTACAGTAATCCCATGTTCCCTACCACCTACCTACACTAGGGGCAATTTACAATGGCCAATTTGCCTATCACCTGCAAGTCTTTGGCGGTGGGAGGAAACAGGAGCACTCGGCGAAAACCCACGTGGTCACAGGGAGAACTTGCAAACTCCGCACAGGCAGTACCCAGAATTGAACCCGGGTCCCTGGAGCTGTGAGGCTGTGGTGCTAAACACTGCGCCACTGTGCCGCCCAAAAAATGTAAGTAATCTCACCCACTCTCACGCGCATACAGATACATACAAGCATAAGAAAAGTTAGAGATTAAAAGATAACATGCATTTAGGTCTGATGGTTTCGAAGAGTGGTGATGGAAATCACACCCGCCAAATGGAAACATATTAATTTTGTCACATGGGACACTACTTGAACTCTTTTTACTAGAGATTGCGCATAATTTATTTTTAAAAACACAGAACTGAGCGGCTGAAAACATGGTTGCTCATTTGCATTCTGAGAGACAGTTGAATAGAGAGACAATGGAAGTCCTTGCTGATTCAATTAACAAGATTGGTCTGGGCAACAGTGATGATCCACATCTTGTCTGTGGAAGAGCCAGAGCTGCGTGACTGGGGAAGTTTGAGAATCAACAACACTCGTAGAAGATGCTGTTTCAAACAAAGAGCTGGTCACATGACTTACCTGCTGGGCAGACTGGGAACTGTTTGAATTGTGCATCACAGGAAGATTTAGTCAGACTGTAATTTGAAGACAAAAGAGAAAGAAGGTCTCTCCAATTCTCTCTCTCCAGCAAAGTCCCAGGGACCCACAGCAGCAGCTTCAGCCTCAAGACAGAGCACCCCTTCAGCCTTCTGGTATCGAAGAAGCAAATTGGAAATTGTGCACTAGACCCCAGCGAAAACTCCAAGACTTCAACTTTTATCAGGGACATTTCCACCCAGTAACTGACTTTCCTTTGTTACGAATTCTACTTCAACCCACCCGCGCCCGCCCCCCCCATTCTTTCCTGCCCTCTATATCTTTTTGTGCATGTATGTCTCTCGTATGCATGCTAGTGTGGTTGCATCGCATAGTTTAGTAATTTTTAACTGAGTTAGAGTGATAAGGCGAATAAACTTACATCTTTCTTGTTTAAACCTGAGAAAACCTGTCTGGTTGGTTCATTTACAATTACAATTAGAGAGCAGTGAGCAAGGACTCACCAAGGTGTTCAGTGAAAAAACACTGGCCGGAATTTTACGCCACCCCAGCGGGTTGGATGGTGGCATGGGGGCGGCGTACAACTGAGCGGCAGGCTCCGGGAGGCCTAACCACCCCGATTCTGCCTCTGACCAAGTTTATGGAGGTTGGTGGGGGGGGTGGGGGGGCGCGGGGGGGGTGTGAAATGACCCGCCCGCCCGAGTCCAATCAACGTAATCACTTAACGGCCACTTAAGAGTCTTCACCCGCCTCCACGGGTGGCAAGCGGGTGTGCCGGGGACATGAAAGGCCATCCGGCTATAGCTGCCAGCCTTTCCACACCCCGGGGGGGGGTGGGGAGCCTGGCAATTGGGCACAGGCTGCCTGATTGAGGGCCACCCCCGCCTCTTAACCCAACCCCGGGATCCAGGACGCCCCTCCCCCAAAACGACCACCCTAGCCTCACCTAGGCACGACCGATTCCCCTGGTGAGGCAACCCAAACTTACCTTCAGTCCTGGCTCCTTGGTATCCTCTTCGGTCAGCTGGGCTACAGTCCCAGCAGTGGCCACTGCTCCCGGTGATGTTGCTGATACTAAGGGCTGCCGGCTCGCTGATTGGTCGGCAGCTCACTGAGGCGGGACCTCCTCCCTCAAGTGGGTGGAAGTCCCGCTTCAGGCCAATTAAAGCCTGGGGATCTGTAAAATACGGGACGGATCCCCAGGCTGGGCGGAAGCGGGTTCGGCACTGACATTTACGTCGGAGTCCGGCTCCCATCCGCCCACAGTAAAATTCCGGCCACTGTGTTTTAAAAAGATAAACCCTGTTATGGCCAAACCAGAAAAGGGGCAAGAGGGGAGCCTGAGACCCCTTCCTCACCTGGTCTTAACAGAAGTTTGGGGGTTCTTCCGGGATTGGATCCACAGACAAACCAGAAATTGGAAGTGGGAAATCAAATTGATCTCAACCAAAAAAGAGAAAGGATTTCAATACAGGTTTTCTTGTGGTTGTGTGTGCTAGAATACTACCGTGTCTGTGACCGAAGCCAGTACACCCGCAAGCCAGGGTGAAGTAACTTGGGATAAGTTAAAGGCACTATCTGTGGAGGAGTTGAGGACTATGGCTGAGCAGTGTGGGATCACTTTCTGTGCCAAGGCTAGGAAGTCCGAACTCCTAAGACTAGTGGCTAACCAGTTTTCCCTCAAACCCGAAGAAGCAAAGACAGGGTTAGAAATAGACTTCAACAGGGTACTGCTAGCAAAGATACAATTGGAACAGAGGGAACTTAACTTAGAAGACAGGGAAAGGGAGACAGAAAGGGAGAGACGAGAGAAAGAAAAGGAGAGACTGGAGAGAGAAAAAGAGAGGGGAGAGAGTGAAAGAAAGACAGGAGAGAGAGAGAGAGAGAAAGAACCTTTCAGAAGGAACAGGAGGAAAGGGAGCTGAGGCAGCTTGAGTTAGCCACGAGGGCGACAGAATAACCCCAGTGAAAACATGGAGAATACAAGCAATGCTGGGCTGGGCTGAGTTTTTAAACTTTTCCCAATTCATTCCAAAATTCAGTGAGGGAGACATGGAAGCGTTTTTTGTAATTTTTGAAAAACTTGCTAGACAATTAAAATGGCTGGCTGAGAACTGGACACTACTGCTACAAAGCAAGTTCACAGGAAAAGCCCATGAGCTTTATTTCCTGTTGCTAGATAAGAGTTCACCAAATTATGAACTAACAAAAAATGCTATCCTCGGGGCATATGAGCTAGTGCTGGATGCCTACCGCTAGAAGTGCCAATCCCTCCAGAAACAAGCTGATTAAACTTACTTGGAGTTTGAGAGAAGTAAGTAGCTGGCTTTTGACCAGAGGTTGAGAGCTCTTAAAGTACAGACCACCTATGAAAACCTCAAGGAATTTTAAAATTCTCTCCCGCTCTCCATAAAGACCCATGTGGAGGAACAAAAAGTACATAGAGCGAGGCAAGCTACAGTTCTGGGATCGGCAGGACTGTTGCCCCCAGGGGGTGAGTAGCTAATTAAGCTCGTTAAGAGCCTTGTTAAGTGCAATTAAAGGAAGCCAACTGGGATTTTCCTTTTGGTCTCCAGTTTCCAGTACCGACAGGAGGTAGATTAAATGTCCAAAGGCAGGCTCCAGGCAACAGACCAGGGTCATGTGCTCCAGGCAGGGTTAGAGGCCCTTCCTCTTTGCCTTGGTGCGAGAGCAACCATAGGCTGCCCTGTAGAAGGGCTCCACTTCCACTGCACCCCCCACCCATCCCTTCACTGTGGTGGCCTGGCTCCAAGAACCATTTTTTAAATTAAATTAAAGTTTTGAAAAGGTTTGGTGAGAGGGATCCTCCATGTTGAAGTGCCTTCTCTGTTCCTTCCCTGCCATCACAGCTTGCTGCTCCTCTTAAGCGGCAAGACATCTGAATGGCCCTCCAGCTTCCTGAGCCCACCCACCACCTTTAATTGGACAGGGAACTGGTCCCCGTGCCAATTAATGGTGCGCCTCTGCGAAAACCCCAATGAGTGACTGATTCCCCCCAGGGACAAGTTTGGAACCCGGAAAGTGTCCTGACTTCTGTTTCCCGCCCCCGTAGGGAAAATCCAGCCCTATGTCTCGTAACTTGATAGCGTAAATAGACAGAAACTATTAACTCTTGTCAGGGAATCCAAAACAAGGGCCTAACATTAAAGTTCGAGCTAGGCAGCCCGAGGATGATATCAGGAAGCACGTTTTTTACACAAAGGGAAGTGGAAATCTGGAGCTCTCTCCTCAAAAAGCTATTGAGGCTATGACAATTGAAAATTTCAAAGCAGAAATTGATAGATTTTTGTTCGGCAAGGGTATTAAGGATTACAGAACCAAATAAAGTGAGTAGTATTTGTAATGAGTTCTTTTATGTTGTCTGATGCAACATAAATGAGATGCCTGGAGTCCAGTTGGTTGAAGATCTCAAAAAAGTTTATTTACAACTAGGCTGTTATATACAGTACAGAGCTAACTATTTACAGAACCTTACTCGGGGTGTTACAGTTGCAGAGTAACACTGACTCCAAGTCACATGACTGTGTCCTGGTACTTGGCTCATTGGCAGACTAAGATCTTGAACGGACATCACTCTTAAAGGCATCCCCTTTCTTTCCAAAGATATGTCTTGTATGCTAAAAGTAAGAAACACATAATATTAGATAACATCACAATTATTTACACAGGTATAGAGATTATGAACTTTGCACATGCAGAAGCTTAAGAGTCCACATATCATTTCAGTGGATTGACAACTCTTGCTCGGAGAATTCGCATCTCTTCTGTTGCTGTTTTTTCTGAAGTTTCTCCCTTTCTACATGCAGATTCAGTTGCTCTGCCTTCAGCCTGCTAATATACTTTGTTGCTTTTCTCAAGAGGACCACTTTTGAGGCCTTGTCATTCTTGGAAAGTTCCACACTTCATCTTGAAGAACCAACAGACAATGCTTCAACTCATTCCTCTTCTGCCTCTTCAGGGAATTGAGTGTCCTTTGCCTCTCTTCATCCTCTGCATCTGAAGGTCTTGGGCTTAAGGTCAAGGACTTGTTGTGGGAGGTGTACTTGGTCTCATGGAGGTACCTCTCTGTTCTGGCTTGCTGTGTTGCTAGCAGTTCTTTAGAGAGCAGAAGTGAAGGAACAGCATAGTTGTGCTGTTGCTGGGTTTCCAGACTGCAGCATTTGATGCTGGCCAGAGTCTGTCAGCGGGTTCCAGTCCTTGGAGATTTCCCCTTGGTCTCTTCTGCTGTAATGGATACCTTGGTGACCTCGTGGATGGTTATGATGTTGAGGTCCTTACATGCTGGTAGGCCTGCCACTGCTGGTCTGCTCGTGTCTACTAGGTAGGATGTTTGTGCTTTCCATGCCAACTTGCCATAGGTGTATTAGTGTTCCACTGCAAGGGATGGGTGACATCTAAAGGATGTGATAAATGGACACTTGGATGATAATAATTTGATTTGCATAGTGAACATGGATTTATGAATTGCAAATCATGTTTGATGAACAAGTTGGAGTTTTTTGAGGATGCTATTACCAGAATTGATAAAGGGGAGTTGGTGGACATATTATACTTGGATTTTCAGAAGGCTTTTGACAAAGTGCCCCACAGGAGGTTGGTTAGCAAAATTAAAGCACATGGGACAGGAGGTAATATACTGGCAAGGATTAAGGATTGTTAACAGGCAGAAAACAGAGAGTAGGAATAAACAGGTCATTCTCGCATTGGCATGCTGTGACAAGTGGGGTACCGCAAGGATCAGTACTTGGGCCCCAACTATTCGTCCGAACTCAGCACCCTGTTCCCACTTTCTCCCTGTATCCCTTGATTCCTTTAGCCCTAAGAACTATATCTAACTCTTTCTTGAATATATTTAATGATTTGGCCTCAACTGCTTTCTGTGGCAGAGAATTCCATAGGTTCACCACTCTCTGGATGAAGAAATCCCTCCTCACCTCAGTCCTAAATGGCTTATCCCTTATCCTTAGATTGCGACCCCTTGTCCTGGACTCCCCTGCTATTGAGAACATCCTTCCTGCATCTAATCTGTCCAGTCCTGTTCGAATTTTGTAGGTTTCTATTAGATCCCCTCTCATTCTTCTAAACTTTAATGAATACAAGCCTAATCGACCCAATCTCTCTTCATACATCAGTCCTGCCATCCCAGGAATCAGTCTGGTGAACCTTCGCTGCACTCCCTCCGTAGCAAGAACATCCTTCCTCAGATAAGGAGACCAAAACTGCACACAATACTCCAGATGTGGTCTCACCAAGGCCTGGTACAATTGCAGCAAGACATCCTTGCTCCTGTACTTGAATCCTGTCGCTATGAAGGCCAACATAGCATTTGCCTTCTTAACTGCCTGCTGCACCTGCATGCTTACTTTCAGCGACTGGTGCACAAGGACACCCAGGTCTCGCTGCACCTCCCTCTTTCCCAATCTATTGCTGTTCAGATAATAATCTGCATAAATAAATAAATAAACATAAATGAAATGCATGGAGTCCTGTTGGTTGAAGATCTCAAACAGGTTTATTTACAGCTAGACTATTATATACAGTACAGAGATAACTATTTATAGAACCTTACTCTGGGTGTTACAGTGGCGGAATGGCTCTGGCTCTGAGTCACATGACTGCATCCTGGTACTTAGCTCATTAGCATATTCAGATCTTAAAGGGACATCAATCTTAAAGGCAATCATACAACATTAAGATACAGATCAGCATCATCTATCTGAATGGCAGGACAGGTTCTAGGAGCCGCATGGCCTACACCTGTTCCTATGTTTCTTCATACAGACATCAGTGCCATTCTCAGAGGGTTAAAATCACCTCTATAGTTTCCAATTCCTCTGTTTAAGAAGTGTTTGTGTGTTTAAAACCTTGGTGACCTAACCTTGGTAATGACCTGGAACTCGCTGCCCATAAGGGTGGTGGAAGTGAAGATGATCAATGACTTCAAGAGGAAGTTGGATGACCACCTGAGCAAAATAGACTTGCAGGACTACGGGAATCGAGCTGGGGAGTGGGACTGACAGCATAGCTCTGTGGAGAGTCGGCATAGACTTGATGGACCGAATGCCCTCCTTCTGTGTCGTAAATTACTCTAATTTTACTTAAGTACAAGAATAACTTTCATATCAGGCTTCTTCATTTAACCTGTTTCGGATATGTGTGACTGAGTATTCAGTTCAAATTATGTCATCCATAGTAACATTGCACAGACAGAGCACTGAACTCACTGCTGTGCAGCATTTGAATTCTTTGCTTGCTATATGTACTGTTTGGAGTTCTGAATGGCTGTAACCAGCCCTTTGGTTGGTTGATTACTTTTTTTTACATTTCCCAATGTCTACCTACATTGTAACGTGCACATGTCAGCAAGTGAGTCACAACTGCAACATATTTTTTCACACCCACATGCTGACAGTCAGTTCTGTCCTGTTATCAGCTTTCTATACTGTGTTTGTTCAGTTCACTGTATTTTTCTTTGGCTAGTAAAGTGTAACCAATTTCCTTCCTTTGTTCTTGCAACTTCTGAACAATTCTTTGCTTCCATGGTTCTGTTTGTGGTCTTTATTTAGCATGACTGATCCATTCTGCAAAAAATTAATCAACTTGCTGCAGGATTCATTGCATCAGTAGAAGAGGTATTAAAGTCACATATGCCTGGGCAGATGGAACAACAGTGAATACATCACAGCATGAGTCACAGTCTGGATAACAAATGTTGTATTCAGATGTGACTTGTACAACAGATTTGATTTAAGATTAGATTAGATTAGAGATACAGCACTGAAACAGGCCCTTCGGCCCACCGAGTCTGTGCCGAACATCAACCACCCATTTATACTAATCCTACACTAATCCCATATTCCTACCAAACATCCCCACCTGCCCCTATATTTCCCTACCACCTACCTATACTAGTGACAATTTATAATGGCCAATTTACCTATCAACCTGCAAGTCTTTTGGCTTGTGGGAGGAAACCGGAGCACCCGGAGAAAACCCGCGCAGACACAGGGAGAACTTGCAAACTCCACACAGGCAGGAGCCGGAATTGAACCCGGGTCCCTGGAGCTGTGAGGCTGCGGTGCTAACCACTGTGCCACTGTGCCGCTATAAATATATAGCTACCAGAACACTCAAGTTGTGCTATTAGCCTGTAACTCTTTCCAATCAGGTTGAATTTTTGGGAGGGAACATTTATGGGCGGTGGGGGCGGGAGTGATTTTAACCTGGAGGAGCACCTGGGATTGGGTGCTGGTGCAGAGGGGACGAGGGGAGTGGTGAGGCAGGTTATATCTGGCAAAATTGCAAGCGCATCTGGAAGCCGGTTCAACCTGCCAAACTCCACATTTAACTCTCGTGCATTAGGTTAGTTCTGCACAACCTGCTTGGGAGAGGCAGGCTGCCTATTAACATATGCTAATTGCTCAATTGGAATGATATTTCAGCACTGTTTTAAACCTAACACCACATCCACTGCTTTCCGAGGCTTCCAGAAACTAGACATTGAAAACAAGGCGAGATCACAACAGCTGATTAAAGCTTATGGAAATATTGCGATAAATACTCAGTACTCACAGCTGCTTTTTTACCTGCTAGTGGGAAAGGACTTGTTCACAGTACTTTTGACTGAGTTTATTTTCTACACTTTGAATCACATCAGACTGGCTGGCACCTTGGCTAGCTTAGATTGGACCTTTGATATGGAACAATATGACCTGCACCAGCAGCACTAGCAGCAGCCAGCTTATGAGAGATCTGCAGTTGGACAGCAGAAAGAGATGCAGCAGAGAGCTGAGCAGCAGAGGAGTGCAGCTTTGAGGAGGCACAGGGGGCTGAATTTAATGGACCCCCACCCCCACCCCAGAGATGGTCTAGGAGACGGGGGTACCCATAGGATTGAGATGGAAGGCAAGGGGCAGAGTGCCCATAGCACCAGGATTAAGTCAGGGGCAAGAAAGGCCAAAGACGGCCTTCCTGCTCAGAGGCCAATTGAGGTCCTTGAGTGGCCAGTCAGCCGTGGGGGGAGGGCTACCTGATAAAATGAGGCAGTCTCCCTCTGGGCTCAGGTGGGGCTTCCTCTGTGGGAAATCTGCGGAGGAAGCCTCCAGCAGCAAAGGCCACCTCTCCAGTAACACCTCCCTCCATGCCCTCATCGCCCACCATCCCCCCACCCCCCACCCACACCGGGGCCTGACTGGCCCTGGCGACCCCCCCTCACTTGCCTCTGGTGGGGGGGCTCCAGCATTGGGCCTGCTCCCAGGCCTCCTGTAGTACCGGCAGTAACCACTAATCCCAGTGGCACACCGTTACTACTGAGCTGCCGGCTCTCTGGTTGGCTGGCATCTCTTTGAGTCCCTAAAAGGGACAGGAATCTCAGTGCCGGCCCTTAAGTGCCTGAGCACCGTTGAATCGTGTCAGACTGCCAATAATGTGAACTTTGCCTGTGATGACACTAGTCAGAATGAGCAGGTGCTCAGGTTTGCATCTCTGGCTGGCTTCTCACGGGTGCAGGACATCATCGACTGGACAGGTGGCAATCCGGACATCCCAGACCAACCAGAACTATTCACCAACAGCAAGGGCTTCCTCTCCATCAATGTGCAGCTGGTGCGCAACCACAAAAAAATGTTTCTGCAGGTGTGTGCAAGAGCCCCTGGGAGCTGCCGCGAGGCTTTCATCCTTCAACAGTCCAAGCTCCCTGACATTTTTGAACCTGCAAGTATACTTAAGTGGTGGTTGTTAAAAATTAACTGTGCTGAAATATAGATCTAGAACAGAAGTCTGTGGCATTTATGTTAAACTTGGCTGATGACATCCATCAGAATGCCAACTAGTGAAACGTAATTGCAGTAAAACCAATGCCATATGAACATCAGAAGTGTAATTGAACAAGCCATTGGCATGCTGAAGATGCACTTCAGGTACCTCGACGGATCTGGAGGCGCCCTTCAGTACGCACCAACCGCCATGTCCAAAATGGTTGTGGTGTGCTGAACTCTATACAGCATTGCACAGCACCGAGGTTTAGACTTAAAGCAGGAACAAGGTGGAGAATACAGATTGTCTGTGAACGATTCCAAGGTGAAGGAGGAGGATATGGAGAAAGAAGCTGATGGTGCCATGGCAGCATCAGCTGCTCACATTGCTGCCGGAGATGCCCTTATTTCACTCAGGTTGCACCAGTGGACCACTGTCAGAAGCACATGCAATGGTCATTTTTAACATTTCCACCAACATTGGGCGGCACAGTGGCGCAGTGGTTAGCACCGCAGCCTCACAGCTCCAGTGACCCAGGTTCAATTCTGGGTACTGCCTGTGTGGAGTTTGCAAGTTCTCCCTGTGTCTGCGTGGGTTTTCTCCGGGTGCTCCGGTTTCCTCCCACAAGCCAAAAGACTTGCAGGTTGGTAGGTAAATTGGCCATTATAAATTGCCACTAGTATAGGTAGGTGGTAGGGAAATGTAGGGACAGGTGGGGATGTGGTAGAAATATGGGATTAGTGTAGGATTAGTATAAATGGGTGGTTGATGGTCGGCACAGACTCGGTGGGCTGAAGGGCCTGTTTCAGTGCTGTATCTCTAAACTAAATTGCTACTGACACAAAGCAGTCCTTCAAATAACCAAGCACCCCTTGCACATCCCCCCTCTTTGTTCCCCGTAAATCCAGGTCTTCCCATTCATCATTGAGCAAGTTAAAAGGCAACTTACCACCCAGCAACCAAGATTGGGAAAGTAGTGCAAACGAATAAGATTTATGTGATTCTGCTAAACAGCATAATGTTATGTCACGCACATATTTGCATACCCTTGTGCAACTACAAAGCTTTACTCTTCCTTTCCTGCTGTTCCTACATGGTGCGACCATTGTGGTTTCAGCACAGGTAGAGGCGGGCTGCTCAAATCCCTGATCTGCCTGCTCAGATACTCTTGGTCGACGACCTCTGGGTTTTGGAGCCTGTGAAACCTTGCCATAAACATGTTCCATGTGCACCCGTGCTGGGACAGACTCAGCCATTGGGAAAGAGGCTACATTGCAGGGTACTGACTGAGGTGGTGGGGGAGAAATTGTGTGAGAAGTGGAGGCCCTTTGAGTTGGAGTTCCATTTCCATGTCCCCTTTCACCATCATTCCTCTCATGGCCCAGCCGCAGTTCACTGCTACCATGTGGCAGAGAGCACTTTGTTGAAGATCAGTGAGACACTGTAAGGTCAAGGCTAAGGTAACTGTTATCCTATTTAAGGCAACTTACCTGTTGGCATCCAGAATGGGCATGGCCGTGGTCAAGGCATGCATAGACTCATTACTCATTTGATTGTTGCACTCTAGCCACAGACAAATCCGCTGTCACAATGCCTTGCGACATCACCCCACTGAGGCGGACTCCTCCATTCTCTCTGCAGTTGTGGTCAGTATGATTGGAAGCCTGTCAATAGGTTGCACATTCACTGCTGCAGCTCAATGATTCGCTTTTTCATTGATGGTCCCCGGGGTACAGCATCTGTATCCAGCTGGGCAGAGCTTGGAGAAGGTTGATCAATTTGGGCGGCACAGTGGCGCAGTGATTAGCACCCCAGCCTCACAGCTCCAGGGACCCGGGTTCGATTCTGGGTACTGCCTGTGTGGAGTTTGCAAGTTCTCCCTGTGGGTTTTCGCCAGGTGCTCCGGTTTCCTCCCACAGCCAAAGACTTGCAGGTGATAGGTAAATTGGCCGTTGTAAATTTCCCCTAGTGTAGGTAGGTGGTAGTGAATATGGGATTACTGTAGGGTTAGTATAAATGGGTGGTTGTTGGTTGGCACAGACTCGGTGGGCCGAAGGGCCTGTTTCAGTGCTGTATCTCTAAATAAAATAAATAAAAATAAAACTACCAACTGGACCCACCAAAGTGTAAGTATCTGAGCTGGTGCATGGTCTGCATGAGTCCTGTGCTGGTGCACCGTCAGAAGTAATCAGCTCCTCTGAGGTCTCATCATGCACAGTCCATGGACTAATGTCGCACATGTGAAGGCCCTGATGGTGAGAAAAGATATGCATTAGTACTGGCAACTGTTACAAAAGTGCTTCCACGTTTTGTTAAATATAGTTTTTGAGGATTCATTTTTGAAAGATTGAAGAAATGTTAAAATTTGGGGTCATCAAAGGGGGTCATGTAAAGGACACTTGATTTTGAAAACAGTCCCTGGAAATGTTTTTTAAAAGGGGTACTGAGAGGTTTTGTGAGCAAAACAAGTCTTTCCAGGAAACCACTTGACTTCCAACAACAATAACAACAAGCCTTTCTGGAAAACCATCTGACTTCCAGCTCAGAGAATTTTGGACACCTGGAGAAATTGTTTACAAAGAAGTGACAGATCAAGATTGATGGAGGTCAAAATGTTGACCTCCTGTTGTCGGTTTCACTTTTGAATTGTTTTGAGTTGGGGTTGAACTGTATAAAAAGGGAAAAAGTTTAAATATATGTTGTGACCCATGGTGAAGTGGAACTAGAATAAACAGTGCATTCCTCCTGCCTCGGTCATATCACAAGGTAAGAATGTTGCAACTTATCATTATGAAGATGATCATATGTCATTCACTGCTGAAAACAAGTCAACATGACTGAGCAGTGTCTGACATGTGGGTTGATATTTAATTCTGTCACCAGGTAGCCAGTAAGTCTCCATCTCCCCATCTCCAATGGCCAGGATGCTGAAATGCCTGATCTCCAGCGTTTCCTTCTCTGCAGCTTAGCTGGGAAAGCTTTGGCGGATGACCTCTGGTTTTCTTCCTCTCCCTTGTGTTCTGTGTTCTCTTCTCCTGTAATGGGGAAAGAACAGACCTATGATTGAATGTGATGGGAAGTGTTTACATGATGGATGCAGTGTATTTGGTGAGGGTAACTATCAGGGAGAGGTAGGAAATTACATAACAATAAGGATAAGTAGTAGTGGTGGATGGATAGATGGAGATGTGAGGAAGTGCATTGAAAGAGAAGGATGGGTCCATCTGCGGGGTAAGTGAGTGCGATGTGATGGAGTAGCCCTGACAAGGAAGAGTAAGGTGGTGGAGTGATGCACTGAGCAGGATGCAGGATGCAGGTGAATGTGCAACTGTACTTACCTTTTATGACCAAGTTAACTGACCTCCTGGGCTACCTCCAGCCATGCCTCTTTGTGGCAGCGGCAGGTTTCTTTCACCATTGCAGGGGAAGATTGTCTTTCTCCGGCTCCTCACAGCCCCCAACAGTACTTCAAGAGAGGCATCATTGAAGCGGGGCATAACCTTTGAGCGTCTTTATCAAAGTTCTTCCTCTTTCTCTTCCAACTCCAAACTCATCCAAATTCTATCTTTGGATTCGCCCTTTAAATGCTGGAGTTGAGTTTGCACCATATGGGTCCACACCACACCCAGTGCCGCACAATCAAAGGCAAACGCAGGAGTAAAATGAAAATTAGGTGGCTGCATTAAAATGCCACGAACAAAAACTTTAAACTTACTTCTAAGTTTCCCATGTAATATTAGGCCACCCCTGCTCCCAACACACCTCCAAGTTGATATTGGGTCTTAACTTTTCAGCCAGCCTCATCTCAAATTAGGTTCAGTTGGTAGCACACTCGCCTCTGAATCATTAGGTCGTGTCAGAAGTGCTGCCTTTTGAATGAGATGTTAAACTGAGGCTCCGTCTGCCCTATCAGGTGGGTATAAAAGATCCTGTAGCACTATTTTGAAGAAGAGCAGTGAAGTTCTCCCAGTTTCCTGGGCAATATATAACCTTCAACCAACATCACTAAAAACAGGTTATCTGGTCATAACACCTTTTGTATACAAATTTCCTGCCTCATTACCTAAATGGCACTTTGAAAAAGTGCTTCATTTGTTGTAAAGCACTTTGGGATGTCCTGAGGTTGTGAAAGGTGATATAGATATATATGTATAGAAATATATATATATGCAAGTTCTTTAATTCTTTAAACTATACCTTTTTCTCAAAAATGTTGACTTTTAAGCTTACAACTCGTTGCAGGTGAATGCTCTGATTAACATTGCATATCTTCTGTGCACACTTCCTGTGGTATTATAACTGACCGACGCTGTCAGTTTGTGCAAGTTAATCACGAGAAGCAGCTTTGTATGTAATGTCCTAGTCCTGATGTGGTTTAAGTTGACTGAGCTGGTTATAATAAAAATAAAATAATTTGTTATTTTGGAAATTATCCACTTATCAATGAAGATCTATCACACTAACTATTTTACATTATTCTTTGCAATGCACTTAGGAGGGGCTGGGTTGTAACTCTGAGACACAATTGAAGGTTTTTGATGATGGCATAAATACTGACAACAAAACTATGTTTAGCAAACCATGAAGCACAGTTATAGCCTTCAGCTCTCTGCAACCCAATTTATTTCCTTTGTACTTATGGTACAGTAGTGCAGTAGTTATGTAACTGGACTAATAATCCAGAGAAAGAGAGTTAATACCCCACCGTGGCAGTTTGAGAATTTGAACTCATTTTTAAAAATCTGGCAGTAAAAAGCAAGTATCAGTAAAAGTTGTCGCAATGTTGTAAAAAGTCAACTGATTCACTCATGTCCTTTAGATAAAGAAATTTTCCTTCCTTACCCAGTCTGGCCAATATGTGGTTGGGGAGAAATTAGTTTCTGTAGCAATTGTGTTTTAGGCGCCACGCAGCCTCCTAATGCTCAGAAATGGTGTCCAAGATGCACGCGCACACTTCCGACAAGAATAGCTGGCACTGAGTGTCAGGCTTGCAAAGGTGATGAGTGTGTGAGGGCAAGGTAAAGCTTATGACTTTTAGGTTGAGCACTGATTGATAGAGATTGGTGGTGGGTGGGAAATGAGGATGTGGAGAATTGAACATTGGATGGGGCAAGTGCTGCAGTTGATAGGATGTATCATTTGAAGATGAACTCATTCACCTTGACATCTCGGGCAGAATTTTGCCACCCCAGGGTGGCAGGAGTGGAGGCAGGGGAGCCAAGAAAGTAGCGAGAAGCTGCATCGGGACAGTTCCTCGATGCATTCCTGCTCTTGGGGGCAGGCAGCAATGCAGATTGGCTGCCCACTGCAATGCAACCAGTAAATAGCTCCATTTAGGGGCCATTTAAAGTAATCGCCAGTGGAGGGGCCCCCTGCTGCATGCAGAGATCATCAGCTTAATGGAGGTGTCCTCCATGTGGCAATCTGGGGGGGTCCAACCCCCAGTGTGGGGGCCACTGGCAGCAAAGGCCGCTCCAATCAGAGGGGCCTGCCAGTTTGGCCCCTCTAAAAAATGTAATTATTTTCACCTCTGTGACGGCACGTCCATTTTGAGGCACATTGTGTTCTCCTACCTGCCTCAGCAGTGCCCACCTCTCTCGGTGGCACTGCCGAGGCTCTAAAGCTGCCAGTCCTGCAAATGAACTGGCAGCATCAGGAGTCCCCTGCCACCCAATTACAATTTTCTGATACAACCTGCAGCAGTTTTTGAATGCCTACAACAACTTGTATTTATATAGCACTTTTTACATACCAAAATATGCCAAAGCACTTCACAGGGTCATTATAAAACAAGACAAGACATTGAACCACATGAGTAGATGACCAAAGCTTCGCCAAAGAGGTAGGTTTTAAGGAACATCTTAAAGGAAGAAAGTGATGTAGAGAGAGACAGAAAGGTTTATGGAGGAAATTCCCGAGCTTAGGGCCCAGGCAGCTGAAGGCATGGCCACCAATGGTGGAGCAATTAAAATCAGGAATGCTAAAGAGGCCAGAATTGGAGGAGCACAGATATCTTGTAGGGTTGTGGGGCTGGAGGAGATTATAGAGATAGGGAGGGACCAGGCAATGGAGGAATTTGAGAGGATGAGAATTTTAAAATCAAGACATTGCCTAATCAGAGCCAATGTGAGTCAGTGAGCACAGGGTTGATAGGCGAATGGAACCTGTGTGAGTCAAGACATGACCTAATGAGTAGTCCTTAAAGGGACTGCTGGAGATCACTCAAAATTATTCCAATAAATTTTTATCATTTATCTTTGGTGGACCAAGATGAACGGAAATGCCCTCCTGAGCCCCCAAAAATCATCAGCTTGTAATATCCTTGGTATTGTTAGACTAATACAGAATACCTAATACGTCTGATGACGTAAAAGAAACAATAGCTTTATTGAAACACATCTTACTGCTCAGACTTACATCTTCCAAGATGCTGTATGAGAGACCAAACCATGTGGTATTACATCACTTCCTGTGATGAGGTATACAGTATTATTAGCATATTAACCAATTAGAATTAACCCATTAACAACCCAATATCCAATCTAACACGTTATACTACATCTCCGCCCAAGTCTCTGATTCACATTTCTATATTGTGAAGATCAAATAATCCACAACTTTAAACTCTGGTTTATTGCAGCTCTTAATAAAATGTTTTCTTTTCTTAGGTGCTCTTCTTTTCTCCATTCTTCTTATATGGACTATCACTGTGATTTCACAAGTCTACCTGAACGGGTTCTCTTCTCCTTTGGAGGGGATTGAGGTTTTGAGTCTTGTGAGTGGTTCCTCAGACACTGCTGGGCAGGAGGGGAATTGGTAGATGTCTCAGGTTCACCAGTCAGGTTGTCATCTGGATTGGTGGATGAATGCAACATCTCTGGTCGGTTAGATTTGGTAGATGACTGATTTCCCCAAATAAGGAGACTGCTTTCGTATGGTCACCAGTGCTTGTCTGTTCCATCTCAGCATATCATGCTCTTTTTGGATGACAGTAGGACCATGGATTTGGTGTCTGTTCAACCACTTATCTAGCGAGCTTGGTCTCCGATCCAAACAGGCTCTCCTGGCAGGTTTCATGCCTTATGACATTTGTCATAGTTCCACATCTGGTAGGAATGATCTTTGTCCTCTTTCTCTCTCACTTGATTGAAGTCATCAAATCGTACTTACGGCATGAGTGTGTGTGTGAGAGTAGGGAAGTGTGTTCTCAGTCTACTTCCCATTAGGAGTTTACATGGTGCTGGACCATTTTGGAGTGGAGTTCAAACCAGACAAACTGTTATAGACACTTATTTGGGTCCAAAGAATTGAAATAGTTTTCCCTCAAAGAAAGAAAACTAACAGAGAATATTACCATCTTTTGAAAAGCCTATTTTTTAAATAATTATGACTAAGTCATAAATATCCCAGATATTATAAGGGTCTGGGGAACTCTCTTCAATACATATCTCTCCACTTAAAGAGACACAGAGGCGCGGGGGTGGGGTGGGAGGGGGGTTCTTGTAGTTGTATACAGAATGCTACATGAGACAATTTATTAACTATTATATATTTATTAAAGATTTTAACATGCAATACACTTTTAAAGGAACAAGTATACTACAATATCAAAGATTACTAAAAGATGTAAAACATAATTTTCTTTCTAAAATAGAATCCAAAAGTGCAACCTTGACAATGTTACAGCAAAATATCTTAGAATATGCATCAAAATTCGAAGTAAACTGTTACCTTAAATTCCCTGAGTAAACCTCCTGCCTAACAAGGTAAAACACGCTCAGTTAAGAGCAGGATTCTCTTGTCATGCAGTCAGCTGTTCTTACCATAGGTTGAGAAATATTGGTGAGGAATTTCAATACTCCTGATTTTCTGATTCAAAACTCTCACGTTTATACTAGCTCATCTTTTGGAATGTAGGTGTTACCTTTCTGTGCGTGTTTTCTCCACTTTCGTTATCCAATTATGGTAATATGATTACTTATTCCCAATTATGGTAATATCATTAGCTACTTATTCCCAATTAATTATCTGCTGAGAATTCCCTTCTCACGAAGTTGTGAGCTTTTAACTGGTCAAAATGATTGTAGTGTTTTATAGTAACTCTAAGACTTAACTTTATAAATGTGTTTTATACTTAAAAGATTTTTAATTATATTTGTGCAGTAACTGGTTTTGGGTTAAATTGGGTTTACATTGCATCTGCTTTTTGTAGGTAACATTCCATTTTGTGATTGATCATCTGTGATGATTCTTTGATGGTACCTTGTACCATCTCTTTAAGTCAGTCTGTCTATATCATTAACATTATCAACTAATTAGGATTATAGTTATAAGTAGGAAACATGTATAGCCTCTCTCATTTAACTTAAATGGCGTTTCTGGTACATTGTATGGGCGGCGCAGTGGTTAGCACCGCAGCCTCATAGCTCCAGGGACCTGGGTTCGATTCTGGGTACTGCCTGTGTGGAGTTTGCAACTTCTCCTTGTGTCTGCGTGGGTTTTTGCCGGGTGCTCCAGTTTCCTCCCACATCCAAAGACTTGCAGGTGATAGGTAAATTGGCCGTTGTAAATTGCCCCTAGTGTAGGGAGGTGATAGGGAATATGGGATTACTGTAGGGTTAGTATAAATGGGTGGTTGTTGGTCAGCACAGACTCGGTGGGCCGAAGGGCCTGTTTCAGTGCTGTATCTCTAAAATAAAAAAAATAAATAAAAAGTAACAGGGATGTTCATGGATTTTTAACTCTGCCCTTAAAGGGAATTTCAGTGAGTCTTGAAAACGGACCATTTATTCAATCTTTAATTCTAAAAGATATAATGTATTAATTATATCTAAATTCTACCTAATTAAGCCTATTATACCTATGTTTCATCACACCCCCCCCTTGATCAGTGTAAAGGTGAATAGCGAAGATAGGTACTGTTAACCAAGTAATGTCTAAAGTTTAAACATGCAATAGAGTGTTACTACTTATTTTTTTAAAACAGTGCAATAATATAAAATACTGCATCTACAATAATCATAGTTAATGTTCTTACATGGATCATCTAGATTTTCTAAAAATGAATCTATTAATTCGATCACAAATTTCAGAATAATACTATGCGAAGTGTCGATGATCTGAGGTCGCAAAATGTTTAATGAAATGACTGTATCTTGACATGTCGAACATCAGTCTTCAATCAATGAAACAATGTGATGAGATAGAGAAATCTGATGAAGCAAGGTAGACATGTCTTCGATGAGATGGACAATAAGGCATTCTGCGCTGGTCTGAGATTCTATTTGCAGAACTAGAAAAACGTACAGCAGCAAAAGAGAATAAAAGGAAAAAACCCTGCAAAGAGAATATCACTGAACATAATTTGGAAAAAAAATCACTTAAGAACTAGAATGAGGATAACAATCCCAGTTACAGTGAACACTGGAACTAGGTATGAGAATATACCAAAAGTACATCCAAATACTCCTGTGACAGCATCAGTAAGCCATTCAATGGCAGATTTAGCAGCAGAAGTCAACCCCGGCATTGACTCAACAACCCCTTGACAATAGCCTGTAGCCAGTCTGGAGCTTGCCAATTATTCGTCAATTTAACCTGCGACAGCAGGTTCCCTCAACTGAATAATTGGTAAAGGTAAGAATCAATTCGATGCCCTGTAACTGGCTAAGAACAGTACTAAGCTTACTAAGTTTAACAAGCGTATAAATAACATGAGGAGCATAGGAATTTCTAGATCTAGAGGATTTAATATGCTGGAAAGTGTGACCATAGCAAGTAACATCCTCAGAGGGTGTTATCATCCAAGTGCCAATATCCAGACCACAGTCAGAACACCCGGAGGCTGTAACAACTGCACAGGAGCCATTTTCCAACGAGAAATGTCGCCAATAATCCAGTCGAACAGGAGTAGAGGTAATGGGGCAATTTGCCTTACCTCAACCAGTGCCACAAGGTTTAAATTTTTGCCACGTGTGACAGATAAGGAATCCCTGATCAGTGCATTCGCTCACCTGAATACAATCATACATCGTTGAGGGGGAGTTAAGAGTGGAATTAAACTGCTAATGCAGACGAGCTATCCTATTATACGAATGTATTGTCACTAAGGCCCGAAATGATCCTGAAGACTTAATGAGGCCCAAATTATGGATTTTCCATTACTTATAGCAAATCTCCATTTGTTTTATTAAAAGGACCGTAAGAAGGATATCTAGTCTCCATTTAATAGACTCAGCTAACCAAACAGTATCCCCTAGTATAGTTCTGTCTGTGGGAAGGGAAGTAATATTATGTAGTCTAGCATGCGAGGTAAGTCTAGCCAGGGCTTTTTGCACGCTCTACACTATGAACGAGGCCATCTAAAAAGGAATCCCTATACCATAATCAAGAGACTTGATTAGACCGAAGTTTCAATAGGGACATATGAATAGATGTCATAAGGTTATTAATTCTAATATTTTCATCTGTGGAGAGAAGTTCTTTGTGAATAGTTTTCAACCCAGTGACAAGTGATTTCTGGAATTTAATAAAGTCCACAATCTTTTTGAGGCTGCAGTCTTGATCTTGGTTCCATTGATGTAACATAAGAACCGATTGTGCTAACAGTAGAGAAGACCTTTGGAGTGAGCGAGCGTTCATTAACGTAGAACGCTTCATACGATGTCGGGAACGATCAGCTAATTTGATGAAATCTGCAAAAGATTGATTTAAAGGTACTACCACTCTATAAATATCAGATTGATTTATTGGAAGTAAGGCTCATTGCTGCCACTCAATCTTGAATCGATAAAGTCCTGTTGGTATAAACTAAAATGTGCTTTAGTCTACTTTTAGTCACATTCCAGCCAACATCTTTACACCAGGAATAAAGTGAATAGACTTTAATATCAGGAAATTCTGATGTGTCCTGGATAGAAGTGCCATTCAGAACTTGATTATCTCTATAGTGGGTGGATGTTCCTTCAGAAGCTAACTTGGCGATACAAAGAAGAGCCTTTCCACCATCTTTTCCTTTGTGCCATCGCATTCTTCCAATGTTATAATGAATGGGACCATCACATGCATTATCTCCCCTCACTCGGGTCAAATGCAGTAAAATGTTTGATCTCTGCATCTCTGCAGGAAATCGCATAGTGTGAGGTGTTCAAGTAGTAAGATATTTCTGGCATGTCACATACATTGCTTGCATCCGGAAGACCTTTAGCAAAGAATTTACCAGTACCTTTCAGATGCCAATCTCAAGGCAGGCAAGATGGCACTAGGTGATACTTAAGTAAAAGCAAAATACTGCAGATGCTGGAAATCTGAAATAAAAACAAGAAATGCTGGAAGTACTCAGCAGGTCTGGCAGCATCTGTGGAGAGAGAAGCAGAGTTAACGTTTCAGGTCAGTGACCCTTCATCAGATACTTGTTGTCTGACGAGCTGGGGTGCTTCTTTCTGCAATCATCAGTGAGCATTCAATCAATTTCAGCCATGCCGTCATAAGTCCATGAATTCTTAAAAGATTCAGAGTAGAATTTTGAGGAGCAAAAAATTGTGGAATTATAAAGAAAGCCACCATCCACAGGGAGTAAAACCATAGGTTTATTATGGTGCCAGAGATGAACAGATGAGCTCATTTTAGGAACATACAGATGAATTGGAGAAGTGGAGCCAAATACACCTGATTCTTGAGGTGACTCACAATGATTCCACCCTTATGGGGATATGTTTTTGCAATTGAAAATATCGGGTTGAGGGGAAAGTCAGTGGGTGCGAAATTTGTTGTACGATGTTGTCCAACCCCAACAGTGTGAGGATAAGTTTTCTATTTAGCTCATTCAATAAAGTAGCAATGCCCCACCTGTTCAAAACATTGCTCATTGAGTGTTTTTTCACCTAGGTCACCAGCTGACATCTGAAAAGTCGGATTTTCATAAAGTGGGCTAACCAGTTCATTTTCTTTCCAAATTCACTGAATTTTAAAGAGTCCTAGCCAAAATTGTGGTATCGAATTCAACTTGTGTAGGCTGATAAATAGAACCATGTGCTAACAGAAGTGGTTGAGGCTGAGGTATAGAAATAATACCAAAAGGAAGCGGTACCTTGGACATCATGGATCTGTAATTAGAAATTGTGAGAGAATGATGTCTTCAAGCAACAAGCGTGAAAGCCACAGTAGGATTTTTACTGTTATGGTTGATAGAAAGATCTGAAAACAAATCTTCTGCAATTTGAGTCTGAGTATTAGCACCATATTTAATAATAATCCATAAAATAATAACTAAAGCGACAAACAGAAGAATAATCAAGGCTGACGTAAAACAACAGTACCTCAATTCTTTCTTTACTCGAGAGCAAGTCCCATCACCGAGAGACTTTGATGCTTTGTTCCTTTCCTGCAGTTTCTCCATCTTCTGTTGTTGTGGCTTAACTATCGCTCGTTGCGTCGGGTGTGGTTTCCAGTGAAACCAACCTTTGGGGCGCTGCGAGGTCCTGCGTGGGGAAGGAACAGTTATTGACACAGTTGGTTGTAGTTCAATTAGCGTCTTTTCCGATGTCATCCTCCAGGCTGGGTCCTGAAAGACAGTGTACGACTGCACCTGGTACTGTTCCGCCATTCCTGTACCCTTCAGGACATTTCTTCAGGTTGTCTACAGAGACAATTTTAAGAGATTGCTTGCCATTCGGCTGGTTAACAGATATTTTGACAGTTCTTTCATTAATAACAGAATGTATTTGAACAAGTTTCTTCCACCTAGACGTCGAACCAGGTTTCTGTTCAAACTTTTTCTCCTGAACCCACTCCCCGGTTACAGGTTGCCAAGCTTTGTTAGTTACCTGTTTTTGTCTATTCTTCTCTCTGATCCTCTGATCAATTTCATGAATTTGATTTTGTTATTTCTTGTTTCAAATCTAATTGTTGCTGTCGGGTCAAGGAGTCAGAAAGTGTAGAGGCAATAAAAAAACCATGAGTAAGTGGTGTATGCGTTTCAACACCATACATTAAATAATACGGTGTTCTAGGGAATATTGTCCCTGATGCACACGTGGGCACATTATTTAGTGATAGCTTCACCTCCAGAATGATGGAGGTCCACTTATTCCCTCTGATTCTCAGCAGTTTGGTCAATAGCTTTTTTACTTCCTGGTTTTTACATTCCACAAGTCCTGCTGTGCTGTAACCCAATCCCCCTTTGCACTCAATAGTCTTTGAAAACCTTGGAAACTAAGACTCTGCCTTAATCAGAGTGTAGTACTTTGGGTGCACCAGCTACAGTAATGATGCCACATTGACAAGTGTGGTTTCCGAAACAGTTTTTGTGGGGACCAGCCACCAGAAAGAAGGCATAGAGACAGAGTTATACAGCACAGAAACAGGCCCTTTGGCCCATCGTGTCTGTGCCGGCCATCAAGCACCTACCTATTCTAATCCCATTTTCCAGCACTTGGCCCGTAGCTTTGTATGCTATGGCGTTTCAAGTGCTCATCTAAATACTTCTTAAATGTTGTGAGGGTTCCTGCCTCTACCACCTCTTTAGGTAGTGCATCCCAGATTCCAACCACCCTCTGGGTGAAAAAATGTTTCCTCAAATTCCCTCTAAACCTCCTGCACCTTACCTTAAATCTATGCCCCCTGGTTATTGACCCCTATCTAACCTATCAATGCCCCTCATAATTTTGTATACCTCAATCATATCTCCCCTCAGCCTTCTCTGCTCTAAGGAAAACAACCCTAGCCTTTTCAGTCTCTCTTCATTGCTGAAATGCTCCAGCCCAGGCAACATCCTGGTGAATCTCCTCTGCACCCTCTCCAGTGCAATCACATCCTTCCTATGGTGTGGTGACCAGAACTGTACACAGTACTCCAGCTGTGGCCTAACTAGCATTTTATACAGCTCCATCATAACCTCCTTGCTCTTATATTCTATGCCTCGGCTAATAAAGGCAAGTATCCCATATGCTTTCCTAACCACCTTATCTACCTGTGCTGCTGCCTTCAGTGATCTATGGACAAGTACACCAAGGTCCCTCTGACCCTTTGTACTTCCTAGGTTCCTACCATCCATTGTATATTCCGTTGCCTTGTTAGTCCTCCCAAAATGCATCACCTCACACTTCTCAGGATTAAATTCCATTTGTCACTGCTCTGCCCATCTTACCAGCCCATTTATATCATCCTGTAATCTCAGGCTTTCCTCCTCACTATTTACGACACCACCAATTTTTGTGTCATCTGTGAACTTACTGATCATACCTCCTATATTCACTTCTAAATCATTAATGTACACTACAAACAGCAAGGGTTCCAGCACCAATCCCTGCGGTACACCACTGGTCTTCCACTCGCAAAAACAACCCTCGACCATTACCCTCTGCCTCCTGCCACTAAGCCAATTTTGGATCCAATTTGCCAAATTGCCCTGCATCTCATGGGCTCTTACCATGCAGCCATCAACACAAACAAGAACATGTTTATACCCCATTGATGGGGAAAGTGGTTCAATGAAATCAACAAAAAATTTCTCCATTGATTTATTAGGCTTCACAAGAGCCAACAATGGAGGTTTAATAAGTGATGATTTGTTGGTGAAATTACATGGCTCACAATTTGCCACTTATGTTTTACAGGCATTAAGCATGCCTGGCCACCAATATAAGGGAACCAATTTGCAGAATATTGTTCGAACACCACTATGTGCTTGACCTATACCTTTGTGAGCTTCTTTTACAAGCTGTTCTCATTTGCAACTCGGGAGTACTTCCTGGACACCTTTGGGCAACTTAACCAGTACAATACCGGTCAGGGTCTCCAATTAGAAGTACTTTGCTGGATGTTCTTTTGGATTCTCTTTCGTCGGGTCTAATAGCTGAATCAGTTCCTCATCCTGATTAGCTGCCTGTTCTGCCCCAGTGATTACATTAACTGTGGCAGGCCCCTCTCGAGGGGGTGTCATGCAGACTGAATGTTTTGCCTGTCCATCTGAAGACTGTTGCCCTTTGAATGTACTGAACAAGTGGTATGCCCCAGTACATGAATTACCTGGCATTTTCATTTCTCCTTTCGCAAATGGAGAATATCTTCCCACAATGATTGGTGTTTTATGGGTTTACTTTTGTGATTGGTAAAGCCTGTCTGCTCCCAGAACACTAGGTCTTGGTTGTAAGCCAATTTACAGTAATCACTATCTGTACAAATTAATGCGGGCTTAATGGGGTCTGCCTTTTCTAAAGCATACCGTAATGCTACAGCTTCAGCATATTGTGCTGTCCGTTGATCAAGGGGTATGGATAACAATTCCTCCGGATAGAAAGAATAAGAATCCCGAAAGGTACCTATTACTATCCCCATCCCAACTGAGGATTGTTGGGATATCCCTTTTTTAATCATCATTGATGATCCATCACAGTAAATATCCTGGTGATAATCTGCAAGTGGTTTCAGAGGTACTTGTTTAACTCCCTCCTCGGTATAATCATCTTCCACAACAGGGAGGTGTTCTCAGTCCATGTCTGAGGATAGAAATTTAAAAATGAGTGTAGGATCATTCAAAAAGGAGGCCCATTTGTCGTATCGGATTTGAGTGGCTCTTCTCTCATCTGAGGCCTTCGCAAAACTGATCTCAAGTCTGGTATTTCAGTATAAATTGTAATGGGGTGTATCCCTTGAAGGGGTCGTGCTTTAACAAGACACTGAACGATCATTGTCATGACTCTCCTTTTTGTTGTACCGTCCTTCAACACTGGAAAATTTATAAGAATGAAATTGAACTGGCACAATACGATTTTCATTGTAAAAAACTACAACTGCTACTTTAGGAGATGTTTTCACATGAAGATTAAGCGGGACCTGCAGGTCCCTTTGCTCCAGATCTATAGCCTTCTGTACATTGCAGCACAGTTGTTGCAATTTCAAGTAATCATCTGGAGAAAAAAATGAATGGGCCTTGAGCTGCCTCACCTACTCTAGCACACAGAAGTGCTGAGAGCTCAGCAAAGATTGGTGTAAAAGATCTAGCAAAGTTCAGGAGTCCCAAACTTGCCTGCAAATTTTTCAAGGTTTGGGGACATTGAATTGTGTCTAGTTTCTCTTGATAGGACTGAGTTAATCCCCTACGATTCCCAGTTATACGGAGGAATAAGAAATCTACTTCCTCTCGAATGAACTGACTCTTTTTAATGTTGATCAGGTATCCAGCAGCAGTGAGCTGGGATAAAACTATGTCAACAGCTTGAAAGTGTTTTATTTATTTATTTAGAGATACAGCACAGAAACAGGCCCTTCGGCCCACCGAGTCTGTGCCGACCAACAACCACCCATTTATACTAACCCTACAGTAATCCCATATTCCCTATCACCTACCTACACTAGGGGCAATTTACAATGGCCAATTTACCTATCACCTGCAAGTCTTTGTTCTTGGAGGTCATTATGTGAAACATAAATGTCATCCACGTAAGAGTTAATATTGGGCAGCTCTTTTAAAAGATTGACAACATGAACAGAAAAAAAGAACAGGACTGTTTTGAAATCCCTGGGGTAATCTTGTCCAACAGTATTGAAAGCCATCAGGGGCAGTCATCGCAGTTTTGTGCCAGTCAGATTTTTTAAGTGAGAGAGACCAAGAACCGTTAGCCAAATCAATACAAGATTTAAATTTTTCTCTTTTTATGCCGGAAAGAAGAGCAGTGGAATTCTGCTGCTGAGCAGTGTACAGCACTGAGATTTTATCAAGGGATGTGTAATCGACCACTAATCTCCATCTGCCATCAGGTTTAGGGACACCAAATAATGGTGAATTAGTTCTAGAGGGAATTTTTATTAGGATACCTTGTTCCTCTAAATCCCTAATGGTGTCGACTCGATCTAATTTCCCTTTATGATCCTGAATAGGCCACTGTTTCCTGGGCTTGTGCCAGACTGCATCAAGAGAGTGAGGTTCTATTATCTACCTTGCCACAATGATTTGGATGACGCTGTAAATAAGGGTAGTACTTATTTAGGAGCTGTTCCAAAAGACCCTTATCACCCCCCTCAAGGCAGGTGCAGTCTAGCTCTGCCTGAATATAAATTGGTCAGTCATCCTGGTCCATGGATGCCTCCACAGGCCTGGACGTGATCTTAAGGAAGTATTTAATATCAGGTTGTCCTATAATAAGAGGGCAAACCAAATCAGGTACTAAACCCACCTCCAGGGTGGCCATAATGCCATAGATAGTAAAAGGAATTTCATAAAAGTCAATCAGCTATGTCTTATACTGTGTGAATCCCCCTACTGTTAACTGATAAATCGGGCTCCCCAAATCACTGAGTTTTTATAATTAAAGGATCCATGACGGAGTAATCGGCTCCTGTATCAAAGAATGCCTGTACCTGTTCAGTAGTGGGCAGTGTTGCCAGGGCATAGGGGAATTTGAGAGACCCTGGCTGGTTGCCAGCCCCACTGTGGAGAGTCATATTCTTCCAGGTCCTGACTATCAGCCCTGTCTTGATTTCTGATGACTCTAACTGATGTCCGCTGCTCCCTCTTAGGAGTCTCATGCTTTCCTGATCCCTAAGGTGGTCTATCAGAAGGCTTACAGTCACAATTATTGCCACCTGTAGGGAATCTTTCTGATCTCTGCCCCTGTCAGCCCTGGATCCTCCCCTTACCCTGTGATAGGCACAGCCAGTGTAAAATTCATCCCCACAGGGATCCCAGGAGGGCATGCCAGGAGCAGCACCAGGCATACCTCAAACTGAGGTGTCAACCTGGTGAAGCTACAACCCAGGACTACTTGCACGGCAAACTGCATAAGTGGCATGCGATAGGCAGAGCTAAGCGATCCCGCAACCAACGGTTCAATCTAAGCTCTGCAGTCCTGCCACATCCAGTCGTGAATGGTGGTAGGCATTTAAACAACTAACTGGAGCAGGTAGCTCCACAAATATCCCCATCCTAAATGATGGGGGAGCCCAGCACATCTGTACAAAAGATACCTAGTGTAGGTAGGTGGTAGGGAATATGGGATTACTGTAGGGTTAGTATAAATGGGTGGTTGTTGGTCGGCACAGACTCGGTGGGCTGAAGGGCCTGTTTCAGTGCTGTATCTCTAAAAAAAAATAAGGTTGAAACATTTGCAAAAACTTTCAGCCAGAAGTGCCAAGTTGATGATCCATCTCGGCCTCCTCCTGAAGTCCCCAGCAGTACAGATGCCAGTCTTCAGCCAATTCGATTGACTCCACGTGATATCAAGAAACAAATAAAGGCATGGGAAACTGCAAAGGCTATGGGCTACTCAGCTCCGGAACTCATTACAACCTTGGTTCAAACATGGACAAAAGAGCTGAATTCAAGGAGCCCTAGCATAACTGGAGTCAATGGGAATCAGGGGATAAACTCTCCGTTAGTTGGAGTCACACCTAGTGCAAAGGAAGATGGTTGTGGTTGTTGTTGTTGGAGGTCAATCATCTCAGCTCCAGGACATCACTGCAGGAGTTCCTCAGGGTAGTGTTCTCGGCTCAACCATCTTCAGCTGCTTCATTAATGATCTTCCTTCAATCATAAGGTCAGAAGTGGGGATGTTTGCTGATGATTGCACAATGTTCAGCACCATTCATGACTCCTCAGATATTGAAGCAGTCCGTGTAGAAATGCAGCAAGACACGGACAATATCCAGGCTTGGGCTGAAAAGTGGCAAGTAACATTCGTGCCACACAAATGTTAGGCAAAGACAATCTCCAACAAGAGAGAAGCTGACCATCTCCCCTTGACATTTAATGGCATTACGATCACTGAATCCCCCACTATCAACATCCTGGGGGGTTACCATTGACCAGAAACTGATCTGGAGTAGCGATATAAATACCATGACTACAAGAGCAGGTCAGAGGCTAAGAATCCTGAGGTGAGTAACACACCTCCTGACTCCCCAAAGCCTGTCCACCATCAAAAAGGCACAAGTCAGGAGTGTGATGGAATACTCTTCACTTGCCTAGATGGATGCTGATCCAACAACACTCAAGAAGCTCGACACCATGCAGGACAAAGCAGCCCAGTTGTTTGTCACCCCATCCACCACCTTCAACATTCACTCCCTCCACCACCGACGCACAGTGGCAGCAGTGTGTACTATCTACAAGATGCACTGCAGTAACGCACCAAGGCTCCTTAGACAGTAGCTTCCAAACCGTTGACCTCTATCACCTAGAAGGTCAAGGGCAGCAAATGCATGGTAACACCACCACCACCAACAAGTTCCCCTCCAAGCCACACACCATCCTGACTTGGAACTATATCGCCTTCCCTTCACTGTTGCTGGGTCAAAATCCTGGAACTCCCTTCCTAACAGCACTGTGGGTTTACCTACCCCACATGGCATGCAGTAGTTCAAGAAGGAAGCTCACCACCACCTTCTCAAAGGCAATTAAGGATGGGCAATAAATTCTGGCCTAGCCAGCGACACCCACATCCCATGAATGAATTAAAAAAAGTCCATGGAATTTGACAGTCGGCTGCGAGAATTTGCTTTTGTTGTTGCGTATAAGTCCTGTTTCCTCTAGGCATCGCATCATTGCTCACACTCTAGTGTCATATTCTGCCTGAATGAATCAGGACATCATACATGTGACATATAACTCCATCCACTCTTTCTAGGATGCTTGACATAGTCCTGTGGAAGATTTCTGGCGCTAATGTGATGCCAAAGGTTAGTCTGTTGAAACAAAACCTTCCAAACGAGTAATGAAGGTTGTGAGCAACTTAAACTCTTCATCAAGGGGTAGTTGCCAAAAACCACTACTTGCATCTAACTTCATGAAGATTGAACTCTTTCCCAATTTGGCTAAACTCTCATCCACAGACGACATTGGATGAATTTCGTGTTCAACTGCTTTGTTCAACTGTGTTAGACCGACACAAATTCTGATAGATCCGTTACGTTTTGGCACCTGCATCATCCCTGAGCACCCTCTTGTTGGTTCTGTCATAGGTGAAACAATTCCTGCTCCACCATAGAGTCGATTTCTGTCTTTACTTTTGGCACGAGTGGGTGAGGAACTTTTCTGGGTGTAAAACTGAAAAAAAAACAGTAAAAAAAAACTGAAAAAGTGACGTCACAGGAAAGCTGTGACCTTATTGGCTGGTAGGGAATCTGCACTGAATTTGAAAATAAAACATTGATTAAAATTGATTAAAATCCAAATTAACTAATGAATTAATAAGTAGAGGAGTAACTAAACTGGTGAGAGGAGATTACTGTATTTAGCATTTAATATTTATAGTAGAAATCTAGCGCTAGGAACCATATAGATAATTGTAACTTAATTTAGTAAGGATTTAAAAAGTATTTATTTTAAATGAATTTATTAATTAGTGCTAGAAATGTCAGTTAGAGGGGTAAAGTGCTTCACCTGTGAGATGTGGGAGGTCCGTGACGCTTCCAGCTTTCCGGACAACTATGTCTGCAGGAAGTGTACCCAGTTGCAGCTCCTCACAGACCACATGGATCGGTTGGAGCAGCAATTGGATGCACTTAGGAGCATGCAGGTGGTGGAAAGCATCATAGACAGGAGTTTTAGAGACGTGGTTACACTCGAGGTGCAGGCAGATAGATGTGTGACTGCTAGAAGGGGCAGGCAGTCAGTGCAGGAATCCCCTGTGGCTATCCCCCTCTCTAACAAGTATACTGTCTTGGATACTGTTGAGGGGGATGGCCTATAAGGGGAAAACAACAGCAGCAACCAGAGCAGTGGCACCACAGCTGGCTCTGTTGTTCAGCAGGGAGGGTCAAAGCGCAGAAGAGCAATAGTTATAGGGGACTCTATAGTCAGGAGCACAGATAGGCGCTTCTGTGGACATGAAAGAGACTCCTGGATGGTATGTTGCCTCCCTGGTGCCAGGGTCAAGGATGTCTCTGAACGGGCAGGGGGCATTCTGGAGGGTGAACAGCCAGAGGTTGTGGTACACATTGGTATTAACGACATAGGCAGGAAGAGTGACGAGGTCCAGCAGGGGGAGTTCAGGAAGTTAGGTAGAAAGTTAAAAAACAGGACCTCTAGGGTTGTAATCTCGGGATTATTCCCTTGCCACGTGCCAGTGAGGCTAGAAACAGGAAGATAGTGCAGCTAAACAGGTGGCTGAACAGCTGGGTGAGGAGGGAGGGTTTCAGATATCTGGATCATTGGGATCTCTTCCGGGACAGGAGGGACCTGTTCAAGAAGGACGGGTTGCATCTAAACTGGAGGGGCACAAATATCCTGGCTGCGAGGTTTGCTAGCATCATTAGGGAGGGTTTAAACTAGTGTGGCAGGGGTGTGGGAACCAGAGCAGTAGGTCAGCAGGTGAAATAACTGAGGGGGAACGAGTAAATAAGGCCAGTAAGACTAAGAGGAAGAGCAGGCAGGGAGATGTTACTGAGCACAGCAGGACTGGTGGTCTGAAATGGATTTGTTTCAATGCGAGAAGTATAACAGGTAAGGCAGATGAACCTAGAGCTTGGATTAGTACTTGGAACTATGATGTTGTTGCTATTACAGAGACTTGGTTGAGGGATGGACAGGATTGGCAGCTAAATGTTCTGGGATTTAGAAGCTTCAGGTGGGATAGAGGGGGATGTAAAACGGGTGGGGGAGTTGCATTACTGGTTAAGGAGAATATCACAGCTCTACTGCGGGAGGACACCTCGGAGGGGTCGTGCAGTGAGGCAATACAGGTAGAGCTCAGGTACAGGAAGGGTGCAGTCACAATGTTGGGGGTTTATTACAGGCCTCCCAACAGCCAGCGGGAGATAGAGGAGCAGATATGTAGACAGATTTTGGAAACATGTAAAAGCAACAGGGTTGTAGTGGTGGGTGATTTTAACTTCCTCTATATTGACTGGGACTCACTTAGTTCTAAGGGCTTGGATGGGGCAGAATTTGTAAGGAGCATCCAGGGGGGCTTCTTGAAACAATATGTAGATAATCCAACTAGGGAAGGGACCGTACTGGACCTAGTATTGGGGAATGAGCCCGGCCAGGTGGTCGAAGTTTCAGGAGGGGAGCATTTCAGGAACAGTGACCATAATTCCGTAAGTTTTAAGGTACTTGTGGATAAGGATAAGAGTAGTCCTCGGGTGAAGGTGCTAAATTGGGGGAAGGCTAATTATAACAATATTAGGCAGGAGCTGAAGAATTTAGATTGGGGGCGGCTGTTTGAGGGTAAATCAACATCAGACATGTGGGACTCTTTCAAACATCAGTTGATTGGAATCCAGGACCGGCATGGTCCTGTGAGGAAGAAGGATAAGTTTGACAAGTTTCGGGAACCTTGGATTATGAGGGATATTGTGAGCCTAATCAAAAAGAAAAAGGATGCATTCATAAGGGCTAGAAGGCTGGGAACAGACAAAGCCCTTGAGGAATATAAAGAAAGTAGGAAGGAACTTAAGCAAGGAGTCAGGAGGGCTAAAAGGGGTCATGAAAAGTCATTGGCAAACAGGATTAAGGATAATCCCAAGGCTTTTTCTACGTATATAAGGAGCAAGAGGGTAGCCAGGGAAAGGGTTGGCCCACTCAAGGACAGAGGAGGGAATCTATGCGTGGAGCCAGAGGAAATGGGCGAGGTACTAAATGAGTACTTTGCATCAGTACTCACCAAAGAGAAGGACTTGGTGGATGATGAGTCTAGGGAAGGGAGTGTAGATAGTCTGGGTCATGTCGATATCAAAAAGAAGGAGGTGTTGGGCGTCTTGAATAACATTAAGGTAGATAGGTCCCCAGGGCCCGATGGGATCTACCCCAGAATACTGAGGGAAGCAAGGGAGGAAATTGCTGGGGCCTTGACAGAAATCTTTGTATCCTCATTGGCTACAGGTGAGGTCCCGGAGGCCTAGAGAATAGCCAATGTTGTTCCTTTGTTTAAGAAGGGTAACAAGGATAATCCAGGAAATTATAGACCGGTGAGCCTTGGTAGGGAAATTATTGGGGAGGATTCTTCAGGACAGGATTTACTCCCATTTGGAAACAAATTTTGGAAGGTCTAATACAGGTGGGAAGTATACAGTAAATGGCAGAACCCTCTCTGACAGGCAGAGAGATCTGGGCGTACAGGTCCACAGATCACTGAAAGTGGCAACGCAGGTGGATAAGGTAGTCAAGAAGGCATACGGCATGCTTGCCTTCATCGGTCGGGGCATAGAGTATAAAAATTGGCAAGTCATGTTGCAGCTGTACAGAACTTTAGTTAGGCCATACTTGGAATATTGCGTGCAATTCTGGTCGCCACACTACCAGAAGGATGTGGAGGCTTTGGAGAGGGTACAGAAGAGGTTTACCAGGATGTTGCCTGTTCTGGCGGGTGTTAGCTAGAGGTTGGATAAACTCAGATTGTTTTCACTGGAACGATGGAGGTGGAGGGGCGACATGATAGAGGTTTACAAAGTTATGAGTGGCATGGACAGAGTGGATAGTGAGAAGCTTTTTCCCAGGGTGGAAGAGTCAGTTACTAGAGGACATAGGTTTAAGGTGCAAGGGGCAAAGTTTAGAGGGGATGTGCGAGGCAGGTTTTTTACACGGAGGGTGGTGAGTGCCTGGAACTTGCTGCCGGGAGAGGTGGTGGAAGCAGATACGATAGCGACGTTTAAGAGGCATCTTGACAAATACATGAATAGGATGGGAATAGAGGGATACTGACCCCGGAAGTGCAGAAGGTTTTAGTTTCGACAGGCATCAAGATCGGTGCAGGCTTGGAGGGCCGAATGGCCTGTTCCTGTGCTGTACTGTTCTTTGTTCTTTAAACAGGCACATTGACTTCATTTCTGGACATAGAGTTTTCTTCGCCCTGCGAACAGCTGTGGAAATTCAGCTCTCAAGTTTCTGGGCTGATCTTCGCAGCTTTCCAGTTCCTCTACTGTCTGCAAATTAGGTGCAATTCAGTTCAGGTCTTCCTGTTGAAAAGTTAGCAACTCTAGTTTTGAATCACATACAATGTTTCTATGATTTCTTTTTCTTGATATTGGAGGGTTGCCTTCAGTTCTCCTATGACTTCGAGTTCTATCCCTCCTGGCCCGTGTTAGCGGGAATGAATCTAGAAGAATCACTCGACACTCAGGTCTGCTTCAATGTCAAACAGTTTATTTAGTTACACCAGCGGGGAGCAGGTCACCGGGCTGCCCAGATGCCTCTCCACTGAACAAAGGAAAATCATCCATACTTATACATTTTCAAACAGTTACTCAGCCCATCCCGGCCGGACATGGTCCAATCACAATGATTATCGATTATATACATTGATTATTAGTGCCAATAGAAGCGGTTACTAGGCATAGAGGGGCTGCATGACCGGCCTATACACAGATAGGGGATTACTCATGATGTTTTCCATACCCCCTTATCTTCACCTCGTTACCGGCCCATACACAGATAGGAGACTACTCATGATGTTTTCACCTCGTTACACACTAGCACCTTTGTCAGCATTCCACAAGGGTGTCTGCTTTTCATTTTAATTAGCCTTTTGTTTGAGATTGGATTACTCAGCTCCTGTGGAATGTGGTCAAGTTCACTGAGCCCCATGGTGCTTTGCAACCTCCTCACTGTTCACTAATATTATATGTTACTGGTTACTCAAATAATATTTAAATAGTATGACATTTACTGCAGGTGCCTCTGCGCTTGGGAATACCCTACAACAGCCCGTATAGTTTTTTGCATGATGGCTGGAGAGAGCTTCTCTCTCACCATGGTTCAGCATCAGAAAGAACCAAAACTGCTGTGCCGGTGTCTAACTTAAAGTACGTCTTGTTTCCCTCGACTAGGATCTCAGCACTCTTGCAACTTCCACTTGGTTCCTGGATCTCTCCAAGAAAAGGCACCTCAATATCATGAATATCCTCTACTTTATGGATTTTGCCACGTTTTGAAGGCTTCCCTCTGTGCGCATTCTGTACAAGCTTCTTGCTGCGGCACACTACCTGCAAGTGGCCAATCTTTCCGCATAAATGGCATTCGGTCTCTTTGGCTGAGCAGTTTTCCCACGTATGTTTTTCTCTGCCCGCCAATAACAGTTAGCTTGGGCTGTTGATGGAAGCTCTTCCTGTCTCCCCTGCTTTTTTGCAACAGCTTTCCTTTTTTTTATATTTATCAAATTCTACTGAGTTAGCTGCTTTTGAGATAGAGCTCTCTCTGTCACCTCGAACCACATGATTCTGTTTCCTGACCTCAGCTTGTCTGCTCTGTTGAATTGCCTTTGCTAAGGTTAGATCATCTCTTGACTGCAAGTGGTCAGACAAGGCATCATCCAACACTCCCATGATGATTCAGTCTCTGATCAGTTCATCTTTCAAGCTGCCATACTCACAGTTCTCTGCAAGTTTATACAGGTTGTTTATATATGCATCAACACTTTCCCTTGACTTTGGATACATTTGTTAAATTTAGCCCGCCCAACAATGGTATTCTTTCTCAGATTAAATTATGTATCGAGTGCTTTGATTACTTCATCATACATGGCTTTCTCCTCATCAATACCCTGCATGATGAGGATATCATCTGCACAGTCATCCATCGTATATAACAGTGTACTGACCTGCTCACTTCTCACCTTACAGCGAGGCCCAACGTGGTGCAATATCTGGCAAATCTGTGATACCATTTCAGCCATGCTTCTGCTTGATTGAGGCCTGCAACTTTCTCAAAGTTTTCAGGCAAAGGTAGAGACTTCTCCATCATTATATTTCACCCACTGCCACCATATAATATTCTTGGTATTGTTAGACTAATATAGAATACATAATGAGTCTGCTGAAACAGGAGCTTTATTGAAACACGTCTTACTGCTTTGGCTTACATCTTCCAAGAGGCTGTATGAGAGACCAAACCATGTGTTGTTGCATCATTTAGCATTGACATGAACACGTGCTATGCCAAATGATGATTTTTTTTAATCCATCAGTTGGAAACCTGAATTAAACTTTAAAAAACAGTAAACAAAAACGGATAAAAGGTGACTGCTAGCAACTAAAATGGCCACCACAATTTGCATCAAAATACCCTACATTCCAATGTATCGAGGTGGAGTGTAGATCTGGTAAATCTCCCACCAGAAAAATGGCCTGAGAATTTTGAATGAGCTACCTGCCCTGCTTCCATTAACAAGACATTAAATGCAATCTTGGAACATTAACACTGGTGGAGACGGACCGAGCAAAGGGTAATCACTGGAACAATGGGACCCTGAGAGAGATTGGAATTCTTAGATGTGATCTAATTAAATTGCATGAGAGTGACTACACTGAGCCATCATGTGAAAGACCCCCATCTGTGTGAAATTAACTGCTCTTTCTCTCTGCAGGCAGACAAGCAACTGAGACTAACCAGGAAAGGACCCAAGTGGGGGATCCCCCCCCCCTTTCTCTGTCTCTGTCTCCCTGTCTCTCTCTCTCTCTCTCCAGGCCACCTTTCAAGTTTGAACCCTGCCTGCTGGTTGTAACCATCCAAGCCTGTCATTGCTGCAGACAGCGACCTCTTGAAGAAGACCATCCGCATCATCATCTGTAAGAAAACCTTGAACCAGTTGGCTAAATCTACAAGCTTAGAAACTTCAGGACCACCGAGTTCAGCCGGAAGACAACTGAGTTATCAGACTCCACAGACTGTATTTTTAAAATTTGCTCCAGACTCTAATCAACCAATCTATTCTTCCCCACTCTCTAACCTATTTGTGTGTGTGATTCTCATATGTGTGTGTTTGTGAAAGTTGGAGCGTAGTTTATTACTTTACTTAGATCGGTTTTGTTTTTAAGTACAATTAAACCAACCTCTTTCTTGTTTAAACTCAGGAAACCTGTCCAATTGGTTCTTTTATGAGCCTAGCACATAAACACTCACTGAATTGTTAAGCATACCTTTTAAAGAGAAATAAACCCTGTTGCGGTCAAGCAAGGAGAGGGGCAGGAGGGGAGCCTTTTGATCCCCCACCTTATCGTAACACTGTGATGAGGTACGCAGTATGATTCGCATATTAACTAATTAGAATCAACCCATTAACAAACCAATATCCAATATAGCACATTATACTACAGCATTCAGGGCAGATCCGTTCGAGATCCTCTCTGGCATTGTTTCCCTTCCCCAACCTAACCTTCCAGCTGGCTCAGCATCAGAGCCAGTAAATTTCCCACTCTCCCAATTAACAAGTTGCAGCAGGACCTGAAGCTTGCCTATTTTGAGTTAGATTCCAATCCTTAACTCAGTGGTAATGCTCTCACCCCTGGGACAGAAAGTTGTGGATTCAAGTTTCCAATCCAAAGTTTTGAGTACATGATCCAGGCTGACATCTCAGTGCACTACTGAGAGAGTACTGCATTGTTGGGGGTGTCATCTTTCTTATAGGCTGTTAAATCAAAATCCTGTTTGCCCTCTCAGGAAGTAAATGATCCCATGACACTATTCGAAGAAGAGTAGGGGAGTCCTCCCCAGTTTTCAGGCCAATCTTATCCCACAACTATCATCATTAAAACACATTATTTTTTGATTATTACATTGCTGTCTTGTGATTTTGTTGTGCACAAATTGTCTGCTACATTTCTTTATAAGTGACAACTTTTCAAAAGTATTTAATTGGCTATTAATATTATCTTGTTAGCCCATTAGCCTATTATTGGCCCATGCTATGCTTTTGCACATCTTTTTTCGAACTAAGAAACACAGACTGCAACCACAGGTCTGAGAACAGAACTGATGGCATGCAACAGTCAACACCTTTGGTGAACCTGTCTGTTTTGTATTTAACTAATTATTGCTCCCCCGGTATAAAGGGAACACCATTGAAATCATTGGGTTGATTTCCTGTGGGGTTTGGCATAATCATCTGCCATAACTTTGGTGGAAGATCTGCGAAAGCTCCAGAGAAATTATATGACCCCTGTTTAGAAAAATCTCCTAATGCTCTTCACAGTGGCATAATGAGACAAAAATGGATGTTGGTGCCGGATAGAATATGGGCAGCAGAGCTTTAGGTGCACTGATATTTATGGAGGGTGGAGGATGGAAAGTTGGCCAGGAGAGCATTGGAATAGTCAAGTCTGAAAGTAGCAAAGGCAAGGATGAGGGACTCAACAGCAGATGAACTAAGGTGGGGGCAGAAGTGGGCAATATTATGGAGTTGGAAGTAGGTGGTATTTGTGATGGTGAGGATATGGGCTTAGAAGCTCAGTGCTTTATAGGACACCAAATTTGCGTGGTGACAACAATGACTACACTTCAAAAAAGTACTTCATTTATTGTAAAGCACTTTGGGACATCCTGAGGAAGTGAAAGGTGCTAATAATAAATGCAAATTCTTTCTTTCATGAAGGTGAAGGCTTACCTTCAGAGGTAGTTCCATGTACAGTCCTTGTTAGGCAGTGAATTTATGCAGCATCCAGAAGAACACAAGCAAATATAACACTGTTGTGGTGGGCTGTACTGGAGGAAGCCTTCAAATCTGTCAGGCATCTAAATTGCTGATTTGGAACTCCACTGATCTGCTTAATGAGGGCTGTTACTGAAGTATGGATCTGATTGTATCAAAGTTCCACTGCTGAGTGGGGATTTCGAAGAACTATCATAAGCCAGATGTGCAGGAGATGACACTAGTCTCCAAGGTACCAGCCTTGAAAATGCTGTGCAGAGGGGAGAGGGATGACTGCCACAATAAAAAAAGCATGATGAGCAGCTGCCAGGAAAGTGGGAATAGACCTGCATGATGCACTGCTGCTCATCCATAGCCGTTGACCATTTATTGAATGGTATCTTATGTAATTCATGAAGGCAGCAATATTGTTTGGAGAATGAAACTCTGTGATGATTCTTCCACTTGTCCACCCTCCAGCTGCAGTTTGTCCATCCTTTCTCTTCAGTCTCCCAGTGTAGGATTCCAAGAAGTATCCCCATGAAAATAAAGGCTGAGTGATTTAAATTTCAAGACCAACAATTGCAAAAGCCCCTTCACAGCACAAAGTCTAAAAGTAATCTCCGAGATTTGGAATGCAACACCTGAGGCCAGCTCCTGATTCTTTTGAATACTATTTGAAATTTCCATATGAGATTTTGTGCAAAGCATGGTTAGTGGGCAGGATCAGAAAATGGGTATTATTGGGGCAGAAAAATCAGCAAATTACACTCTTGTCTTAATTACATTGTGCAGGCCTAATTTACATACACTCACGAGGCTTCTGCCCATTGCTGACAAGAGCTGTGTGTGCCAAAATGCTCCAACATACCACCCATCTGTCCCCACCAGTAAATTGGGCCACCCAAAAACTTGAACAAAGTGAATAGGCCCAAATCACCCTCAATTTCCCAACCACTATCGTCCTGTTAACAGGGCAGTAAAGAGAACGGTATCAGCCCCGCTGTGCGGATAGCAAAAAAAAAATCAATATTAGTTTTCTAAACATTTTATGGGAAAGGATGTTTTTTAAATTCCCCTCCAACCTTTCTTCAAATTGTTTGGAAAACAGATGAATACATACTGTTAAAGCTTGGAGAGAAAAACATTGACAGAATCCGACTGATGCATCATGAGAAATTCCGTATTCTGCACACCTTCAGGCAGTACCATTCTCAGAACACAGGTACATATGTAATTACTAACTCCTTTCAGTTGACTCAAACTTTTAAGAAAGACAGAGGCCTCCAGGTAAAAACATTAATAAATCTCTTCAAAGACATGAAAGGCAATCTCAAAGGTCAGTTTAGTTGTGCCATTATGATATATGTAATATTTCAATAAAAAAAGAAAGGCACGTATTCAAGATGTTCCAAAGCACCTTACAGAAAATGAAATACTTTTAAAGTGTAGTCACTGTTGTAATGTAGGAAATGTGCAGACAATTTGTGTACAGCAAGCTCCCAAAACAGCAATGTGATAATGACCAGGTAATCTGCTTTCCAGGGTTGGTTGAGGAACAAAAATTGACCAGGTCACTGGGGAGAACTCCTCTGCTGTTCCTGAATAGTACCATGGGATCTATTACATCCAACTGAGAGAGCAGATGGGCCTAGTTTTAATAATTTTCATCCAAAAGACAGCATCTCCGATAGTGCAATACTCCCTCAGTACTGCACTGGAGTGTTAGCCTAGTTTTTGTCTGGGGTGAGACTGGAATCCACAACCTTCTGGCTCAGCAGTCAGAGTGCTCCCACTGAGCCATGGTGTACCTTGGAGGTAATTTTAACCCCAAAAATGGGTGGGTTTGGGTTAGGTGATAAATTAACATTTAAAAAGTTTCAAACCTAACTCTAGCCTGCTCGAACCTATCCACTTCTGGTTTTAATGAAGGTAGGATGGGGGGCTGAGGGTGGGTGGAGCAACCAACCTGCTCTCAGGAGGTTGTTTGGTCGATAACAGCTTTCAAGGAGACTGCATGCCTCCATTATAACACTTTTTAACTGATGTTGGCTGAGTTTCCCGAGCGTTGGGAAACCTGGTATGTAAAAATGGTGAGAAGAGCAGGATCCATAAGGTAAGTGCCTTTAAAGTACATCTGGTGGGCCAGAAGGAGTAGGAGTGCTTCCATCAGGCCCAAAAACCTACCTGTAAATCTCCAAGGTCTTGACCTCTCTTCCCACCCACCAACTCTTGTCATGAGCAGCAAACAGAGTAGACAAAGGAGTACAAGTAAATCGCTGTTTCACCTGGAAGCAGTGTTTGGATCTCTGGATGGTGAGAAGGGAGGTAGTGAAGGGGCAGGTGCTGCATCTCCTGCACTTGCATGGGAAGGTGCTGTGGGAAGTGGAGTGGAAGAGACAGTGTGCCCATTTGATTTTGTAGATTAAGACCTGCTTTCCACTGTGACACATGCATAGATTTATTTATGTCACTGTGAAATGTGAAGGGAGATTAATTTATTTATATATCTACCTGCAGTGAAAAAGTAAACACTATTGAGTGAGTTTCCAGGAACCAATCAAAAATAACTACTTCATTGTTTCTAGGAATGGCAGAGGAATTAATATGAGTTGCACCTGATTTACACCTGAGAAACAGGTGAAACGCAAACCAGTTTAGCAGTGGGATGGCCTGCACCCAATCGATGTGGGCATTGGTCTCAAGCAGACGCCTAAAACAGCTTTGGCTTTTTAAATATGCAAGTTATGACCCTAACGCCAGCTGAAGGACCCCCATCCAGAATGACATTTCAATGAGTGAGGCAAGCATTGGACCGGACTCACTCAGGATTCTTTAGTGGCCCTAAAACCACCAATTTCGAGTAAGTTTTTAAAAAATCTTTTTAAAAATACATTCCAGTGGAGCTGGAGGGGTGGGAGTGCTTCCCCCAACTCTCCAGGAGTTGCAACTGAAACCCCTCTCCTTCCTGGGCCACTGCCAGTGAGACGGGCAGCCCAAAATTGAAGTTTTTGCTTGGGCGATCTGCCCGTGGAGGCAAGAGCAGCTCAGACCGAGTATTCTGGGGAAACCTGAGGATCTATTTCTATGGATCCGCGGAGCTCTTGGTTTGGGCACTTGCTGGTTGTCCAGTGCTGAGCCTAGGCATGATAATGATCCCAGACCAAAATCTACCCTTGTAACTCTCACAAACCTTTTCCAAATCCTTCCTGGAGGAATACACATCTCTGTCCATCTCCCTTATCCCAGCACATTCTTATAAAAGCATAAGTTCTGTCACCATGACTATCACCACAGGATAGTGGCCAGAATCTTAAGCAATTTATTTTCACTCTGGGAAAGGGAGACCAAAAATAACTGGCAAGTGCATCAAATGTTGTAGCTTTTTGGAAGCATGAGGATGATCCCATATACATGTATGTGGAATCAGCTCTCATTATAGCCATTTATATCAATTAAGGAAGTCAGCTGTAGATTTAACAAATGATATTGCTTACATCATCATATTTCAGCTCCCTACTGGTCTGACATTCAAATGTACCGCTACTTAATTTTTAATGTTATCAGTAAACCTTTTTTGGCAGGTCAAATAACCTCACAATAGAATCTAACAGCTATCCAACTGTTTGAGTTGCTTGTAAGACTAAAGCTCTTTGAAGGAAAACAACATGCTTGTCCATATTAAAGCTCAAATTCCAAGGCCCATGGATTTTGTAGTACAATGCTTACTTCCAACGATTTCCTACTACTTTTCCATTATAATCAAATACTTTAGAAAAATGTTCATCAATTGCTTCGAAAAAATTCTAATTTCCTTTCCTTCCCTCTCAAAGCCATGGTCTGTGATGCCTCATCTAGGCAGCCTTTCTTCAAGTGCCAGCCTGAGTAAAGAGTTTTATTAGACTATTCAACCACAGAGGACATAACACCACAGTCTGTCCTATCATCACCCGATGTTCACACCTGCGCACTTTTCAGCAAGGTTCACTGAATAGTGATTGGATGTGAAAACTCAGGCTGGTTTCGTTCCTTATTTGATCCAGAGGTACTGAGAGCAATCGTTAACACTCCAACTGTTGCCCAATTGAGATCAGTTGACTAAGTACAATCAGGAAAGGGACCTGGCACCTCCTAGAATGTATAACTTTACCACACAAAGCTATCAGTGGAGCAATAGTAGTAAATTATTAATTTCTATTTTCTATTTGTTCCGTATGAATCATAATCCTACATTATCTCAATTGATGAACTATGAATTTAATGTAATTGTCAACTGCTGAACAAATATCCAACCACACAATTACATACATTATGCCTGACTGTACCCCCGCCCACAAAACTGGCCACATCCTCAAGATGAATAGATCATAGGATCATAGCTATTTCCAGCACGGAGGGAGGCCATTCGGTTCATCATGTCTGCACTGGCTGACAGGGAGCCATCCAGCTTAATCCCAATTTCCAGCTCTTGGTCCATAACCTATAAGGGTACAGCACTTCAAGTGCACATCCCAGTACTTTTTATATGATATGAGGGTTTCTGCCTCTACCAGACTTTCAGGCAGTGAGTTCCAGATTCCCACCACACAGGTGAAAAACATTTCCCCTCAAATCCCCTCTATACCTCCTACCCTATATCTATGACCCTGGTTCTGGACCCCTCAACCAAGGGCAATAGGGCCCTCCACTCTATCCAGAGCCCTCATAGTGTTATACACTTCAATTTGATCTCCCTCAGGCTCCTCTGTTCCAAAGAAAGCAACCCCAGCCTATCTGGTCTTTCCTCATAACTAATATTCTCTAGTCCAGGCAACATCCTCATAAATCTTCCCTGTACCCTCTCTAGTGCAATCACGTCTTTCCTATAGGGCTGTGACCAGAACTGCAGGCAGCACTTCAGGTGTGGCCGAACCAGTGTTTTATACAGTTCCAGCATAACCTTCCTGCTCTTATAGTCTGTGCCTCGGCTAATAAGGGCAAGTATCCCCTTTGCCTTCTTGATCGCTCTTACTACCTATCCAGCCACCTTCAGGGATCTATGGACTTGCACCCCAAGGTCCCTCTGTTCCTATATACTTCTCATGATCCTACCATTTATTGTATATTCCCTTTCCTTGTTAGCCTTCCCCAAATGCATAACCTCACACTTCTCCGGATTGAACTCCATTTGCCACTGTTCCGCCCACCAGACTAATCCAATGATATCTTCCTGCTGTCTACAGCTTTCTTCTTCATTATCAACCACATCATCAATTTTTGTAACATCTCCAAACTTCTTAATCAGACCCCCTACATTCAAATCCAAATCATTGATATATACGACAGAAAGCAAGGGACCTGGAACTGAGCTCTGTGGAACCCTACTAGAAACAGTCTTCTAGTCACAAAAACACCCATCAACAATTACCCTTTGCTTTCTGCCTCTGAGCCAATTTTGGATCCAACCTGCTACTTTGCCTTGGATCCAATGGGCTTTTATTTTCGTGGCCAGTCTGCCATGTGGGACCTTATCAAAAGCCTTGCTAAAATCCATATAGACTACATATAGTACTACCCTCATCGCCCCTCCTTGTTATTTCCTCAAAAAATTCAATCATGTTAGTCAGACACAACCTTCCCTTAAAAAATCCATGCTGACTGTCTTTGATTAATCTGTATCTTTCTAAATGAAGATTTATCCTGTCCCTCAGAGTTTTTTCCAATAATTTTGCCACCACCAAGGTTTGGCTGATCTGCCTGTAATTAATCGGTCTATCCCTTTCTCCATTTTTAAACAATGGTACAATGTTAGCTGTCCTCCAGTCCTCTGGCACCCATGCCAGTAGCCAGAGAGGATTGAAAAATGATGGTCAGAGCCTTCATTATTTCTATTTTTGCTTCTCTTATAGGCCTAGGATACATTTCATCTGAGCCTAGGGATTTATCCGCTTTCAAAGATGTTAAACCCCTCAATATTTCCCCTCTCACTATGTTAATTTTATCTAATATTTCACACTTCTCCTTTCTGATTGCAATGTCTAGTACCATCCCTTTGTTTTGTGAAAACAGATGCAAAGTATTCATTAAGAACCATACCCTCCACCTCCACTCACAGGTCAACATAGTCCCTAATAGGCCCTACTCTTTCTTTAGCTAATCTCTTGCTCTTTATGTATTTATAAAATATCTTTGGGTTTTCCATGATTTTACTTACCAATATTTTTTCCTGCCTTCTCTTTGCTAGGTTCTTTAAATTTGTTCCATGGTCAGGGACATGAGACTGGTATGAGGATCCAAATGGTAGCACTGGAGGAACCTCAGCCCTTGCACTTGTTCAACAGGTTTGATGTTTGCAGCTTGTGCAGGATACAAAGAGTCTGCAACGGGATATAGATAGGTTAAGTGAGTGGGCAAAAACTTGGCAGATGGCGTATAATGTGGGAAAATGTGAGGTTGTCCACTTTGATGGGAAGAATAGAAGAACAGAGTATTATTTAAATGGAGAGAGACTGCAGAATGTTGCAGTACAGAGGGATCTGGGTGTCCTTGTTTATGAATTACAGAAAGTTAGCATGCAGGTACAGCAAGTAATTAGAAAGGGAAATGGAATGTTGGCCTTTATTGCAAGGGGGATGGAGTATAAAAGGAGGGGAAGGCTTCCTACAACTGTAGGGCATTGGTGAGACCAGACCTATAGTATTGCATACAGTTTTGGTCTCCTCATTTAAGGAAGGATATACTTGCATTGGAGGCAGTTCAGATTGATTTCTGGGATGAAGGGGTTGCCTTATGAGGAAAGGCTGAGTAGGTGGGGCTTTGGAGTTTAGAAAAATGAGAGGTGATCTTACTGAAATGTCTTAGATTCTGAGGGGGTTTGACAGGGTACTTGCTGAGCAAATGTTTTCTCTTGTGGGGAATCTAGAACTGGGGGCACAGTTTCAAACTAAGGGGTCTTCCATTTCAGACTGAAATGGGGAGGAATTTCTTCTCTCAAAGGGTCATTAATCTTTGGAATTCTCTACCCCAGACAGCAGTGGAGGCTGGGTCATTGAATATATTTAAGGCTGAGCTAGACAATTTTTAATCTACAAAGGAGTAAAGGGTTATGGGTGAACAGGCAAGAAAGTGGAGTTAAAGCCACAATCAGAGCAACCATGATCTTATTGAATGGTGGAACGGGCTTCAGGGGCCAAATGGCCTACTCCTGCTCCTATTTTTTATGCTCTTAATTTCCTTTTTAATTTCACTCCTAGACTTTGTATACTGCTCTAGGTTCTCTGCAGTATTGAGACCTCTGTCATAAACTTACCTTTTTTTCTTTATTCTCTCCTTTAAGCCCTTTGACTTCCAGGGGTCCTCTGGATTTGTTAGTCCCACCCTTTTTCTTTGAGGGAACATACTTGATTTAAACCCTTCCTATCTCTTCCTTGAATGCCTTCCACTGATCTGGACTGATTTACCTTCAAGTAGCTGTTTCCAGTCTACTTAAGTTAAATCACATCTCATCTTAGTAAAATCAGCTTTTCCCCAATTGAGAACTTTTATTCCTGGTCTATCTTTGTCCTTTTCCATAACTACCCTAAATCTAACTGAATTATGATCACTTCCACCAAAGTGCTGCCCAACTGATACCCCTTTCACCTGCCCAGCTTCATTTCCTAAAACTAAGATCAGAACCATCCCGTCTCTTGTTGGGTTTGCCACGTACTGGCTAAAAAGGTTCACCTGTATGCATTTTAAAAATTCTGTTCCCGCTGTGTCTTTTACACTAATTCTATTCCAGTTAATATAGGGTAGTTGAGACCCCTTACTAATACCGCCCTATTGTTTTTGCACTTCTCAGAGATTTGCCTACATTTCTATCTCTCTCTGGCTGTTTGGGGATCTGCAGTACACTCCCAGTAGTGTGATTGACCCTTTTTTGTTCTTCAGTTCATTTGATGATCCTTCTACCAAATCATCCCTCTTCACAGCTATAAATGTTTCTTTAATCAATATTTAGACCCCCCCCCTCCCTTTTTATCCTCCTCTGTATCTCATCTGAAAGCCCTGTAACCAGGAATGCTGAGCTGGCATTCCTGCCATTGTTTCAGCCATGTCTCATTAATAGCTATAATATCATGCTGCCACATGTCAATCTGTGCTCTCAGTTCATCTGCCTTATTCCCTAGACTTCTTGTATTAGCACTGCCAAACTCCCTTCTTGTCTATTTTCTACCCTTTATTTCCTCTGCCTTCCAAATATGCTTACTATTTTTCTGCCTTCCATTTCCAAGTTTCTTTTCTCCCTTCTGAATCTATTCTCAAGTTCCCGTCCCCCTGCCAAACTTGTTTAAACCCTCCCCAACAGCACTAGAAAAACACCATTGGAAGTTTCCACAAATTGCGCTCGTTTCCAGACATTTATAGGCATATTTTAAAGCTATCAAATTTTACTAAGAAACTGACTACTGTGCACCGATATAACTAGCAAATGTTTCTTTTTTTAAAAGTAATTTTCAGTAATTTAAAATCGGGTTGCTCACAGGTGGATGACATTGCAATTGAAAATGCTTAATTTTTTGTGGTAAACCCATTTCAGCTGTAGTAATCAAACTACACCAAATTCCAACTCTTAACTTTACCAAAGAATATTTTTTAAAGCAAAAATTTATTTTTTCAAAAACAATGTTTTAATATGCTACCCAATTGTGCTGGCTCATGGTATATTTTGCATTTGGCAATAAGCAAATAAGTTTGAACAGAAACTCGAGAGAAAGAAAATTCTCAAAACTAGCTCAATTTTGAGTGCAATTTGTGCCCACATTTCCAATTGTGCCAAAATTCTACCCCTATATATCTAAATTAGCTCCATCCACCCATCAGACAAATATATGTGTGTGTACGTGTACAATTATATCATAAGCATTTTACATTGACAACTATCATTTCTATATATAAATTCTAAATTAAACCATTTAATCACTCCACTGCAGCATCAGTTCCTCCAATTTAGCCTCAACCATTTCCTTATCCTCCTCCTCTTCATAAAACAGGATGTGGAGAATTCCTATGGGAATTCCATTTCCTCATCCAAAATATAAAGTTTTTCAGTACTCAGTTTAAATAAAAGCAGATCTATTCTGTGAAGCTCCAGAGTCCAAAGTAAAAAAACAAGCTGCAACCAAGATGACCTCCATGCAGAATCTCCCTCAAGGACACTCCTCCGTTGCTTGTACCACCACTTACACATTAGCAGCATCGCCCATGGTTGTGAATTGGGGGAAATTACAAGGATTGTTTGACAATGCCCCACCACCCCCATTTACATGTGGCTGGGTAGATAATTATTGGGACTGGTAATCTTCAACGAGTAAAATTTTGATGGTTGTTTTTGTGGTGGTTGAGCCAGTAGGTCACACTAATTCTTCTTACTTTATTTCATCTCAAAATCACCTGGCCATGAGTGGTTTTCCAAGGGAAGTTTATGTCTGAACTGCAGCAGTAGTAGACTCGCCAACTTTAAGGGCATTTAAGTGGTCATTGGATAGACATATGGATGAAAATGGAATAGTGTAGGTCAGATGGTTTCACAGGTCGGCGCAACATCGAGGGCTGAAGGGCCTGTACTGCGCTGTAATGTTCTAATTCTAATTCTAATTCTAATCAGCACCTCTGAAATAACATGCTTTACGAGCTGGCAAGCACAGAAGCAGAAAACCCTAGTCTTGAACTCTGTGTACCACAGTGTCCAGGAATTTAACTTTGCCCATGTTCAATTTTCACATTGGAAAGTCTACAAAAGATTGTTCACTCCAAAGGACTTACAGATTATTGGATTGTGTAATTAATATAATCTAAAGAAGATACTTTAACCCATTCGAATTGATCCAATCAATATTGTTTTCCCAGTATTTTTACCATCAGCAACGATGGAGCTTCAGACAAGTTCTGATATCTCTATAGTAAGGACTGAGGTTGGGAAGGTCACCCCTGACCCTCAATATTTATATATCCGCCTAATTCCAGGATATGCCACTACACAGAGTCCAAGACCACAGTTTTCTGCTTTTGTGCTTGCCAGCTCGCAAAGCACTAGTAATATCTACAGTGCCAGCTGGTCTGCTACCTGGAGATCCCTGTTTTACTGGAAAATAATCTCTGGTTCCTCCTTTTTGGGATGTCCTTAATCTTCCTGTACTTGAATAATATATTTTGTCTCGACATAACCACACTGCCAGCACCATTCTTAAAATAATATTTGTGGGTTCAAGTCCCACTCTAGAGACTTGAACACATAACCTGGGCTGAGATCTCAGTGCAACACTGAAGGAATTTTGCACTGTCCGAGGTACTGACTTTCGGATGAAATATTAAATCAAAGCCACATGTTGCCTTTAAGGTGGACATAAAAGATCCTATGACACTATTCGAAGAATAGTTTTCCCCATTGTCCTAGCCAATAGTTATCCCTCAACCAACAACACTAAAACAGGTTGTCTGGCCATTATCTCATTGCTGTTTGTGGGACCTTACTGTGCCCAAATGTGGCTGCCTTGTTTCATTACAACAGTGGCTACGCTTCAAAAGTACTTTATGGCTATAAAGAGATTTGGGACATATTGAGGTGCTATATAAATGCAAATCTTTCTTTTTAAACTTATTCAATAATAGCAGAACTCTGATGGCAAATAATGGTAGTCAAGTTGTGCTGGGAACCACCATTTGGAAGGAAGTAGGCACTTTGACTAGTGCCACGGGGCCTGATGTCATTAGTATTTGGCAGGGAGTGACTTTAGCCTGGGAGCATTTGAGGGGTAGAGGAAGGATTAGTGCGGGCACAGGAGCACTTTGGGGCACTGAAATATGAGGGCATTCAATATGTTGTGTTTAAGTCTGGAAGTACTCAGGTAAGGAGGGTGGCTGTGAAGCTGAAATGACAACCTGGAATAACTTGGGCTGGGGGTGTTTGCATATACTCAACAAGAAAGAGAGAAATCCTACTGAAGTGGGTGGGGGAGAGAGAGTGAGAGATCTTGTTGACTATATCTTGGAGAGGATCTGTGGTATATGACTGCTTGGGGATTATGGGTCTCTTTCAGTAATGATGGTGGGGGTGGGGGGGGGGGGGGGGAGAGGGATGAGACTGGAATCTGAGAGAATTTAGCAGATAGGATTGAAGCCAAGAGCAACTTAAGGGAGGATATGGACTGGAGGTACTCCTGTATGCAACACTTACTCCCTATGAATTGTATTGTGACCTTATACACACAATATATTATAATGTGCATTGCCTAAGGTTGAACAGAACATCACTGTCACTGTAATTTGCACAGTGGAAATGACAAGCTCTTTTACGTCCTCCTCGTCTTCAAATAATGAAATAATAATTATCCTGTCAGATCAGAGTACTGAGAATGTGAAACTCGCTGCCACATACAGTGGTTGAGGCAAATAACATAGAGACATTTAAGGGGAAGCTAGATATGTACATAAGGAAGAAAGGAATCGAAGGATATGGTGATCAGGTGAAACCTCAGTGCAATACTGAGGGTAAACTGCACTATTGGAAGTATTGCCTTTCGGATGAGATGATAAACCAAGACCTCATCTTACATCTATAGTGAAATAAGGTGGGAGGTGGCTCGCATAGACCTGTTGGACTGAATGGCCTCTTACTATGCTGTAAATTCTATGCAATTCTATTCTATGTACTCATGTGGCTTATCCTAATATTTATGAATCAGGCTTATCTAAAGTAAGATTTAAGCAGTAACAAAACGATCAACACAGAATATTTCACTAGATTTCAACATTTAGTTGACAACTGCTTGTATAAAGAATAAAAGATGCTTTGCTTCACTAATTGTTAATAACATTGAACATAGACCAGACTCCATAACACAGAAGTCACCTGTGAGCTGTGACGTCTTCATGCATTCATTTCCACAACAGTAGAGCAGGAAGAACTACTGAATTGGTCAAAAGCTGCCAAATGTATTTCTCCACCTGGACAAGAAGTTGTCAATCAAATTTATCAAAAGCATTGAACTACGAACATATAAACATATGAATTAGGAGCAGGAGTAGGCCACTCGACCCCTCCAGCCTGCTCCGCCATGCAATAAGTTCATGGCTGAACTGATTACTCCACATTTCCACCTACCCCCGATAACTTTTCACCCCCTTGCTTATCAAGAATCTATCTACCTCTGCCTTAAAAATATTCAAAGACTCTGTTTCCACCGCCTTTTGAGGAAGAGAATTCCAAAGACTCATGACCCTGTGAGAGAAAAAATTCTTCTTATCTCTGTCTTAAATGGGTGGCCCCTTATTTTTAAACAATGACCCCTAGTTCTAAATTCTCCCACAAGAGGAAACATCCTTTCCACATCCACCCTGTCAAGACCCTTCAGGATCTTAAATGTTTCAATCAGGTTGCCTCTTACTCTTCTAAATTCCAGCAGATACAAGCCTAACCTGTCCTCATAAGACAACCCACCTATTCCAGGTATTAGTCTAGTAAACCTTCTCGGAACTGCTTTCAATGCATTTACATCCTTCCTTAAATAAGGAGACCAGTATTGTACACAGTACTCCTGATGTGGTCTTACCAATGCCCTGTATAGTTGAAGCATAACCTCCCTACTTTTCATTCAATTCTCCTCGCAATAAACGATAACATTCTATTAGTTTTCCTAATTATGTGCTGTACCTGCATACTAACCTTTTGCGATTCATGCACTAGGACATCCAGATCCCTCTACATCTCAGAGCTCTGAAATCTCTCACCATTTAGATAATATACTTCTTTTTTATTCTTCCTGCCAAAGTGGACAATTTCCCACTTTCCCACATTATACTCCATTTGCCAGTTCATTGCCCACTCACTTAACCTATCTATATCCCTTTGTAGCCTCCTTATGTCCTCTTCACAAGTGACTTTCCTACCTATCTTTGTGACATCAGCAAATTTAGCAACCATACCTTTGGTCCCTTCATCTTAGTCATTTATATAAATTGTAAAACGTTGAGGCTCCAGCACAGAGCCCTGTGACACACCACTCGTTACATCTTGCCAACCAGAAAACAACCAAAACAACCCTACTCTCTGTTTTCTGTTAGTTAGTCAATCTTCTATTCATGCCAACATGTTACCCCCTACACCATGAGCTTTTATTTTCTGCAATAACCTTTGATGTGCCTTCTGAAAATCTAAGTACAATACATTCACCGGTTCCCCTTTATCCACAGCACATGTAACTCCCTCAAAGAACTTCAATAAATTGGTTAAACATGATTTAACTTTCACAAAACCATGTTGACTCTGCCTGATTACCTTGAATTTTTCTAAATGCCCTGCTATAATGTCTTTAATAATAGCTTCTAACATTTTCCCTAAGACAGATGTTAAGCTAACTGGCCTGTAGTTTCCTGCTTTCAGTCTCCCTCCCTTTTTGAATAAAGGAGTTACATTTTGCTATTTTCCAATCTAACGGAACCAATCCCCGAATCTAGGGAATTTTGGCAAATTAAAACAATGCATCAACTATCTCACTAGCCACTTCTTTTAACACCCTAGGATGAAGTCCATCAGGACCCGGGGACTTGTCAGCTCAGAGCTCCAACAATTTGTTCAGTACCACTTCCCTGGTGATTGTAATTTCTTGAGTTCCTCCCTCCCTTCCATTTCCTGACTTACAGCTAATACTGGGATGTTACTTGTATCCTCAATAGTGAAGACTGATGCAAAATACCTGTTCAACCTATCAGTTGACTGACAGACCTACAATAACAACACAGCTCTCTCCCTTCCCTAGTAGTTTGTCAATTAGCTCTATTTCTCCTCACAGCCTCTGTAAACAACTTTTTTTATGGCCCAAGGGAGCATAAGAAGGGCATACACATCATTTGATGATCTTTATATATTTTAATACCAAACCTTCTAATGTCATCAGTTTGTGCGGATGCGTTTTCTCAGCAGGTGACCAAATTAACTGAAGCTGACTTTAATGTCAGTCACACATGTGAATGTGAATACCCTTCTCATGCAAAGGGGTTTTAATAATAAAGTGTGCCTCACACAAGAATTAAGAAGAATATATAAAATATAAAAAGATTCCTATGACAAACAGGACAGGTTACAGATTTATTACAGTTGTTACGATCAGGTAAGGAGGGGTCGAAGAGCTCCCGTTTTGTCCCTCTCCTTGTTTGACTGCAACAGGGTTTATTTAATTTGTTTTTCAAAGCGCATGTGCTTGCTGATCCAGTGAGTGTTTAACTATTTATGTGCCATGATCATAAAAGAACCAAGCGGGCAGGTGCTTTGAGTTTAACAAAGAAAGAGGTTAGCTTTAGCGTACTTAAACTGATCTAAGTAAAATAATAAACTGCAATCCAACTTTCACACACGCACACACTTGAGGTTCACACACATAAATAGGTTATAGAGTGGGGAAGGATAGATTGGTTGGATTGGAGTCCGGAGCATAAAAAGGGGTATACAGTGTGTGGAGTTTGATGATTCAGTTGTCTTCCAGCTGAACTCGGTGGTCCTGAGGTTTCCAGCTTGTAGAGGTGGCCAGCAGATTCAGTGTTTTCTTGGAGAACAGCGATGCAGATAGTTTCCTTTATGGAATCACTGTCTGCAGCAATGATAGATGTAGGTGGTCACTGCCAATGGGCAGCATTTGAAAATTGCCAGGTAGACTGGGGGGAGAGAGAGATAGAGAGAGAGGGACCCCATTGGGTCTCTTCTGATCAGTGTCCAGTTGCTTGTCTGCTGCAGAGAGAGAAAAACCAGCTTAAAACACACAGATGGTGGGTGTGTCACATGATGGCTCAGTGTGTATTTCCTCTTGCAACTTAATTAGTTCATATCTAGGAATTCCCTTCTTTCAATCAGGTTCCCATTGTTCAAGTGATTAGCTTTGAGTGATTCATCTCCACCAGTTTAATATCCCAAGTGCTTGTCTTTAAACGTTTTGTTAATGGGGACTGGCCGGGTAATGCACTCCAAACTTTCAAAGTCATTTTTCTGGAAGGACTGGTCAGACAATTCGACTCCCTCTTGATATATTGTAATGTAGGGGATTTTGATAAACATTTTGGTGGCCATTTTAGCTGCTAGCAGTCACCTTTTTAAAACTTTAATTCAGGTTTTCAGTGGATGGATTAAAAAAATCATTTCGCATAGCACATAGGATCATAGGAAATAGGAGCAGGAATAGGCCATTCGGCCCATTGAGCCAGCTCCGCCATTCAAACATATCATGGTGAATCATCTACCTCTAAGCCATTTTTTCCCACTATCTCCAAATCCCTTGATGTCTATCGATTTCTCTCTTGAATATGCTCGATGATTGAGCTTCCACAGCATACCAACATATGAACATACGAATTAGGAGCAGGAGTAGGCCAATCGACCCCTCAAGCCTGCTCCGCCATGCAATAAGTTCATGGCAATATGTTACCCCCTACACTATGAGCTTTTATTTTCTGCAATAACCTCTGGGGTAGAGAATTCCACAGATTCACCACCCTCTGAGAAAAGAAATTCCTCCTCATCTCTGTCTTAAATGTCTGCCCCTTATTCTGAGACTGTGTCCCATTGTTCTAGACTCACCAGCCAGAGCAAACATCCTATTGTCATGCAGACACCCACCTGCCAAGAATGAGGCATATTCATTTTGTCATATGAACATTGATTTTAAACTGTTGCTGGAGTGAAGAAAGGACTTGTTAAAAAAATCACCAGACACTTGGCTGGAAGGACATTTGCATACTAACAGACAGTGCTTGTGGAGACAAAGGACTCTTGCTTGGTCCACTTAACCCATAGTGGACTTTGATCACCAGACCTTGAAGCTGAGGAAGCTCACATTCCAGGATGACTGCTAAGATGGCAGAATCCACAAACAGAAGTGGTCAAACCAGCTAGTCACATGACCAACCTGCTGGGCAACCTGGGTCTTTTTGAATTGTGCCACAGAGAAAGACTCAGAAGGCAGTTTGAAACTGAAGCTGAAGCAAGCAAGTCTCTCGCCTGGCTGTCTCTCTCTCTCTGTCTCGCTTTCTCCCAAGCCACCGGACGCAGGGAAGACACATAAACATCAAGAGAGAAAAGGCTCCTACATCAGAACAACTTGAAGCATGAACTGGGTCCCAACGAATTGCAAGACTTACCGGCAATCAAAGACTCCACATTGAACTTAAAGGACTGTAACTACCAGATATTGCCTCAAACTTTTCCCCTTTATTCCTTCTACTTTTTCTATCTCTATCTGCGTGTGTGTTTATTGCGTATGCATGCTAGCGTCGCATATTCGTAGTCATTAACTGGATTAGAGTTTAAGATTAATAAACTTCTACCTTTCTTGTTTAAATCTAAGGAAACCGGTTTGATTTCTTTGCCTTACAATTGGAGCAGTGAACAAGAATTCATTAAGGGTGAGCTAAAAACAGTGTTTTAAAATTAAACTCTGTTATGGTTAAACCAGGCAAAGGCTGAGAGGGAACCCCTTGACCCCCTCACCTCGTCGTAACACTATCTAGATTTAGATTTTAGATTTAGAGATACAGCACTGAAACAGGCCCTTCGGCCCACCGAGTCTGTGCCGACCATTAACCACCCATTTATACTAATCCTACACTAATCCCATATTCCTACCACATCCTCACCTGTCCCTATATTCCCCTACCACCTACCTATACTAGTGGCAATTTATAATGGCCAATTCACCTATCAACCTGCAAGTCTTTTGCTGTGGGAGGAAACCGGAGACCCCGGAGGAAACCCACGCAGACACAGGGAGAACTTGCAAACTCCACACAGGCAGTACCCAGAATTGAACCCGGGTTGCTGGAGCTGTGAGGCTGCGGTGCTAACTACATCTACCCTGTCACGCCCTGTAAGAGTTTTGTAAGTTTCAATGAGATCACCTCTCATTCTTCGAAACTCTAGAGAATTCAGGCCCAGTTTCTGCAATCTCTCCTCATAAAATAATCCCGTCATCCCAGGGATTCGTCTGGTGTACCTCCATCGCACTCCCTCTATGGGGCAACTATATCCTTCCTTAGATAAGGATACCCAAACTGTACACAATACTCCAGGTGCGGTCTTACCAAGGCTTTATACAATTATACGAATGTACAAACATATGAATTAGGAGCAGGAGTAGGCTTGAAGCAATACATCTTTACTCCTGTACTCAAATCCCCTTGCAATGAAGGCCAACATACCATTTGCCTTCTTAATTGCTTGCTGCACCTGCCTACTAGCTTTTAATGATTCATGAATAAGGACACCCAAGTATCCTTGGACATCAACACTTCCCAACCTCTCACCTTTCTGTTTTTTTCTACCAAAGTGGATCACTTCATAATTATTCACATTATATTCCATCTACCATGTTCTTGCCCATTCACTTAGCCTGTCCAGTGGCGCAGTGGCTAGCACCGCAGCCTCACAGCTCCAGCGACCCGGGTTCAGTTCTGGGTACTGACTGTGTGGAGTTTGCAAGTTCTCCATATGACTGTGTGGGTTTCCGCCGGGTGCTCCGGTTTCCTCCCACAGCCAAAGACTTGCAGGTTGATAGGTAAATTGGCCATTGTAAATTGCCCCTAGTGTCAGCAGGTGGTAGGAGAATTGTGGGGATATAGTAGGAAATATGGGATTAATGTAGGATTAGTATAAAATGGGTGGTTGATGGTCGGCACAGACTTGGTGGGCCGAAGGGCCTGTTTCAGTGCTGTATCTCTAAATAAATGAAGCCTCCTTGCATTCTCCTCACAACTTACATTCCCTCCTAGTTTTGTGTCATCTGCAAATGACAAATACAAATATTACAATTGGTCCCCATATCCAAATCATTTATATAGACTGTAAACAGCTGTGGCCCAAGCACTGATCCTTGCGGTACCCCACTCGTAACAGCCTGCCATCTTGAGAATAACCCATTTATTCCTACTCTCTGCTTTATGTCTATTAACCAATTCTCAATCCATTGCAGTATATTACCCCAAATCCCATGTATTCTACTAACCTCCTGTCTGGGACTATGTTTGTGACACAGCACAGTTGGAGAATGCAGAGGTGCAACATTTAGCTAACCATTTCCATGACACAGGCTGCACTCTTTCTTTGGTTCAACTCCTCAGCAGCTCCTGCTGTACTGAGTTCCACTCTTTCAACAGCCTGAGAACTAACATGTACTTTCATAATGAAGAAGGATATCAGGATTCAGACTGGTAGGAGATATAAGATAGATATAAAATCAATGAAGGCTAGGAGGTATAAGGGACAGCCTTTTTAAAAAAATATGTGCATGTGTTGTGCTGGAAGCATATGCATATATTATGATGGAGAGTGGGCCATGTGAAGGTTTCAGCTCATCTGCTGCGCAAACCCTCGTCCATGTTACCTTCAGATTTGACTATTCCAACACACTCCTGACCAGCCTCTCATCTTCCACCCTCCATAATCTTAAACTCATCCAATACTTTGCTGTCCATATCCTAACTTACACCAAGTCCTGTTCACCCATCATCCTGTCCTTGCTGACCTAATAGGCTCCCATTTGAGCAACACCTCGATTTTAATATTCTTATCCTTATTTCTAAATTTCTCTATGTCCTCACCACTTCCTATCTCTGTAACTTTCTCCAGCCTTACAATGCTCTGAAATATCTGCACTCCTCCAATTCTGGTCTCTTGTGAATCCCCGCTTTTAATTTCTCCACCATTGGTGGCTGTACCTTTAGCTACCTAGGCCATAAGCTCTGGAATTCCCTCCTTAAACCTTGCTGCCACTCGACCTCTCTTTCCTCCTATAAAACGCTCTTTAAAACCTACCTCTTTGACCAAGCTTTTGGTCATCTGTCCTAATATCTCCTTATGTGGCTTGCTGTCAAGTTTTGTTTGATACCACTCCCGTGAAGCATTTTGGAACCTTTTACTACATTAAAGAGGTTCCAAAGTCCATCCCTTCATCCTCACTGTGGAACCTGGGTAATGAGAAAGTAAGAGTCGATCAAAACAGGGTGAAGTGCAGTGGGACTCTTTATATCCTGAGCTACTTCAGTTACCATTGAAGTCCTGTTAGGAACCCTAGAAATACTCAGCAGACGAGGCTCTGGCAAACATGTCCTTAACAGTAGAACAGGCGGAGGAAGATGTGCCATCTGAAATATCTCAATGTCTGTTCTGGCAGATGAAGGCTGCAGCAGAACGAAGCCCCCAAATCATCTTGGTTTCCTTGCCATTGGATCAAGGTGTCATTCTGTCAAGATGCCTGTGGAGGCTGGTGTGCAACGGTTTCTCCCCGCTAGGAGAAGTCAGGCACAGGTGTCTTCCTTTCCAAGCACATCCTCCAAGCCCTTTGGCATGCAGCAAATGGCAAATGGAGCAGGATTGTGTTGTCTGGAAGCTTCTAGACATTATTTGGCATGGAGGTGTTGTCTAGCACTTGGATGAGCCACGGGTGCCTTTTGGCAGCTGTAACCACAACTGAGCAGTCTTCTTCAGGATCCATTATGCTCACCCCCTTACTGGGGAGGGGGCTAGAAAAGATCTCTAAACATAGTCTGCCTCACTTCTCCCGACTAGATAGCTGTGTCCAGAGGGATCACCTTCTGCGGTAGAAACACACAAAAGACACAAGTAATAAAGTTTGGTATCTGGAACATCAGGACCCTAATGGGCACACCTGCAAGTGAATGCCCGGAGCATCACGCTGTGTTTGTTGCCCGAGACCTCTGGTGACATGACAGCGACATCGCCGCTCTGAGTGAGACCCGGTGAGCTGGAGAGGGTCAACTCAAGGAAAACGAGGCTTGTTATGGAAGAGAAAATCAGAAAAAGAATGCAGAATTCATGGACTCTTGATGCCATCAAGAATGAACTTGTCAACCAGCTTCATGAGTTCTCTCTTGGAAGCAATAAGCACCTCATGACTCTTAGTCTCAAACTGGCAAGGAGCCAATGCGCCACCGTGATCAGTGCATACACCCCAACTCTAGACGCCGATGATGAAACCAAGGAAGATTTTTATGCCAAACTTGACCAAGCTCTCTGTGGGGTTCCGAAGGAGAACATGCTTATACTTCATTGGCAGGAAAGGAATCAGAAAAATCAATTCCAACGGAATTCTTCTCCTTACCAAATATGCACAACATTGGCTTATCATCACCAATACCCTGTTCCACCAGAAGAACAAGTACAAAATGTTAATTGTGTGTCAATGGTTTGATTATATGCAGGTGAAGGGTTAATTGGAATTTTAGTTGAGCACCTATAAGTAGACACTCACTGGGACTGGGAGAGGAGCTACATGTTTGTAATCCTTTCACTCTGCACAATAAATGTGTAAATATATTTATTGAGTAACTGAGTAAATATAAGCTCCAGCATTATCTTTCTATAACAAGATTTCTGGAATTTAACACAAAACATCATGGCAATACCCACGGTCCAAACACTGGCACCTGATTGCTTACATCATCGTCCGTGCCTGGAATCGCAAAGATGTCCGCACCACCAGAGCAATGACAGAAGCTGGTGACTGCTGAACCAATCGCTGAACTTATTCATTCAATCACGTCCATTAAACTGGCTCCCAAATGACGGATGCAACAGAAGAGATGCCCACAAAAGATCAAAGTTGAAGCTCTGAAGGATCCAATCAGAAGAGAGCAATTCCAACAATGCCTTAGGGAAAGTCTTTCAAACTTCAATCAAGAACAGAAGAAGAGTGTCCACAGCACTTGGGATGTCCTTAAGTCCAATATCATCAATGCCTGCAAAGATACACTTGGATTTTCTGTCAGGAATTATCAGGACTGGTTTGACAAAAATCATCAGGATATCAATGAACTGATTGACCACAAGCACAAGATTTTCTGTGCCTGGCAGAATGACCCAAACTCAAAGCCAAAGAAACTACCTTACCAACAAGCCAGGGCAGAGGTACAAAGGAACACAGGCAACATGAAGAACTGGTGATGGGCAGACAAGGCAAATGAAATACAACATCTTGCTGACATGAATGATATTCGTGGCTTCTTCACTGTCACAAAGACCATTTATGGCCCAAGTACTCAAGGACCAGTTCCTTTGAGGCATAAGAATGGGGGAGATCTGATCAAGGAAATGGAAACTGTCAATGACCATTGGAGGGAACATTTTGAAGACCTTTTTGATCAAGAATCCATTGTTGACGAGAGTGTTGATCGAATTCCAGCTGAAATCTTTAAGCATGGAGGAGAGGGAATAACATTACAGCTTCACGCCCTCATCCTACAGATCTGTAATGAAGAGAAAGTCCTGAATGACATCAAGGATACCATGATTGTGACAAACTTCAAGAAAGGGGACAAATCCAACTGTGGAAATTACAGAGGCATCTCCCTGCTCTCCATTGCAGGGAAGATCATTCTGAACTGACTCATTATACTTGCTGAAGAGCTATTCCCCGAATTTCAATGTGGGTTTAGACCATTAATACAAATGATGACATGATTTTCACAGCTCTCCAACTACAAGAAAAATGTCGCAAATAACATCTACATCGCATTTTTTGACTTGACAAAGACTCTGTAAATTGTGAGGCAATCTGGAAGATTCTGATGAAGTATGGACATCCTTCAAAATTCGTCACCATCCTTCTTCACCTGCTTCATGATGATATGCGAGTGGTGATCCTTAGCAATGGATCCATTAGAGACCCCTTTGAGGTTAATACAGGAGTTAAACAAGGTTGTGTCATTGCCCCAACTCTTTTTGCGATCTTCTGAGCTGCCATGCTCTGTCTGATTGCAGCTTATTTATCAAATGGATGGTAAACTATTTAATCTCAGATGAATCCAATCAAAATCTAAGACCACCCTGACCGCCCATTGAGCTCCACTACACTGATGACGCTGCAGTAAGTGCTGTATCGGAAACGGATCTTTAGAGAATCATTAACATATTTACTGAGGCATATGAGAAGATGGGACTTACACTGAACATTCAGAAGACCAAAGTCCTCCATCAGCAAGCTCCAAATGTACATGCCTCAGCCCCATTGATTTGGATTCATGATGAGTGCCTTGAAAATGTGGAACACTTCCAGGATCTTGGAAGTTATCTTTCACAGAAGGCTGACATTGATGAAGAAATCCAGCATCACTTATCACTCAAAACTGAAAGCAAGCTCCTGGTCTACCATGTGGTTGTGATCCCTATCTTACAGTAGAGTTGAAATATGGACACCTCAAAGCACTGGAGTCATATCATCAATGCTGCCTGTGGAATATCCTACATATCAAGTCGAAGGACAGGTGCACCAACATCAGTGACCTCTCACAAGCAGACACCACAAGCATCGAGGCTATGATTATCTGCCATCAGCTTTGTTGGGTTGGTCATATAGTTCAGATATCAGATACCTCCCAAAGCCGGTCATCTTCTGCCAGCTAAGTCAGGGCAGATGCAACAGAGGAGGACAGAAGAAGTGTTTCAAGGATGTGCTGAAAGCCAACATGAAGAAATGCAACATTGATATCACTCCTGGGAGACCATTGCCCTGGCCCGAACCAGATGGAAGCAGAGTCTGTGGGAAGGATCCCGGCATTTTGAGACCCAATGACGACAAAATGAAGAGGAAAAGTGAGAGCGGCGAAAAGAACAAGCCATTACCCCAACGAATAATACACGATCAGACATCCCACATGACAACAAATGCCCTACATGCCATAAAGTCTGTAGATCCCGAAACAGCCTCATCAGCAATCTTCGGACTCACGGAAAACAATTATCTTTGCCTTCGAGGGATAGCCAATACTACGATAAAGTAGTTTATAAATGCAATATGTTTTTGATGCCATTTAGTTGTTTGACACACCCCCAAGGCATCAGATGGGCTTTTTACAATATTATATGCGTGACAAGAAGGGTGGGTCTGGTGCAGTTAGACCAAAACCCAAGGTTAAATGTTTTAATGACCCTGGGCAGCAAACATCCAGTCACATGTAATTGGAGTGATTGAAAGATGGAATAGGCAAACTAATAAGTCATTCTGTAATTTTTTTGAATTGTGGATTTTTATTTGTTACAAACTTTATTTTTAGGGAAGTTGGTTAGGTGGAGAGCCAATAAATATATCTTTGATTTAGGGCAAAAATCAGAAATTTGATTGGGTGCTTGTTAGTTGGTTGGGCTTTACTCAAAGGAAATTTTTGACAGATTTAGAAACTTTTTTTCATGACTTGTTGTATTTGATTGCCTAAAATGATTGTTTTATTTTTAAAAATCTAAAAACAAACAGATTAATTTGTTGTTTCTTTATGGTTGGGATATTTTAGCTTATCAGCATGCTTCGACCTAACAGACATTTGCCCCTTCAGTTAAGAGTCAACCAGAGAACAACATAATACAGCATAGAAGGTGGACGTTCAGCCCATCATATCTGTGCCATCCTTTGGGAGAGCTATCCAATTAATCCTACTGCCCTGCTCTTTCCCCATAGCCCTATAAATTATTTTCCTTCAAGTATTTATCCAATTCTCTTTTGAATGTAACTATTGAATCTGCTTCCACTACCCTGTCAGGCAGTGCATTCCAGATTACAACAGCTCGCTGTTCAAAAAAAAAAAATTGCCTGATGTCGTCTCTGGTCCTTTTGCCAATCACCTTAAATTTGCATCCTTTGGTTAATGATGCTTCTGTCACTGGAAACAGTTCCTCTTCATTTATTCTATCAAAACCATTCATGATTTTGAACACCTCTATTAAATCTTCTCGTAACCCTCTCTGCCCTAAAGAGAACTACCTCAGCTTCTCCAGTCGCTTCACAAACTGAGGCAAACGAACTGAAATCCCTCATCCCTGGTGCCATTCTCGTAAATCTCTTCTGCACCCTCCCCAAGGCCTTGATATCATTGCTAAAGTGTCATGGCCAGAATTCAACACAATACTCCGTCTGAGGCCGAATCAATGTTTTTATAAAGGTTTAGCACAGTTTTCTTGCTTTTGTGCTCTATTCCTCGGTTAAGAGTCAACCATGTTAGTAATAGGCCACATAAGGGTGACAGATTTCCTTCCCACAATGACATTATTGAATCATTTGAAAGGATTATCATGTGTTTTTACAGTAATCTGATAACTTCATGGTCACTTTTATTTCCAGATGTTTTCCAAAAAAAAAACTGAAGTCAATTTTTTAACTGCCATGATGAGATTTGAATTCACTAGATCTTGATGTTAGGATAGTGAGCCCAGTAAAGGACAATGCAATATTAGTGCTTGTTTGGATGTCACAGTGCATCAACCTGAAATCTCAAAAAAAAAATAGGAATTTCCTAGCACCTGCTAGCAGTCTGAGGGTTAAACACTGCACTCCATTATGACTCGATTGCTTATCATTTCTTGAGATTTAATAGATTTTGTCAGCTGTTGAGATGGCTACATCAACAGATTGTCATTATCTTGCGTGTCTATTCGCAACCACGTGGGAGTTCACTGAGATGTTTATTGACTCGGGGGAGATGTCATTTTTAGGTACAGCACAGGCATCGTGCCATCGTAAAGCAAGCAGCTCGCAGTTACAGGCCACTTCAAAATGCTGCTATTTTGCCTGGATTCCCATTCTGCCATTTTTTATTTGGTCCATCGTTGCAGAGAGAGGATTCGTCTGAATCGGGAGGATAATTGTAACTTCATGTAGATGGTTTCCCGAGTTTCTGACCAAATTAAAGGAAGCAGCTAAAGCACAATATTGGACATTTCCTATCTTCATTTTTCACCATCAGGTAACAGCATGCCCTGATTTACCTTTTAGCGCGATCAGATTCGAATGTAGATTCCTAACGTATATTGCGAAGGACGGGGAATTAATTTTGTTATTGTGTTTTCAAAACACATTCAAGATACTCTGTTCATAAGCCCGGTGGGGGATCTTTGTAAAGCTTAAGGCACCACCAGCTCAGCACACGCTGCCGCAAGTAGTCGCAAGAACAAACACCTTGGCCACGGAACAATGTGTATAATCAAACACGTAGTACAAATCCATACAGCTGGAATGTACAAGCACCGAATCTAATCAATTAGAACTACAATTCAGCATACAGAAAACTTTTGCAGTTTTTCTTAAATGGATGTTAAGTACGTGATGCTATATTAACCCAATCCTTGTTAAGTCTGCCCTCACACAAAGGAAGCAAAAGTATCTTCCACTCGACCACAGCTGCTTGCCAGCGCCCTCTCCGTGTAAGGTATAATGTTGTGCTATTGGGTTCCTGGTCCAGCATTGCTTTCGATACGTTTCAAGATTCTCAAATGGAGAACGCAGGTGTCACAAAGGGGTTCAATACTCCCTGAGTTAGAATTAAGTGTACTGAGCCTAATTTTAATTTCCAGCTTTATTTTCCAAGATTCCTCATCGTTCAATAAGGTATCCTCTCGCAGTCTTTATAAGCAGTTTCCACCTAGTGAGAAACTACACAAAGAATGATTCATGCACGGTCAGCAATCGAGCATTTCAGAACCAATTAACGATACTCTTTTTTGAACAAGACCACCAGGGAACATATGATGGACACCTCCAATTATTTATGGAATTAGTAGTCAGTCACCTACATACCTTAATTATACATGGCAGCTACCTGTCTCTGTGATGTTGCTAAATTCAAGATTTCGGTCATTGCTGGGAAGATAACCAAAATGATAACCATTCTGGATGGTGTTCAAGAATAAAATAAGCCAGGAAGTAATCCTGATATCGGAACTTTATCTTTAACAAGGAAAATGTCCCATTTGTAAGTCTAGAACTGATTTCAATATTTCTAATTGATGTTGGAATGGAAAGCACAAGATGTCACCTGGAATATAGCATTTAGATTTCAGGAAGAATATATTGGCCTTGGAAGGGTACAGCACAGATTCACCAGAATTAGAGCACGGCTTAAAGTGGTAAATTCTGAGGACATGTTTGATAAACTTGGCTTGAGTATGAAAGGTCGGAAGTGATCTAATCAAGGTATTTAAAATGATTAAGGGATTCCAACGAGTAGATACAAAGAAGGGATTTCCTCTGATGGGAGAATTGAGAACAAGAAGGCATCAATGTTATCATTAGAGCTAGGAGTGAAATCAGAAAGCAGTTTTTTTTTTACACAGAGAGTAGTAGAAATCTTGAACTCTCCGCCCAAAAGGCGGTGGATGCTGCGGGCATCTGAAATTTTGAAGAGTGAGATTGACCTTTTTATTGGGTAAGGGTGTCAATGGATATGATTAAAGGCGGGCAAATGGAATTGAGGCACAGATTAGTCTAAATGAGTGGTGGAAGAGGTTCGAGGGACTGAATGGCCTACTCCTGTTCCGATCTTTCTCGGCCTCTTATAAAGAACGCTATTCAACATTTCGCTGGCGACATCAGGGCAGACAAAACACGCAGATAGCGTTAACATGACAGATAGACTAAATGTAATTTCCTGTAGTGAGGCGCAGAGCAGGGATAAAGATTTTAATCCATATTTTGTCACAAAGTATGAAACCTTCCAAATTCAGGGCCTGAAAGAAAACAGTAACCACATGAGCAGTGGTGGTCTGGGTCAACTTCCTAGAAGTGAGTGGTGAGGTTGGGGGTGGGGATTTGGGTGTTGTGAAGGGGTGGTGGGGGAGATGGATCACTGCATCTGGCTGGTGTAATAGGTAGGTGAACACAAGAAATGAAACAGGATTGTACGTTGCATTCACAAAAATAGACTACAGTTGAAACTAAGGGAATTGGATTAAAAATAACAATTCAGCAACTTTGAGCCCAATTACCTTTGCTGTTAGACTCAGAATTAATTTCCTATATACTGATGATGTGTTTCTCACCCTGCAGTGATTGGAGCTGTAAATTTGATTGATGCCTGGCTGCTAGAGGCTCTTTACAACAGTCGTCTGAAATACTGCTCTGATGGTTAAGGGTTTTAACACTGTAAATTATAGGTCAACAGTATTACATAATGTGATAAAATAGTTGCCGCATTTCTTGAAATACGAAACTTATTTTCCTTGCGCTGAAGATGTTTTAAATGTATTCAGGGTGGGATGACTGGCTGAACCGCAATGAATCGTTCTGGTTCCAACAGCAGTAAACTTAGCGTTTAGGTTCCATTTTCTTAACTGGGTATTCAGCGTGCGGCAAAAAACAAAATTGAAACACCTTTCTAAACATTCTTCAGATTTTTGTGTATCTAAAATTAGAACCACACAGTGAAATCGATTGCTCAACAAACGTGATACATTTTATCAAATGCTCTTCACTTAGCCAGTTGGTTTTATGCAAATATTATATCCAGACCAATCAGATGGACGGTTTCATCCGGATCGATGGAGTGGTTCAGTGCCAATGGGACGAATACCAGTGTCGTCCCCACTCCCGGAAGGAGGGCACCACTAATACAGAACAAGCAGTGTGGGGCGGGGGTTGGAGAGGGGTGCGGGTCGGCAGCGATTGCACATAATCCGACTCACAAGGCACTTTGGTGAACTCAGATGTTGGGTAGGTGTGACGAAAGAGTAACTTCCCATATTTATTTTAAACATTATTAATTCCTAAACTCGAAATTGTTCAAGTATTGCAGCAATTTATTGATTTAAATCCCTTCCACTCATTTCTTGTTATACTATTTAGCTAACATAATTGTTAATAATTGTTAATGATCGATAAATCAATCCATAATGAAATCCCTGTCGTATTTCTTGAACTGCGAAGTTTATCTTCCAGCTACAAAAGATTAAAGAGGGATCGACGGTGAGATAACTGCTTGAATTAGCGGCGAGTCGTTGTTTTAACTTCAAAACAAGCACATGTTTATAAAGCAGCGCTCTCGAAACATTGTTGCAGTCAATGTGTTACAGTACAGTGCCTTATCAAACCATACACGTCCGAAATACGGTTTATGCTGGATACAGTTAAGTGTGTCGTCGGCAATTTTCAGTTTGCAAGCTGGAAATTCGTAAACCCAAGGGGCTTTAGACAACAATTAAGGTGTCATTTTCCAAACCGTTGCAGAATTGGAACGAATATGCCAATCTCCAGCCTCTGAATAAGTGAGCAGCTTCAGTGCCATTTGCAAGGATCCCCCAGAGGCCAGCGAGAAATTGCCTTACACACATGTGCGCAGCAGGACAGGAAACAGACAAAATACCTCAAGCGGTTGCATTGATTCGCTCATGGAACAACGTGACAGTGGATATATCGATAGCATAAAAAAAACAATCAGCTTGTGCCTTCTGCAAAGTAAATGACGCATCAAAAATCGATTTCTAATTAATGAATAGCTTTAGTGATTTTTTTCCCTTCATAATTTCTTTAAAGAGTTGGACATTACCTTTGTTGTTACCTAAAACAAAGGTTCGTTAATTTATTTTTCATTTGCCACACGAATGACACACTATGGCTTAATTCATGTCAAATGGAAAATATTCGGCCCCACTCTTTACCTTTGGGCATTTGCATGATTAGTGTACTTTCCAGATCAACAGATTATGTTAGCGTTATGTGGTCCCTTTTGAGAAAATAATAAAGCTACGATAATACCTGTTAAAATGTGAAACGATTTTTGGTAAACAAACATAAGACACATCAATAGAAGAAAACATTCATTTTATACAAGCAATTAATTGCTATGCAGCCCATTTAGTGAGAAACTTACTGATCCATATTCAAGGTGTTGTCACACTGATCTTTCATTACATCAGAGACCCATTCTTGAACCAATAGCGCTATCACCCCGCTAATGCGCTGAAAAACGGTTTCAAAGCAATTTCAGTCGTGTTGATGAACTATGCAGGAAACACGGCAATTAAGACAGAAACTGCTTTTCTATAGTACAATATATGGTTGCAAATTATTTTGCAATTAAAAGTAAATATTTATCATCAAGAGTAAACTTACTTTACAAACATTTAAGATAACCATTGTGCCAAATGTTCTCCAAATTATGAAACAAAGGAAATGCCTATTTCCCTTTAATCAGGAAACAGAACAAATACTACAAGTACACTGAATGTCTTAATAATCCATTGTATGATGATAGAGAAGGATTTTCCTCTTTTTTGTAACAATGTTACTGGACAATGTCACGCACTGTATTTTCTCTTTTTTTGCCTTCCGCGATTGCGGATGACTATCACAATGACGTCACTGCAAAGTTACAACTTTCCCCATCCAACCTCCAAAAAATTAAAAAGGGAGAATCAACAAGAAGGAAATCCATAAACAAACGGGAGTAAATTTGCGCAGAGAGGTAAGAGAGCTAAGCCAGCAGATGATGCCCCAGGCTGATCCATTGTAGCCGGCACTTTGTTACAATTGTAGCAGGCTGAGAGCCCAAGGGAGACCGGATCACCTTTGATCGACACCTAAACGCAGCCAATAAGAAAAGCCAAAAGGGTGAAACAAACCAATCAAAGCGGTGCGAAGGCGGGACTTCCCTGAGTAAAATTCGGTGTCCAAAAAGCTTCCATGCGCAGTGAGACTTTTCGCACGGCTCAGGGTGGCGTTTGGAGAGTTTTAACTGGAGAGAGGGGAAAAAAACACTATTATTGGATTGAGCGCCAGTGCATACAATTCTGTTGGGGTTAGCACCAACTTCTCAGGACTGTAGTTTATTGCTCAGGTAAGTCCCCTTTTTGTCGAATATATATATTTTAAATGCGGGATGTAATGAGTGAATGGAAGTGAAGAACAATCGCTGTACTTAGTCACCACGATCGGCCTGTGATCGGCTGTTGGCGGGAGGGGGAGATTGAGGGGAAAGCCCGGCTGGAGACGGGGGCTCGGAGGGGTAGGGGTTTATTTTGGTTGGGGGCGGGGATGGATTACGTCCTATTTTGTACACATCCATCCAGCCATCCCTCCCTGGATGTTTTAACCATTTACAGAGGGAGAAAGTTTACATAAGTAAAGACAGTGAATGCTGGGCGCAGCAAAAACAAAAAAAAACTTTTTCTTTCTCGATGCCTGGTCGGTGTAGACTGCTTTTCACCAGGTTATCCTTCTCGATGTTCAAACTAAGTCCATGCACCAACTCCACTAGGATTGTATCGCATTCAACGCGAATCTTTTGTTCTCCTGACTTTAATCTAACATTGTTTTATTTTTCGAAAACTTCAACATCTGCAAAAAAAACACACGCTCCCTTCTTAGAATATGAATATTATTTTACTGAATTGAGAGTTTTGGCTTCAGAGTGGAATGATGAAATGATCGGCGATGGAGCTGCTTTGAAAACATTTCTTAGGGACTTTAAAAAAAAAAGTTGTGGAAGGGAAATCGATCTTGTCCAAAAGGCGATCAAGCGGCTTACTGATTCTGACGATCGATCTGTATCGATCGATCGAATATTTAAAGTTTGTTTGTCAACAGTACTGGCAGAAACTCTATACACTCCCTTTTAATTTTCTCTGGCTGATAGCTGAGAATCGGCATGGGTTTTTCTGGTGCCTCTATTACTTGTTCCTCGTTCTGATTGCCTTCAATTCAAATGCACTTAGTTATGGATGGTGTTTGCTTTATTAGTAATATCGCTTAATTCTAGCGTCAAGCATCTTGTAAGAGCTTTACCTTTCCAAATATTTGTTCAGACTCTTCACCCCGTTTCCTTCAGAACAACAATAAATACACTTGAAAGGTACTCAATTAGCTGAAAGACACTATATAAATGCAATTCCTTTCTTTCATGTTGGAAATCTGCGTCAATACATTTTCCCTTATGGCTCTTGTGAACCATCTGAGTCCCTTGATGTGTTTCCAGATTTTTAATCTATTAATAGATCTGGGACTTTATGAAATCTTCAGTCAAATCCATATGTTCATGTTACTGCTATATTTAGAAAATTAAAGCCTGCAATCAAGCCATCTGGCCCAGCCAGCCAATGTAGGCATTTACCATCCGCAAGAGCAAATAGTTCTAAATCATTTTTAAAAAATTCTTGGGATGTGACTTGCCAGTGAGGGCATCATTTATTGCCCATCCCTAACTGCTTTTGAGAAGGTGGTGGAGACTTGCTGCTTTGAAATGCTGCAGTCCATGTGACGTAGGTACACCCATAGTGCTATGAGGGATGGAGTTCCATGATTTTGACCCAGTGACAGTGAAGGAATGGCGATATAATTCCAAGTCAGGGTGCTTGCAGGCAGTGGTGCTCCCGCGTGCCTGCCGCCCTTGTCCTTCTGGATGGTGGAGGTTGCATGTTTGGAAGGAGCTGTCGAAGGAGTCTTGGTGAGTTGCTGCAGAGTATCTTGCAGATGGTACACACTACAGCCGCTGTGTGCTGGTGGAGGGAGTGAATGTTTAAGATGGTGAATGGGATGCAGATCAAGCAGGCTGCTTTGTCTTGGAATGGTATTGAGCTTCTTGAATGTTGATGGAGCTGCAGTCATCCAGGTAGGTGAAGGGTATTCCATCACATGTTGTTCGCATATCATTTCAATGCCTTCGCCTTCATCCATCTATTCCATTTAACCATAAATGTTAACATACTTCCTGCTGCAACCACTAACCCTGAAAGTGAATTCCATGGCCTCACAACTGTGAAGAATTTTCTCCTGCTTTGTTCTAAATCTAATTATACTCCTACACTTGTTGAGATAAAACCTAAAGTTCTCTTAACCCAAACAACCTGGGTGCTCCCTTTAATGTTATTTTGAACCTGTATCTCAAAGTCTCACTTTGTGTGGCACAGTGGTGCAGTGGTTAGCACCATAGCCTCACAGCTCCAGCGACCCGGGTTCAGTTCTGGGTATTGCCTGTGCGGAGTTTGCAAGTTCTCCCTGTGACTGTGTGGGTTTCCTCCCACCGCCAAAGACTTGCAGGTTGATAGGTAAATTGGCCATTGTAAATTGCCCCTAGTGTAGGTAAGTGGTAGGAGAATTGTGGGGATGTGGTAGGGAATATGCGATTAATGTAGGATTAGTATAAATGGGTGGTTGATGGTTGGCACAGACTTGGTGGGCTGAAGGGCCTGTTTCAGTGCTGTATCACTCTATGACCTTCCACAGAACTGAGTATGTTTCCATTCAAAACATAATTTTTCTTTAACCAACATGTTTAACCCAATTCTCATCCGTTTGTAGTTTCCTTTTGGTCTTTTAAAGAATTAACTATAACCCCCCCCCCCCCCAGTTTTGGTATCATCAGCTAATTTTGACACCTCTCCCTCTAGGCCTATATCCAAATCATTAATATGTACGGTGAAGAAATATGGCCACAGAACTGAACCCCAAGGGACATCACCACCCACTTCCAACCACTGTGGCAAAAATGCTCTTTTCTGTTTCCTCTCTTCTGAACCATTTTTCTAAATCTAGTTTACTATCCTTCCCCTAATTTTGTATTCTGAATCTGCTTTCGCAATCTCCCATGTGGTATCTTATCAAAGGCTTTCCTAAAGTTTGTGTGCACTACATCCCTTGCATTTCCCCTATTTACCATATCTGTTTCTTCCACAAAGAATTCTGAGAGGTTTGTTAAGCATGATCATCCCTTCTGAAATTTGTGCTGACTGCTTTTAATTATTTTCTCATTTAGAAACTTGGTAATTTCTTCAATTATTATCATTAAGACTGTCAAATTTTCCCTGCTACAGGATGTTAAACTAACTGGCCTGTAATTACCTACATTAGCTCTATCTCCCTTTTTAAAAATGGGACCTACTTTGGACACTCTGCAGTCCTCTGGTACTTATCCATACTCAAAGCTCTGAAAAATAATTTCTTGGCCTTCTGCAATTTTCTCTTTCAGGATTCTAGAACGTATCCTGTCATTGTCTTCTCTTGGCTTGACCTGCTTTTCTAATTTTATTTTATCCATCAAAACATTGCTCATCTTGTTCTCAGTTACTTCCAGATTCTTCTGTCCAATATTCTCTTTAGTGGAGACTGATGGGAAGTACTTACTAATTACACCTGTAATTTTTTTGATTATCCTCTGAAAATGGATCCTCCTTTCCTCTCAAAGGCCCCAACTTGCTTTTATTGATATCGTTGTAAAATACTTTATTCCTTTTGATAGTTTTGAACTTTTTGCCTCATACTGTGTTTCCTTATACCATTCATAACCTCTTTTCTATTCTCTTTAGTTTTCTTTCGTTATTATCTTTGATACTCATACGCTCTCTTCAATTTTACCTGTTTTATAACCTCTAACAATGGCATCCTAAAACTACAAGTAGTTTCTGTCTAACTGGAATATACTTATTCAGTACCTTTTGTAGTCTATTATTTAAAAAAAATTGACCCACAGTCTGATGTATTAGTTTCTCCTTCAACCTTACCTCAACTAGCTTGCTCCTTATCTTTCAAAACTCTGCCATAATTCAATTTGGTGTCCTAGTATTTGTACTTTTTTCCCTTTCTAATTGGATCTTAAACTATATCATATTCTGATCACTACTCCCAAGCTGTTCACCCACATTTAGTTCATCTGTCTGACCAATTTAATTAATTCTTCTGTTAATGCTGTAATTGACTTTGAGATAATGGGAATCTTGTGCGTGCACAGTTCTTTCAGACACATTTATGTTTTTTTTTCAGTGTATCTAGTATCCTGTCTATGCCAAAAGTGCATTGCTGGCCTGTACGGGAGAGCTGAGATGTCAGTCTGCCCACAGACTGACAGAAAATGGCCGACCCAACACCAAATGCTGGGACCCATTTTCATTGTGATCCTGTCACATTGTTGGTTATGGACAGTTAGCATCCCATCCAAAAAGCTTCACTGCCTCTGATGGCTACTGTTTTTTTATTTACTGGTTTGCTTTCTCTCCAATAGCTTTTGGGGACAATTCTTTACCATAAGGGAGAGTGATTAAGAAGGTGTTTGGTTGTGTTTTAGTCATGTAGCATTTCGGGAAGAGCCGTTTGTGCTTGTCCAGTGATGGCGATTGCAAGCATGAGTCTCTGATTAAAGTATGAGCTGTGTCTCAGCTATTTTGTATTCTCAGTGGGGTTATACATATAACTAACATGCACGTATCAGCAAAATTGTAGTGCAAATTGTAGTCCAATTGGAATAATAAAAGGAACACAAGTGTCCGTACATATCTCAAAAAAGGTCAACATGACATTTTGTTAAATGAGCAGAAAGTGGTTGACTTCAGTGACAGGTTGCTTTGTATAATTTTTTTTTTATTCATTCATGGGATGTGGGTGTCGCTGGCCAGGCCAGCATTTATTGCCCATCCCTAATTGCCCTTGAGAAGGTGGTGGTGAGCTGCCTTCTTGAACCACCGCAGTCCATGTGGGGTAGATACACCCACAGTGCTGTTGACTTTGTAGCAGTTAGATACAACTGAGTGGCTTGCTACACCATTTCAGAGGGCATGTAAGAGTCAACCACATTGCTGTGGGTCTGGAGTCACATGTAGGCCAGACCAGGTAAGAACAGCAGATTTCCTTTTCTAAAGGACATTAGTGAACCAGATGGGTCTTTACAACAATCGACAATGGTTTCACGGCCATCATTAGACTAGCTTTTTAATTCCAGATTATTAATTGAATTCAAATCCCACCTTCTGCTGTGGTGGGATTTGAACCCATGTCCCCAGAGCAATACCCTGGGTCTCTGGGTTACTAGTCCCGTGACAATACCACTACACCACCGCCTCCCCTATTTAATAGATGTTAGAAGGTAAGAGGAAACACCTAGTATCTCTCATTGTTAGAACCTAATTTAAATTTCCAAGTAATATTCCATACTTCCTGAAAGGTATGTTTACTAATAGTACATACATGATCCAATATTACAGTTCTATTGAATTACAGGAAAGAGCAGATCAGTGCATGAGCTGACTGATTAAATGGTGTTCACTTTTTTAAATGCAAGATGTGCTCTTTTATGCAAACAACCTATTTTCTCAGTGAATTCAGGACAGTATCTTGTATTTCTGTGTTGCGATATAACTACTCTGAGAACACTTGAGTATGCCTTTTGAGCATATAGATGTTATCACCTTGTCTTTGTGTGCACACACACTATGTGGTCAGATTTGAGGAAAGCAGCCGGAAGCAGTCATGCAGATAATGTAAAAGCTGCTATTGTAATGCCATCAGGCTTGACTGTGCCACATGTCCTGTTAACAATTTGTGTCTCCGCATAGGATGACAGTCTTTTAACGAGAATGAGATCTCCTTTAATGTTGCTGCAGTTTAATACTGTTTTAATTTTATTTTACACTTATTGAAGCAAGAAATGTTGACTGCAACTTTTTGCTACTCTCCAGTTCCAGTTTTCTTCCTTCTCTGCTGGTGTTGGAAGATTCTGCTGGCAACCTTCTGATATTTTGACGACATGGCTTTTCTTTGTGAGAGTCTAGGTAGTGTGCGAATTAAATTGTTGGTGGTGGGTTGTGGTAATGTAATGAGAGATTAGAACACATCACTGTTGAGCAAAATCCTGTTCTCGCCCAGTGAGTATAGTGTTGAATTTTTAAGGGGCTCGTTGGATTTTGTCACGAACTTGTAATTATTTTTCTCCTTGGATTAAAAACAGTGCACCTTTAAGGGAGAGAAAGTTCTGGAGACACAGTGTGCCACAGCTGCGTTTTTGTTACTCTGGCCAGTAGCAGGAGACCGAGGTCATATGGTATCATGTTTCCACTTAACTGTGTGTAAAACCGGCAGAAACTGGCTGACCCAGTTAGTTTGGAGAGACTTTCCAGTGAGGCGTACTGAAGAGAAAGGAGCTGTTTATTCTCTCAGTTGGAATTCTACAAGGAGTTACAAGCCAAGTTAATTCCCTGAGGGAGCCATTTGTATTGCTGTGCTCATCATTGAAAGAATTGTTCATATGTTTGCTGTAGCTGAAGTGTTGAATACCTGTCTACTGAAGGACTGTTTTCATCAAATCCACATGAAGACTTCGAGTGACCTTTGACTATTTCCACATTCGAATACCTCATCCAGCAGGAACGTAATCCACAAAAACTTACTTATCTATTTTAATCTTAAGAGACAGCTAATTTTTTAAAAACACTACTTTTAAAATGGGTTAACTACTATTATTTTTGAGTGTGTGTGTGTGACTGGGGGAGTTAGATTAAAATAAGAAGTTATAAGGTCTTTAGACATAGGTTTATCTTAGTGTTTAAGATTTAGTTTTTTAATAAATAGTTAATTTGTTGTTGTCTACAGATAACTGGTTTGGTCTGTTTCATTCTGGCGTTACTAGAGTGTTTAATTTGTACTGTTTTCCGACTGGGTATGAAAGCGACCTATGGAATGATCGGACTGAATTGGCAGTGCGTGCTCCCACTGCGGTCGGAAATATTTAATTAGGCAGCTCGTTCGGGGATCAGAATCCGATTAATTGGGGGGACTCGCGTTTGGAATCATATTAATTACTCGCCTCTGGGATTACATTACTGTCATGCGCCTGGCATCATATTAATTGGAAACTCAATTGTTGGAATCCAAATCTAATACCAATTACCAAAAAATAAAGAACCAGGTTTCTTGTGTAATAAGGTACAGTCTATACCATCGGAATGGCATTAGCAGTTGCAGCAGGATTTTTGGGAAAGGAGAATGTTTCCCTCAGTGAGTTGATAACTTTAAGAATAAACTAATAAAATAGGCAGCAATTGGGGTTAGAATTGAACTCGGGTGCCAAAAAAGTGATAATTGACTTAATAGCCCAACATCTGGAATTAGAAGAAGAAGACAAGGAACAAGAAGGTAGTAAGTCAGAGAATGATGCCATGATGTTAGCCAAAATTCAGTTAAATATGAAAAAACTGGAGCTTCAACAGGAAAAAAAAAAGCAATAGCAATAAGAAAACTTGAATTGGAAAAAGAGGAAAGGGGGAAAGAGGAAGCATTTCAGAGAAAAAGTGAAAGAGAAGAGAGGGAATTTAAATTAAGAGATGGAAGGGAATCCAGGGAAAATTCTTGTCAGGAAGAATCTGAATTCAGCTCAGGACCCAGCGAAAAGCTATTTAAATTTATACAAGCTCTTCCTAAGTTAGAGGAAAGGGACGTAAAGGCATTTTTCATATCTTTTGAAAAAATAGCCAAACTGATAAAATGGCTGAAGGAAAGCTGGACACTGCTTATGCAAAGCAGGTTGCTAGGCAGAGCTTGTGAAGTTTATGCCATGCTTCCTGAAGAGGCTTCTGCAGATTGAGATGGCAAAAAAGGCTGCATATAAGTTAGTCCCTGAAGCTTACCGTCAGAAGTTTCGGAACTTACGGAGATTGGCTGGGCAGACATATGGAGAATTTGATAGGGTGAAGCAAATTAATTTTGACTGTTGGATGCGGGCATTAAAGATGGAAACAACATATGAGAACCTTCGAGAATTGATTCTCTTGGAAGAGTTTAAAAATTCCATTCCTTCAGTCGTGAGAACTCATGTAGGTAACCTGAAAGTTTTAAAAGCTAGGCAAGCAGTGGAAATAGCTGATGATTTTGAGCTTGTGAATAAACCAAAACCTTTTGTCCATCACCCCCATAAGCCTGAGCAGGATAGAAAGTGGGATAGTGAAAGGAAGACAAGTAGCCGGGCCAAGAAGGAACAGCTGGCAATGCCCCAGGATCACCACCTCAGGCCAGAAAGGAAGGTGCTGAGGGTAGAAATGAGGGTCACAAGCCAAAGTGTTGTCATTGCTACAAAATCGGTCATCTTCTTTCAGAATGTTAGAAATTACAAGGTAAACCCATAGGACTTGTTGGGGTATGCAAAGCTAATGCAGAGGAAAAGACTCTGACTGAGAGTATAGCAAACCAGGCTGTAGATTTAATGGCAGCTGTAAAACCAGATACAAAAATTAAAATGAGTGTAGAGGTTAAGAATAAGATACCCGAAAGTTGTAATGAATTTTTGTCAAAGAGGAAAGTAACTCCATATCCTGTCAGTGTGGCAGGAAGACCTATCATTATACACAAGGATACAGGAACAACCCAAACACTCTTGCTGGGGAAAGATATGACTTTTCCACCAGAGAGCACCTTCAACGCTAAAGTTTTAGTTAATGGAATTGGTGGGGAGTACCTGTACCTTTATATAAAATACGCCTAGAGAGTGACTGAATATTTGCGATTGTAACTGTAGGAATTGTCCACAGTTTGCCAGTAGAGGGAATTGATTTTCGACTAGGAAATTATTTGGCCGGATCAAAAATATCAGTTTCTACTATAATTACAGAGGAACCAAGTGAAATTAAGGAAACGGAGCAATTAAAGGAACAAGTTCTGGGAATATTTCCTAGGTGTTTAGTCATCCGAGCAATGGCTAAATAGGATCCATTGTCGAAGGTAAAAGTGGCACCATAAACAGCCAAGTGTCTGAAACCTTATTTGCGGATTTAGATAATCCAGATGAGATGTTTAACAGATCTTATATCATTGCAGCACAGCAAGCTGATTCAGAGGTATACCGAATAGCACAGATGGCTCTGACAAAAGCTGAGGTGAAAGGAGTTCCAGAAGGCTATTATATGGCAAATGGGGTTTTGAGGAAGAAATGGAGACCGCCTCATAGACCTGTGGACGATGACTGGACAGTTGTTGAACAGATAGTGCTACCACCTAAATATCACCAGGGATTATGACATGACATTCTTTTTACAGGACATGTGGGAATTCGGAAGACCACATCACGTATAAGCCAACATTATTACTGGCCAGGTCTTACAAAGGATGTGAGACAATTTTGTAGGGCATGCCATACATGTTAAATGGTGGGAAAACCACAACCTGCCATAAAACCGGCACCACTAATTCCCACGCCACCGATTGATGAACCATTTTGGTAGACTGTATAGGACCCTTGCCAAATACAGAAGCCATATCAATACTTACTATCATGGATATAGCTACTTGATTTCAGAGGCCATTCCTTTGAGGAAAATTACTGCTAAAATAGTAGTAGAAAAGTTAACCCAATTCTTTACGAGATATGGGTTCCCACTTGAAGTTCAATTGGATCAAGGTTCTAATTTCATATCTAAGATATTTCAAGAAGTCATGGGCAATTTGGGGTTTAGACAGTTGAAATCTTCAGCATATCACCCACAGTCACAGGGAGCTTCAGAGAGATACCACCAAACTCTCAAAACAATGATTAGAACATACTGTCATGAATATCCGCATGACTGGGATAAAGGACTAGACGTTCTTCTATTTGCCACCAGAGACTCACCGAATGAGTCTACAGGCTTCAGTCCTTTCGAACTGGTTTACGGACATGAAGTAAGAGGTCCTCTAAAACTCATAAAAGACACTCTTGGAACAAAAGAATGCATCTTCGATACTAGACTATATACCTGTGTTCCTGGAAAGGCTCATGAAAGCTTGTGGTGTGGCTCAGGAACTCCTTAAAGCATCCCAAGCCAATATGAAAAAATGGGAAGACCAAAATGCAAAAGCCTGTGATTTTCAACCAGGGGATGAAATATTGGTAATGTTACTGTTACAGTAGAGCATGGCTACCCGACCCGAGCCCGATGACATGTGTCGGGTTCAGTTCGGGTCAGGTCGCTCTTCCAGATCTGGCATTCGGGCTTGGGTTGGCCTGGGTCAGGCACAGTGACAGCCAGGATGTCAAGGCGAGAAATGTGCATTTGGACTCCGCACTAGTCTGCAGTGAGCGATTCCATCCAAGGTAGAGCACAACGTGTTCAATAAAGTTGATTATATTCCAGTGGTCGGGTTGGATTGGGTGCAGGAAAAAAATTAAATGACTCGGTCTGGGTTGGTCTTGGGTCAGATGTGCTTCTGTCGGGGTCGGGTGTCATTTGCAGACTCGAGCAGGCCTTTACATTACAGGGAGAACTATTAACAGCACGGTTCAGTGGCTCATATAGAGTGATCAAAACAGTGGGTAAGGTAGATTACTTGATTGACACCCTGATCGCTGGAAGAAGAACCGGTTGTGTCACATCAAAATGCTGAAGCAATATTATCACAGGGAGGAAGATAAGCCAGTACAGGTAATTGGGACTGTTGAGAAGGAAAAGGATAGTGAGGATGATGCAGACGGAGACCTAGAAAATTCTCAGATTGAACCTCCAACTATCAGATTAGCGAATACAGAATAGCTAGGAAAATTGGACAACATGCTTTTGCAATTAGAGGCAAGACAATGTGAAGACCTAACCAGGCTTTTCACAACATTTAAAACAGCTTGTAGGGATAAGCCGGGATGTGCAACCTTGGCCACGCATGATGTGGGTATAGGGGAAACCGTTTCTTTACAATAAAATCCTTGCTGCTTAGGTCCAGACAGAGAGGCCCAAGTAAAAGCAGAGATCCAAAGCATGCTGGAGGGCAGCTTAAACATAGAAAATAGGAGCAGGAGTAGGCCATTCGGCCCTTCGAGTCTGCTCTGCCATTCATTCTGATCATCCAACTCAGTAACCTGTTCTGCTTTTGCCCCATACCCTTTGATCCCAAGAGCTATATCTAACTCCTTGAAAACATACAATGTTTTGGCCTCAACTACTTTCTGTGGTAGCGAATTCCACAGGCTCACCACTCTCTGGGTGAAGAAATTTCTCCTCGTCTCAGTCCTGAAAGGTTTACCCCGTATCCTGAGACTATGACCCCTGGTTCTGGACTCCCCCACCATTGGGAACATCCTTCCTGCATCTGCCCTGTCAAGTCCTGTTAGAATTTTATCGGTTTCCATGAGATCCCCCCTCGCTCTTCTGAACTCCAGCGAATATAATCCTAACCGACTCAATCTCTCCTCATATGCCAGTCCTGCCATCCCAGGAATCAGTCTGGTAAACCTTTGCTGCATTCCCTCTATAGCAAGAACATCCTTCCTCAGATAAGGAGACCAAAACTGCAAGCACTATTCCAGGTGTGGCCTCACCAAGGCCCTGTATAATTGCAGCAAGACATCCCTGCTTCTGTACTTGAATCCTCTCGCTGTGAAGGCCAACATACTATTTGCCTTTTTTACCACTTGTTGCACCTGCATGCTTACCTTCAGTGACTGGTGTATGAGAACACCCAGGTCTCGTTGCATATTCCCCTCTCTGTTTATGGCCATTAAGATAATCTGCCTTCCTGTTTTCGCTACCAAAGTGGATAACCTCACATTTATCCACATTATACTGCATCTGCCATGCATTAGCCTATTCACTCAACTTGAAGTCTCTTTGCATCCTCTTCACAACTCACCCTCCCACCCAGTTTTGTGTCATCTGCAAATTTGGAGATATTGCATTTAGTTCCCTCATCTAAATCATTAATGTATATTGTGAATAGCTGGGGTCCTAGCACCGATCCCTACAGTACCCCACTAGTCACAGACTGCCATTCGGAAAAAGACCCATTTATCCGTACTCTTTGTTTCCTGTCCGGCAACCAATTTTCTATCCATCTCAATACACTACCCCCAATCCCATGCGCTTTAATTTTACATAGTGGAGCTTAGTCAGAGCAGCTGGAATTCGCCGGTGGTCTTGGTGCCTAAACCTGGTGGGTCAGCCCAAATTTGCATAGACCGCAGAAAAGTCACTGTGGCAACGAAGGCAGACTCCTACCTAGTTTCTCATTTAAAAGACTGTATGGTCAGGGTGGACAGCACCAAGTGTCTTAATGAGATAAATGTATTGCGGGGTGGGGGGGGGGGATACTGTCAAATTCCTTTGACACACCAAGATAAGGCAAAGTCAGTTTTTGTTATACCGGATGGGGTTTTTCAGTATTAAGTGATACCACACAGTCTAAGGGGTACTTGAGAAACTTCTCAGAGCATAGTGAACCCAGTAGTGGCCAGTGTTCATAGCTGTGCAGTTCACCTGGCTGAGGTGATAGACTATAGGGACACTTGGAAGGAAAGCATGAAACAACTGGGAGACTATGTTTGGAAGGTTGCAAGGCCTGAATGGGACAACCTTGATAAAAATTTAAAGTCAAAATGTTTTGATAAAATTTATTGCTGTTCTTGAACATTGTATATATTTTGGGGAAAAATAATGTTATCGCTGACACTTTGTCATGAATTTAACCATGTTAACTTAAATGGATGACGATGGTGATTAAGAAATTGCTGTAAATTAATTAGCAGTAGAGTGAATGGTGCTTGAATGTGAGAAAATGTTAGTTTTTTCCCCAGTTTCTATTTTTTTTTTCGCATTGCATTTCAGGAATGGCATTTCATTTTGCCAAGGGTGGAGGTGTCATGGATTTGTAATTATTTTTCTCCTTGGATTAAAAACAGTATGTGTGCCTTTAAGACTCTATTAAAAACAGTGCACCTTTAAGGGAGAGAAAGTTCTGGAGACACAGTGTGCCACAGCTGCATTTTCGTTACCCTCGGCAACAGCAGGAGAGAGAGTTCACATGGTATAACGTTTCCACTTAACTGTGTGTAAAACTGGTAGAAACCAGGTGAAGCCAGTTAGTTTGGGGAGACTTTCCAGCAAAGCATACTGAAGAGAAAGCTGTTTATTCTCTCTCAGTAGAAATTCTCCAAGGAGCTAAAAGTCAAGTCAATTCCCTGAATAAAGAAGAAAGGCCTTTTTCAAGAAACCGTTTGTATTGCTGTGATCATCATTCAAAGAACATTTAATGCTTGCTGCAGCTGAAGAGTTAAATGCCTATCTACTGAAACACTATTTTCATCAAATCCATGTGAAGACTTCGAGTGACCGTTGACTATTTCCACATTAGAATACCTCATCCACCAGAAACATAATCCACAAAAACTTACTTATCTATTTTAATCTTAAGAGACAGCTAATTTTTAAAAAAACACTACTTTTAAACTGGTTAACTACTGTTTTTTTGGAGTGTGTGTATGTGTGAATGGGGGAGTTAGATTAAAATAAGAAGTTCTAAGGTCTTTAGACATAGGTTTATCTTAATAGTGTTTAAGATTTAGTTTTTTAATAAATAGTTAATTTATTGTTGTCTAAAGATACCTGGTTTGGTCTGTTTCATTCTGGGGTGACTCGAGTGTTTAATTTGGCTATTTTCCGGTTGGGTGTGAAAGCTTAATTGTATTCTGCGAGCTGTGGAGTGATGGGACTGAATTGACAGTGCATTGCTCCTGCCATGGTCGTAACAATTTTCAATGAAATCTGAATCCTGGCTCATTTTGCTGTTACCATAACTGCTAACAGGATTGAGGTCACAGAAGCTCTTCCACCTTTAGAAGAACTGCTATAACTACCAATGTATTTACCCATGAGGTGTGTGTGTGTTAGCTTTAGTATTTGCTATTAGACTGATGAACTGGTAGTGACCACAAAATCAGTTATTTCTGTCTGCAACAGGGGAGGATTAAGACATCATAGTTGACTCTGTCGGATCAGTCAACTTTCAGTTTTCTTTGTGGGTGGGGGAAATTGAAGTGACTCACAATTTGATTTATTTTTAATCCTCCGGGGATTCTTTGGCTTCACTTGCTGCCAACAGAAACACTAACTGTAGAAGTGCATGAGAAGTAATTGCCACTTTCGTCCTTGGGTTGTGGAGGGGGGGGGGGGGGGTGTGGAAAAATCCCACAACAGCAGCATTTGTACTCAACTTTTAAATAGAAAGAGCAGAATGTGAGGTGAAGGGGATTTTAGTTCCCAACCCCTAAAACTATAATAGGTAATTGAGATGATGTGTGATCTATTTAGTGGTGTTTCATATTTCTTAGTTAAATAAACCTATGACTGGCCACATCTAGTGGATATGTGAGGCTGTAATCACTGTAGATGACTAATGTTGAATTTGTCATCAATCTGGTCAGCAATAATCCTCAGGTTACTGAAGCCAGATCTCTTTCCTTGGTGTGTTTGTCGTCTGATTCCAACATATGATTGATTGATCACGGAAAGAAGAAAATCTAACTATTTTGACACCTCATGTTCAATGCTATTTTTAAGAGAAAGTTGGTAGAGTTCTTACTTTTCTGCTATTTGATCTTGTGTCTGGAAGAAGGGGTTGTGTTATGAGGAAAGGTTGGGCCTATACTCGGAGTTTAGATGAATGAGAGGTGATCTTATTGAAACATATAAGACTCTGAGGGGGCTTGACAGGGTAACTGCTGAGAGAATATTTCCCCTCATGGAGGAATCTTGAACTAGGAGGCACAGTTTCAAAATAAGTGTTCTTCCATTTAAGACAGCGATGAGGAAGAATTTCTTCTGAGGGTCGTTAATCTTTAGAATGCTCTACCCCAGAGAGCAGTGGAGGCTGAGTCATTGAATATATTCAAGGCTGAGTTAGACAGATTTTTGATCTACAAGAGAGTCAAGGGTTATGGGGAACAGGCAGGCAAGTGGTGTTGAGGCCACAATCAGATCAGCCATGATCTTATTGAATTGCTAAGCAGGCTCGAGAGGAGGAGTAGGCATTCCGCCCATTTCTTATGTTAATAAATGTTTCACTATAGAAAATATGCTAGTAACATCTGCTGGTAGAAGATTGTGGCTCATCAATATCAATGTGTGGTTTGTTTTATTAGTTAAAACAGTTCTGTCAGTCTTCTGTCCTGTCCTATTCTAAGCAATTTCATTCCTTACAGGTGCACAGTTTTCATATGCTGGGCTAACTCAGCGAGACATTATTTATGTATGAAACTGGGCATTAAGTTTTCAGCTATTTAAAGGTAGATGACATTCTGTCAAGTGTGTTCACAAATATTAACTTCTGGCAGGAGTTGTGATCGGGAGCAGGGACCCTGACCCAATTTTCTGTCTCAAAATCAAGTATTCAGACAAATTATACTGTCCCTCCACCATCCAGCTGAGATTCGTTAACTTATCACAAGCTGGGGAGTAAGCCTGTGGCCTTTCAAGTTCACTTATCAAGTTGTTAGTTTTGAGTCTTGTTAATGACTTGTCCAAATGGATAACATCAGACCAGATACTTAAAAATGTTCCAGTTAAATCCTATATTAATGTATGGTCTTCAAGCACAGTGGAAAGTTCTATTGTTTGAGCTCTGCAGTTTCCATAGTGAAGAAGATAAAATGGTTCTGATCCTTTGTTATCCAACCTTTCCCAGTCCTTCTCTCCGATCTGAAAAAGTTGGACTGTTTAAAGGAGAATGTAAACTGCATTGATGTCTTTATCCTGAGTTCTCGTATTACATTTTTACCTGTCTCCTTTTCGACCTTTTGAAAATTCTGAATGTTAAAACCCACTTAACATTTTAGCATAAAAGATAAGCACCAATTCAATAAAATGTGACAATTATTAATAAGTACTCTATGGTCCACTTATTTTTGTGTAGGAAGTTAATGCGAGAAATGAAAGTATGCTTTGCTGAAAAAAATTTGCTGCAATTTTTTTCAAAATTCTTTGTTAGCAATGGGGAATCATATTAAACCTTAATGTAAGATGGGAATTCCCAAATGATTCAGAATCTGTGTAAATAAATATGATGCATGACTGTTCTCTGATCCACTGCTTCATGGATTATAAGATACAACTCACATCCTGACTTGGGAGCTTTCTTGGGTTTGGATTGTGATATCTCCAGATGGCAGCAGCAAATGTATAATAATTAAATATGATCTAACCTGGGCTGACCAATAGATAGGAATAGAGTTTTGAAAGGACAGGAGAGAGTTGAAAATAAATCATGGGTCAGAGGTTAGGGGATGGGTGTAGTGCTGAAGAAAACTTCAGTGGTGGTGGTGGGGGGGGGGGGGGGGTGGGTAGGCGTTGGTGGCGGTAGTGTGGTATTGAAGGACAAATGGAATGTCATTAAAGTTTTGAGTGCAAAGTAAATACATAGGACAGAGTGTAAACTAAACAAATCTGACCCAAAATGAATGAATAAGACAATACAAAGTGAAATAGGTAAGAAGAAATTGAATGTAGCCTTTGGGAAGAAAAGTGAAGGAAATCACTGGGAAAGATACTGGAACTCTCAATTTTTTTTGAAGCCGATGGAAGCTGGAACTAAAAGTGAGCATTGCTGCCCATTCTAAATGTAATAGTTATTTCACTGTTGCAAATAGTAAGAGGACCCATTATCAAAAAAGAATTCTCAACGCTTAAAGCTGATAATGTAAACTGAGGAAAAATTAAAGTTGGTAATGATGCTAAATAATTATTTCGTGGAACTATGTGAGTAATGTGTCTCCAAATTTAGGATGTTCTTTAAATAAATTTCATGATTGCAGCATCACTGAAATGGAGGGGCCTCGACAGTTGAAAGGACTGATAACAAATAAATTCCCGGGGATGGAAAGTATATCCTTGAAGATGTTAATTGAAGTTGGAGACAGAAACGCTGATCATGATGAGGGAGTTGATGAACTTAGAAATTTCTCCTGGATTGGAAACAAGTGAACATGATTTTTTTTTATGTCACAAAATAAACTTGCATAACTGTAAATCTGTTAGTAATTACTGGAAAAACAATGGGATTGGTCATGGAACAAACTAGATTACTTGTATACAATAATGCACTCAGCGTGGCCTCAGAAAGGGGAGATCTTGGTTTATTAATCTCCTTATCATCGTTTCAAGCTCGTGAATTCCAATTTGGCAGAAGTAATTTCTACAGTATAGTGTATATAGAATTCCTGAAAGCTTTTGATAAATATTTTGTGTGGATATCTCAGAGTTATACAGCACAGAAACAGGTTTTTCGGCTAATCGTGTCTGTGCCGGCCATCAAGCATCTAACTATTCTAATCCCATTTTCCAGCACTTGGCCCGTAGCCTTGTATACTATGGCGTTTCAGGTGCTCATCTAAATTCTTCTTAAATGTTGTGAGAGTTCCTGCCTCTACCACCTCTTCAGGCAGTGTGTTCCAGATTCCAACCGCCCACTGGGAGAAAATTTTTTTCCTCAAATCCCCTCTAAACGTCCTGCCCCTTACCTTAAATCTATGCTCCCTTGCCTTGTTAGTCCTCCCAAAATGCACCACCTCACACTTCTCAGGATTAAATTCCATTTGCCACTGCTCCGCCCATCTACCAGCCTATCTATATTGTCCTGTAATCTAAGGCTTTCCTCCTCACTATTTACGACACCACCAATTTTCGTGTCATCTGCGAGCTTACTGATCTTATCTCCTGTATTCACGACTAAATCATTAATGTACACTGCAAACAGCAAGGGACCCAGAACCGATCCCTGTGGTACACTTCTGGTCACAGGCTTCCACTCGCAAAAACAACCCTCAACCATTACCCTTTGCATCCTGCCACTAAGCCAATTTTGGATCCAAATTGCCCTGGATCCCATGGGCTCTTACCTTCATAACCGATCTCCCATGCGGGACCTTATCAAAAGCCTTACTGAAATCCATGTAGACTACATCAACTGCTTTACCCTCATCTGCACATCTAGTCACCGCTTCAAAAAATTCAAAGTTAGTTAGACACGATCTCCCCCTCAGAAAGCCATGCTGACTACCCCTGATAAATCCCTGCCTCTCCAAGTGGAGATTAATCCTGTCCCTCAGAATTTTTTCCAATAGTTTCCCAACCACTGATGTTAGACTCACCAGCCTGTAATTACCTGGTTTATCCCTGCTACCCTTCTTGAATAGTGGTACCACATTCGTTGTCCTCCAATCCTCTGATACCTCTCCTGTGGCCAGAGAGGATTTGAAAATTTGTGTCAGAGCCCCTGCAATCTCCTCCCTTGCCTCACATAACAGCCTGGGATACATCTCATTTGGGCCTGGGGATTTATCCACTTTTAAGCCTGCTCAAACAGCTAATACTTCCTCCCTTTCAATGCTAATATGTTCAAGTATATCACAATCCCCTTCCCTGATCTCTACACCTACATTGTCCTTCTCCATAGTGAACACAGATGAAAAGTAATCATTTAAAACCTCAACTATGTCCTCCGGCTCCACACACAGATTGCCACTTTGGTACATAATGGGACCTACAAGTCTGCCCAACAAGTTTAAGACAATAAGTTTAAGACAGAGCACCCATGATGAAATCTAAATGCAATGAGCAGTTAGTTGACTTTGAGGAGGCAGCAAGTACATTTTAAGGGTGTGATGTCAGGCTGGGGAGATTTATTGATGGGAGCACCCAGGGATCGGCATAATGTTTGGCAAGCAGGAATACTGTGAGCTGTCTCAAGGAATTTTGCATCTCTTGGCTCTGAAATTTTGGTCTTAATGTGTCACTGTAAAGCAGAAACTAATGGCATTTATATAGCACCTTTAATGTAGTAAAATATCCCAAAGTGTTTCATAAAAATGTTACCAAACAACATTTGACACTGAGCTACAAAAGAAGAAAATAGAACAGGCGAACAAAAGCTTGGACAGTGTGGTAAGTTTTAAGGAGCGTCAAACGAGATCGAAGTTTAGGGAGAAAATTTCAGATTTAGGGCCTAGCTGAAAGTGTGGCTGCTGATGGTGGTGTGATAAAAATTGGAGATGCGCATAAGGCCAGAATTGGTGGAGTGCGGAGATCTTGGAGAATTGTAGGGCTGGAGGAGGGTACAGAGATAGGTAGGGACGTGACCATTTAGGGATCTGAAAACAAAGATGAGAATTTTAAAAGTGGCATGTTGTTGGACCAGGAGCCAATGTAGGTCACCAAGCACAGAGGTGATGGGTGAATGGGATTTGGTGCGAGTTAGGAAAGACGCAACAGAGGTTTGGATGAGCTGAAGTTTGCAGAGGGTGTAAGGTGGGATACTGTCCAGGAGAGCATCATAATATAACTTCTCCTTGAGGGGCTGGCATTGGAAGTGGTAGTTGTGTACTATTGGAGAGCTGTTGTGTGCCTTTCCAGTGGTGCTTTTTGGCCCTATTGCAGACTCCGTTGCATGAGACCTGATAATATGTACAAGTTAGACATGCTTATATTTATACTTTCAAAAGAATCAAGGGCAGGTAGCTCAGCCAATTTGGCATTGGATCTGGTGGCCGAAATCATGTATCTGAATCTTGGCAGGTCTCACTCAGCCTTTTGTTTTTTATAAGGTGATTGAAATGAGTCTTGTGGTTTTGGAGAAAACAGGTACTTGCTGCACTGCTGTCATATCACTTTAGTAGCATAGGAAATAGGGATCAGCACTGCATCCAACAAGCACTTGTGAACTTTCCCTCTTTCAAGGTGTGGTGGGACAGCTCTTTGCAATGTGTGACTTGATCAGAATAAGCTTATGCACATGAATCCCCTGTGTGGCTGAGTTCTTGCTGTTAGCCTATTTGTTGGGGTAGATTAAATAGGATAGTGAACTACCTTATCTGCTTCTGTGTACCTGTCAACAGAGTATAAAACAGAATGAACTTTTTTATTTAAAAAAAACATCTGACATGCTTAAAGGAATACTCCTTCAGAATAAAGCCCAATAGTTTATCCTTGAGTATTTGCAGGCTTGCACTTGAGAGATTTTTTTCCATGTAAAACTAATCAATTAGAAATATAATAGTGTTTTCCTGATGGAACTGTGGGTAAAAGTGCTGCCCTGTCTAGCGCTACAAATCAGAAGCACCCGTTTTGAACCTAGTCTTAGACCGCTTTCCAGATGAGACTAATGTGTTACAGTTGGCCTTGACTTCCCTGGACCAAGGAAGGTAAATAATCTGTTAGCTTTCTATTCCAGTTAGTTATCTAGTGACTTCTGCTAGAAAGTGTGTGCATGTGGACATAGGGCGAGGAGAGGATTGTATTGAACTATCATTTTACTTACGGGTTAAATAGCATGCTAACACTCGCTGTCCAGACTCTCCTGATAAGAACAGGCACAGTGGCGCAGTGGTTAGCACCGCAGCCTCACAGCTCCAGCGACCCGGGTTCAATTCTGGATACTGCCTGTGTGGAGTTTGCAAGTTCTCCCTGTGTCTGCGTGGGTTTCCTCCGGGTGCTCCGGTTTCCTCCCACATGCCAAAGACTTGCAGGTTGATAGGTTAATTGGCCATTATAAATTGCCCCTAGTATAGGTAGGTGGTAGGGAAATATAGGGACAGGTGGGGATGTGGTAGGAATATGGGATTAGTGTAGGATTAGTAGATGGTCGGCACAGACTTGGTGGGCCGCAGGGCCTGTTTCAGTGCTGTATCTCTAAACCACAACTTCAGCAAAATACCATGGAGCTATTGGTACTTGTGAAAATTATTCCCACAAGTCTGTTGTCTCGTGGAATAATTTGGTGGTGGGAGGTGGAAATAGAATGAATGCACTCCTCGAACATAATTTGGTTGCGATTTATCCAAATAATCAAATTTGTGGATTTTTGCAATGCAGTCCATTTTTAATCACTTGTTGAGCATTTCTTTTTAAGCAAAACACACTAAATTAGCTAGAACTCTAAATATGCAGTAATCTGATTGAAATTTGGCAATAAATAACAATGTTATCTACAGTGCATTTGAAAGCTGTGTTCCTGGGCAATATTTGATGTCTAGGTCAGGTTTCCTACTTAAGTTGGCTTTGGGATTCTATTCAAATTATCCAATCATGGCCTATTTTGTGTTCTATCCTTGGAATACTGTTTTTCTGTAGTTCAGTTTGGTGTACAAGAGCTTTCTAGTTTCATGATTGAACTGAAAATGACCCCTTCAGATGAAACCCAAAATTGAGGTTATGACCGACTAAAGCCTGGAAATCTCTATGTTGATGTACTTCAGTTCTGGTGTGATGAAAGATGCTGTTTTATATTTGGAACAGCAATGCAAAGCATACATCTTCAGTTCTCATGTACAGGGAGCTGAATAAATTTCCGCAAAGGAAGAGGATTTGAGAGTGCATATCAGCTTCTTTATAGCACACATATATTTTGTGAAGATGGTTGTAAGCCTTTATCATTTTGTGGTGGGAAGCCTGTCCTCTTCCCATTCTGTGATATTCTGTGTTTCTACTATGTTACGTGGCTGCCTTCCATTGGACTTTTAATAATTCTACACCCAAATCGATATCTATCATTTCCTGTGACTGGTGGCCTATGAACTGTAAATTGATACTTTGCGCCTGTCATGCAGACCCCCCACCTGCCAAGAATGAGACATATTAATTTCAAAGTGATTCTTGACAACGCAGCCGGCCGCTGATGTCATCAGACTGTGCCAAGCTGCGCACATGCGTAAACGGGCTCCTGCTCTTTGCGTGTGCGCAGCGTTCCGCATTGCCAGGACTGGTTAGAGCATGTGCAAATGACATCATCGCGTAACGTGGGGGAGAGAGTGGGGGGTAAGGGGGGAGAGAGCGGCCGAAGACCTTGGCAGTTTTGCCAAATCACTCCTCAGTTTACTAAATTTGTCCTTTCCCCAATTGAGAACTCTAGCTCCTGTTCTGTCTCTGTCCTTTTCCATAATTACGTTAAAACTGACTAAATTATGATCACTACCACCAAAATGCTTTCCCACTGCCACTCCTTCCACCTGACCAGCTTCATTTCCTAAAACTAACTCTAAACTGTGCCCTCTCTTGTTGGACCTGCTACATACTGGGCAAAAAAGTTCTCCTGAATGCACATCAAGAATTCTGCTCCCTCAATTTCTTTCACACTAAAACTATCCCAGTTAGTATTGGGGTAATTAAAATCCCCAACTATTACTACCTTATTGTTCTTGTACTTCTCAGAGATTTGCCTACATATCTGCTCTTCTATCTCTCTCTGACTGTTTGGGGGTCTATAGTACACTCCCAACAGTGTGATTGCCCCTTTTTTTGTTCCTTAGCTCAATCCATATGGCCTCATTTGATGAACCTTCCAACGTATCATCCCTCTTCACAGCTGTAATCATTTCCTTGACCAAAATTGCCACTCCCCCTCCTTTCTTATCCCCCTCCCTATCCCGTTTGAAAGCCTTGTAACCAGGAACGTTGAGCTGCAATTCCTGTCCCTCCTTAAGCTATGCATACTCTTAAGCTTTGGGGTGACCACATCTATCCACGTAGCGCTCATCCTCGTGACTGCACCGCAGTGTCGCCAGCTGCCGCTCAAGTTACAAAGCCCAGAGCTCAAGCTGCTTCAATTGACAATACTTCCTGCACAAATGGTTCTTCAGGATACGGGAAGTATCCTGGAACTCCCACATAGCACAGGAGGTGCACTCGCGAGGTTGAAACAACCCTGCCTTTCCTTTATTTATTAGTTGACCCCTTGCTACTGCTTAACAAAAAGCCTTACCAATACTACAACAGCTTAGAATTATTAATAAGACCTTACTAGTACTGATAAATCCTGCTAAAAAACAATACAATTCACTAGTTAAAATAAACCCTTACTCAAAAAAAAAAGCTACTCACTTGCTCCTTATTATTAAGCTGTTTACACACACACCCTAACAGTAGTGTACTAACTCAGCTATTTAGAGTTATTCCCTAACAGCAGTTACTCACCAACCAATCACCTTGCAGCTTTCTTGTGATGTCACTGCTCACTTTATTTTCAAACTCCGACGTGCCTGAACTCATCTCGCGCTCCTCTCTGCTGCTGTCCCGGAAGGTAAGTGCTCTAGGCTGCGATCCTCCAGCTCTATTTATCAGCTCCCCGCTTCGTGTTCTTCCCGCAGGTCCACTCCTCTCCTTGAAGGTAAGTGCTTTAGGCTGCGATCCTGGGGCTGTATTTATTTGCTCCCTGCTCCGTGTTCTTCCCGCAGCTCCACTCCACTCTGCGGCTGTCCTGGAAGGTCAGTGCTGTAGGCCGTGATCCTCGGGCTCTATTTATCCACTCCTCACTCTGTGTTCCTCCTGCAGGTCTGCTCCTCTCCGCTGCTCTCGTGGAAGGTAAATGTTAATCCTAGGAAGGAGCTGTTTATGTGTAATAGACTTAATGCAGGGAAAACCTGAAGGGATCTTGCCTGTAGACATCTTTAGATGTATGGATTTGGAATCAGGGGAGATGGTGGCATAGTGGTAATGTCAGTTAACTAGTAATCCAGAGGTCTAGGCTAATGTCAGGGGTGTAATAACACTGAGTATCTGTAGCTAGTTAATTAGGTGGCTAGCTTAAACTGGCTTTTGAGCTGACATAGCATTGTTTTCAGTGTATAATTTGAGGGGACTCTGTGCTGCTTGTCTGCATTGAGTGCTGCTGGAGGGCACAATGTTAAGAATGGAGTTTGATATTGAGGGAGGTCAGTTAGCAGGGGAACTATAAATTAAGAAGAAAATAAATTTGAGTGCACAGAGTGTAAAGTGGGAGTTTGGTGTGTGAGGGAGGGGCTCCTTTCTTGCTTTCTTTTCTGTCTTTGTCTTTCTTTCTTCTACCTTTTTTCCGCCTCCAGTAGCTGCCTCTCTCTTTGGTACAGGGAAATAAGTTGATTGGCGAATAACTGATACGTTATTTTACTTCTCATTGGAATAAAAAGTTTTTAAAGTTACGTTATGGCGGGTCAGCTTGGCCAAGTGGAATGTAGGTCTTGCGGTATGTGGGAAGACATGGACGCACCACATGTCCTAGACGAACACATCTGCAGGAAGTGTCACCAGCTGCAGACGCTTGAGCTCCGGGTTTCTGAATTTGAGTGGCGGCTGAAGTCCCTGTTGTGCATCTGCGAGGCAGAGGACTACGTGGCTAGCATGTTTAGGGAGGTGGTCACACCGCAGGTTAGGAGCATGCAGGCAGAGAGGGAATGGGTGACCGGCAGTCTTAAGAGAACCAGGCAGGCAGTGCAGGAGTCCCCCAGGTCTATCTTGCTTGCTATTCGTTTTTCCATTTTGAATACTGGTGAGAGCGATGGTTCCTCGGGGGAATGCAGCCAGAGCAAAGTTTGTGGCACCATGGGTGGCTCAGTTGCACAGGAAGGAAGGAAGAAGATTAGAAAAGCAATATTGATAGGGGATAGTCGGGATCAGACAGGCATTTCTGCGGCACTAAATGTGACTCCAGGATGGTGTGTTGCCTCCCTGGTGCTAGGGTCAAGGATGTCACGGAGCGGCTGCAGGACATCCTTCTGGGGGAGGGTGAACAGCCAGATGTCATGGTCCACATTGGCACCAAGGACATAGGTAAGAAGAGGGATGAGGTCCTGAAAGCAGATTTTAGGGAGTTAGGAAGGAAATTAAAAAGCAGCACCACCAAAGCAATAATCTTAGGACTACTCCTAATGTCACATGCTAGTCAGCATAGGAATAGGAGGATTGATCGATTGAACACGTGGCTGGAGAATTGGTATAGGAGTGAGGGCTTCAGATTTCTGAGGCATTTGGACCAGTTCTGGTGCAGGTGGGCCCTGTACAAGATGGACGGGCTATACCTTAACAGGACCGGAACTAATATTCTTGCAGGGAGATTTGCTAGTGCTGTTGGGGAGGGTTGAAACTAGCTTGTCATGGAGATAGGAACCTGAGGGGTAGCTCAAATTGGAAGGAAGTAAAGCTGCTAACAGGAGGTAGAAAAGTAGCAAGTGACATTAGAAGACAGGCAAAACAAAGGTGAGCATCAACTAGGCGCAGAGTGCAGAATAATGTTGATGGGTAAATTGGCCATTGTAAAAATTGCTCCTAGTGTAGGTAGGTGGTAGGAGAATTGAGGGAAGGTGGGGATGTGAGAGGGAAAATGGGATTAATGTAGGATTAGTATAAATGGGTGGTTGCTGGTCAGCACGGACGCGTTGGGCCGAAGAGCCTATTTTGGTGCTGTATCTCTATGACTCTAAGACAAGGTTAAAGGCACCTTACCTGAATGCACGCAGCATTTGCAACAAGGTAGATGATTTAAAGGCCCAAATAGAGGTAAATGGGTATATCTAATTGCCATAATGGAAATGTGGCTACAGGGTGACCAAGACTGGGAACTGAATATTCAAGGATATTGGACATTTAGGAAGGACAGGAAAAAAGGAACATTAGGTGGTGTTGCACTGATAAGGGATGGGATCAGTACATTAGTAAGGGAGGATTTCAGATCGGAAGAACAAAATGTTGGATTTGTTTGGGTAGAGCTGAAAAAAAAAGCAAGGGGCAGCAAACATTGGTAGGAGTAGATTATAGGCCACCAAACAGTAGTGGTAGTGTGGGGCATGGTATTAATCAGGAGATTAGAGAAGCATGTGGCATGGGTAATACAGTAAACATGGGTGAGTTCAATCTGCATATAGGTTGGGTAAACCTAATGAGCACTAATGCTGTGGAGGACGAGTTTCTGGAATGTGTTCGGGATGGTTTTCTGGAGCATTATGTTGAGGACTAGAGAACAGGCTATTGTAGATCTAGTATTATGTAATGAGAAAGGGCTAATTAATAATCTTTTTGTAACAGAACCATTAGAGATGAGTGACCACAATATGATAGAATTTTACACTAGGTTTGAAAGTGAGGTAGTTCAATCTGAAGCCAGGGTGTTAAATTTGAACCAAGGAGATTATGAAAGTATGAGAGGCAAATTGGCTGAGGTGGATTGGGAAAATACATTAAAAAGTATGACACTGCATAGACAATGGATAGTCTTCAAAGAATTATTACATAGTTTACAGCAGAGACAAGAATTTTGCAGGTGTTCTTAAAATTGAAATTAAGTTTTATAAACACATTTCTTCGGCATTCTTCTTAAAAGGAAATCACCTTGTGAGTTCTGTTCTGTTCTAAGGTTATATGAAATTTAACCTGATGGTGAAGAGTTGGTCAGGCAACATTAGTTTGAACTTTCCATCTAATCAAAGAATTGGTCACTGGCCTGATCAACTCAAGAATGTCTGATACACCAGTGCAACTTTTTCTTACTATGTGAATTGTTTGATCCAGAGCAGCTGCTGTTATTTGTCAGATAAGCACAAACATAGGCATTATTTTTCAATCAATGAAGTTTCACTGCGTTTAATTTTGAAAGATGTATCACTTAACATTCAGTTTTATCTCTGCCTAAAATATCTTCAGACCAGAAGTCAGTATTTGGCCTGTTGCCTTTCATCTAATTTGCAGTCAAAATACTTGATTGTATAATAGTATGAAAAATGAACATCTTTGAAGTGTAAGAGTCTAAATGATCAGTAAAGATGGATGTTGCTGCAGTGAGTTATAAATATGATGGCGATTTAATCCTTTAGTTATGTTGGCATTCTCATACTTCGGTTTTGTAAACGTCTTTGAATTGCTTCATGAAACTCCAGTAACTCATTGCCCATTTTTATCCACTATAAAGTAATTACAAGGCACTCTAAAGGCATGCAGTGATGAGTACCAGACTGCCTCTACTTTTTCCCTTCAATTTGAGCACTTTGTTTTACAAAGAAGAGCAGGCTGGGTATATGAAAAGTGGATGCAAGTCCAAATGGACTCCTGGATTCAACAGTGATCCTCTAGGTATATTCTATGATTTAATATCTACTTCCTGAAACTCTTTTAAAATATGTGATTTGATTGAAATGGAAACATGACTTCTTAAATCATTTGCATTGGAGAGGTAGGTTGTTGTCCTTGCATTTACACAGATCTTTGAGTTTAACTGTTCTGTAACATTTGACTGATTCAGCGGAGGGATGTGACTTTCCAGCATAATGAAATATATGCATTTGTTTCATGTGTCCACATTTAATGATGATGGGCACTTATGGTTCAGTCAACCCAGTAGTTTCCAATTGATAAAATCACAGCTATGATTGACTTGTCTTTGCATTTTTCCACTTCCTACATCTACATTTTAAAAATAGTCCTGTATTCAATGACTGAAAAACTAAAAATATACATTATGGTTTGAAGAGGAGAATTTGAGGTGTTCCAACTTATTAGTTTATTGCACTGAATGATATTGAGCTGACTCTCTTTAATTCAGCTTTAGTAAGATTCGAGATAAGCTCAATTTTTATTAAAATCAATCCGCAAGCCTTAGTCGGAACAACAATCTATTAAGTATATAGTAGCATAGTGGTTTTCTTACTGGACGGGTAATCCAGAAGCCTGGTCTAATGGTCCAGAGACGTGACTTCAAATTCCACCACGCCAGCTGGGTACATAAAATTTTGGGGTTGTTTGCCACAAAGAAAAGGTTGAGGGGAGATTTGATACAGGTGTTCAAAATCATGAGGGGTCTATAGGGAAAAGGTAGAAAGAAACTGTTCCCGTTGCTGGAAGGGTCAAGAACCAGAGGAGACAGATTTAAAGGAATTGACAAAAGAATCAAAGGCAACATGAGAAGAAACTTATTTACACAGTGAGTGGTTTCAATCTGGAATGCACTGCTTGATAGGGTGGTGGAAGTAGATTTAGTCATCATTTTCAAAAGGGAATTGAATAATTATCTGGGGAGAAAAAAATTGCAGGGCTGTGGGGGAAGGGTGGAGGAATGGGACGAGCTAAATTGCTCTTGCAGAGAGCTGGCACAGACTTGATGGGTTGAATTGCCTTCTTCTGTTCTGTAATAATTCTTTGATTCTTTGTATGTACACCATTTCCATGAAGTTGGTTCTGCTGTTATTATTTCTATTCATATTACCTCTTAAACATACCTGCCTTTCTGTTTGAAATTTTTTGTTTTGACCCTTTACAAAATATTTTGTTTTATGTAACTTTGTTCAAACTGCTTATAGTTGAGTTTAGCAGGACACTGTAATTGAGAATGATATCCCAATGCTTCTGTGTGCCAATGAAGTCTGATTTGAATTTCTAATTTGAATCATTATAGGTGCTCGGTATCTTTTTTTTTGCATATTTTGAAGAGAATAGTTGATACTGAGTGCTTAGAAGGCAGTAATCTGATCTTCTGGTTGAGGGTTTGTAAATGTTGCTGAGAGATTTGAGCAGATTATAAATTATTTTAGTTCAGTGATTAGATCACTGGCATGAAGGATAATCTTTTATACACTGAACAGTTTCAAGAAGTGTTTTATATTCAATTTTGGAATTTCTTGTGTACTGTTTGTGATTGTCAGTTGAGGCATCAACAGCCACTATGCATTGTCAGTGTAATGCATTTTAAATAATAACAGGAAATTATGTGGTCAGCAGACGCCTCGTCACTGAACTCATTTGAGAACAATTCACGCATGAGGATCAATGCCAGTAAATGAATAGTTTCTAATTTAACATAACATGCAAGATATTCTAAACATGGAGTTCTTGATTTTAAAGAAATTCTCCTGGTGGTGGAAATGGAGGGAATGAAAGGCATCCAAGACAACTGTCATTGATTAAGAAATGAGAAGACGAACATTACATTTGCGCCACTTTCAAGTTGGCATCTGTTTAGTTTAAGTTCCGAGAGAGCATGATTTATGAGCCTGCTTGTTTCATTTGTTTTACTAAATCTGGCTTCCTTTTCTTGGTAACAGAAAGAGTGGAGCAGTTGTTGGCAAAGTGGATGATTACTGTTTGTGAAGTTGCCAGCTAACATTTGCATCTGTCTCTTTGGGATAAGGATGTTAAAATAGCTCATCCCCATCCCTCCCTTACTGGAAGAAATACATTGATATCATGTTAACTTATTAATTTTAGATCAGATTTAATTTGACTTTTGTCTTCCTCTTGTGAGTTGTGATGTGTCTTTGGGAGTTGCATGAAAGCAGAATTGACCCTTTCCATCCTTTTTCTCTTACACACCCTCCCCCAAAAGAAGTACTTAATGCAACATACAAAAGCTGCCACTGGCTGTACTTGCACTAGTATGCAAAAGTACTTCTTTCCATTTTCCCTCCCCCTTTCATTTGTTTGCCAGCTTTTGTATTCTTTGTGCATGTCTATCTCTCTGCCTCTGGCGCTTACTTGCTTGATTTCTCAAATGTGTCCTCTGTCTCTCTTGTGTCCAAAGTGACTCAAATTGACTGTCTCCTGCTCTCCCTGTCTATCTACAATTAAATTAGATGTGCTACGCAAAGTAGACTTAACTGTCGCAACTGTCTGGTGGATAAGCAGAAAGACACCAAATGTGAAAAGAGCACATAAGCAATGGACATTGTGCCATGACAGTCAATTCTGTTTGTTACAGAGTAGTTTGAAGAATGGTATAGGAAGAACTGAATTCAAAATCTAACAACACAACTTGAGATTGATCCAAGCCTTAATGAAGTGATGTATGCTTGAGTGTGTTTTCTGCTCTGCCAAAAGAGCTCTTTAGTAGTATGTTTGCTCCAGTATCGTAAATCCTATGTCAAAAACAGATGGTGTTTTATTAGGAGCAGTAAAGATTAATGGGCTTAAACTTTTCCATTAATTTCTAACTTGCCCAGGTTTGGATGTTTATTAAAATGAACAAATCTAAGCACAATGACCTGTACTCCTGGCTGGCAGGCTTTTCAAGATCTGCAGTTAAAAGCAGCAGTGTATCTATTGAGTGATGTATTTTAATAAGTGGTGCAATAGTTTTTTCATTAATGTGCCTTTTTTCCTGGCTTTAGCATTTTAGTTTATGCTGCAGTTTGGTTTTGTTCTGTGGACTCCTGATAACTAACACCTGCGTCAAGATCATTTGGTAAACACTGGAGAAAGCTCTTATTCCATCTGTGCCACTTGGATTTGTAGTTTGATCTGTTAGATACAATTATGAGAACAGCATCTTTTTTCTTGTGCACATGCTGTCTCCAGAAGGAAAACAGCTGGATTTTTATTCCTTTTACTGTATTAGCAGGGGTTTAATGGAAGGATTTACAGTTGCTGATCTCTTGATTTGTGCTGCTAAAATTGAAATCCGTCACCGGTTACAAAACATGCAAGTTGCTAAAACAGTTGCTCTCCCCTCTTATGATGGCACTGATGACATAAGGGCACATTTAAGTTACAATCTAGCCTCACTGTGATGCAATATAGTGATTCTGAAGTCACAGTATTATTCTGGAGTCCAGGCCAACAAAACTGAAGAGCAATGTAAGACCCCCTGTGTATTGCTACTTGGGCTGACAGCACTGACTACATAAACAGAACTGTGGTGTCAAACAACTTTGTAAAGCTTATTTTAAAAAAAAAAGCTACCTGTAGGTGATTTAAATGGGTAGAGCTATGTGCTGTCAGTTTTTATGTGTTAACTTCTGGGAGAGATCTATGCCTACCCATAAGTACATGTGCACATCTCTTGAGTAGGAGAATTGCAATTGGAATTCAGGCAGTAGAAGCAGGAGACTGAAACAAAAACAGAAAACACTGATTAGGTTCTGGAGAAGGTTCAATGCTCTCAGTCTTGCCTTTTCTTTTCATAATACCTCAGATTTCCAATCTGCAGTATTTTGCTTTTTGTTCATAAGCTGCAGGCAGATCAGCATCCATCTTTGATAATGCACGGTCTAAATGTGCCAACATTGGCGGGGAGTTGTTACAAAGATGATGCACAAAATCACTGGTTCAAATACTCCTTTGTGGGCCAAACACATTCATGCATGCTGGAAATTGGTATTTATATTGTGATAAAAGTGATGTTTAAATCCATGGATTGCTTTGAAAAGGTTACTTTGTTCCATGTATTTGTGACAGGATAGCAATAACAGGAATAAATTAGATACTTTCTGATTTCCTCAGGTTTCCTCAAACATTTACAGTTCTACTTTATTAGATTTTACTTCAACATCAAAACAGTAAAAATAGGATGTTATTCAAAGCTTGAAATCTGTTGTATTGGGTTTCTAACACAAGGAAACTCAAAGTGGCATGTGTTGATGCTTTAATTGGATGCTGCCTCTTTGATTTTTCTTTCTACTCCCACCCAATTTAAGTGGCAGGTAGGAACAGGTCTTTACTGCATTTTTGTGTAGCACTATGGCAGAAATACAAGACTTTTAAAGGAGCAATAATATGAGATTGATGCAAAATGTATAGGAATTGGATTGGATTTCTTAGAATAACAGCTTGTACCTTTAATTTTCTCCCACCCCCAATACAATCAAAAACGTGCAAACTAAAACCAATGCACCCAGTCAAAATAATTATTAAATGTTGAGTACAAGTCTAGGAACTGCATGTACATATCGATAACATAGTTGTGGATGGTTGGTTGTTGGTCAAGTCCCACTCCCAGGACTTGACCACAAAAATCAATGCTGACACTCCAGTGTAGTACGAAGGGAGTGCTGCAATGTCACGTCCTGGCTTTAGGATGAGACGTTAAACCAAGGTCCTATCTGTCCTCCTGAGTAAACATAAAAGATCCCACAGCACTGTTTTGAAGAACAGCAGCTGAATTATCCTTGGTGTCTGAGCCAGTATTTATCCCTCAATCAACATCAGTCTTAAGAATGAGGTTGAGGGAGGCAAGGAGAAAAACAAGTAATACTCTGAGAGGGAAACACCTTAAAACAATTAAACCTGGCATGGGAAGTCTGTCAGGTCTATACTTTCTGAATAAGGGAAACACCAACAATAAGCAATTGCCATTTGAACTGCGTAGGAGGTAACCTGAAGACATTCAGCTATGCTGGTAGTTTTTTTCCATATGAGCCAACTAGTCCAATCCCTGCAAAAAACAACCCGACCCGAGCCCGACCCGGCCCGAGTCCTTAAATTTTTTCCCGCCCCTGACCCAACCATCAGTTAACTTACCTTCCGTTTTTCACTTTCTTGCTGATATACATAAGCTTAAAATAACTAACAAAACCACCTTTCTAGTCCAAAAATTAAATTAACAGTGGAGCCACTTCCCTATGATAGAGCATGTCTGACCCGAGCCCGAATGCTGGACCCGGATGTGCAACCCGACCCAACCCGAACCTGACACATGTCGTCTGGTCCCGTCGGGTTCGGGTCGAGTAGCAGGCCTTTAAATCCCACTTGCTTGCATGCTGATCATACCCTTTAAGGTTTCTCTTTTCAGTCAAATATCTAATTCCTTTTTAAAAGAATATATAGACTCTTCCAACGGTGGTGTGTGGCAGAGAATTCCACATTTTAATTACTCTTTGTGTAAAGAAGACTTTCTTAACCATTTCTTCAATTCTTTTTATGATTAACTTATTACTGTCTTGCTGACTAGTGAAAATGATCTATCTGTATTTGCCTTTCCATGCACATGCTGAAGACCCCTATCAGGTCAACTGTTAACTTATGCAGCTCTAATGAAAAATGCCCTAAATTCTCAAATATCTCTTCATAACTTTCAGCACCTCATTGCTGATATTATCCTAATGAATCAGGTTTGCACTTTTCCTTCTCTTTTATATATTTTCTATAACAGATGTCCAGAACTGAGTAATCTATGGCCTAATAAGGTCTTGTGCAAGTTTACGATTGCTCCACTGCGTTTGTAATCTTTGCTTCTAGATAGCCTTTATCTGTTTGGGATGCTAGCTTTAAATGATCTTGCATTTGCATGCCAATATTTCCCTGCTCCTGTACTTGTAAAAGCTTACCCTTTAAGTTGAATTTCCTTCGCCTCTTTTTACTTACAAAATAGATCCTTTGCATTTTTCCACATTGTGCAGTATTTGCCAGTTGGCTGGCTTTTCAGACAGCCTAATAATTCCCCTGCAGTCCTTGTAACATTATGCATTATTCCCCACTCCCGTCCCATAAATTTCAGTATTTTTCCCTTGTGTGTTAAATTGACATCATTTTTGGGTGTGTATATATCATCATACAGAATAAATGAGTGGCCTAAGACACCTGGAGAAACATGGAGAAACTGCCTTCCAGCTCTTTCATAGTCTGTGCTTTCTGCCTGCCAACCATCCCTGTCTGTCATTTTTGCCACACATCATGTGATACCTTTTTTATCAAATGCTTTTTGAAAATCTATATAAAGCACATTTGCAGCATTTCTGTCCTATTTTTTTAGGAAGAATTTTATAAGATTTGACAAGTTGCCTTTTCGAAATCGGTGCTGACTGATTAGCTCATGTTTCTTTAAGTGCTTAGTAATCTCATTATGTATTTATAGACTCCAGTAGTTTACCAACATCTGAATTAAGATTAATTGAACTGCAGTTTCTTAGCCTAATTATCTCTCTTTCTTTCTTTAAAGAGAATAGTCACATTTATCACACTGTCTGGCCCAATTTTCTTTCCAAAGAATTTTGAAAAATGGTGGTCTGGTTTTGCTGTTTCTTCCTAGCCTCCGTTAGGATTTGCAAATATAAACCATAAGGTACTGGTGATTTGCCCACATTAAATTTGAGTAACTTGTTCAGTACCATTTCCTTGGAATAATTTTCATCAACTCTCCTATAATTGGAATATCCAATTCCTTTGTTGATCTACAGTTCTGTTTATCAGTTTTTCATTGCATGTTGTACTGGGTAAGAACCTCTTCTAACTCTTTGCTTCCCGCTGCCACCAACCACCCCCCCATACCCACCCAGTCAAATAAGTCAAACACTTCTGTCCCCAAATTTTATTTTCCTTTTGGTTCTTATATTGAACCTAATTATATTGTCATTGATTCTCAAATGGTCCTCAACTTTTAGAACACCTACTTATTTGCCTCATTAGCCAAAACTAATTAAAGCAGTGCTTCCATTCCTTGCTGGAAGTGAGTGAGCTGGGAGTAAGAGTGAGGTAGAAAACACAACCGGAAAAACATCCTTTCCTTTCCCAACACCCACGCTTTTGCTATGCTAGTTTATTTTTGGATAATTCAAATCTCCTACAACTAGAACTCTGTTAGTACACAGCTCAATAATTTGTCAAGATTTTCTTGCCAATTGTTCGACAATTTGTGATGTACCCTCAAGTGTGACCAATCCTTAATCAAACTAATCCTAAAGTATTCTGCTCCGACTACTTTTATTTGCAGCCTTGAGCTTTAATACCATGATACTGTCTCTAATTAACCCTGCTACTTCTTTTCCCTTTCCTTCTTCTTTACACCACCTGAAACTTTTATAGCCAGGTAAATTTAATTGCCGATCCAAACCCAGATACCACTGTATTTCAGATATTGCTGCTGTTAGAATTTTCTATTTTGATCAGTGTTATGACCGAGGTGGGAGGAGTGCACTGTTTGTTCTAGTTCCACTACTCCACACGTCACAACATATATTTAAATTTTCCCACGTACCGATACGGTTAATCACATACTCTATTTTCTCCAAAATAAAACAGACGAACCAGATTTCTTTAATGAACAATAAAATTATCAGTTTATTATAAAACAAGTCTTAACCAGTAATGAAGTAAAGCATAAACACACAGATTGAAATTTTAAAGATCCCTTTTTATCTTACGCGCACGCACACACGCACACACACACACACACCAGAAAAATAAAAGGGACTTTAGTTTAGAGCTCTGTTACAACAAAAAAAAACACTTGGACTAAATACTTGCACATTATTGAAGAAAACAGCAGATGAGATATGTTGGACTGAGTCTTCTGGCGAAGAGGACGGTGGCCTACCGTGTGTGCTGCATGTCGTAGAGCCGTCACAATCTTCCCTTGAGTGGCTCATTATAATAGCTGGGGCAGGCCGCCACCCCCCCACCCCCCAATCACATGGTGAGGGTTGGCTGTCTGTCCCTGGCAATAGTATCAGCTGCCTGTGTGCAGGCACTGACACCATTTTTAAAGGGCTTTGAGCCATGTTTAAATTTAAACATTTAAAGCACAAGTACATTTAAAAAAAGACATTACTTCTGCACCTCTTTTCCTCCCCCCACCCAATAACAATTTAATTAATTATTTGCCCCCTTCAGCCCCCCCAAAAAACACTTACCTTGTCCACCTGACCTTCCCCCCCCCCCATCCGAAACAAACTGCATAAACTTTAAACTATACCCCTTCCCACCATCGCCTACACCAGTGATGTGACTTTGAACCCGTTTTCCCCCCCACTCCCGCAATGAGAAACTTACATCCTCTCTCCACCCTACCAATGTGGCGCCTCATTTCCCCGATGGGGATACAAAGGCGCGGGAGTGCCGGCCACCGGGCTGAAGATCAGAGTGGGAACTCCGGCACCGCTGGTAATATCAGGCTGGGCCCTTCCGCCGCCTGGGTGCGTGGCGGCCCTCTCCCGGAGGCATCTTAAGGCCCCCGCCCCCCCCAGCCACGGACCCAGACACCTGGGGGAGAACTAAATCCACCCCATTGTGTTCCAAAACCAGCATACAGTCTGGCCTCCGAATACACGTAGACAGAAGACAGATACACAATCTAACACAGATGATTCGTCCCTGTGTTCTCAAAACCGTTCTTTAATTAGTTTTAGAGGACCTCATATCTCATGTCTGGAAACTAATTCAAAGGGACTAAAACCTGTAGACTCATTAGGTGAATCTCTAGTGACAAACAAAAGAAATTGTAACTTTTTATCCCAATCATGGAAATATTCATGACAGTATGCCCAGATCATCATTTTGAGAGTCTGATGGTACCTTTCTAAAGCTCCTTGTGTCTGTGGGTGGTATGCTGAAGACTTTCAACTGTGTTCTACCCAAATTACCCATAACTTCCTGAAGAAATTTAGACATAAAATTGGAACCTTGATCCGTCTGGATCTCAACCGGTAATCCATATCTAGTGAAGAACTGGGTTAACTTCTCTACCACTACCGTAGCAGAAATTGTTCTCAAGCGAATGGCCTGTGTGAACCGAGTAGCCATATCCATGATGGTAAGTATATATCGGTGTCCCGCCTTTGTTTTTGGTAAGGGTCCTACACAGTCTATCAACACCCTACTAAGAGGTTCCCCAAAAACTGGTACGGGAATTAGAGGTGCTGATTTTATGGCAGATTGTGGTTTTCCCACAATCTGGCACGTATGGCACAATTTACAAAACTGCACCACATTCTTGGAAAGACCTGGCCAGTAAAAATATTGACTTATACATGATTTGGTCTTCTGGATTCCCACATGTCCTGCTATACGAATTTCATGTGCTATCCTTAATAGTTCCTGGCGATACTTTGGCGGTACCACTAGTCTATTCTTTGTCTGTAGGTCTGTGATGAGGTCTCCACTTCCTCATCAGAATCCCATCTTTAATATAATAGCCTTCTGAAGCACCTTTTGCCTCAGCTTCTGTTAGAGCTGATTGTACCACTTTATTTAACTCTGGATCTGCTTGCTGAGCCGTGATCAGAGAAGACTTATTAAACATTTCCTTCGGATTATCCAAATCCCCAAAGAAAGTTTCAGATATTCGACTATCTGACGATGGTGCCAATTTTACCTCCGACAATGGAACTTATTTAGCCATTGCTCGGGTTACTACAAATAAAGGAAAAATTCCAGAAACCTTTTCCTGTAACTCTTCTGTCTTTTTAACTTAACTTAGTTTTTCCGTGACCACTGCAGAAGCTACTACTTTCGCTCTGGCCGAATCATTCCCCAGGAGTAGGTCAACTCTTCTACTGGCAAGCTATGGACAACTCCTACAGTTACCGTTCTAGACATTAGGTCACACTCTAGGTTCACCCGATACAAAGGTATGGGTATATACTCCCCACCAATGCCATTCATTAAAATTTTAGCATTCAGTGCATTCTCTGGTGGAACAGTTATGCCTTTCCCCAGCAAAAGAGTTTGGGTGGCTCCTGTATCCCTAAGTATAATTATAGGTTTACCTGCCTCACTTGAAGGATAAGGAGTTACTTTTCCTTTCGACAAGAATTCCCTATAACTCTCAGGTATCTTATTGACAACCCCTGCACTCACAGTGGTTCTTGTATTTAGTCTTACAGCTGCAGTCAAAGCTACAGCCTGATCTGTTGTACTCTCAGTCAGGGTCCCTTTCTCTGCATTGGCTTTATGTACCCCAATAAGTCCCAGGGGTTTACCATGTAACTTCCAGCATTCTGCACAAAGATGACCTTGTGACAATGATAACACTTAGGCTTGTGAACCTCACTTCCACCCTCAACTTCTTTCTTTCTGGCGCGACGAGGAAATCCTGGGGCATTCCCAGCTGTCCCTTCCTGTCCCCGGCTACTTGCCTTTCTTTCACCCTCCCACCTTGTATCCTTCTCAGTTTTGTGGGGGTGACAGACAAAGGGTTTGGCCTTATACACAAACTCATAATCATCAGCAATTTGCGCTGCCTGTCTGGCCGTTGAAACCTTCTGATTCTCTACATGGGTTCTTACTGACGGAGGGAGTGAATTTAAAATTCTTCCAGGAGAATTAGTTCCCTAAGGTTTTCGAACGTGGCTTCCATATTTAGTGCCCGTATCCAACAATCAAAATTAATTTGTTTTACCCTCTTAAATTCTATATGCCTGTCCAGACAACCTCCAGAGATTCCGAAATTTCTGCCTGTATCCTTCAGGGACTAACTCATACACAGCGAGAATAGCCTTTTTTGCCATCTCATAATCTGCAGAAGCCTCTTCAGAAAGCATGACATAAACTTCATGAGCTCTGCCCATCAATCTGCTTTGCATAAACAATGTCCAGCTTTCCTTTGGCCACTTCATCTGCTTGGTTATCTTTTGACTGCCTCCAGACCTAGCAAAGCCTGTTAAATTTATCCAGAATCAAAAGTCAATAGTCGTTTGCCTTTTGCAATTCTCAAAGTCCCTAAGACTGGTGGAGATGAATCACTCAAACCTAATCACTTGACCAGTGGTACCCTGGTTGCGAGAAGGGAATTCCTAGACATGGACAAATAAAGTTGCAAGAGGGAACAACCATGCTTGAATTACTGGATGATGGTCATGTGACAGGTCCACCATCTGTGTGCTTAAGCTGGTGTTTTCTCTGCAGCAACCAGACAAGCAGCGAGACGCAAGAGAAGACACAAGTGAGGTCCCTCCTTTTTCTCTGTCTCCAATCCACCTTGCAAGCTTTGAACCCTGCCTGCTGACCGTGACCACCTCGGCATATTCCTGCTGCAGACAGACATCTTGAAAGAAATCAGCCATATTATTGTCTCCAGGAAAACCACCAAATCAGCTGGTCACATCTTCAAACCGGAAGCCTCCGGACCACCAAAGGAGAGTTGTGCGATCACCGAATTCAGCCTGAAGCCAACCGAGTTACCAACCTCCACAGACTATATACTCCCTTTTATTTTTTTTAAACTTCTCTGGAGTCTAATTCGACCAATCTATCCCTCCCCATTCTGTAACATATTTGTGTGTTTGCGTGGACGTCTAATGTGTGTGTGCGTGTGTGTGAAAGTTGGAGCATATTTTATTATTGTACTTAGATCAGTTTAAGTACAATAAAGTTAACCTCTTTGTTAAACTTTGTTAAACCTGTCCGCTTGGTTCTTTTTATGATCATAGCGTGTGAACAGTTAATCATTCACTAAATTGGCAAGTATATCCAGTTGTGGTCAAACAAGGAGAGGGAAAAGAGGGACAAAAGTCTCAGGTCCAACTAACATAAATACTCATTGCACATCTGCTCTTGGCTCCTGTAGGTGTGAGGTTTGCACACATTTGTCTGGGTTCTTTGTTCCTTTTCTAATATCATTTTGCATTTTAATATATTTTTGGTCTTTTATATATACCTAATCCTCTCATCACCCAAACTCTCCCAACAAACTTAATTGCAAAATTTTAATATGGAATGGGGTCCGATTGTGGATGGTCTACATACAGATATACATTGTTGTGCATACATATAATGGAAATGTTGATTTATGGTATATTTAATGAAAGTAATATTACAAATAGAAAAATCAATTTCCCTTTACTGATTTGCTGTTCTTCATTGGCTAGAAGGAGGTTGCTGAGTGGTATTAGTGCTCAACTTTTTCTACTAGAAATGTTACTACTATAGATTACAGTTACATATTTCTGACTGATTTTAAATGCTGCTATTAATGCAGTGTAATTGGGGTATTAAGTGGGCAATGTTTCAAAAATTTTCCTGTTGTGACAACATGTTAAAGTTGGTCTTGGGCTAGATGTATCTCAATCTATCCAATAAAAGCTGGACAAAAGCAACAAACCAACAATTTATTCACTGTTTTTAATATTGAAAAACACTATAGATATTTACAAAGGAAATGCGAGCAGTGGGAATTAATGAAAGCTTGGTTGATGGGTGAAGTTTCCAAGAGGCTTTTTGAAGAAGAGAAGAGAGGTAAAAGGATTTACAGAGAAAGTTGTAGAAGGAAGCGCTCAGATGGAGGAAGGCTCGGTTACTGATGGTAGGTAGGAGGGATTGCCTCAAAGGGCTGTGTTGGAACGCTAAACCATATGGGCTAAATATCAAATAAGAGGATCTTCCTTCAGTAGTGATGGATGAGGCAGTGAAGGGAGAGTGAGGTCTGAAATTTTGAATTCAGTGTGTTGGGGGTTGGGAAGTCAGTGGAAGTTGGTGACTAAGATGATCGGTAACCAGACAAAGGTGCAGGGCAAGATGCAGGCAGTCGTTTTGCACAGTTTGATGAGAACCTGGGCATCTGGCAAAGTAAGAAAAAAAACTTGCCCTTTAATCCTAAGAATGTTGCAAAGTTTGCACATTATCAGATTTAGCTTGAGTGAGTAGGTGGAAAGGAATTGTTTCAGAGGCAATGATGTTGGTGGTGCATTTTTTTGGATAAGTGTGCCGAATCATAATGTCCTGTGGTAACAGTGGATGATTTGTTGAAATGATGTGGAAGGAGCAGGTTATTAGAGATATTGGGTGGTATTTTATGCTCTCCCCTGTGATGAGTTTGGAGGCTCTTAGTTGGGCGGGATGGTGGTGGGTGGGGACCCCGCCATCTTCCTGCCTCCACTCCAATTAAGTTTGTGGCAGGAAGGCCCGTGGATGGCCTTCCCGCCGCACTGCCATTTGAGGCTCTTCAGGGTAATTAATGCCCAATTAAGGGCCTCTTCTCCCCCAGCAAGGGAGGGGAGGGGTGGTTCTTGTCGCCAAGCGGGGAGCATGACACGCAAACCCTTGTTGGGTTGCTTGTCGTCTCCTGGGGTAGGGTGGGGTCCCTTGTGCAAAGGCAATCTGTGCCTGATCGAGGGACTCAACTTCGGGAAGGGGGAGGCCTGCTGAGGGCCACCCCCCCTCCCTTGCTGTTGACCCCCTGCAACCCCCACCCTGAAAAACCCAACCGCATCACTTACCTCTGGACTGGGTCACTCCGCGATCCTGGACCTCTCGCGCGTGTTGTTCCAGCAGCAGCCATCGCCTCCCCAGTGGCACTACCGAGCAAAAGAGCTGCTGGCTGGACTTCCCACCCCTCGGGTCCTGATCCCGGGAAAGGCCTGTTAGTTGCCTGATTGGCTCATCATATGGTGGGCCTTTCCCAAAGGAAGCAACGCCAGTCTCTCACTGGCTTTTCTCTTTAGCCGGAGGTCAAGACCCCCTCTTCCTGCACCCCCCCCCCCCCCCAAAGCTTCCCCATCACCTGCATAAAATTCCCTCCATTGTTACTAACATTTCATGAATAAATCCGATGGCGGAAGGATGTAAAATAAGTTTGGCTTAAAGCATCTTGTTCTGAGATTGAAGGCTCAGTTTAAAATGTTGAATCAATATGGTGTGGGCAATACAGAATCATTGAACCTGATAGGCACAAATAACCACTAGCTGCTCTCAGCAGGAGTGCAGTCTTGTTCCCCAGTATAACTTGAGACCCGTAACTGGGAGTTGCCATCCAAAGGTAGAAATGTGTGCTCACCTGAGATCCATAATTAGAGGTGTAAAAGATTTGGAATATGTTGTAGGGACACCAGTGGCTATACCTGAAATCCAGTAATGTGACTTAGCTGCCATATTTGCAAGCTTTTCTGAATTGAGGATGTAAGGTCGCTCCGTCTGAACTTGAGATTGCCATGTCTGCCTAGTGTGTGTGAAGGAAAGCACTTGTACTACCATAGCACCATATCACATCCTGAAGAACTTCCAAACTGCTTTACAACCAGTGGATTACTTCCTCAAGTAGTACCAACACTCTCAGTAAGTGTGCAGCGAGGTCCCATAACTAGTAAATGAATGAGTTACCAGATATATATTTATTGGCATTGAGAGAACTTGAGCAAGCAGAAGTTTTAACATTTCATATGAAGGATTGCACTTCCAAAAATCTATCCTTTTTTATTAAAGGGAAAGCTGTGAAGGCTTTCACTGAGGCAAAGTGGTTAGAAATGTTAGAAGATCTTTGGAAGCCATCATTTTAAGTCATGTAAGATGACTTACTGGTGTGAGCTGAGTGGGTGCGCCTATTTTCTATTACGTGAAGTTAAGTTGTACTGATTGGCTTATGTGATTCCATTGGTAAAGTGTATGTTCTCCTTGATGCGAGGGGAAATAGGCAGCTTAATCTTTCCTATCTACCCTCAACTCATAATATGTTTGAACAATCTGCATTTGGAGAGATTGAAGAAGCAAATTGAGAAATAAAGAAATATCTGGAAAGATCAAAAGGGGATACTAGTATGTCACTAGGTTACACTAAAATGCAATGCATTTTGGGCAGTGTGACTTAATTTACATAAATGGGGACTGAACCCAAGAATCATCTTTCAATGACGGACACAAATTTGTAACAGATAATAAGTCTGAATCTTAAATATCTCATTCTTCATGGACAAGTGCAGCAGATGGTACCACCTGTAAGAAATGGCTGCTGTTGCAGTTGAATGTTCTTCATGTGTATTTTGCTGAGGGGCATCAATTCTTTATCATTCACTGATTTAAGATTATTTATTTTGGAGTTTATGGACCTATTTTGGGCTTTTGAAGAGGGCACATTTCCCTTTTTATCTCAGCATTTCATGCAGTTTACACATAGTAATTAGTTCTTGGATATTTATCTGACTGGAGAGGGTTTTCTGTAATGGAAATGAGGTTGAGGATTTAATTGCCTAAGTCTTGGCCTCAGTGTCTGTATGATTAAAAAAAAAACTTGAAAATGGGGTGTATCGTTTACATGTGCAGAGAAATCCATCTGTGTTTGGCCTGAAATCTCAAAAGTTCCAGGAATTGTATCTTTTCATTTGCCACTCATTAGATTTGCCAGATTGTAGAATGCCATATGAACTTATTATACCAGAAGGTGAGTAACCCTACGTCTCTTAATTGGTGCAAAGTGTTATGACCAGGTGAGAAAGATGTTCAGGGGTCCCTCTCCGCCTTCACCTGCTCTTACCGTAACAGGGTTTAATTTTAAACACGCCGTGTTTTTAGTTCTCCCTTGGTGAATCCTTGTTCACCACTTTCCAATTATAAGGCAAAGAAACCAGCATAAATAGGTTTTCTTAGGTTTAAAGAAGAAAAGTTGAAATTTATTAAACTTACTCTAATTCGGTTAACGCCCACGCTAGCACGCATACATGATACATGCAAATAAGACATAACAGAGCAGAAGAAGAATAATGTGGTAAAGTTTGAGGCAATGTCTGAAGAACTTCTTTTATAGTTCTTCGAGGTCACTGCAGAGTCCTTGATTGTACGTAGATCTTGCTTTTTGTTGGGGCCCAGTATTCTTCTTAAACCTTGCTTGCTGTAGGAGACTTTTCTGTCATGGGGTTCATGTGTCTTCAGTGGATTCAGAGGCTTGTGAGAAAGAGATGGGAGCAGGCACACAAGAGGGGCTGTGGCGAGCCAGCCAGGAGAGATCTTCTCAGTCCAGGAGCATTCTGCTTTCTCCCCAAACTGTTTGTGCAAATTCAAAAAACTCAGTTTGCCCAGCAGGTTAGTCATGTGATTAGTTGGTTTGACCATGTCCGTTTGTGTATTCGGCCATCTTAGCAGTCAGCCTGGAATGCGAGCTCCCCCACCTTCAACGTCTGGTGATCAACAGTCCATTGTGGTTTGAATGTGTCAGGGAATGGCTGCTTTGGCCTTGCAAACACTTTCTGTTAATATGCAGATGTCTTTTCCAGCCACGGCTGATCTGTTTAACAAGTCCTTTCTTCACTCTGATAACAGTTTCAAGTCAATGTTCATGACAAAATTAATGTGCCTCATTCTTGGCAGGTGGGGGCTTAGCGTGACAAAAGCTATACTTCAAAAAGCTGAAACTATGCAATCAAGAACCTACTTGAATGTACTTGCAGAGTGCACTTAAAATGATTGGTATGCTTTTGATCTACTTTTTAATGTACTTTGCAGAAAGGCCAGTCAGTGACTGATGGATAGCTTTCGGCTTGTGTTGTTTTGGATGTTAATTTTGACATCCATCTTAAAAGGAACTAACTTAGCATCATTACAGTATATTAGAGAAACATGTTACTGTTTGGTGACCATAGCATGCATAATTATTGAACAAAAGGGGAACATTCTATTTGGCTAGCCCATAAACATGCATGTATTATTAAGCACTTTAATTTTTTTCATGCACACCAACCCCACTGATTTATTTTAAAAGTGATGTCAGCTGTGAACAAACACATGCTTTTGGTCAAAAATAAAACCATGCTTGTAATTGAAAAGACATCGGGTTTAATCAGCAAAACAATAAATTGAAGTTTTAATTATTTACTCAAGTCTATCTTCACAAAGTGTTATGCCAAATGGAATTGATGGGCACCATTAGTTTTAGCCTTAGTGTCATCTTGGAAATGTGTTTGAAGGTATCCTGTCCACTGTGTTGTCCATCAGTATGGACAGTAAATGAAATATTCCCTGTCCCAAAAATCGAGAAGCAGTTGTGTATATTAACAGAACAAGAGTGTGTGGAGTTGATCTCTCAGGATTTTATTAGTTTAATCCAAATTTTGGAATTTGCTTTTCAAGGATAATTTTTGAGTTTAACCGTAAATTCAGACAGCTGACATATGTGGATGTGTGCATTAAATGATAGAGCACTGTTTTCTCTTGAGTCATTTTTGGCAAGCGAGAAATTTGTTTTTTTGGATATAGTGAGTAGGAAGTTAAACTGTTAAGCATGTACAATGAAGAGTGATGATGTGTACATCTAATCATGTCAAGTCTATTCATGTGTTGTGATGCATGAATCTTTTACTAAAATATAGTACATCAAGTAGATGAATATAGGAGCTCAGTTTGTCTGAGATTCATCTCGTTCCTTGACACCATTCCCACTAAACTGCTGCCTACCAATCTTTACTTCCTGACCCCCACGCTAATTGGCATTGTAAATGGTTTCCTTTTCTCACCATTGTGTGTGTCTCGTTTTTAAAACTACTGTCATCACCGGGCCTCAAAAAGACCCCTTTCTTACAAAACTACTAAATCTTTCAGCCTCCATTGCCACTCATCTTCTTGAACATTTTATGAAAGCAAAATACTGCAGACGCTGGAAATCTGAAATAAAAACAGAAAGTGCTGGAAAGACACAGCAGGTCTGGCAGCATCTGTGGAGAGAGAACCTGAGTTAATGTTTCTGTTAATTCTGTTTCTTTCTCCACAGATGCTGCCAGACCTGCTGTGTCTTTCCAGTACTTTCGGTTTTAATTCTTGAACTTTTTGTTGTCTGTCAAATCCATGCCCATGTTTCAACTCTCTGTTTAAATCTCTCCAATCATCAGGTTTCCACCCTTGCCACAGACCCAAAAATGGCCCCATCCAAAGTTACCAATTACATCCTCTGCGACCAGTGGTGCATTATCCCTCCCAGACTTCTCTGCTGTCTTTCACATCAGCTGCCCTATCCTGCTCAATCTCAAGTCAGTTTCACAGCTGACAGGGCTGTCTTCTGTTGTCCATCTCGGTGGAACTGCCTTTGCTTGGTTACCTATCTAAATTCAGCTAGATCATTTCCATTATCTCTCTGTCTCTACAACTTAGATCTTGAGGGGGCTCCAGAGTTATCCTTAGCCCCCTCCTCTTCCTCATCTGCATAGTGCTATTTGGTGATATCATTTGGAGACAGGAAGTTAGCTTCCCTATGTACACTAATGACATTGCACTGTACCTTTACTATTGCTTCGGTGTTGTCAGATTGCTTGTCTGACATGCAATTTTGAATGATCCTCTGGCTAAACATTGGGAAGATTAAAGCCAGTTAACCTAGGGGTTAAAAAGAGTGAGGAAATTCATATCAGCAGAGAAAAGTATTGGAGAAACTTAAGGGACTAAAATCTGACAAATCTCCAGGACCTGATGGCCTACATCCTAGGGTTCTGAAAGAGATAGCTGCAGATATAATGGATCTGCTAGCAATGATTTTCCAAAATTCCTTAGATTTGGGAATGGTCACATCAGAGAGAGAGAGAGAGGGACGGACAGAGACAGAGAGAGAGAGAGAGGGACGGACAGAGACAGAGAGAGAGAGAGAGGGACGGACAGAGACAGAGAGAGAGAGGGACGGACACAGACAGAGAGAGAGAGAGAGGGACGGACAGAGACAGAGAGAGAGAGAGAGGGACGGACAGAGAGAGAGAGAGAGAGAGAGGGACGGACAGAGAGAGAGAGAGAGAGAGAGGGACGGACAGAGACAGAGAGAGAGAGGGACGGACAGAGAGAGAGAGAGGGACGGACAGAGAGAGAGAGAGGGACGGACAGAGAGAGAGAGAGAAAGAGAGGGACGGACAGCGAGAGCGACAGAGAGAAAGGGGGATAGAGAGAGAGAGCAAGGGAGAGCAGGGGCAGAGAGGGGAACAGAGCGGGGCAGAGAGAAAGAGCGATCAAGATCTCTCCTTACAGAATGGTATCTATCCGGCATGCTCTGTATTGCTACAAGAAGTGCACAGGCAAACATTGACTACTTGCACAAGCAAAAGCATTGTCAAATTTCTCACGAAATCATTGTCCAACCTAGTGATGAGAAAGTAAGTCAATAAATTAGTCTTCCCATTTAAAGCTTCTTCACAAAAATGTACATTTGTTGCAGTTTGGCTAATAGTAAGATAAATGTTAATGCCTTTATCTTTCCAAGATTGTCTCACCGGCCCTCCATATAAAACAAAAATTTTAATGTGACCTCCCATGCACAAAGGTTGGACAGCCCTGACTTAGATGAAGGGACAAAGAGTAATGTATCTAAGTTTACTGGTGATACAAAAGTAGGTGGAAAGGTAAGCTGTGGGGAAGGTACAGAGAGGCTCAAAGAGATATAGACAGGTTAAGTGAGTGGGCAACAAGATGGCAGATGGAGTATAATGTCGGGAAGTGTGAAGTTATGCACTTTGGTCAAAAGAATAGAAAAGCAGTATATTTTTTAAAAGGTGTGAACCTTGTAAATGTCGATGTTTAAAGTGACTTGGGTGTGCTTGTACAAGAAACACAGAAAGTTAACATGAAGGTACAACAAGCAATTAGGAAGGCAAATGGCATATTGGCCTTTATTGCAAGGGGATTGTAGTACAAGAATAAGGAAGTATTGCTCAATTGTAGAGAGTTTTGGTGAGACCACATCTGGAATACTGTGTGCAGGTTTGGTCTCCACATTTAAGAAAGGATATACTTGCATTGGAGTGCAGCAAAGGTTCACTAGATTGGTCCCTGGGTTGAGGGGGCTGTCCTATGATGAGAGACAAAGTAAATTGTGTCTGTATTCTCTGGAGTTTAGAAGAATGAGATGTGATCTCATTGAAACATATAAGATTCTAAAGGGGCTGGATAGGGTAGACACTAAGAGATTATTTTCACTGGTCAGGGAATCTAAAACACTGGGGCACAGTCTCAGGATAAGGGGCCGATCATTCAGGATTGAGATGAGGAGAAATTACTTCACTCAAAGGGTTGTGAATCTTTGGAATTCTCTACCCCGGAGGGTTGTGCATGCTCCATCATTGAATACATTTAAGTCTGGGATAGACAGATTTTTGTTTCCCAGGGAATCAAAGAGTATGGCGAGTGGGCGGGAAAGTGGTGTTCAATCCTAAGATCAGCCATGATCATTTTGAATGATGGAGCAGGCTCGATGGGCCATATGGTCTGCTTCTGGTCCTATCTCTTGTGTTCTTGTGTTATCATCTTCAGTCTTTGCCACAAATTCCAAGCCCTTGCAGCCGATTCCGCCCCCCACCAGCCACAGTCTCTGCCTGAGTCAGACTTTTCACAGCCTTGCATTCGATTCATCCTCAATTTGAACTTCTGACCCCATATTCTACCCATCACAAAGACCACCTACTTCCAGCTCCATAAGATTGCACACTTGAATTTCCTCCCTAAATTCCTCCACCTCTCTACTTTCCTTTAAGACCCTCCACAGAATTCATCCTTTGACTAAAAGTTCATCACTCCTGACATATGTTTTGGTAGCAATTTTCTTCTAGCGTCTCTGTGATGTGGCTTGTGACATTTTCAATATTTAAAAGCTTGAGTGGAGCATAAATGCTGGCATGGACTGTTGGGCCATAAGACTTGTTTCTGTGCTGTATATCCTATGTAAAGGCACGTTGTTACATTTAAGTTCATTTGTAACAGTTTTTTTTAAAGGTTAGTCAAGATTGGCAATTGTCTGGTTCATAGGAAATTATACTTGCGCCAGTTGCCAATTTGTTGCAATTAATGTAGCTTAGGGGTGTTTTACACTGCTACTACAATGTAAGTGGGGGTTGGTTAGCTCAGTTGGCTAGAGTGTGATGCAGAAAGGCGTCAATAGCGTGTGTTCAGTCCCTGTACAAGCTGTGGTAGCTCATGAAGGTCTGCCTTCTCACCATGCCCCACTGTTGAGGAGTTGTGCCCCTCAAGCTTTACATTACCAACTATCTCCCTCTAATGGAGAGAGAGAAGCCTCTGGTCTTTTGGGACTCTGGCTAGAACAACAACAACAATCCTTTAAACTACTGTTGATGTAATGCTATTGTTAAAGCTACTACTTTTTTCTTTCCAAATGCTAAAAATGTTGACAATTCTGCAGTGTTGGTGATGACTTGTGCTTCTGTTGGTCTGTTTATTGAAGTGTAGCTCGCTGCTTCCGTCAGCAGTGCTTCTAAATAGTAGTAGGCAATAGAAGCCTCACTACCATTTTGACTTTGTGGTTAGTTGCAACTGTACCCAGAACAATTGAAGGTGTGAAGCTTCGATTCAACTATACTGTATTCAGTGGAGCTTTTTTTTAAAATCAGGCTTAATTCACACACCACTAAAATACAAAAGCCCCATTTCTTACCACTGTTTTTCGTCCCAATGTTCGCATTTTTATCTTGATTTCAATAAGTTGGCATAGCATTTTCCAGTTGAAGACACTGAATCCAGTCGCTCACAAAGAATTGCAGCAGGTTATTGCTGCATTGAACAGAGATCTCTGCAGCAACGCAGACATCACAGTTTTAAAAATGATGTGGTCCGTGATCATTTCCTGTTCTTGAGAGTAATCTGTACATGTGGATTACTTATAAATAATGAGGTGTTGTGAATCTTCTAGTTCAAACTTTCGAAAAGGGTTGCCGGTTTCCATATGAAATTTTCATGAGCTCACTTGTCGTGGAAAAATGTTGCTGTTTTCGGGCAGGCTGAGACTAGGGGGGAGTTTTATGCTGACGGCAGGGGTCTTGATGTCGGGGGAAACCAATGCCGTGATCCTTGCGTTGCCTCTTTTCCAGAAGGCCTGCCCAATTTAGTGCCAGTCAGGTACTTAAGTGGACAGAGGTGGGCCTTCCATAGGATTTAGGACCTCGTTGTGGAAGTCCCGCCCTTGGAGAGCTGCTGGCCAAGCAGAAGCCGGCAGCTGCAGCGCCACCGTGGAGGTGGTGGCTTCTGCTGTAGCGGCACCTACCGGAGGCCAAGGAGCGTTGCTGGAACCAGGCCTCAGGTAGGTCAGGTGGGAGGGGTCTCACAGGGTGGGTGTTGTGGGGAGGGGTTATAGGGTGTGGCAGCAAGGGCCGGGGGTGGCCCTCAGTGGGCCACCCCACCTCCCCCCCCCATTTCCCGATGCTGGGTCCCTTGTTCAGACATTAAGTGCCTTTGAACAAGTGGCCTCTTTGCTCCCCTCCCCCCACCGGAGCCGGGAAGCAGCTGCATGGTTTTTCCCACCGTGCATCCTGTGTGGTGACAGGGCCTCTTTCTCTTCTCCCCACCCTGCCATCTCACTCTCCCATTCTTTATTCTGTTGCTATTTAAATGCTTTTTTTTTTAGTTCTGATAAAGACTTACAACCAAAATATTGACATGCAATCTCTCCATTGGCGCTCACTGACCTGTCTGGTTTTGCATTTTCTGTTTTTGTTGGATTTCCAGCATTTGCATTTTATTCATTCAAAGAAAGCCAAGACTTGGTTGATTATAGTCATTAGCATCCACCAAGAAAGCAATTGGACTGCACTTTTAGTAGCTTAAAATAAGACAAGTATCATCTCCAGATAGATGATGAGGTAGAGCGCAGAAAGTATAAGCAATGTTATAGGTTCTATCCTACAATATAGAAGATGTAAAGAAACAGTTAGCAGAGTATAAAGATATTACACAAATGCAAATACTGTTGTAGCTTTGGTGTTCACATGATGAATTTCTAGAGTTGCTAATAAAAATACTTCTAAAAATGGCCCCATATAAATCAGCACCATTTCAATAACCCAAACTTTGTAATTTCACTCAAATGTTCCAAGGGTTCTTTTGCTGGCCATCGGTTTCATAGTAACCACAACAACAGTGATATTTTACTTGCCCTGTCCCCAAGGAAACTGAGCAACATACACTGAGAAATTGCTTTGAGTAATTTGGCACTGTATGCAGGTTTTTTTTTCCACAGTTGTGTAAAGACAAAAAAACCTGCATTTACGTTGCACCTTACATGACCTCAGGATGTCCTGAAGCACTTTACAGCCAATGAAGTGTAGTCACTGTTGTAATGTAGGAAACTCGGCAGCCAATTTGCGCACAGCAAATCTCACAATCAGCTTTGCAATAATGCCAAAATCTATTTTGGTGATGTTGGTTGAGGAATAAATATTGGCCAGTTTAATACTGCCATGATTAAAATAGTACAATTCATACAAATTTGAAAAAATTTGCATCACATTCCATTTGGAAAATATACGTTTGAGTTCAACTCTTGCACTGCAATGCGTGAAATGATTGAGTAACTATGTGAGTAAAATTCTGATTTTATTGGCTGCTAATTATAGTACCTGTACATACTGGTTCCATGCCTGAATGTGGTTTCACTCTGTTTTTAAGAATTGGAAGCTGTTCTATAAGCTTCCTGGGGAATGCAATGAATAATGTTTCAAATATCTGCTGCTTCTTGTCGGCTTGCAAACCTCTTGGTTTGTATGCTTATCTTTAACCAACTATTTCCTCATTATGCCTGACAGATTGAAAAAATAAAATTTTGAAAACAAAAAGACAAATTCAATGATTTGGATTTTTAACCATCAATGATTGCACATAAGACCCTGTTAACTCAAAATATGTCTGATTGTTCTATTACTTTAACAGGGAATGCATTCTGTTCATGGTACATTTTTTAAAAACATGTGGCTGATTTTCTCCCCTGACTGCCTGTCCTGAAGTCATTGGCTCCTCTTTGGTACCATGGGCCTGTGAACATAGGAAGAGAGGTAGGCCCAACTCAGCCACTTGAACCTGTTCAATGAAATCATGGCTGATCTGTAACCTAACTCCATCTACCTGCCTTGGCTCAATTTCCTTGATACCCTTGGCTAGTAAAAATCTAATTGATGAATTTAGCTAGCATCTACTGCTTTTCACAGAATCGTTGAAGTGCAGAAGAAGGCCATTCGGCCCATCGTGTCTGCACCCGTTCTCCGAAAGTGCAATTCATTCAGTTCCATTCCTCTGCCTTCTCCCCATAACCCTGCACATTTTTCCTTCTCATAACAGTTTAATTCCCTTTTGAATGTTTCAATTAAACCTGCCTCCACACCACACTCTCAAGCAATGCATTCCAGACCTTAACCACTCGCTGCGTGAACAAGTTTTTCCTCATGTCACTTTTGCTTCTCTGACCAAATACTTCAAATCTGTGCCCTCTTGTTCTTGATCCTTTCACAAGTGGGAACAGTTTCTCTCTACCTACTCTGTCCAGACCTCTCATGATTTTGAATACCTCTATCAAATCACATCTCAGCCTTCTCTTCTCCAAGGAAAACAGTCCTAACTTCTCCAATGTATCTTCATAACTGAATTTCCTCATCCTTGGAACCATTCTCGTGAATCTTTTCTCTACTCTCTCCAATGCCCTCACGTTTTTCCTAAAGTGCGGAGCCCAGAACTCGACGCAGTACTCCAGCTGAGGCTGAACTAGTTTCTTATACGAGTTCAACATAACTTCCTTGCTCTTGTACTCTATGCCCCTGTTAATAAAGCCCAGGATGCTGTATGCTTTATTAACCGCTCTCTCAACCTGTCCTGCCACCTTCAATGACTTATGCATATATATACCTAGGTCCTCTGCTCCAGCACACCCTTTAGAGTTGTGTCCTTTATTCTCTATTGTCTCTCCATATTCTTCCTACCAAAATGAATCACTTCACACTTCTCTGCATTGAACTTCATCTGCCATCTGTCTGCCCATTCCACCAACTTGTCTATATCCTTTTGGAGTTCTACACTATCCTCCTTACGGTTCACAATGCTTCCAAATATTGTATCATTCGCAAACTTTGAAATTGTGCTCTGTACACCAAGGTCTAGGTCATTAATATATATCAGGAAAAGGGTCCCAACATTGACCCCTGAAGAACTCCACTACAAACCTTCCTTCAGCCCGAAAAACATCCATTAACCACTACTGTTTGTTCCCTGTCACTCAGCCAATTCTGTATCCATGTTGCAACTGTCCCTTTTATTCTATGTGCTATTTGTCCTTGTGACAATTAATTTTGTCCCAAATTAATCTTTCTAGAAGTATCCCTACCACCAAAGTTAAACTGACTGGCCTGTAGTTGCTGGGCTTATCTTTTTGAACAAGGGTGTAATATTTGCAATTCTCCAGCCCTCTGGTACCATCCCCGAGTCTAAGGAAGACTTAAAAATTATGGCCTCTGCGATTTCCATTCTCACTTCCTTCGGTATCCTTGGATGCATCTCATCCAGTCCTGGTGCTTTATCCACTTTAAGGACAGAGAGCCTATCTAATACACCCTCTTTATCAATTTTAAACCCTTCTTGTGTCTGAATTACTTCCTTGCACCATTGCCTGGGTTGCATCTTCTTCCTTGGTAAAGACAGATGCAAAGTATTAATTTAATACCTTGGCTATGCCCTCTGCCTCCGTGCGTAAATCCCCTTTGTGGTCCCTAAAAGGCCCCACTCCTCTTACCATCCTTTTACTATTTATATGTCTGTAGAAAACTTAGGGATTCCTTTTAATGTTAGCTGCCAGTCTCTTTCCATGCTATCTCTTTGCTTCTCTTATATGCTTTTTCATTTCCCCTCTGGACGTTCCATATTCATCCTTGTTCTCAATAGTATTTTCTACCTGACATCTGTCATAAGCACACTTTTTCTTTATCTTAATCGCTATCTCTTTTGTCCTCCAGGGAGCTTTGGATTTGTTTACCCTACCTTTCCCCTTCGAGGGAACATACCTTGACTGTGCCTGAATTATCTCTTCTTTGTAGCCCATTGTTCAGCTACTGTTTTTCCTGCCAATCTTTGACTCCAATTTATTCGCTCCAGCTCCATTCTTACCTCGTTGAAGTTGGCTTTCCCCCACTTAATTATTCTTACTCTAGATTGTTCTTCGTCCTTTTCCATAGCCAGCCTAAACCTTCTGATACAATGATCACTGTATCCTAAGTGATCTCCTGCTGGTACTTGATCCTCTTGGCCCACCTCATTCCCAAGAGCCAGGTCTAGCAGTGCCTCCTTTCTTGTTGGACTGAAAACATACTGCTGTAGAAAATGTTTCTGAACACACTGTAGGAACTCTTGCCCCTCACTGCCCTTTATACTACTACTATACCAGCCTATGTTTGGATAATTAAAGTCCCTGATTATAACTACCCTGTAATTTTTGCTCCCCTCTGTAATTTTGTTGCAAATTTGTTCCACCATGTCCTTCCCACTAGTTGGTGGCCTATAGACAACACCGAGCAATGTAACTACACCTTTTTTGTTCCTTAGTTCTAGCCAAATTTATTCTGTCCTCGACCCTTCTGGAACATCCTTTTTCTCTAGCACTGCCTTAATACCACCACCCCTCCCCTGTTCCCTTTTCGATCTTTCTTGAACACCTTGTATACAGAAATATTTAACACCCTGTCCTGCCCTTCTTTGAGCCAAGTCTCTGTTATAGCCACAACATCATATTTCCACATGGCAATCTGCGCCTGTACCTCACTAATCCTATTAACCACACTACGTACATTCACATACATGCACATTAGCCCTGATTTAAACTTTATTACTTTGTTGCTTACTCTGATCCCACCTAATAACTTACTATTCCCTACCCTATTTCTATCTATCTTTCTCAGTATTCGGTGCACCTTGGTATTCCTCTCTGATATTTCCTCCTGGTTCCCACACCCGTGACAAGTTACCAGTTTTGCTTCCCTCCAATCTGAGCTCCGTCTTGGGTTCCCATCCCCCTGTCAGTATAGTTTAAACCCTCCCCAACAGCAGTAGCAAATCTCCCTGTGAGGATATTAGTCCCAGTCGTGCTAAGATGCAACCTCTCCATCTTGTACATGTCCCAATGCCTCAGAAATCTGACGCCCTCCCTCCTACACCAGTTTTCCAGCCATATGTTCAGTCGCTCAATTCTCCTATTCCTGTGCTCACTAGCACTTGGGATTGGGAGTAATCCTGAGATTATTGCTCTTGAGGGAGAGTGTTCTACAGTTTTACCACCCTTTGTTAAAGAATTTCTGAACTTCTCTCTTGAAAGTCATGGCTCTGATTTGTAAGATTATGTCCCTTGTCCTGGACTCCCGACCAGTCGAAGTTTCTCTCTACCCTATCGATTTATTTCAAAATCCTAAAAATCTTAATAAAATGACCTCTTAACCTTCTATAATCCAGGGAACACAAGTCTAGTTAATGTAATGTCTCTTCATATTCTAATCCTTGGAGCCCTGGTAACATTCCGGTGCATCTGTGCTGTGCTCCTTCCAAGGGCAATATATGCTTTTCTAAGGTAAGATGTCCAGGACTGTACACAGTACTACAGATGTTGTCTTACGAGGGGTTTGTACAGTTGTAGCAAAACTTCCTCCCCTTTATATTCTATAACTTAAAAGGCAAACATCCCATTAGCCTTTCTGATTATTTTTGGCATCTGGCTGCTATATTTTAATGTCATTACAGGGGCCCTAAATCTCTCTGGACAGCCATTGCCCCTACGTTTTTACCATTTCAATGTTTGAATTTATCCTTTTTTTGGCCCAAAATTGATGACCTCGCACATGCAACCTTGATGATGAGAGTTGACAGATCATTCAATTATGAGGTCATTGCATATGAGCTGAGTCACAATCTTTCCAGACATCCACGTACAAACTGAATAGTAATCAGGAGCATTAGCTGATTCACCCACTTTCTCATGCCAGAAGCCCCGAGATAGCTTGTGGTGCCTCTGTCATTGCCCTTCATTTTATCTTCTCTTTTCAACAAGAGGTTATTTCATAAAAGCCAATAATAAATTCACTGAATTGCTGTTCGGAAATCCCACACTTTGAGGTCTGCATCATACCACCAGTGTTACTTTTTTGGTAGCGAACAAAGAGATCCAGATATGAAGACCAATGGACCAGTGTAAACCAACTTGTCCATTTATTGTGTTTTATTATACTTGCATCAATATCAGGAAGAGTACTCTGAGGAGTTCCAGTACATTTCAATTTAGGATTTAAACGTGGTACTAAGCTCAGCTTGAGACAGTTAAGTATTTAAAATTTTGTCCAGTGTTTTATTGCTTATTGCAAGTTAGTGTGTAGGAAAAAAAACTTAAAACAAGCTAAAAAGTAGATATAAATCTAGACTAATATATGGCAGAGCAGGTTGTGTATCTAGAGTACAGCATGCAGGAGTTTGTGGACATTAGACTCTCCCAACTGAACACATGCAGTAAATGTCTCTGTCTCGAATCTCTTTGGCTCAGAGTCATTGAACTGGAGTGCGGGTTGGAAACACGTCAACACATAAGAGAGAGCAACGAGTATCTGAACAGTTTGCTCCAGGTTTCAGTCACACCTTATATAGAGATGCAGGTTCAGAATGGGGTTGGTGTGACCAATAGTGTGCAGAGAAAGGGGAACCCTGGTGAGTTGGAGAATGAGGAGCCACAGAAACTGATCCTATCCTGCAGGTATGATTTAACTTGCTGCTTGTGAGGATGAAGATAAAGACTGAAGGACACCAGAATGCTGACGATGGCATCTTGGAGCCCAAAGGTGGGGAGGGAGGAGGAGGGAAAATGTAATGTGGTAATTATCAGGGATTCAGTGATTAGGGGGACAGATGGCATTCTTTATAAACAGGATAGAAAGTCCCTCATGATATATTGCTTACTTTGTGCCAGAGTGAGGGACATCTTGAACTGGCTTGAAAGGATATTGGGGAGGGAGAGGTTGGGATCAACCACTTAGGGAAGAGTAGGCAAGAGGTCCTGTTTGGTATGTACCAGGAATCAAGAGCTAAATTAAATGATGGTATCTCGAGGGTTATAATCTCTGAATTATTGCCCTAACTATTTGTAAAATAGCATAGGAATAAACAGATTAGGGAGGTGAACATGCTGCTGAAGGAGTGGTACGGGAAAGATGATTTCCATTTCGTGGGGCACTGGCACTAGTACTGAGACAGGAAGGACCTGTATGGTTGGGACGGGCTCCACCTGAACTGGGCTGGAACCATGGTCCTGGCAGTCATGAGGACTTTAAATTAGTAAATGAGGGGAAGGTCTCGGGTGCAAAAGGTATTAATAATAGTTTGAAAACAAACAAGGGAAAAGAGTTGTGTAACAGTCAGAAATTGTGCTTTTGGCACTACAGCTAAAGGAAAAAATGTACAGTGGTTCATCAGGAAAGAGATATAAGAAATGTGTGAGGAAAAGCAACATTATAGCAAAAGGACAGGTTTGGGTGTGTGGCCCAAATACTGTTTATACAAATGTATGGAGTATAAGGAGCAAATTGAATGAATTGCAGGCACCAATTGAACTTGGAGGGTGTGATGTGGTCACCATTACTGAGATATAGTAACAAGATGGCCAGGACTGGGAACTAAATACACTGGGTTATAAAGTCGACAACAAAGTTAGTGGAAAATGGAAGAGTGGGAGAAGTAGCCTTAATGATTAAGGGTGAATTCACTTTAATGGTAGGAGTGGATATAAGAAGTAAGCAGGCAGTGGAAACTTTAGGGGTAGAATTATGAAATAGAAAGGATTGAAGAATTTAGAAAGAGTTGCGTACAGGTCCTCTGGTAGGAGTTGTGAAGTGGTAGATTGTATAAATGCAGAGATTAGACAAGCACGTAGCAAAGGCAGAGTGGTTTAAATGGGGGATTTTAACTTTCATACAGATTGGGATGAGCAGACTAGCCCATGTCAGAAAGGTAATGAATTTCTTGAGTGTGTTCAGGTTAGTTTTTTGCAACAATATGTCCTGGAACCAACAAGGAGGCAGGCCATATTCTATTTAGTAATGAGTAAGGAGCCATGATATGGTAGAGCTTAATGTAGTGTTTGAAAACGCGAAACATGTAACAATTATTAAGATTCTAGATTTGCGTAAGGCTGACTTCAGTGGGGTGAGAGAGACTGTCCACAGCAAACTGGACAAATCTGTTAATGGGTGAAATGACAAGATCAGTGGGAGGTGTTTAAAAAAGAACTTAATGTGATAAGAGAAAACTTAGGACGAAAAGAAAAAGCATACAAAAATTTGAAAATGATGGACTTGTTGATAATTACTCCAACAGTTTTATAGTAGAAAGAGGTCAGCATGCCAGACATCCCAAGGAAATTGATATTGAATCAGGGGCGCACCAAAATCAATATAAGCAAATTAACAGTAATGAAGAAAACAATGGTACGAAAGAGTGACAAATCCCAGGACGAGATGGTTTCCATCTCGGGGCCTAAAAGAAGTAGGCAAGAAAATTATAGATGCCCTAACTATAATCTTCCAAAGTGCTCTCGATTTGGGAACTGTTCCTCTAGATTGGAAAATTGTGCATGTTACTCTGCTGTTTAAGAAAGGTGAGAGAGGGAAACCAGGGAATTTATAGACCAGTTAGCCGAACACCTATTGTTGGGAGGATTGGCGAGTAGGGTGTAAGGACAGTCTTAGCAACTACAGGCCAGTTAGTTTAACATCAGTGGTGGGTAAGGTTTTAGAAGCAATAATCAGGGAAAAAAAATAACAGACACGTGAGAGGTTTGAGTTAATTAAGGATAGCCAGCACAGATTTTTAAAAGGCAGATTATGCTTGACAGATCTAATTGAATTTGTTGATGAAGTAACAGAGAAGATTGATGAAGGGAATGCAGTGGATGTTGTCTATATGGATTTAAAAAAAGCGTTAGATAAGGTACAACATAGAAGGCTGGTTAACACAATTGAGGCTCATGGACTAGGAGGGTCAGTGTCCAATTGGATTAAAAACTTGGCTTAAGGACAGAAAAAAGCAAGTCATAGTAAATAGTTGTTTTTTGGTAGACAGTGGTGTTCCCCAAGGGTCAGTGCTGGGACCATTGCTTTTTTTGCTATAAATAAATAACTTGGATCTTGGAATACAGAGTAGAATCTCACAATTTGTGATGACACCAAACTTGGAGGATTGGCAAACAATGGGGATGATATAAACTGCCTGCAACAGGGCATAGATAGGCTAGTAGAATGGGCAGAGCGGTGACAGATGGTATTTAATACTGACCAGTGTGAGGTGATGCATTTTGGTAGAAGGAATAGGGAGAGGCAATATATACTTAATGGCACAGTTCTAAAGAGTGTGCACAAACAGAGGAACTTGCACAGTGCATATGCACTGACCTTTGAAGGTGGCATGACATGCCAAGAAAGTAGTTAGTAAAGCATATGGGATCTTGAGCTTCATAAATAGAGGCATTGAGTACAAAAGCAGGGAAGTTAACCAGAACCTTTTATAAAGCTCTGGTCAGGCTCCAATTGGAGTATTGCGTCCAGTTCTGGTCACCACACTTTGGAAGGAAGTGAGGACCCTTGATAGGGCGCAGAGGAGATTTACCAGAATGGTTCCAGGGATGGGGGATATTAGTTACAGGGTTAGTTGAAAAAGCTGGGTTTGTTCTCCTTCAAACAAAGGAGATTGAGGGGACGTTTAATACAAGTGTATAAGATTATGGCAGGCTTAGATAAGTTAGATGAGGAAAAACTGTTCCCCTTAACTAATGGTACAGGGACTAGGGGACACAGATTGAAGGTTTTGGGCAAGTGATGCAGGGAGAATATGAGGAAGAATTTTTTTGCACAGCGGGAGTAATGACCTGGAATTCACTGCCCACAGGGTGGTGGAAACGGAGACGGATCAATTACTTCAAGAGGAGGTCTGTGTGCACCTGAGAGAAATAAACTTACAGGGCTATGGGAATCAAGCAGGGAGGTGGGACTGAGTGGATAGCCCCAGGGAGAACTGACATGGACTCAATGGGCTGAATTGCCTCCTTCTGTGCCGTAAATGACTCTGGGGGGCAATTTGGGTCTTGACGTCCGGAGAACCAACGTTAAGATCCCCATGTCTCCTCTTCTGTGGAAGGCCTGCCGAATTAAGTACCAATCAGGCACTTAAGTGGGCAGCGGCAGGCACGGGATCAAGGACCTTGTCACCGGAAGTCCTGTGCTTGCAGAGCTGCCGGCTAATCAGAGGCCGGCAACTGCAGTGCCACTGCAGCTTTACCTACCAGAGGCTGAGGAGCATCGCTGGAAGCAGGCCTTAGGTCAGGGCAGGAGGGGTCTCACGGAGGGCGGTGGGAGAGGAGGGGGTCAGCAGCAAGGGCAGGGGGTGGTCCCTCAGCATACCTCCCACCCATCGCCGATGCTGTGTCCCTCATTCAGGCCTTTTAGCAAGGAACCTACCCCTCTATCCCTGAAGCCGGGAGCAGCCCACACGGTTTTCCATGCCATGCTTCCTATGCGGTGACACGACCGGTGACCGCATGGCTAATTGTGGCTGTGGTGGGAAGAGGCCCTTAATTGGGAGTTAATTACCCAGCTATGGGCCTCAATTGGCAGCTGGGTGGGATGGCCGTTCACAGGCCTTCCGGCTCTGAACTAAATTTTGATGGTGGCGGGAACCCCACCCCTGCCACCATCCCACCCGATTTTATGCTATCCTTGCCTCCAAACCCGCCGCGAGGAGAGCATAAAATTCTCCCCTATGGTTCTATGAAATTGCTAGAGCCTATAATAAGGACAGAGTGACGGAACGCCTTAAATTTTCAGCTAATCAGTTTTGTATCTGTGAAGGGTAGGCCATGCCTGACAAATCTGATTGAATTTTTGAAGCGATGCCTATAGTAGTGGATAGGGCATTGTCTGTGGATCTTATTTATGTGGACTTCCAGAAGGCATTTGATAAAGTTCTCCTCAAGAGACGGTTGGTAAAAGTTGAAGTTCATGAAATTGAAGGCAAATTATTGACCTGGTTAGGAAATTGGCTGATGTCAGGAGACAGAGAGTAGGGATAATGGGCACTCTAATTAGCAGGATGCGACTAGTAGTGTCTTGCAAGGATCTGTGTTGAGGCTTCACCTGTTCATATTTATTAAAGACTTGGATGAATGGGTTGAAAGCCATGTACGCAAATTTGCAGATAGCACAAAGATAGATGGCATTGTAAGTAGTATGGATGGCGTTTAAAATTACAAAGAGATATTAGTAGATTAAGTGACTGAGCAAAATGGTATGTCACGGAGAGTCATATTTTTTGCTAAAACTTGTGAAGCTATATTTTTAAAAAACTGAAAAGGATTTCAGTGGACATTGAAACATCTGAAGATAGCTGAACTGTATGGATGATTTTTAAAAAAGCAAGGTCAACAAGAGGTTCCTGGTTTTGACCAGTAAACAAATACTGGAAACCAGCAGGGGGTTTGACCTAAGAGCTACCCTTTGTGTGACAAGAGAGAGTTTACGACGTAGAATGTGACTTGTTTCTGGAAAATTTTAGTTTAATTTTGAACTGTTTAAAAAGTCAGTGGGTTTGGACTAAGGCAGGCAATTGGAATTTCATTTGGACCTGCCTGGAGATAACTATTATCTCTCTCTAAAGAATCCTTGCTCTTGAAAAGCAAAAGCTTGTATGAAGTGGTACTGTATTCTCCTGCATTTTTTAAGAAACCCTGGATATTTGCAGAAACTTTTCATCTTTAAAAGGACTTTTGCATCGAATGTAAGAACTGACACCTGTTGCTACACCTCTGATGGAACACCTTTGTGAAGCCTTCTACAGTTGAATTTCTTTGAACACCTACTCAACGCAGACTGTTCATCAACTTCAACTGGAAAGACTATGAGTGGCATCCAACTATTTGACTTTGGGACACCTTGCCAAACCAAAGAACTTCCTTCCAGATCATTGCAGTGTAAGTTTTTTTTTATTCCTTTGAAACAGCTGTAAACAAAAATCCCTTTTTTCTCAGTTAACCAGTTTTTGATGTGATTGTGAGGGCTAGGGAAAAAAAAATAAAGAGCTTTAATATCTCAATTTGCATATATATTTACTTCATTATTGGTTAAGACTCAGTTTTATAATAAAGCGATAATTTTGTTATTTATTAAAGAAACCTGGTTGGCGTGCTTTATTCTGGGGACAAACAGAGTAATTGGCGGTTTCGATTTCGTGGGAAAATTTATTGATATGCTGTGAACTGTGGAGAAGTAGGACTGAATTAACACTGTACTCCGCCCGTCTGTGTCGTAACAGGTGGCAAATGGATTTCCATGTCAGCAAATGTGAGGTCCAAAGAGACTTTGTGGTCCTGGGTCATCAATTGTTAAAATGTCATGATCAGGTACAGAAAATAATCAAAAATGCTGCTGAAATGCTGACTTTTATATCTAGAGGATTAGAATGCAAGTGGATAGAAGCTATGCTACAGTTATACAAAGCCTTGCTACGACCACACCTGGAGTACTGTGAGCAGTTCTAGGCACCACACCTTAGGAAAGATGGGGCAAATGCAGTGTAGATTTATCAGCATGATGCCTGTACTCCAAGGGCTAAATTATGAGAAGATTTTACACAAATTAAAGTTGTATTCCCTGGAATTTGGAAGGTTAAGGGGTAATTTGATTTAAGTTTTCAAGTTATTAAGTAGAAAAGATGGGGTAAACAGAGAGAAACAATTTCACCTGATTGTGGAATCTAGGACTAGGGAGCATAGTCTAAAAATTAGAGCCAGATCTTTCAGGAGTGAAATTAGGAAACACTTCTTTACACAGAGGGTGGTAGAAGTTTGGAACTCTTTTCTGCAAATGGCAATTGATGCTAGATCAATGGTTAATTTTAAATCTGAGATTGATAGATTTTTTGTTATCAAAGGTATTCAGGAAGTAGGGCAAAGACAGATATATGGAGTTAGGTTGCTAAATGGCCTACTCCTGTACCTAAGTTCCAAGGTAAAGGTGTCCAAATAATAAAACAGAATAATTGAAAACATGTTCTATATCCAAACCTCGGTTAAACATGCAAATGTTTTTAATAATAAGTCACCATCGTGTCATAGGATTTATTCTAATTTGTCCAACGTAGTAATTACTTGGTTGTTGCTCAGATTTTCAGATTATTTTAGTTTGATAAAAGAATCTTGTGGTCTGAAACTGTTTACCACATGTTTTATAGCCAATGCAGCTGCTTGTTGTCTGGTGTTTGCACAATACAATGTGAAGTCTTTTTTTTCCCTCAGGCTGTCATTTTAAAAACAGCAGTTCTACATTCTTAGTCAAAAATAACGACTTTTAACCAGCACAAAGGCTATTCTACTTCCCAGGCAGGAATTAATTTCTCCCAAAGGGAGAGTGAACCATATATGGAGTGTAATGACATCAGGAATGTTTTTGTTTGTGGATTGTGATTGCTACTGTTTGCAACATTTTGACAATGATCAGCTGAAAGAAATTAAGTTGAAATGATCATCTGAACATTCAAGGGATTTGTGTCACATTTCAGGCTCTTGTATTGTTTCTTCTCAAGAGTATTTGAGATTAGCTTTTTTGCAACTTTATCTACAGGTTTCCTTTTAACTACTTGTTAAGAGCTTCTGTACGTGCTGTGACTAATAGATTTGGCTGTTTTCAAGTTTACACATGCAGGTGTTTGTTTTTAGTCTGTGTAGATTGATGAAAGGTTTATGTCTTATGTGGTCTGGAAATATGAAGATATCTTTAATGTTTCCATGCCTGAGAGATAATGAAAACGTATATTTGTCCTTAAACATGGTATAAATGAAAAATTTCTCCTCATCTGTGTCTTAAATGGGCAACCACTTATTTTTAAATAGTGACCCCTAGTTCTAGATGCTCCCACAAGAGCCAACATCCTTTCCACATCCACCTTGTCAAGACCCCTCAGGATCGTATATGTTTCAACCAAGTCACCTCTTGCTCTACACTCCAGCAGATACAAGCCTAGACTGTCCAATCTTTCCTCATAAGACAATCCGCCCATTCCAGGTATTAGACTAGTAAACCTTCTCTGAGCTGCTTCCAATGCATTTACATCCTTCCTTAAATAAGGAGACCACTACAGTACACAGTACTCTAGATGCGGCCTCACCAATGCCCTGTATAACTGAAGCATAACTTCCCTATTTTTGTATTCAATTCCCCTCACAATAAACAAGTACGTTCTATTAGTTTTCCTAATTATGTGCTGTACCTGCATACTAACCTTTTGCGATTCATGCATTAGGACACTCGGATCCCTCTGCACCTCAGAGCTCTGCAATCTGTCACCATTTAGATAATTCTTCCTGCCAAAATGGACGATTTCACATTTTCCCACATAATATTCCATTTGCCAGATCTTTGTCCACTCACTTAACCTAGCTATATCCCTTTGTAGTCTCCTTATGTGCTCTTCACATATTACTTTGTATCATCAGCAAATTTAGCAACCATACCTTCGATCCCTTCATTTAAGTCATTTATATAAATTGTAAAAGGTTGAGGCCCCAGCACTGATCCCTGTGGCACACCACTCGTTACATCTTACCAACCAGAAAATGACTCATTTATGCCTACTCTCTGTTTCCTGTTGGCATGGACAGAAGATTGGCTAGCTAATATGTTATCCCCTACACCATGAACTTTTATTTTCTGCAATAACCTTTGATGTGGCACTTTATCAAATGCCTTCTGGAAATCTGTACAGTACATACACCCTTTAGTCACAGCACATGCTACTTCTTCAAAGAACTCCAATAAATTGGTTAAACGTGATTTCCCTTTCACAAAACCCTATTGACTGTGCCTGATTACCTAGAATTTTTCTAAGTACCCTGCTATAATGTCTTTAATCATAGCTTCTAACATTTTACCTAAGACAGATGTTAAGCTAACTGGCCTGTAGTTTCCTGCTTTCTGTCTCCCTCCCTTTTTGAATAAAGGAGTGACACATTATTTTCCAATCTAATGGAACTTTGCCGAAACTAGGGAATTTTGCGAAATTAAAACCAATGCATCAACTGTCTCGCTAACCACTTCTTTAGGATGAAGTCCATCAGGACCCAGGGACTTGTCGGCCTGCAGCTCCAATAGTTTGCTCAGTGCCACTTCCCTGGTGATTGTAATTTTTTTGAGTTCCTCCCTCCCTTCCATTTCCTGATTTACAACTATTTCTGGGATTCTATGACTACATTTTCTGAAATGTACAAGAAATAACAATTGCAAAACTGCAATTTCAGATATAGAATTTGAGAAAGACAGCAAATATTTCTCAGCACTCTGGTTTGACCATGCAGGAGAGCCTTGCTGAACAAGTGGTACTTTCACAGATTGTTTCTGAGAACTGACCTCCATGCTTGAGCTGAAAAATTCCGGCTTGTGTCCTTCCTTCAGTTCTCTAAATTTGACTAAAACTACATAAAAATCAGACAGCTCCATCAGCCACCTTTTTAATGGATTTAAAAAGAATATTCCAAATGTTTTATTTCTGTAGTCAATGGCCTTGGTTTAATATCCTGCAGTCTGCGTGCGTCAGCATGTGTCTGACATTAATCTCGGATTATTGCCAAAAGAAACCAGAGAACAGCTGGTCCCAGTTGGGTTACAACTGTTGTATCTTGTGTGATCTGTGATGTGGAACACAGTGATCTTGGATAGGTAAAGTGCAATCATGTTTGTTTGTGGTAAATTTTATCAGAACTTTACACATTGAAACCTAGAAAAGAGTAGTTTGTTTCTGTGAGCAGTACCTTTTGATGACCAAAATGAGTGATGAACTATGTGTGTATGCTTTTTAATTAAATCTCGCAGCATTTACAGTCTTGATTTTTTCCCAGAATATGTAGCAAGTAGGTTTGTGCAGGGTTGACAGTCCTTTGTATTTCTGTAATATAGCACTGTTATCAACATTGCAATGCCACTATTGAACCCTTGTTAAGTTGCCTATCTTGATGCATGGGATTCTTATTTTCATGATCTATTTTCCTAGAGCTAGTAGTACTAAAGATTGAAATTTGATTATCCTATCAGTTTTGCATTGTCTTTGGAGACACTAACTTCCTTGTACATTGATGAATTTTATCTCTCTAGCTGTATCAGTAGAGAGAGCTAACTTGCTTTGTCATTTGTTAAGGTACCGTTTCCCCTCTCTCTGAAGTATATTTCTTTCTCATGCCTTAACTGGGGCTGAAGGAATTGATGGGAAAACTGATTGCAAGATTCTACTCTCGGATGAGTCCCTCAGTGAGTGTCTGGCCCAGTGATAAGTTGCCCTTGTGCCTGTGTATCCTCTCCTGTGGGAAAATGCCTACCCTCTCTTTGTATCTCTCTAATGTAATGGTTGGATGGGCGACTCACTGGAGTGGCAAACTGTAGGTACAAGCCCACATTTCTTCATTATTGCAGCAAGTATTGGAGCTTCAGTGAGCTGCATTATACTTGCCTGCTGCTATTTTAAGATAAACTTTGTAATTTTGTTCTTGTAGCAATTTAGTCAAACTGGAAGGTGACTGGGTGAAATTAAAATTCAGCCTATTTGTACCAGGAGAAAAATTGAAACCTTGCTACATTTGTGGATGCAATACAAAATATGAGTGCAGTTATTACAGTAAACATTTAAGCATAGTGAAATGAGATTTAATTTGCACTGTAAGTGAAATTACATTACGTCTGATCCAGTTAGCAATTCTGTAATATTTTAAAAAACTTTTTCATGTCCCGTCTCCTCGATTTGAGGAATACAAATGACTATGATTTGAAAGTTTGAATGTCAGAACAATATTGGTTATCTGTAGTTTGCTGTTACAGCTTATGTGTATATGTTGAATCAAATATTGGTTTTGGCAGCAAGAAGCTGTATGTTCTACCTCACAGGACCAGACAGACTCTCTTTTGTTTTCAGCCTCTGAATTTGCTATAAATGGTTGGAGCAAAAATAATCACTGTAGTATATCATGACTCTGAACAGAATTACAGGCAGACTTGGTTTGTTCATGGTACCTTAAACCAATTGGAAGCTGAACATATCTTTCTGGCAGCTGAACAAATTTGGGTATAAATATTTTGGTTAATCCAAAAACCTTGTACTTTAAATCCAAATTGAAACAAACCGATCCTACTGATTACAAACTCATTTTTCTCCATGTTGAGGATATCTACATTACCCAACACTGTAAGCGTGGGTTAGACTGGCTTTTTTTAATAGATTGGGTTGCATGCTACTCTCAGCTGGAGTTTTAATGGCCCTGAAATGACAAAGGCTACTTTTTAATGGGAAGGTATGAAAACTGCATTGCTTCTGACGACTTTGTTCAACAATTTGTGTTAACTTAGATAAATGGGCTTAGATGCTTCACAGTTTGGGTCATAACTGAACAGGTGGCAGTTGCAGGGGGTGGTGGTAGATGAGGCAGTTTTTATAGAAGCATTTGAAGATGAGTTAGAGGGAGAAAGGAATGGATTTTTCTGCAGTATGGTAAGAGTGGTGATTTTGGTGGAAGAGAATGCATGGTAAACCTGAGTTGAAAGAACCGATCTCCGATCTGGTAAATAAAGCTGGAAGAAGCTTCAGCTATGGAGGGTTTTCTAACTCTGATTTTAAATTTAATGCTCTGAAGGGTAGTGTGCCAATGGACGGTAAGGTTACAAGTGAGTGGAATTTCACACAGGTCAGATGTGAATAGCAGAATTCTAGATGAGCTGGAGTTGGTGTAGGTTGGAACCTGAGAGGCTCACTGGACAAGTCAAGTTTTGGGGCTGGAGCATGGTGATTGACAGTATGGCGACTGTCACAGAATTGATCGTGGAGAGGTAAAGGTGGGTATTGTCATGTTCACACAAAGAGTAATTATGAATTATACAAAAACTGAACTGATGAATGAAACTTTCAAAAAATGGGCATACTTTTGCTACCAGATAAAATGGAGTAAGAGGTCAGGTGATCTCTTCTATACTGCAAGTATACATAGTGACTGCTGGAGACTGAAACCATTATTATGGCTAGACAAGCCTTGAAGAAAGCATTAGAAATATTATTGGCCCCATTCCATGTTAATGGCTACCTTTTCAACCAGTTGGACTAACAGTGACCTTTGCAGACATAGCATCTCCAGACCTAAACTCAGGATAATAGGTGTGAACAAACAGCACTTTATCAAGATGAGCAACATTGAAACACCATTGTCTAACAATGGCCATACATTCAGAGACATTGTATGAAAACACCAGGGGAGAGTAACTTTGGTCTCATAACAGAAACCAAGCCTGATAAGGTTTATTTTTTTTAAAATAAAGACTTTTCTGTGCAGAAAGCCAGCAGCCAGAAAGGCTGAGAGAGAGATTTATTCCTGCCAAGAGGGAGACCCTGCCGAATATCATTCTTAAAAATTACCTAGAGGTAGAGACAAAAGGTGACCTTGGAAAACTTCCTATCTGAGAGATTGAAACAGATCTTCATCAATGGACTGTAATTGAGATTTAATCAAAGAAGTCTACAGCCATGCATCTGTTCACCTGAAACTCTCTCAAACTTGACTGCAGTAAACCAGGAGAAAAGGAAGAACAGGCCTGTACCGTTTAAATTTTCCTCCTGGGAAAACAAACAAGGTTTCACAACGAACTCCTAAAAAAAAAAAACCCAGACCTAAATGTATGCTATTTTTTAATGTCTATATTTTCTTGTGTGTGAAGTTGGAAATTTTCAGTGTTTCTTTAATAAACATTTATCTTCCTTTAACCCTACAAGAAAACTTGTAACAAAAACAAGAAATGCTGGATTCACTCAGCAGGTCTGGCAGCATCTGTGGAAAGAGAAACAGAGTTAACGTTTCGGGTCAGTGACCCTTCTTCGGAAGAGTTCCGAAGAAGGGTCACTGACCCGAAACGTTAACTCTGCTTCTCTTTCCACAGATGCTGCCAGACCTGCTGAGTGAATCCAGCATTTCTTGTTTTTGTTTCAGATTTCCAGCATCCGCAGTATTTTGTTTTTAAGAAAACTTGTAATTTGTGTTTATTAACCATTAAAACATCAAAGGGTTGAAACATAATTCTAGTAAGAACACTGACAGCGGTCAGGTGAAAGGGGAAACTACCCCTAACATTTGCTACCTGTCCGTAACAGTATTCTCGACAAACATAGGAAAGTTGACTCCACGCTTACTGATAATGTTGCGTTAAACCTTTTGTGATCAGCCAGTAAACTTGCAGTGTAACTCTTGGAGTCGGAGCACAACCTGATGGGAGGAGAAAAGCGGAATAACCCTGGAGTGAGTAAACTTGTCCTGCTTTAATTTGACAACCTACAGAGTAAATCCAGTAGAGTGTTGCACGTGGTTTCCAAAGTGCACAGGTCACTTTGTAAACCTACTTGATCTTGATTTAAGTGCTTCTGAGCAGAGATGTTCCTCATAACAGTGAAATTAAATTTCTAGTTCTTGAGAGACAGCTCTGCTGTGTATTTATCCAGCCATTGCCAGACCATGCACTTAAAAATGTTGAAGTTCTAGCCAGACAGGAATCGAGCACTAAATGTGTGCTGGATTGAAACCCAAACTGTGACTATTGGTCTGGCATTCATGGCTACAGCGTTACTGCAGTGTAAGTGGAATAAAACAAAGCAATATTTTGCAGTTCAGCATTTCTGTTACATTTTGTTTTTGAATTGGGTCTATTTAATCCACTCATTTTCCATAGAATTACACAGAATGTACTGCACAGAAAGAGTCCATTTGGCCCAATAGCCATGCCATTGTTTATGTTCCTTCCACGGTTGTTCATTTAACCCTGTTAGCATAACCATCTATTTCTTTCTTCCTCATGTGCTCACCTAGCTTCTCTTTAAATGCATCAATACTGTTTACCTCAACTACTCCTTGTGGTAACGAGTCCCACCACTAACTACTTTCTGGGAGAAGACATTTCTCTTGAACTCCCTATTGGACTTATTAGTGACTAATTTATGTTTATTGCCATAGTTTTGGCTTTCTCCATATGTACCCCATCGCAGCACTCAAGCTGGGGCCTGTGGACCTCTGGGGGTCCACAGAGACCCTCGAGGTGGTTCAAAATGCAGGGCCAATCCAAAGCTGGGCAACATGGGAGACCACCCAGGGTGCTCTGGGAAAAACTATCTCAGTGAGCAGCAACCGGAGGCTTGCTCTGCTCCCCCACTGCTCAGTCTCTTCCCCTGCTCCTCTAGTGTGCTCCATGCTCCTACTCCCTGGGCTACTATCAAGAATAGACAAACATTGCAGTGAGAAGCAATCTGTGCTGTAACTATTCTATTATACTATTCTATACCCATTTCACTGATACCTATTTTCTTAAAAACAGGCAACGCTTTCCTATTCTGGGTATTGTGTCGTATTATAATTTAGATGGAAGGAGGTCTGTGATTACTGCTCCATTTGAAAAGGGATCCTTCAACCCTTTCATATTTTGAAGGCCTCTGTCAGGGCACCCCTCAACCTTATTTTCATAGAAAAGAAATTTAAAATAAAGTTAGTTAATCTGAATGTATTTGTATAAACCATATTTTAATTCACTTTTTCTTTAAGTAAAATCAAATTCTATTTTGTTCCTGGTGGCTGCATTCTTTTTGACATGCTCATTGGAAATCGATATGAAAACCTTACACAGCAGTTTTCTAAGTTGAACAACCTAATTCAGAATAGTCTATTTTAGCAGTTGTTTAGTTAATTTTTGTTCCTGGTGCCTTTATAAGATCTGAGTGGAAGGGTAATATCTTTGTGGTGGTGAATATCAGTTTTGCAAAAGTTGAAGAATTAAACTAAAGAGATTGCATACGAGACCTAATATAAAACTTGGGCGTGAAAAGTTGGGTTAAGAATTTATCTATTCCTCCACGATGTGAATATTTACAAAGTTCTGAAGAGATTCCATAAAATGTTGAATTTTGTTGTATAGCTTAACATTAAATTTTTTAAAAATTAAATGCTCATTTGCTTTGCTGCTTCTATGTACCATATACTTGTTCAAGGACTCTATTCCAGAATAAGGCCTTATTTTACAGTTCACTATATCTTTTGAGATTCCTATTTCAATTTGGAAAATCATTTAGGATGCCTGTTTTGAGATTTCGAGGACGAAACATGTATGTTTGGCATTGTACAGATTGAGAGAAGTATGATCAGGGCGTTACTAAAAGTAATTGTTCCTAATTTTCTTCTGTAAAAGCGTCAGCTTAATTTGCAAAGCAAAACATTTGTATTGTTCAATATTCTACATTCAGTCATTCTTAAATATACTTCACAATAATGTAGTCAGCTGGACCCTCCCACAAATACTTAGACCATATTCAAAGAGAAGGAATTTGAAGGGCGGCACAGTGGCGCAGTGGTTAGCACCGCAGCCTCACAGCTCAAGGGACCCGGGTTCGATTCCAGGTACTGCCTGTGTGGAGTTTGCAAGTTCTCCCTGTGTCTGCGTGGGTTTTCTCCGGGTGCTCCGGTTTCCTCCCACAAGCCAAAAGACTTGCAGGTTGACAGGTAAATTGGCCATTATAAATTGTCACCAGTATAGGTAGGTGGTAGGGAAATATAGGGACAGGTGGGGATGTTTGTTGGGAATATGGGATTAGTGTAGGATTAGTATAAATGGGTGTTCGGCACAGACTCGGTGGGCCGAAGGGCCTGTTTCAGTGCTGTATCTCTAAGCTAATCTGAAGTCCAAAAATTAGTTGCAATACTATGGGAGAGAAGATATCTCATGCTTCTATATACTTTCTTATGTACTCTGGATGCCCTACCTGCCACTTTTGAAGTCACTTACAGACGAAAGCACGACAAGCCAATTTTGCACACAGCAAGGTCCCACTAACAGCAAATAAATAAAATTTCCAAAGATCTGCTTTTGCTACTCTTAATTGTGAAAGGAATGTAGGGAAGAGCATTGAGAAAATTTCCTCCTCCTCTTCAAATAGTGTCATGATAACTAACATCCATCTGTGCAAAGAGCAAAGTCTATAATCTTAAGCACAATACCTTGTAGGTGAGTTGTTTACTCTTGAAGCTGACGATTGTATAGCGTGAAAAAGATCATTATATATTGTTTGAGACCTCCATAATGAAACAGACTTGGTGGGTATTTCTTGGTTTATTGTTCATGATCGTTTGCAAGATCTCACATTGTTGGTAAAATTTTCTGTCGATTTTTTTTTGTTGTCATTTTAATACCTCAAGTATTCTTAAAAAAAAGTCTGAATAAATTGTGAGTTGGTTTGACATTTTCAGTGAATGGTGGCTTTAATAAATGAATTTATATTAACATTAGGGCGGCGCAGTGGTTAGCACTGCAGCCTCACAGCTCCAGAGACCCGGGTTCAATTCTGGGTACTGCCTGTGCGGAGTTTGCAAGTCCTCCCTGTGACCACGTGGGTTTTCGACGGGTGCTCCGGTTTCCTCCCACATGCCAAAGACTTGCAGGTGATAGGTAAATTGGCCATTGTAAATTGCCCCTAGTGTAGGTAGGTGGTAGGGAATATGGGATTACTGTAGGGTTAGTATAAATGGGTGGTTCTTGGTCGGCACAGACTCGGTGGGCCGAAGGCCCTGTTTCAGTGCTGTATCTCTAAATAAATAAATAAATTAGCTTTCTAAACAAATAATCAGCAAATTTATTCTAAAATTGTGCTGAACTAAGAGTTCTCCTTTTAAAATTACTTATGCATATGGTGATTTCCGTTTGTCCTAGGCCACACTAAACCTCTTTGTTCAATAATTGTTTCACATTCTGTTAGAGAGCTAGTACAGTTGACAAGTGGGTGAGCTTTTTAGCCTTGTTATACTATCACTGTTTTGAAATCTAAGCCTAATGAATGTTGTGATGAGGTATGAAGTCTCAAATGGAGACCGTGGCTATTTATAATCCAAATCTGGCCCAATCCGGAAACTTTAACATCATCTTGTGCACTGATTCCTTGCACTTTTTATTCTGGGTTCTCTGCTCCTGCTCAGGTCCGGCAGCTCTTGGAGGCAGGACTTTCTGCCTCAGAGGGGTGGAAGTCCCGCTCGAGGCCAATTGAGGGCCTGGGCCACGCAAAATTGCTGCGTGGCTTCCAGGCGTGGTGCAGGTCGGCTCGCCCCTGACTTTTAAGCTTGCGGGTGGGGCCTCCGCCGCCACGTAACATTCTGGCCATTGTCTGCCTTTTCACTTATCATGCCCCCCTACTGCTGAAGCTCTTATGTAATCCTTTGTTGCATCCAGGCTTAATTATGTTTTTGGTGTCTCATCCTCCACCCTCCATAAACTCCCAACTTGTCCAGAACTCTACTGCTCACATGCTCTCGCCTGCCCACTGTGCACCCCTCCCACACTCTCTCACCTGTTACTGTGTATTTATTCCACATATTTTTTACATTTAACTTTGCATGTTCTCCTATAACATATGACTTGCATAAATTCCTCTGTTAAATTGCTCTGATCTCTATTGTGCTCTTTTTTTCATTCCATGAGAAAATTGTTCAGGCATTTAACAATCTGTTAGAATGATCTAATCTTCTCCAATTAGATACTGGATATTGGGCGTATACTGTCAACTGCAGCAACTAGACCTTATTAAAACAATTAACATGTCATTTTAGTTGGCTCTAATATACTGAGGGGCTAGGTCACTTATGTTGTGATGCTTGAGTTTTTAAGAGCCACTTTATTCATTACTTTGTATGTTGTCTGGCTACAGCAAGGTTATAAGGTCACTTTGAGAAAGTGAACCAGTGCAAGTTTTATTTGGCTTCTCTGCACAGCCAGATGTTTGACTTTTTCCTTGCCACAGGCTCCCATGCTCCAAGTTACAGGTCAAAATAACGTGATGTGTTTCAATCAAATTGTCCTGTGGCTATTATTTCCTGTATAACCATATGGTTGATTTATTACTTTAAAAAAAAATCAAAAATGATTCTTGATGTAATGTTTGTCAAGATAACTCAGCTGTTCATGACTCCTTTCAGTGCCTTCAATATTTCCTTTGCTTTCTTATTAGTAATAACCATTGTCCTTTAAAATGCTCATCACTTCTCAGAAAATAACATCATACTTCAGTAGAGTGTTGAGGGCTTCTTCTTGAATGCTGCTATGAGAGAATTGTTTGCACTCAGCCACAGGTTGCCTGATACCAACTCACTGTTGGTGCTGTTCTAAGGAATTGTTTCTTTTCTGATTCTGTCTGTGTTTTTAGAAGTCTATTTTAATGTTCTGTGCAATCCAAATTTCATTGTCTGCTTTTGTAGACTGTTCAACCAGTGGTCCAACATATCCTTATGGGCTTCTTTAAAGTCAGGGAACCATAAAGCATGAAAGGAGGCCATTCAGCTCATTGCGCCTTTGAAAGAGCTATCCAATTAATCTCACTCTCGTGTTCCTGCCCCATAGCCTTGCAAACGCTTCCTTTTTCAAGTGTACATCCAGTTCGCTTTTTGAAAATCACTATTGAATCTACTTTCACCACCCTTTGAGGCAGCGCATTCCAGATTATTTCTCGCTTTATGTTGCTGAGAATGTGCATCTGTAATGTGTTGTGGTTCTCTGCCCATGCTGTTTTTGAGTTTATTGGTAAGTGATATGCAGTAGTGGCACATTGATTCTATTTTTCCCCTTTCACATGAGGCGGTGTTACTTTCCCCTCCCACTTTGCAACTAAGTATAGCTGAGATTGGGAACCGATTGGAATGAGGAATCTTAAATTGCATCTCCCCCCTCTGAATGGGGCATCATTCCTTAGCTGACCAGTTAGACAACTGGAACCAAAAATAAATGAAGTTGGAACATTGAAACACAGAAGCGGTCCTGATTTTTAACCTGCATTAAAAATTGATTTCTGTCATCAATTACAAAAAAAAAAATGGATTTGAGCTCTGGCTTAAATTGTCGAGGCTCATGCTATTAACTATTGAAGTTATTCAATCAAAATATTAGATGGGGGAAAATTCAACAGTAGATATTTTATCTGTTAAATTTGAGTTTTAACTGATCAACTTTTGCTGAACGTATCATTGAAGTACCCATATGTTTATTGTACTAAGCTGAGAAATAGCAGTTTTGAAGATGTCTTGCCGTTAGTTACCTTGTCTCTGAAGATTCAATTTGAATGCAGTCAGTTCTAGTGTTTTTGAATGTACCCTGCGAGAGTAAAGAAAACTGGTTTACTTCCTGTCGTTCTAAATGGGCAAACTGGCCTGTCACTCTACTGCTAATCTGCTTTATTTTTATGGCTTTCTAACGACCCCTGCAAATGATAAAAGAAAATTAAAGGGGATGGAGCAGAACGAGAAAGCAGCATGTGTCTCTAATAGCTGTGGGTAATCATTCCAGAATTCAAACAAATGCATGTTTGCAGATTTTATTTTTAAAAGCTTTTCCACTGTTCAGGAGATGAATGCATTCTCCATGATTATCATGGATTTTCCTTACTCCTTACAAAACCACAAAATGTTAAAGAAAGCAATGTGTCAGCTTTAAAATGCAATTAACCCTCCTAAAATCATGCAAATTAAGGTTTCGGGATTCGCCCCCTGAACGAGACAAATGTTTAATGTGCGTTTTGCTGTAAATGCTTTTTCTTTTAGGTTCTTGGGGATTTACTTTTGCATATTATGAAGCTATTATACATTCATGTATGCATTTTGATGAAACCATTATACAAGTATATATATATATATATAATGGAACTATTAAATATTTCTCTATATGTGTGTGTATCTCTGTGTTGTTAAAATATTTCAGGTGAGAGATTTTGATCAAGCTGTTTAATTAAAGAAGCATTCATGTACATATTTTCTGAGATTAGTGTATATTTATGTGTTTAGAACCTCACATTTTGTCAGTGTGCACTCCAGCAACAACAACTTATATTTATATTGCACCTTTAAAGTCATAAAATGTTCCAAGCCACTCCACAGGAACAAAATAAAACAAAACTTGACACCAGACTGCCTAAGGAGAAACTGGGTCAGATAACCAAATCCTTGGTCAAAGAGGTAGGCTTTGAGGAGTGTCTTAAAGGAGGAAAGCATGTTAGAGGGGCAGAGAGGTATAGGGAGGGAATTCTAGAACGTAGGGCCGAGGCAACTGAAGGCATGGCCACCAATTGTGGAGCAATTATAATTGGGATGCTCAAGAGGCCAAAATTAGATGAACAAAGATATCTCTGAGGGTTGTGGGTCTGGAGAAGATTACAGAAATAGGGAGGGGCAAGGCCAAGGAGAGGCTTGAAAACAAGAATGAGACTATTAAAATCAAGATGTTGCTTGACTGGGAGTCACTGTAGATTAGCGAACACAGGGGTGATAGGTGAACGGGACTTGGTGCAAATTAAGAGCCAGGCAGCAGAGTTTTGGATGATCTTAAGTTTATGGAGGGTAGAATGTGAGTGACCAGCTGGGTGTGCATTGGAATGGTCAAGTCTAGAGGTAACAAAGGCACGATTGAGAGGTTTCAGCAGCAGATGAGCTGAGGCAGGGGCAATATTATGCAGGTGGAAATAGGCAGTCTTAGTGATGGCATGAATATGAGGTCAGAAGCTCATCTCGGTGTCAAATATGACACCAAGGTTGCGAATTGTCTGGTTAAGTTTCAGACAGTTTCCAGTGAAAAGAATCGAGTCAGTAGCTAGGTAACAGAGTTTAGAGTGGACACTGAAAACAGTGGCTTTAATCTTCCTAATATTAAATTGGAGGAAATTTCTGATCACTTGATGCGAGATGTCAGATGAGCAATCCGATAATGTAGCAACAGTGGAGGAGGAGAAGTCGAGAGAGATGCTGGTCAGGTAGATCTGGGTGTCGTCAGCATACTTGTGAAAACTAATACTGTGCTTTCAGCTGATGTTGCCGAGGGGCAGCATGTAAATGAGAAATAGGAAGTGCCAAGGATGGATCCTTGGAGAACACCAGAGGTAGTGGTGTGAGAACAGGAAGAGAAGCCATTGCATGTGATTCTCTGGATATGATTAGACAGGTAAGAATGGAAGTAGGTGAGAGTAGTCCCACCCAGCTGAATGACAGTGGAGAGATGTTGGAGGAGGTTGGTGTGGTTAACCATGTCAAAGGCTATAGACAGGACAAGCAGGGATAATTTACCTTTGTCATAGTCACACAGGATATCATTTGTGACGCTCGTATGAAGTTTTATGTAGTCTTTGCGCATCGTGACTGTGTGGAGACATCTGGCTGCTGCCTGCACTAGGAGCAATGCAGCTTGTTTCGGGGGAAAGGCAGACTGAAGCAACTTATTTGACCTTGGGTTCTTGGGGTTAATTGGATTTGGGGATGGTGGTGAGGGCTCTACAAAATGGTCTTGCTGATTGGGGTCGGTGTGCTTTTTGGCCAGTGTGGGGGTTGTTGCATTGAGAAGTTGGTTTACGCTGATTAGGTCTCAAAGAATGGACCTTGAGCTACCTTGTATTTTCTAAGTTCCAGATGGAGACCAAAAATCATTAGTTCTGATTGGAAGCTATCCCACATTTGACTCATCTCCGTGTTTGTTGGGGGCGGGGGGCTGTACTTTGCCACAGAGGAGGGACACATCTTGCTAGCTTGTTCAATATAGGAGACCCGATCGCTTCAATACTCAGGCTCAGCAGGCACTGAGCAGGGCTTCTGGGATTTGAGACCAGTCATGTTTGTCGTCATTCCTCGACTGCTGTCCGGAATTCTAGAGGTGGGCATGGCCAGAATATATGGAGGAGGATGGCAGCAGTTGTCTGGTATGAATGAGTGAAATGTATGGAGTGTTTTCAGATTTTTTAGGACCATTCTTCTTCTTTGGTCTGATGATTTTTCCTTTAAGTAAACTGCTGCATTTTATCATCTAGAATCTGTCCCGAGAAGTCATTGGCGGGTAGGATCAGGGAAAACCCTAAGGCTTTCTATAGGTATATCAGGAATAAAAGAATGACCAGAGTTAGATTAGGGCCAATCAAGGATAGTAGTGGGAAGTTGTGTGTGGAATCAGAGGAGATAGGGGAAGTGTTAAATGAATATTTTGCGTCAGTATTTACAGTAGAGAAAGAAAATGTTGTCGAGGAGAATACTGAGATTCAGACTACTAGGCTAGATGGGATTGAGGTTCACAAGGAGGAGGTGTTATCAATTTTGGAAAGTGTGAAAATAGATAAGTCCCCTGGGCCAGATGGGATTTATCCTAGGATTCTCTGGGAAGCCAGGGAGGAGATTGCAGAGTCTTTGTCCTTGATCTTTATGTCGTCATTGTTGACAGGAATAGTGCCGGAAGACTGGAGGATAGCAAATGTTGTCCCCTTGTTCAAGAAGGGGAGTAGAGACAGCCCTGGTAATTATAGACCTGTGAGCCTTCCTTCGGTTGTGGGTAAAATGTTGGAAAAGGTTATAAGAGACAGGATTTATAATCATCTTGAAAAGAATAAGTTCATTAGCGATAGTCAGCACGGTTTTGTGAAGGGTAGGTCGTGCCTCACAAACCTTATTGAGTTTTTCGAGAAGGTGACCAAACAGGTGGATGAGGGTAAAGCAGTGGATGTGGTGTATATGGATTTCAGTAAGGCGTTTTGATAAGGTTCCCCATGGTAGGCTATTGCAGAAAATACGGAAGTATGGGGTTGAAGGTGATTTAGAGCTTTGGATCAGAAATTGGCTAGCTGAAAGAAGGCAGAGGGTGGTGGTTGATGGCAAATGTTCATCCTGGAGTTTAGTTACTAGTGGTGTACCGCAAGGATCTGTTTTGGGGCCACTGCTGTTTGTCATTTTTATAAATGACCTGGAAGAGGGTGTAGAAGGGTGGGTTAGTAAATTTGCGGATGACACTAAGGTCGGTGGAGTTGTGGATAGTGCCGAAGGATGTTGTAGGGTACAGAGGGACATAGATAGGCTGCAGAGCTGGGCTGAGAGATGGCAAATGGAGTTTAATGCGGAAAAGTGCGAGGTGATTCACTTTGGAAGGAGTAACAGGAATACAGAGTACTAGGCTAATGGGAAGATTCTTGGTAGTGCAGATGAACAGAGAGATCTTGGTGTCCAGTTGCATAAATCCCTGAAGGTTGCTACCCAGGTTAATAGGGCTGTTAAGAAGGCATATGGTGTGTTAGCTTTTATTAGTAGGGGGATCGAGTTTCGGAGCCACGAGGTCATGCTGCAGCTGTACAAAACTCTGGTGAGACCGCACCTGGAGTATTGCGTGCAGTTCTGGTCACTGCATTATAGGAAGGATGTGGAAGCTTTGGAAAGGGTGCAGAGGAGATTTACTAGGATGTTGCCTGGTATGGAGGGAAGGTCTTACGAGGAAAGGCTGAGGGACTTGAGGTTGTTTTCGTTGGAGAGGAGGAGGAGGATAGGTGACTTAATAGAGACATATAAGATAATCAGAGGGTTAGATAGGGTGGATAGTGAGAGTCTTTTTCCTCGGATGGTGATGGCAAACACGAGGGGACATAGCTTTAAGTTGAGGGGTGATAGATATAGGACAGATGTTAGAGGTAGTTTCTTTACTCAGAGAGTAGTAGGGGCGTGGAATGCCCTGCCTGCAACAGTAGTAGACTCGCCAACTTTAAGGGCATTTAAGTGGTCATTGGATAGACATATGGATGAAAATGGGATAGTGTCGGTCAGATGGTTTCACAGGTCGGCGCAACATCGAGGGCTGAAGGGCCTCTACTGCGCTGTAATGTTCTAATTCTAATTCTAATTTCTTTACTCTACCCTTGAATGTCAGTATTCACTCTGCTTGCAGTAATACGCTTACTGGATTTAACACTAGGCTACTAAATTTTCTTGAATGGTGGATATTGCCAAACAAATTGGAGGTTGACAGATTAAAACCATTATTTTTTTTTAAATTAATTATCATCTTTTTCTTGCTAATAACCTGAATTCCCAAAATGTGTAGCAATACCATAATTGAAAAAGCACATTTGCCCATGGCTTTCTCCATTGTATTGGTGTTCTCAAATATTTGTGAAAAGCTTCCCTTTAAATTTAACTACATTGTTATTTGAGAGCTTTTTATTTTAAAACCATACCTTGCTACTTGACCTTCCAATGGGGACTTGGCTAGCTTCTGTGCCATTGCATGTAAATAAAGCTGTGAAAATCTCCAGAAATGTGATAATTTATTTTTTAGTTGCAGTGTTAGTTTTGCAGTATGCTTGCTGTTGCCCACATTTGAAATACATTTCTGTCCATATGTTGCATGTAAAAACTTGGAATCATTCCAGATGGGCAAAGGTTTTAAATATATCAGCAATGATTATGAAACAGATCTCTCATGGAAGGAAAGGGTAAAGCTTCAGTTATATGGATTTGAGTGAGCTGTATATATTTTGATATTCTGAGTTTAAAAAAAAAATTGCTTGAAAGCTAGTATGCTCTGGACAATTGAATTATCCTAGACACACATCGCAAAATCATCTCCCTAGGCCATTTTTTCTAAGCCATAATTGAGCTGACAGCTACACAAGTCTGGATTTTTGTAATAAGTTGTACTGTGAATGCCAAAGGTTGCAAGACGTTGCTGCTTGTCCTGGAAACTGACAGTAATCGCAAGAGATCACAGCTTGTCTTGACATGGTGTTTGCCCATTGGTGACAAGGCGACAAAAAGCCATAAAGCTCTATAGTCTTTTATGGGTTGTGACGTAAAACCACACACAACAATTTATTTTGTGAAATTGTTAAGTATGTATTACTACATACTACTTTACTACATTACTATGTATATTGGGAGGCTTCCTTAAGACTATCAAAATATTTTACAGATGTGAAATTTAATGAGGGGGTTGCATTATGAATATAAATAAATTCATTGAACTTCAGCCCATTCCATCATTAGCTGGGAAGCCTGAATGAGCTAGTGAGGTGCAATGGTGCTCTTTCTTTGTTTTATGCTGAAGAAAGACTACACATTAAACTTGCATACGGCAAGCACTTCCTGTCCACAAACTATACTTCTGGTTATTGTTTTCGTGGTGCATTTGTCAACGTTTGCCATTGTGATTTGCTGAATCAGCTGCAACAATGGAGTTGCAGACTTCAGCTTGTGGGCTCTGTGGAGCAAGCTTTTAAAATGTTTTGTTTAACTTGGTCACTTTAAAAAAAAACTTAGATTCATTGACTTGGGGAGGTGGGGGGTGGGGTTGGGGGTACAGGAGGAGGGGGTGCAACACACTGGCAATTTTGTAAAAAGGAAGAAAGAACAAATTTGCATTTCACAAATTCAGGACGTCCCAAAGCGCTTTACAGTGGGTTGAGTATTTTTAAATGTTGTAACAGTTGTAACATAATAACTATCTGTTTGTATATATGATATTGTACATTCAGGCATTATGCTTTCAGGCTGAATGCTTCTTCCTGCACAGACGTCAACTGTTCCACAAGCCTTATTGGACTGGTCGCATGCTTGTGGCTTTCATTGTACAAAATAGATGTTACCAGAATAGTTTGTGTATCAAACTGTGTCATGTCCTGTTACTGTAAATGTAAACTTTAGGAAGAATGTATTTATAGAACACTTATTCCCATGAAGGGTATGTTACATTTCCTGCTTGGAGGTTGACTTCAGTACGATATGAAGTTCTCTCTCAAAATGATTTCAGTGTTGTAAATGTTTCCTCTCATTTAAAACAAATCCTTGGTTTCTAGTTTATCTTAGTTTCCAGAATCATTGATCAAGCCATATTTAAATATTCCAGTCCAAGAGTGCACATTAAGGAGCAGAGCATCCAAACTTTGGGGGTGGGGGGTTGGCTGTGGGGACGTCGGTGTGTTAAGTGCAATATGGCAAGCTTGTAGGTTGGTGTAAAATATTTTTACTGCTGATGTATTGTTAGAGTAGTTTGTAATAATTTGTGTTGTGTGAAAAATATTTTTGGGGAGGGGGAATTTTATGCTTTACCCCCGCGTCAGGTTTGGAAGTGGAGAGAGCAGTTTAATCAGGCGGGATGGTGGTGGGGGAATCCTGCCCTCTTCCTGCTTCCACCCAAATTAATTCCAGGATGGAAAGGCCCATGGATGGTCTTCCTGCCCCGCCACCAATTGACACCCTTAAGTGGGAAATTAATGCCCAGTTAAGGGCCTCATCCCATTGCCAGTATTGGCCCAGCAGCGGGTGGGCTTGCCAATGCACGGGGAGCACACCAAGTAAACCCATGCTGGTTGCTTGTCATTTCTGGGGGGTGGTCCCTTGTTACAAGGCACTTAGTCCCTGATCGAGGGACCCTGCATTGGGAAAGCGGGGGGTGGGAATCCTGATGAGAGTTACACCTCTGCCCTTGCTGCTGATACTCCCTACAGCACACCCCTGCAACCCCCACCCCACAAAACCCCTCCCGCCCTGACTTAGCTGTGGCCTGGTTCCATTGCCTGTGGTGAGTTCAGTACCAGCAGCAGCCGCTGTCTCCACGGTGGCACTGCTCAGTTAAAAGAGCTGTTAGCCTCTGGAGCGAGTAGCCAGGGTACACCATAAACTGAACATGTGGGATCACGTTTTCTCTCCATTGTGGGTAAAAACCTGGTCATCAGGTGCAAGGTGATTACGTGGTTGCTGTATGTGACACAAGTCATAGAGTCATAGAGAGATACAGCACCGAAAACAGGCCCTTCGGCCCACCGAGTCCATGCCGATCATCAACCACCCATTTATACCAATCCTGTATTAATCCCATTTTTCCCTCTCACATCCCCACCTTCCCTCAATTCTCCTACCACCTACCTACACTAGGGGTAATTTTTTTTTACAATGGCCAATTTACCTATCAACTGGCAAGTCTTTGGCATGTGGGAGGAAACCAGAGCACCCGGAGGAAACCCACGCGGTCACAGGGAGAACTTGCAAACTCCGCACAGGCAGTACCCAGAACCGAACCTGGGTCGCTTGAGCTGTGAGGCTGCGGTGCTAGCCACTGCGCCACTGTGCCCATACCCCACTCCTGTGCCATGACAGTCACCCAAACCGTTTTCCGCTTTATCTGGAGATGCAAAATGGACCGGGTCCGGAGGGAGACTATGCTTAAACCTCTGGATAAAGGCGGGAAAAACATACCCAACATTGCCCTCCTCCTGATGACCACCTTGGTGTGCGGCTACATCAAGCTGTGTGTAGAACCCCAAGTATGCAAACACCAAGTGTCACTACCTGCTGAGGTTCTATCTATCCCCGGTGTTGCGAAGGATGGGTCTGGCTACATTCCCGTGGAACGCTCCATCCAGTTGCATCGTGCCACACCACCTAGTATCACAGCTGCAGAAAGGGAGGACGTCGGGGAGGGTTTGTCTACTGAGTCATTATGGGTGGAAGTCAGAAACAGGAAAGGAGCAGTCACTTTATTGGGACTTTTCTATAGACCCCCCAATAGCAACAGAGACTCGGAGGAACAGATTGGGAGGCAGATTTTGGAAAGGTGCAGAAGTAACAGGGTTGTTGTCATGGGTGACTTCAACTTCCCTAATATTGATTGGAACCTCCTTAGTGCAAATAGTTTGGATGGAGCAGTTTTTGTCAGGTGTGTCCAGGAAGGTTTCCTGACTCAATATGTAGATAGGCCGACTAGAGGGGAGGCTATGTTGGATTTGGTGCTTGGCAACGAACCAGGCCAGGTGGCAGATCTCTCAGTGGGAGAGCATTTCGGTGATAGTGATCACAACTCCCTGACCTTTACTATAGTCATGGAGAGGGACAGGAGCAGACGGGATGGGAAAATATTTAATTGGGGGAGGGGAAATTACGATGCTATTAGGCAGGAACTGGGGAGCATAAATTGGGAACAGATGTTCTCAGAGAAATGCACGACAGAAATGTGGAGGTTGTTTAGGGAGCACTTGCTGCGACTGTTGGATAGGTTTGTCCCGATGAGGCAAGGAAGGGATGGTAGGGTGAAGGAACCTTGGATGACAAGAGATGTGGAACAGCTAGTCAAGTGGAAGAAGGAAGCTTACTTAAGGTTGAGGAAGCAAGGATCAGACAGGGCTCTAGAGGGTTACAAGGTAGCCAGGAAGGAACTGAAGAATGGACTTAGGAGAGCTAGAAGGGGACATGAAAAAGTCTTGGCGGGTAGGATTAAGGAAAATCCCAAGGCGTTCTACACTTATGTGAGGAACAAGAGGATGGCCAGAGTGAGGGTAGGGCCGATCAGGGATAGTGGAGGGAACTTGTGCCTGGAGTTGGAGGAGGTAGGGGAGGTCCTAAATGAATACTTTGCTTCAGTATTCACTAGTGAGAGGGACCTGGTCATTTGTAAGGACAGCGTGAAACAGGCTGATATGCTCGAACAGGTTGATGTTAAGAGGGAGGATGTGCTGGAAATTTTGAAAGACATGAGGACAGATAAGTCCCTAGGGCCAGACGGGATATACTCAAGGATATTACGGGAAGCGAGGGAAGAGATTGCCGCGCCTTTGGCAATGATCTTTGCGTCCTCACTGTCCACTGGAGTAGTACCAGATGATTGGAGGGTGGCAAATGTTATCCCCTTGTTCAAGAAAGGGAATAGGGATAGCCCTGGGAATTATAGACCAGTTAGTCTTATGTCGGTAGTGGGCAGATTATTGGAGAGGATTCTGAGAAACAGGATTTATGATTATTTGGAAAAGCATAGTTTGATTAGAGACAGTCAGCATGGCTTTGTGAGGGGCAGGTCATGCCTCACAAGCCTTATTGAATTCTTTGAAGATGTGACAAAACACGTTGATGAAGGAAGAGCAGTGGATGTGGTGTATATGGATTTTAGCAAGGCGTTTGATAAGGTTCCCCATGATAGGCTCATTCAGAAAGTAAGGAGGCATGGGATACAGGGAAAGTTGGCTGTCTGGATACAGAATTGGCTGGCCCATAGAAGACAGAGGGTGGTAGTAGATGGAAAGTATTCAGCCTGGAGCTCGGTGACCAGTGGTGTTCCGCAGGGATCTGTTCTGGGACCTCTGCTCTTTGTGATTTTTATAAATGACTTGGATGAGGAAGTGGAAGGCTGGGTTAGCAAGTTTGCCGATGACACGAAGGTTGTTGGAGTTGTGGATAGTGTGGAAGGCTGTTGTAGGTTGCAATGGGACATTGACAGGATGCAGAGCTGGGCTGAGAAGTGGCAGATGGAGTTCAACCTGGAAAAGTGTGAAGTGATTCATTTTGGAAGGTCAAATTTGAATGCAGAATACAGGCTTAAAGACAGGATTCTTGGCAGTGTGGAGGAACAGAGGGATCTTGGGGTCCATGTCCATAGATCGCTCAAAGTTGCCACCCAAGTTGATAGGGTTGTTAAGAAGGCGTATGGTGTGTTGGCTTTCATTAACATGGAGATTGAGTTTAAGAGCCGCGAGGTTATGCTGCAGCTCTATAAAGCCGTGGTTGGACCACACTTGGAATATTGTGTTCAGTTCTGGTCGCCTCATTATAGGAAGGATGTGGAAGCTTTAGAGAGGGTGCAGAGGAGAATTACCAGGATGCTGCCTGGACTGGAGGGCATGTCTTACAAAGAAAGGTTGAGGGAGCTAGGGCTTTTCTCATTGGAGTGAAGAAGGATGAGAGGTGACTTGATAGAGGGGTACAAGATGATGAGAGGCATAGATAGAGTGGATAGCCAGAGACTTTTTCCCAGGGCGGAAAGGGCTATCACCAGGGGGCATAATTTTAAGGTGATTGGAGGAAGGTTTAGGTGAGATGTCAGAGGTGCACAGAGAGTGGTGGGTGCGTGGAATGCACTGCCAGCAGTGGTAGTGGAAGCAGATACATTAGGGACATTTAAGCGACTCTTGGATAGGCACATGGATGATAGTAGTATGAAGGGTATGTAGGTAGTTTGATCTTAGAGTAGGTTAAAGGTTCGGCACAACATTGTGGGCCGAAGGGCCTGTACTGTGCTGTACTGTTCTATGTTCTACATTTCGTGGAAAAGTTTGTGCAGAAAAGCACTTTTGACCACCAAACCATCAGGCAGTGGTCTGCACGGAATGTCCTCAGGGCCCGAAGGGATAAGGAGATGGTGGATCCTGTCGCATGGTTCCCTGAGCAGACTGCCAAAGTCATTTGGCAGAATGCCTCATCACCAGAACTTTCAAACAAGCACCAAGATGTAGCTTGGCTGGTGGTGTAAAGGGCCCTCTCCATCAGATCCTTCCTGCACGCCCGGAATCTCACCACCTCCGCACACCGCCCCTGAGGTGGCTGTGGTGGGGAAGAGACAGTTGCCCACCTCTTCTGGAATGTGCCTTTGCAAAGCAGGTGTGGAAGGAGATGCACTAGTTTTTGTTGAGGTTCATCCCAAGCAGCTCTGTAACACAGGAGTCTGTGCTCTAAGGGCTGTACCCAGGGACGCACACCGAGATAAACATCAACTGCTGCTGGAGGACCATCAATTCGGTGAAAGACGCTCTTTGATCTGCTCGAAACTTGCTGGTCTTCCAGCGCAAAGAGTTGTCCATGACCGAGTGTTGCGAACTGACACATTCCAAGGTCCAGGATTACGTGCTGAGGGTTGCACTGAAGCTTGGGGCAGCCGCTGGAAAGGCTCAATAGGGAGAGACCACTGTGTAAAGTCCTCCCGTCATAGTGAACTGAGGGGCTGGATGCTTGGAAAACACCTCAGGCTGTACTCACCAAATATGGTTTTGCTGTAAAATGTATATGGCATGTAAAATGGAATGGAAGGGTTGTGAGGCAACTCACTCCTGTATTGAAGAAAACTGATTTCCTTTGCACTTTCTGAAATGTCAACCTGGTGCTGTTTTGAACTGTTTGTAATGTATTTTTTTTTGCAGATTTTTATGAATAAAGTATATTTTGGGGGAAAAAAAAGCTGGCCTCTGATTGGCCAGCAGCACTCAGCAGGAATCCTTAGTCCTGGGAAAGGCCCAATGCCGTTCACTTAAGTGCTTAATTGGCACGTAATCCGGTGGGCTTTCCCCAGAGGAGGTGATACGGGACTCTTGCTTTAGCCGGCCGTGGAGACCCCTGTCGCCAAGATAAAATTTTGCCCTTGGTGTGTTGAAGTTTAAAAATCACAGTGGTCTTTATTTTTTACTATTGGCAGTTGTAATTGAAATTAGGCGTGGGGCCCAAAAGCGGCCCCTCTGCTCCTTGGCCAGCCCACTTCTCCATGCATGTCTGGCCCTCATTTCAGATCCTGTCAGCACTGGGATGTTGTAGATTGGATCCAGGAGAGAAAGATAAAAATAATTGCAGGGCGAATGGTTGGGGGCCGGGGAAAGAAACAGAGAACAAAAAACACTTGGGATTATTTTCTATACTTCTGTGATTGACCCTCAAGCAAGTCACTCCTAAAGTACCTCTATTCATACCATCAGATGTTCAAATCTGTTACAGTAGATTTGAAAATATGAAATAAATTGAAATGATAGCACTGTGTCCATAGTGTGTATATTGCACAACAGCTGCAATCAATGTAATTTACATAAATCTTTAGATTTCACATTGCCTCAAACAAGGCACTACAGTGAGAATAAAATTGCAGATTGTAATGAATAGATTCCCTTTCTTCTAAATAAAGCGAAGAATTAAAGATTTACGGAAAATTTTAACCTTTTGACATCGGGTTGTGATGGCATCCATGTTGGCTGATCTCTCCAGCAGATTTTTTGATATTTCCATTCCCATGTTTGTCCATGCATCTTAATTTTGACTTAATGTTTCTCCTCAGTTGCAATACATTTTTTAATATGATTCTGAAGTGTAAGAAAGAAATACTGTGTTCGAAAAGTGTAACCCAATGATTTGAACACTAAATGTGATTTGAAAATATGAAATAAATTTCAAGTATAGAACTTTATTCTAATCAGTTGGTGCGGGTCCTCTGAGATTTTTCCTGCTAAAACATGTTGTTTTAATTGCTTTCCAGTGTGTAATGTAATTGAGATGTTCACATGGGAATTTTAAGGGTAAATCTTAATAATGCAAAACCTATTTTTAAGTTGCTGAAAGAATGACTTCAGTTCCCTTTGAAAACATTAGCTATGTTAACATTAATGGAGTGAGGCAGGGGTGAAGGTCATATTCTTATTGAATGGATTATTGACCCGTATCCTCACATAAAGAACTTGCATTTATCTAATTCCTTTATTGTGCAAAATATATTCCAAAGTACAATATATCAGGCCTGCTAATGCCAATTCATAGTCACGAAGCATTGATTTTTTTTTCAATTCCAGATTTGCTTGTTAGAAAAAAATTGATTTAGCAAGATTATTTTTTAAAGAAACCTAATAAGAAGTTAACATGGAACTTCTAAAATTCTTCTATTCTAGTAAACCATTAGATCTTTTGATATCAAGACAGTGATTGTGGCACTTATTAAGCACTTGTACCTGCTTATTTTTGAAGCTGTAAATGTTGATGCAGAGTAAAAAAAAATGTTCTTTATCAGTAGAAAGTTTCAACGGTAATGCAATAATTTTAATATCTTTTGTTTTCACTGGTCTTGTTGTATGATGCCAGTCTTGTGCTGATGGAACACTGTATATTATACATAGTGAAAGCCTGACAAATCAATTATCTCTCCCAACATGTTTAAGCTCATCCCGTTGAGTGACTAGAGACATAGGTGGAGGTGCTGTGGTGGGGAGAGCATAGTTAGTGCACAACAATTTTGGAGTTTACAAGTGCACCTGATTCATCTAAAATCCTTGTGCAGTCATCAAACTGCATATCCATTATACCTTAGGGCAAAATATTTTTCAAACTGGACACTTTTCCTTGAATAAAGATGTGTTAACATTTCAAATGTGACTCCTGAGGTGTTGGCCATAAAAACTCTTGGCTGCCACTCTGTCCTCCCTTGATTTAGTAATCTATGTTCCACTGAAATGGCATTGCATATGTTGAATCTTATGCATGAGGTTGTGACAGTTGCAATGTGACTGGTGTTTCAGTGACATTTTCTGCACCAGTACTTTCGGAATATGATTTTCATATTCGTATGAAATTAGCTTGACATTCTGAAACCAATTATTAACTGCCACAAGCTCACAGCGCAGAAATCTCAGCATCTTCAACAAGACCGGTCTCAGTTGTACTTTGCAATTGATTTGCATCGTACACAACCAAAGGAATGCTTGAAACTGGTACCGAATAATGATATTGGTCATCTTTTTCAAAGCCTTTCAAGTTTTCCTGTGCTGCGTTATTAACATTCCTCACAACTATAATCGTACAGCAGTTGTGACTGGTATAGGACCATAAAGAAAAAGTAGAGTTGAATTGAGTTGAATTGTTTCAACATCACAGTTAGGAAATAGAAACTGGAAACTCCACCCTTTTTGTTGATTGTCGGGAGCCCTCCTACAAACTGTGCCAATTCCATACTGTCAAATTTTTTGTTAAAACATTGCAGCCATGTTCCACTTTATGGAATTCAAATGCAGTAATTTTTCAATAATATTGTTTGCAAATTCCTGTTAAGTATCCCAGTGGAATTTTTTTTCTGAATTTATGGAAAGATAATTTGATTTGTTCTGTTGGTGAGACCTTACTTCTGAAATGTTTTTTAAAACCTAAAGCGTATGTGGACTTCAAGTATCTATGGAGGCTTTTTTTTTCAGTAGGCTATTGGCAGTTTCAGCAAGCCATGCCTTATTGACCTTTGGACGGTTGTTACCAAGGGAGCCCAAGCTTCAATCTGCAGATGGTGCATTAAGATAATTTAACTACTTTATCTTTTTGATTTCTTGTTCTTGTGTTAAAATATGAAAGCAGAAAAGCTTTACTCTGTTCCCCTGACAGCCGAGTACATGGTTGATAATTCAGTAATTGTTTTACTGAAAATGGTATGTGCTGTTAAGAAATTCAACATTTAAAAAAAAAGATACCCTTGAAGCATGATTATGAGGTTGACCAGTTTCAAAAACCATACTGGCTTAACTTGAGGGAATTTTTTTTTCCATTCCTTTATTCTTCCTTTCTCAGATTGAGAATGTTGTCTGCAGATATGAATGAATTGCAGATTGAGGGGCAGGGGCAATATAGGATTTTCTTGGGAAAATATGAATGAGTGAGTGAAGCTGTGACATTTTAGGACAAGTGATTTTCAGAGAGTAGCCACCCATCCCTGCATTGTTTCCTTTAGGGACCAAGATGGGAGTAGGATTTTGTTGCTAATTTGGAAAAATGAAGAAGAATACGCTGATTTCAGTGTTGTATGTCCTGTGCAATGGCTGTAAACTTACATTGCTGAAAGGCACTCCATAGGGCGGCGCAGTGGCTAGTACTGTAGCCTCACAGCTCCAGCAACCTGGGTTCGGTTCTGGGTGCTGCCTGTGCGGAGTTTGCAAGTTCTCCCTGTGACCGTGTGGGTTTCCTCTGGGTGCTCGGTTTCCTCCCACATGTCAAAGACTTGCAGGTTGATGGGTAAATTGGCCATTGTAAAAAAATTGCCCCTAGTGTAGGTAGGTGGTAGGAGAATTGAGGGAAGGTGGAGATGTGAGAGGGAAAATTGGATTAGTGTAGGATTAGTATAAATGGGTGGTTGATGGTCGGCGCAGACTTGGTGGGCCGAAGGGCCTGTTTCGGTGCTGTATCTCTCCATGTAACTTAATTAATGCTTCATTTTATATCAGCCCTGATCCAATCAGCCATCATTAAGTTTGACTTTAGCAAATGCTATCCTTCTTGAAACTATTCCATAATAGTCATAGCTGAATTATGTTACAGGGCAGATTCCACAGCCTCCGTTTTTTTTTATATACGCTTGTGGGATATGGGCATCGCTGGCTAGGCTGGCATTTATTGCCCATCTCTAATTGCCTTGAACTGAACGGCTTTCTAGGCCATTTCAGAGAGCATTTTTAAGAGTCAAGCACGTTGCTGTGGGTCTGGAATCACCTGTAGGCCAGACCAGGTAAGGACAGCAGATTTCCTGAAGGATATTAGTGATTCCGATGGGTTTTTACAACAATGTACAATAGTTTCGTGGTCACAATTAGACTAGCTTTTTAAAAAAAAATTCCAGGTTTTTATTTATTGAATTTAAATTTCACCATCTGCCTTGATGAGATTCGAACCCATGTCCCCAGGGCACTAAAATAAAAGCAAAATACTGCAGATGCTGGAAATCTGAAATAAAAACAAAAGTGCTGGAAATACTCAGCAGGGTTTGGCAATGTCTTTGGAGAGAGAAGCAGAGTTAACGTTTCAGGTCAGTGACCTTTCCTCAAGGTTTTGGGTATTTCCAGCATTTTTTTAATCATCCCCAGGGCACTAGCCTGGGCCTCTGGGTATCTAGTCCAGTGACATTACCACTACGCCACCGCCTCCCACAATTTGCAGCAGCTAAGTTATGCGTACTCATAATGTCTGTATGTATGGACATATTAAAGTTGTGCTTTTTAATTTGCAGATGGAGGAGGTTCCATGTATGCTAGTTTTTATATTTGGTGGGGGTTGAGGTGCGGGGGAGTGGAATAGCATTGCTGGCTTGTACCTGTCAACTGAGTGCATAGATCACCTGTCATGAACAGAGTCAGAGCCACTAAAGATGGCTACTTACACAATCTTGATACAGCAGCTTCTGGAAGAACCTTGAAAAGCTGCACCTTTTGGTTGGTGCTGTGAGATGAAAGTTCTCCGTAACCTAGATTGCAATTTGTAATGTGCTCAATTAAATTTTACTGCAAAGGTATATTGAATCAAGAATAGTGTCCATTTGATTCAGTTGGTAAGAAGCTCCAGGACTTGAGCACATCATGTTGGCTGTCACTCCTGTGCCTTGTTGAGGAAGCAGTGCATTATTGCGCGTGTTGTCCTTCAGCTGAAACTTGGAATGAAGGTTGTGATCCCCGTGGTGTGGATCGACATCAAAAGCTCTCACGGCTCTTTAAAGAACAGGGAGCTCTTCCGATGGATTGGCCTAACATTTCTTGCTAAAGCAATAACGTTTTTTTATTAAATGGATTTGACACTCGTACTGTGTTTGGTTGTGTGATGTTGCAGGCACAGAATGTAGTTAACTACACATGAAAAACAAAATGCAGTTCATTCTGTAAAACACTTGAAAATATTTTGAGACATGAACACTATGTAAATGCAAGTATTATTCTTTGCAGATGTTTTAAAGGATTCTTAACCAGATAAGTAGTGTTCACTTCACTGCTGGTGAAATCATCCCTTTTTAATTGTTGTGAGAAAATTAACACATTTAAACAGATTTCTAACTTCCATTGCATTTCCAGCTATGTAAGTTGTGCTGTTTTCCTATACTAATCCTTCCACTAGACATTTCAGAGGGGTAAATATGGAGAAAGCAGTTGGATTGCTCCTAGTAAAGATGATGTTTTTGTGAAAACAGTGTTATTGAATGCAGTGGAAAGCTGCAGACTGAGGTGGAGAAGAATCTGGTTTGCATTCAACTTTTGTTTCTTCTGTTTGTTTGTTTTTGAGATCTTAACTTTTTTGCATCTTGAGTTAAAACAAGCTGTTGATTCACATTGTAAGCAAATAGCCAATTCCAGTCTAATCCAAATGCATGTACAGGGCACTCAATTTCTGGAATCCAATTATGGCTGCTCTTGAATCTTGCAAGACAGTGTTGAGAATTCCTGAAGTACGAGCCTCTCACAACTGAATGCAAGCCAACTGTTGAACTGACTTGCTGAGATTAGCAACTGGGCAAGTTAGTATTCATTCTATCTCCCAGGCTGATGGTCTTAGCAATCCTGACAGTGTGCAGTTTATTGGGACAAAACATGCCTTTAGAGAACCTCATGACATTAGTGTGATGAAAATAAATCTGTGAGAGGAGTAGAAAATGATGGAGGAATTCAAATTGGCAATTGTCAGAGTTGGGTTTGGGTTTAGGAAACGACAACACATTCAAAGATCTTGGAGAGGAAAAGAAAGTTGAGTTGGGCAATAGTTTGCAGAGACGAGAGACGATTGTGGTTTTTAAAAAGAGCATTAATGTACTTTTGAAACGGAGAGGGATGTATGTGCCTGAGAAAATGAATGATTTACAATGGCAATTACTACAGGAGCCAGGAAGGATGACCAGCAACAACGTGGAAATGAGGTCAGCTGAGCAGGAGGTGGGAATTGTGGATGAGTTGAACTCCAAGGGCATGGAGGTAGTGAGAGAGAACTTGGAGTAGTATAGTTTCACAGGCCTGGTATCCTCTGGCGGCAGAAGTATTGGCTTGGTGACCAATGATGAAGGGAGCAGCTGAGGCAGTTGAATGGATTGTCTCCCTTGTCTCATGAAGAAATCTGTGAGCTCCTTGATCTTGCTAGAGGTGAGGGTGGAGCAGACAATGGGGATGGGGGTGGTGGGTGCGAGGAGGCATAAGGAGAGGTTTGTAGTTTAGAAAAGAAGCTCTGGATATCTTTGTAGTGTGACTTTAGACTAGTAAATATTCTTGGCAGAGGAGAATGAGGCCCATTAGAGTTTGATGTTGTCCAGCCAAATTTCATAATACATGGCTAAGCCTCTTATACACAAGATCGTGTCTGTTAGATTTGAGAGAGTAAGAATGAGGAGTATTGGGAGGAACGTGCTTCATGGGATAATGAAAGACAAGAGCATTCAAGTGGGCGGCGCAGTGGTTAGCACCACAGCCTCACAGCTCCACCAACCTGAGTTCAATTCTGGGTACTGCCTGTGCGGAGTTTGCAAGTTCTCCCTCTGACCGGGTGTTTTCGCCGGGTGCTCCGGTTTCCTCCCACAGCCAAAGACTTGCAGGTTGATAGGTAAATTAGCCATTAGAAATTGCCCCGAGTATAGGTAGGTGGTAGGGGAATTGAGGGAAGGTGAGGATGGGGTAGGAATATGGGATTAATGTTGGATTAGTATAAATGGGTGGTTGATGGTCGGCACAGACTCGGTGGGCCGAAGTGCCTGTTTCAGTGCTGTATCTCTAAATAAAATAAACAAAGGTGGAAGTGGGAGAGTGACTGAACAAATCAACAGCTGCAGTGATGTGTTGTGGTGGATGAAGGGGTAAAGAATAGGCAGTTGGGATTCTCCAAATGCACTTGTAAGTGAACTTGCATTTTTTATTACAGGACTGGATGCTGGAGATTGAGGGTTTGGGGAATGTGGGTAGTGAGTGATGCATAGAGGTTGAGAGAGCCTTCATTCCTATGGACATCACTTCATGATGTGCTTGGTATTTGATGCTACTGAGGTTTTTGACGTTTGGGTGTGAAAGAGCAGAGGGCTGGAAATGTGCTCTGTGTGTTGTAGGAGATTTGTCATTGACGGATAAAGGAAGACGTGCTAGCAAGAAACAGTCAGTGGAATGGTGACCTGTTTTGTCAATTGAGCATTACTGTAGCCAATCAGTGCTGTTACTTGTATATTTTAGAGTTTCTTCAATGTAGTGTTGTGTGTAAACAGTATCTCAGCTTCATCCCTTATTACACATTGTTGAATAAATGTTTGGGTTCAATTAAAGATGAACTATATTGGCTTGCAACAATCTCCCTTAACCATACAATGACAGGAAATTGATTCAGGGTGGGAGGAAGCTGTTTCAAACTGAAATGTAGTTGCTATTGGGAGAAATGCATTCCCTTGCATTAAGTACCCAGTCTGTTCCAGATGTTCTAATTCTTCCATCAATAGCTGAAAAAAAATGGAAAGCTTGTTGGAAGCACAGTATACTGGATCCCATAAGTCAAGTGAAACTGGGAAATGATTAACCCCAAGAGGTTTGTTGATTAACTTAACCATTTAAAAACAAATTTGCAACCAATACTTTAAAAAAAAATGATCCAAATGTTTCGAATTTTGGAGACAAATGAACTAATTGCCACTAGTTCTGGAAAATGTGAACATGATACTTTGAACTTTGACAAATGAAATGCAAGAAATACACATGTTAATTGCCAGAAACATTAATTTTGTGCCTGCTACTTGTTTCTGGTATTGTGTACATTTGTAGATGGTTTGGATCTTGCCCGACTGAAGATTAGTGATGTCACACCCATATTGTGGATATTTAATGCTTCACTTTATTAGATACTGACCTGCATTGCCTGAAATTATATTCAACTTTTGTAAATACCATTGAATCCACATTTTAAAATATTCTGTCCCATTTTCTGTATCCCATCTTCAAAAGAACATTGTTACATTAAAGAGAAACAAGGGTGGGTAATTTGAGATTTAAGCTGCAAGTTGAGAGTTTCAAACTGAACTTGCTTTCATTGAACAAAAGATAGATGCTACACAAAACACACATTTTCTCAAGATTTTTTATTTTCAAAAAATTAATTATAAACAGGCCATTTAACTTTGAAATGTGAGTATCAAACCAGTCAGGAAAACTCCAAAATTGCTGAGCCTCAAGCAAAATTTAAGGTTAAAAGAATTTTTTTCTTATCTCCATTTCTCCTTCCTTTCATGCATATGGTAAGGGGGAAAATGAGATGACTCCCAGATTAAGAAGTTCATCTGGTATGCTGAGCCCTTAAAACATGCAAGAGTAACCATATTAAAAATTATAGTACCAACTTTTATTAAAAGGCGTTGAATTCCTGATATAAAATAATGCATCTAAATAATGTAGCTATTTAGAAGATTGGTGCTGAGCATAAAGTCAGCAGTTCAAGAGGGTAGGCTGAAGGGAATCATTTGCTTTTTAAGGGGCAAGTGCAAGAATGCTTTGTATTATATGATGGTTCTTGAATGGTAGAAAGCATTGAAATGTATCATGCTAGAAAAGGCAACCAATCTAGATGGAGGATTTGGTTGTTCTGAACTTTTGCTTGAATTTAACTCGACAAGCAGACATTTTTAAAGGAGGTTTCATCAAGGAATTAAATAGTTGGTATACAGCCCATGAGAAAACAAAGTGCACATTGAGAGCTGGTTGTGTTGAATGGTCTTTCTAACTACATACTTCTTTCTAACCACATTCTTAACAAATAGCCAGAGCCAAGTTACCTTCCAGTTTTAACACTCGCAATCCAAATTTTCAAGTATTATCTGTGTCTTTCCAGCGTCATTTGCTGCTTATTGCTTTATTTGATTCTTTTGTGACTAGGTGCAGTTCTTGTTACCCCATTGTTTTAGCTCCTCCTGTGAAGCAATTAGTATGGAACAGGCATGTCATTTTCATATGTCCACTGTGGTTACTGAAATATTTAAAATGGCAGTCAGTATGTTTAAGCATTTCATACTTGTTTAAACATTTAATACCTGCTCTATCAATATTTGTTTTATTTTTGTACGGTTGATCTGTTTCTCAGGAACTTCAATTTTTTGCAATGCGCTTCTCAAACTTCATTTAAAGGTGCTAATGTCTAGGTGGACATTGCATGCAGTAGTCCTTTTCCAGGGTGCTGTAATCTTCCTTCTCAGCATGTGATTATTGAATGAGGAAATGCTTAGAAATGAATGAATGAAAATGAGACAAGAAAACCATATGCTCAAGCTGCCAGTTTTTGTTTGTTCATTCATGGGATGTGGGCATCACTGGCTATGCCAGCATTTATTGCCCATCCCTAATTGCCCTTGAGAAGGTGGTGGTGAGCTGCCTTGAATCGCTGCAGTCCATGTGAGGTAGGTACACCCACAGTGCTGTTAGGAAGGGAGTTCCAGGATTTTGACCCAGCGACAGTAAAGGAACGGCGATATAGTTCTAAGTCAGGATGGTGTGTGACTTGGATGGGAACTTGCAGGTGGTGGTGTTCCCATTGCATCTGCTGCTCTTGTCCTTCGAGGTGGTAGTGTTGTGGGTTTGGAAGGTGCTGTCTAAGGAGCCTTGGTGCGTTGCTACAGTGCATCTTGTAGATGGTACACACTGCTGCCACTGTGCGTCAGTGGTGGAGGGAGTGAATGTTTGTGGATGGTGTGCCAATCAAGCGGGCTGCTTTGTCCTGGATGGTGTTGAGCTTCTTGATTGTTGTTGGAGCTGCACCCATCCAGGCAAGTGGAGAGTATTCCATCACACTCCTGACTTGCGCCTTGTAGATGGTGGACAGGCTTTGGGGAGTCAGGGGGTGAGTTACTCGCCGCAGGATTCCTAGCCTCTGACCTGCTCTTGTAGCCACGGTATTTATATGGCTACTCCAGTTCAGTTTCTGGTCAATGGTAGCCCCTAGGATGTTGATAGTGGGGGATTCAGCAATGGTAATGCCACAATGTCAAGGGCAGATGGTTAGATTCTCTCTTGTTGGAGATGGTCGTTGCCTGGCACTTGTGTGGTGCAAATGTTACTTGCCACTTATCAGCCCAAGCCTGGATATTGTCCAGGTGTTGCTGCATTTCTACACTGACTGCTTCGGTATCTGAGGAGTCACGAATGGTGCTGAACATCGTGCAATCATCAGAGAACATCCCCACTTCTGACCTTATGTTTGACGGAATTGATGAAACAGCTGAAGATGGTTGGCCCTAGGACGCTACCTTGAGGAACTCCTGCAGCGATATCCTGGAGCTGAGAGGATTGACCTCCAACAACCACCTTTCTTTACGTGCGGTATGACTCCAACCAGTGGAGAGTTTTCCCCCTGAAAACGTCAGTTTTTCTAGGGCTCCTTAATGCCATACTCAGACAGATGCTGCCTTGATGTCAAGGGCAGTCAATCTCACCTCACCTCTTGAGTTCAGCTCTTTTGTCAGTGTTTGAACCAAGGCTGTAATGAAGTCAGGTGCTGAGTGGCCCTTTCGGAACCCAAACTGGGGATCACTGAGCAGGTTATTGCTAAGCAAGTGCTGCTTGATGGTACTGTTGATGACACCTTCCAAAACTTTGCTGATGATTGAGAGTAGACTGATGGGGCGGTAATTGGCCAGGCTGGACTTGTCCTGCTTTTTGTGTACAGGACAGACCTGGGCAATTTTCCACATTGCCGGGTAGATGCCAGTGTTGTAGCTATACTGGAACAGTTTGGCAAGGGGAGCAGCAAGTTCTGGAACACAGGTCTTCAGTACTATTGCCGGAATATTGTCAGGACCCCTAGCTTTTGCAGTATCCAGTGCCTTCAGTCGTTTCTGGATGTCACGTGGAGTGAATCGAATTGGCTGAAGACTGGCATTTATGATGCTGGGGACTTCAGGAGGAGGCCGAGATGGATCATCAACTCGGCACTTCTGGCTGAAGATTGTTGCAAATGCTTCTGCCTTATCTTTCGTACTGATGTGCTGGGCTCTCCCATCATTGAGGATGGGGATATTTGTGGAGCCACCTCCTCCAGTTAGTTGTTTAATTGTCCACCACCATTCTCGGCTGGATGTGGCAGGACTGCAGAGCTTAGATCTGATCCATTGGTTATGGGATCGCTTAGCTCTGTCTGTTGCATGCTGCTTATGCAATTTGGCACGCAAGTAGTCCTGGGTTGTAGCTTCACCAGGTTGACACCTCATTTTGAGCCTGGTGCTGCTCCTGGCATGCCCTCCTGCACTCTTCATTGAACCAGGGTTGGTCTCCTGGCTTGATGGTAATGGTAGAGCGGGGGATCTGCCGGGCCATCAGGTTACAGCTTGTGGTTGAGTACAATTCTGCTGCTGCTGATGGCCCACAGCACCTCATGGATGCCTAGTTTTGCATTGCTAGATCTGTTCAAAACCTATCCCATTTAGAACGGTGATAGTGCCACACAGCACAATGGACGGTATCCTCAATGTGAAGACGGGACTTTGTCTCCACAAGGACTGTGCGGTGGTCACTCCTACCAATACAGCCATGGACAGATGCATCTGCGGCAGGCAGATTAGTGAGGACAAGGTCAAGTATGTTTTTCCCTCGTGTTGGTTCCCCCACCACCTGCCGCAGACCCAGTCTAGGAACTATGTCCTTTAGTGCTCGGTCAGTAGTGGTGCTACTTAGCCACTCTTGGTGATGGACTTTGAAGTCCCCCACCCAGAGTACATTTTGTGCCCATGCCACCCTGAGTGCTTCCTCCAAGTGGTGTTCAACATGGAGGAGTACTGACTCATCAGCTGAGGGGGAGCGGTAGGTGGTAATCAGTAGGAGGTTACCTTGTCCATGTTTGACCTGATGCCATGAGACTTCATGCGGTCCGGAGTTGCTGTTGCGGACTCCCAGGGCAACTCCCTCCCTACTGTAGACCACTGTCCTGCCACTTCTGCTGGGTCTGTCCTGCCGGTGGGACAGGGCATACCCAGGGATAGTGATTGCAGTGTCTGGGACATTGTCTGTAAGGTATGATTCCGTGAGTATGACTATTTCAGGCTGTCGCTTGACTAGTCTGTGGGACAGCTCTCCCAACTTTGGCACAAGCCTCCAGATGTTAGTAAGGAGGACTTTGCAGGGTCGACAGGGCTGGGTTTTCCATTGTCGTTTCCGGTGCCTAAGTCAATGCCGGGTGGTCCGTCTGGTTTCATTCCTTTTCACTGACTTCATAGCGGTTAGGTACAACTGAGTGGCTTGCTAGGCCATTTCAGAGGGTATGTAAGAGTTAACCACATTGCTTTGGGTCTGGAGTCACATGTAGGCCAGACCAGGTAAAGACAGCAGATTTTCTTCCCTAAAGGACATTAGTGAACCAGATGGGTTTTTACAACAATCGACAATGGTTTCATGGCCATCATTAGACTAGCTTTTAATTCCAGATTTATTAATTCAATTCAAATTTCACCTTCTGCCGTGGTGGGATTCGAACCCATGTCCCCAGAGAAATACCCTGGGTCTCTGGGTTACTAGTCCAGTGATAATACCACTAGGCCACCGCCTCCCCTAAAAAAACACTGCCGCTAGATTAGAAAACGTAACCAATATTCTTCTGTTGTTTGCTCTTAGAGGAAAAAGTAATGTCGGGATGAGGAACAAATAATGCATTGTATTTAAATGCATCTTTTTTTTATTTCAGCTCACCGTGGACAGGATATTCTGAGGCTGGCTGTTTTGATGTGGCACAGGTAGAATTTTCATTTGTTCACTGGCCAGAATAAGCAGTAGTAACTATTTTCAGTTGATTCTGTTGATTACCCATCAATGTGAGTTGACCTAGTTGTATAATTTTATTCGTAATGTAATAATGGATTTAAAGAATCAATGTGTTTCATTTAATCAGATAAGTTTCTTTTGGATCAAATGGGTTTATTACTTTGGCTATCATGTACAAAGCGATCTTTGATTTTTTTTAAAAATTCATTCATGGGATGTGGGCGTCGCTGGCCAGGCCAGCATTTATTGCCCATCCCCTAATTGCCCTTGAGAAGGTGGTGGTGAGCTGCCTTCTTGAACCGCTGCAGTCCATGTGGGGTAGGTACACCCACAGTGCTGTTAGGAAGTGAGTTCCAGGATTTTGACCCAGCGACAGTGAAGGAACGGCGATATAGTTCCAGGTCAGGATGGTGTGTGACTTGGATGGGAACTTGCAGGTGGTGGTGTTCCCAGGCATTTTCTGCTCTTGTCCTTCGAGGTGGTAGAGGTCGTGGGTTTGGAAGGTGCTGTCTAAGGAGCCTTGGTGCATTGCTGCAGTGCATCTTGTAGAAGGTACACACTGCTGCCACTGTGCGTCAGTGGTGGAGGGAGTGAATGTTTGTAGATGGGGTGCCAATCAAGCGGGCTGCTTTGTCCCGGATGGTGTTGAGCGTCTTGAATGTTGTTGTAGCTGCACCCATCCAGGCAAGTGGACAGTATTCCATCACACTCCTGACTTGTGCCTTGTAGATGGTGGACAGGCTTTGGGGAGTCACGAGGTGAGTTCATCGCCTCAGGATTCCAAGCCTCTGACCTGCTCTTGTAGCCACGGTATTTATATGGCTACTCCAGTTCAGTTTCTGGTCAATGGTAGCCCCTAGGATGTTGATAGTGGGGGATTCAGCGATGGTAATGTCGAGGGGAGATGGTTAGATTCTCTCTTGTTGGAGATGGTCATTGCCTGGCACTTGTGTGGCGCGAATGTTACTTGCCACTTATTAGCCCAAGCCTGGATATTGTCCAGGTCTTACTGCATTTCTACACAGACTGCTTCAGTATCTGAGGAGTCACGAATGGTGCTGAACATTGAGCAATCATCAGCGAACATCCCCACTTCTGACCTTGTGATTGAAGGATGGTCATTGATGAAGCAGCTGAAGATGGTTTGGCCTAGGACACTACCCTGAGGAACTCCTACAGTGATGGCCTGGAGCTCAGATGATTGACCTCCAACAACCACAACCATCTTCCTTTGCACTAGGTATGACTCCAGCCAGCGTAGGGTTTTCCCCCTGATTCCCATTGACCTCAGTTTTGCTAGGGCTCCTTGATGCCATACTCGGTCAGATGCTGCCTTGATGTCAAGGGCAGTCACTCTCACTTCACCTCCTGAGTTCAGCTCTTTTGTCTATGTTTGAACCAAGGCTGTAATGAGGTCAGGAGCTGAGTGGCCCTGGTGGAACCCAAACTGAGCGTCACTGAGCAGGTTGTTGCTAAGCAAGTGCTGCTTGATGGCACTGTTGATGACACCTTCCATCACTTTACTGATGATTGAGAGTAGGCTAATGGGGCGGTAGTTGGCCGGGTTGGATTTGTCCTGCTTTTTGTGTACAGGACATACCTGGGCAATTTTCCACAGTCTAGCAGCCATGTCCTTTAGGACTCGGCCAGCTCGCTCAGTAGTGGTGCTACTGAGCCACTCTTTGTGATGGACATTGATCCTCATGTTGGACTTGAAGAAGACAAAGTTCAGTGAGCTATAAAGGGATCTAACGTAAATTAACTGAGCAGAAAAGTTAGCAACCAAGATGACAGATCAGCAGTGGCAATCTCAAATGCCAGATAAATATCTACAATGCATTCCTTCCCAGGCTAATATATCTTTTCTCAGGAGTAATGTCCAGAATAGCGCACACTATTTCAGATGTGGTCCAATCAGGGTTTGCATAGTTGTCGCCAAACTTCCCTCCCCTTTGTATATCCAGCCCTCTAAATATAATGGCTAACATTTCATTCGACTTTTTGATTTTTTTTTGTACCTGATCATCATATTTTGGTGATCTGTACATTGACCCTAATTTTTTGGGACTTCCACAGTTCCTTGCTTTTCACCACTTTAAAAAGTACTGGGATCTGTCCTTCCTTAGGTCTCAAATGGTTGACCTCACCTTTAGCTATGTTGAAATTCATCTGCCGCATTTCAGCCCGAGATGATGTTCCGATCTCATATTCATGCCATTGCTAAGACAGCCTATTTCCACCTCCGTAACATCGCCTGACTTTGCCCCTCTCAGCTCATCTGCTGCTGAAACCCTCATTCATGCTTTTGTTATCTCTGGACTTGCTTGACTATTCCAATGCACTGCTGGCTATTCTCCCATATTCTACTCTCTGTAAATTTGGGGCCGTCCAAAACTCTGCTGCTTGTGTCTTAACTCGCATCATCTGGTTCCCTTACCATCCCTGTGCTCACTGATGTACATTGCAGCTCACCACCACCTTCTCAAGGGCAATTCGGGATGGGCAATAAATGCTGGCCTAGCCAGTGATGCCCACATCCAATGAACAAATATATTAAAAAAACTGGCTCCTCGTAAAGCAATACCTTGATTTTAGCATTCTCATCCTTGTTTTCAAATCACTCCATGACTTTGTCCCTCCCTAGCTCTGTAATCTCCTCCAGCCCTACAACCCTCCAAGATATCTGCGCTCCTCTAACTCTGGACTCTTGTGTATCCCTGATTTTAATCACTTTACCATTGGTGGCCCTGCTTTCAGTTACCTAAGCACCAAGCTTTGGAATACCCTCCCTCTACCTCTCTGTCTCTCCACCTCGCTTTCCTCCTTTAAGACACTACATAAAACCTTGCTGCTTGATCAAGCATTTGGTTATCTGACATAATGGGAGTGATTTTATCTTAGTGACTGGGGTCTCGACTGCTTGCTAAAACTTTGGCGAGAGCCCCGTGTTGCCTCCTGTGGGGAAGGTGGTGGCGTAGTGGTAATGTCTCTGGACCAGTAATCCAGAGGCCCAGGCTAGTGCCCTGGGGACATGGTTTTGAATCCCACCATGACAGATGGTGAAATTTGAATTCAATTAATAAATCTGGAATTAAAAAGCTAGCCTAATGATGACCATGAAACGAATGTTGGTTGTTATAAAAACCCATCTGGATCGCTAATATCCTTTTAGGGAAGGAAATCTGCTGTCCTTCTCTGGTGTGGACTACATGTATCTCCAGACCCACAGCAACGTGGTTGACTCTTAAATGCCCTCTGAAATAGCCTAACAAGCCACTCAGTTCAAGGGCGATTAGGGATGGGCAATAAATACTAGTTGAGCCAGCAATGCCCACATCCCAAGAATGAATAAAAAATAAAGGCCAGCCAGATTATGTGCTAATTAGGCAGTTAAATTCACAGCAGCAAGCCTTCCACAGGATTGAGGACGTTGGTGACAGAAGTTCTGCCTGCTGAGAGCTGTTGGCCAATTAGAGGCTGGCAGCTCTTTATCTGAGCAGCCCCACTGCGGAGACGGTGGCCGCTACTGGTAAAGCGCTCACTGGAGGCGCTGGACCTGGCCACAGGTAAGTCAGGGCGGGAGGGATGGGGTGTAGCGGGTTCAGGAGCAAGGGCAGGGCGGTGGCTCTTAGTGGGCCCTCCCCTTCCCAATGCCTTGTCTCTGTTCAGGCACTAATAACAAGCCATTTTAAAAATGTAGTCAACAATTCAATATGCTAAGAGCCATAATGCTGTTACTCAGATACCAAGAATAATGAAAAACAAGACAGATTCACATTTCTGGATATCTATGCAACACCTTTCCACTAACTTCCTGTTTTTCAGCTCCTCCACAGCTTGCTTTCTGGCATTTCCAACTGGATAATTTTCAGCTACGGTTGTATGCTTTTTAGTAAAATGTCTCTCGAGATTTGCTATATCATAGCAAATGAGACATTCGGACGGCGGTCGAATTTGGGATGAATGGGAATGAATTAGTCCATTCGTTATGAAATTCCCAATTTTCATCTTCGACTTTTCTTTGTAGCCATTTCAACCCCTCTAATTATGCCAATTTTTTCAAATTAAATTGAAGCGCTAATCAGTTTAAAAAAAAAATGTCGACTTTAATCTGAACAGTACTGCTGACAAATGTCACAAACTTCTGTTTCCTGTGATAAATTAAATATTTTTGTAGCAAAACAGACTCAAAACAGAGGCCACAGTTAATTCCTTTATTGATGAATATGTCTTCTGCAAGCAAATTGCGTGATCAGCTAACTGGCAGTAAGTAAGCCATTAGCGCAGTGGTGCATGACGCCTTTTTGCTTGGCAAAACAGTGCCGCTGTAACTTGTGACTTTAGATCCAAGAAGGTTTTCGATAGAATTTCATATTTTTGTGATTAAACATTTCACAAGTTCTAGCGGTTATCTGTTAAAATATCCATTGTCAAGGAGATTTTTAGATATCTGATATTCTTTTTTAATTAGAAACATGTTGAGATAACTATTTTCTAAAAACTGATAGAGAATAAAATGGGTTGATTCGATCAAGGCCAGGAGCTGCACGTGAGTCCTTTCATGAGCCGCATGCTCCTGACCTCTGGAATAGGCCTTCTACGAATGCACCCTAGCTGTTGAAGAAAGTCAGAGAGGATATAGAAGAGCTGCTGACTTCAAATTTTGCAAGGGGACCTGGAGAGTAGAAACCTCGATTTGAGAAAGAAATGAAGATCGTTGTTCAATCCAACATCCATTGTGGATAAACTCTTAGAATCCAGAATTCAAATCAATATTAGTGAACATTTGGAAACACATGGGTTAATGGAGAACAGCCAGTGAGAATTAATAAAAGCAAGTCGCGTTTGATGAATTCAAAATTTTTTTTACCCCAACGTGATCAATTGGATAAATAGCGAGAATGCAAGGACTAGATGTACATAAATGTTCAGAAGTTGTATGATGAGGTATCTCAGAGGAGGTTTATTACAAAATTTCATTGCTAGGTCTAATGCTGTCATATAGTTTTGTTACAATTGAGACGGGAGGAGTGCACTGTTAATTCAGTCCCACTTCTTCACAGGTCACAACATATCAATAAATTTTCCCACTTTGCGAAACAGCCAATTAGATACTGTATTTGTCCCCAGAATAAAGCACACCATCCATGTTTCTTTAATAAACAAAAAAATGATACGTTTATTATAAACCAAGTCTTAACCAATAATGAAGTAACTATATATGCGAATTGAGATATTAAAGCCCCGTATTTTTATCTTAGCCCTCACTTACACGCATATACATCCAAAAACCGGTTAACCGGGGAAAAAAAGGGATTTTTGTTTACAACTGTTATAAAGAAATAGAAGAAATAAGAAAATAACTTATACTGAATATAGAAGTCCTTTGTTTTGGTGAGGTGTCCGAAAGTAGATTAGGGATGCCACTAGGAATCTTTCCAGGCAATGTTGACGAACAGTCAGTTTCGGTCGGTGTTCAAAGAAATTCAAATACAGAAGGCTTCATATAGATCTTCCATCAGGTGTGCAGCAACAAAAGTGTCGGTTCTCACACATTCAATGCTAAGTCCCTTTTAAAGATGCATGGTTTCTGCAAACATTCAGGAGCTCATCAGAATATAGGAGGCAAGAGTACAACTTCATAAAGGCCTTTCCTTTTCAAGAGCAGGGATTCTTCAAAGAGAGGTAACGGTGGCCTGGATGTTCTTCTGATCTCCAACAACTCCTTTAGTCCAAAACAGAGCTGGCTTTTAACAGCTCAAAGTGAAACCAAAAACAGTTCAACAGTTCAATCCTATGAGAGCCATATATCGTGGTCTGTCATTTCCTTATAAACATCTGTCCCTTCAGGTTAGAATCCCCTGTGGTATTAAGTTGAAATCGCATGTTTTCCAGTATTTGTTTACCGGAAAACCCTTTTGTTGACCTTCCTTTTTTAAAAAAAGGGCTGCGTTTACTGACAACGCAACCACTAGGTGGTGCAGTACTAGCACATACGCAAATGCAGCCTCTTGCACTGAAATGCCACTGTCTGCGCCGTCTCAGGCGGCTGCCAGTAATAAAGATGGCGACCCCCAACAGTCCCCTGCTCCCTCCTGCCACTGCGCTTCTCTTTGCTGCCTCCTCCTGCGTCCGTTGTCTCGCCGCTTGCTCCCCGCTGCCTTCCCTTAGCCACTCGCTCTGGCCTCGCCACTACTCCTCTCCTGCAGCCTCTCGCTCCTCGCTTCTCTTATTCCACCCCCCACTTCATCCCACTCTCCAGCCACTTGCTCCAGGCCGTGCTGCTTCACTCCTCTTGGCCATTCACTCCCAAATTCCCTGCCGCACCTCCCAAAGAAGCAAGGTGGCCCGCAAGGGGTGACGGGGCGACGTGGGAGCGAGTGGCCAAGAGGAGGGAAGCGACGCGGCCTGGACTGAGCGGCTGGAGAGGGGAGGGAAGCGGGGACCGACTGGCTGGAGGCAGGGGGGTGGTGGGGGGGAATCGAGGAGTGGGGGATGATCAGCTGAGGAGAGGCAGTGGCAAGGTCTGGAGCGGGCGGCTGAGGGGGGAAAGCAGCCAGTGGGGAGGGTGGGGTGGAGAAAGCATTGAGGGCGGGAGCGAGTGGCTGACAGAGGGGAAGCAGGGAGGCTTGGAGCAAGCAGCCGAGTGTGGAAAGCAGCCAGAGGGGCAGGCGCGAGAAGCTGAGGTGGGGGGGGAAGTGAGTCGCTGAGGGAAGGCAGTGGCGTGGCGGGGAGTGAGTGGTCGAGCGGGGTGAAGCGGCGATTGAAGCAGAGATGGTGCGAGGGAGTGGAGCACGGTTGAATAGAGACGGCTATTGAGGGGTGAGGACGTCATTGCGTGATGACGTCATGTGTGCATTCATACTGGCAAATGTTCGCACGCACCGATGACATGCACTGCGCATGCTTTGCATTGTCAGGAGTCACTTTGTTTAAAAAAACACCCAAAGTTCATCAATCTCCAGATGCTTCAATGTCCATGAAATCCTTTTCAGTTTTTAAAAATATAGATTTCCAAGTTTTAACTCAAAGGAGCACACTATTGAAGTTAACTGAGTTCACAAAAGTTGGCAGTTTGGCGAATGGGGAAGTTTGCTGCAAAAATGGCATATGCAATTTGATGCAAAGACGCCTGAGGTAATGCATTTTGGGAAAAAAGGTACGAAGTGGGAGTACACAGAGTCATAGAATTATACAGCACAGAAAGAGGCCCTTTGGCCCATTGTATCTGTGCTGGCCATCAAGCACCTATCTATTCTAATCCCATTTTCCAGCACTTGGCCTGTAGCCTTGTATGCTATGGCGTTTCAAGTGCACATCTAAATACTTCTTAAATATTGTGAGGGTTCCTGCCTCTACCACCCCTTCAGGCAGTGTGTTCCAGATTCCAACCACCCTCTGGGTGAAAAAACTTTTCCTCAAATCCCCTCTAAACCTCCTGCACCTTACCTTACATCTATGCCCCCTGGTTATTGACACCTCCGCTAATGGAAAAGGTTTCTTCCTATCTATCTTATCAATGCCCCTCATGATTTTGTATACCTCAATCATGTTCCCCCCTCAGCCTTCTCCGCTCCAAGGAAAACAACCCTAGCCTATCCATTCTCTCTTCATAGCTGAAATGCTCCAGCCCAGGCAACATCTTGGTGAATCTCCTCTGCATCCCCTCAAGTGCAATCACATTCTTCCTATAGTGTGGTGACCGGAACTGTACACAGTACTCCAGCTGTGGCCTAACTAGCGTTTTATACAGCTCTATCATAACCTCCCTGCTCTTATATTCTGTGCCTCGGCTAATGAAGGCAAGTATCCCATAAGCCTTCCTAACCACCTTATCTACCTGTGCTGCTGCCTTCAGTGATCTCTGGACAAGTACACCAAGGTCCCTCTGACCCTCTGTACTTCCTAGGTTCCTACCATCCATTGTTTATTCCCTTGCCTTGTTAGTCCTCCCAAAATGCATCCCCTCACACTCCTCAGGATTAAATTCCATTTGTCACTGCTCTGCCCATCTTACCAGCCCATCTATATCATCCTGTAATCTAAGGCTTTCCTCCTCACTATTTAGGACACCACCAATTTTCATGTCGTTTGCAAACTTACTGATCATACCTCCTATATTCACGTCTAAATCATTAATGTACACTACAAACAGCAAGGATCCCAGCACCTATCCCTGTGGTACACCACTGGTCACAGGCTTCCACTAGCAAAAACAACCCTCGACCATCACCCTCTGCCTCCTGCCACTAAGCCAATTTTGGATCCAATTTGCCAAATTGCCCTGGATCCCATGGGCTCTTACCTTCTTAACCAATCTCCCATGCGGGACCTTATCAAAATCCTTACTGAGGTCCGTGTAGACTACATCAACTGCCATACCTTCATCTACACATCTAGTCACCTCCTCGAAAAATTCAGTCAAGTTTGTTAGACATGATCTCCCCCTGACAAAGCCATGCTGACAATCCCTGATTAATCCCTGCCTCTCCAAGTGGAGATTAACCCTGTCCTTCAGAATTTTTTCCAATAGTTTCCCTACCAGTGATGTTAGACTCACTGGCCTGTAATTACCTGGCTTATCCCTGCTACCTTTCTTGAATAATGGTACCACATTCGCTGTCCTCCAGTCCTCCAGTACCTCTCCTGTGACCAGAGAGGATTTGAAAATTTTTGATTGAGCCCCTGCTATCTCCTCCCTTGCCTCATGTAACAGCCTGGGATACATCTCATCTGGGCCTAGGGATTTATCCACTTTTAAGCCTGCTAAAACAGCTAATACTTCCTCCCTTTCAATACTAACTCGTTCAAGTATAGCACAATCCCCCTCCCTGATCTCTACACTTACATCGTCCTTCTCCATAGTGAACACAGATGAAAAGTAATCATTTAAAACCTCACCTTTGTCCTCTGGCTCCACACACACTGCAACTCTGGTCCCTAATGGGCCCTACTCTTTCCCTGGTTATCCTCTTGCCCTTAATATACTTATATCTCAGTGGATAGACACAGAAGGCTTTGGAAGAGCAGTGATATCAAGGGTACTAAGACTTAATTACCTGCAAGAAAGTGCAGGTAGATGAAGCCATAGAAAGGACAACAGCTTCTTTAAATTTTCTAAATGGGGCAAAGTGTAGGGGAGTGAAGAGGGAATAAATCTGTACAAGACAATGGTTAGGCTACCATTGACACACTGCAGTTATGGTCATCATGTTATAGAACAGGGTTATCCAACCTTTTTGGGTGCAGGGCTGCATTACGATTTATGCTCGGCCTGGGGACCAGTGAGCAAATTTCGAAAGATAAATGCAATAAAAATTTATCTTAATAATAAAAACACCAACAAATGTGCATTTTTGTGAAGAAGCTTTCAATGAGAGGACTAATTTATTGACTTACTTTCTCGTTACTATATTGAAAACTGATTTAGTGACATACCTGCCATTGTTTTTGCTTGCATAAGTAGTCGATCTCTACCCGCACATTTGATGTAGCGAAGCAGAGTATTCTGGATAGATGTCCATCTTTCAGGAGTGAGATCTCGCCCTCTGTCTCTCTCTCTCTCCCTGTGTTCCCCCCTCTCTGTGTCGTTCCCCCCCTCTCTGTGTCGTTCCCCCCCTCTCTGTGTCGTTCCCCCCCCTCTCTGTGTCGTTCCCCCCCTCTCTGTGTCGTTCCCCCCCCTCTCTGTGTCGTTCCCCCCCCTCTCTGTGTCGTTCCCCCCCCTCTCTGTGTCGTTCCCCCCCCTCTCTGTGTCGTTCCCCCCCCTCTCTGTGTCGTTCCCCCCCCTCTCTGTGTCGTTCCCCCCCCTCTCTGTGTCGTTCCCCCCCCTCTCTGTGTCGTTCCCCCCCCCTCTCTGTGTCGTTCCCCCCTCTCTCTGTGTCGTTCCCCCCCCCCTCTCTGTGTCGTTCCCCCCCCCTCTCTGTGTCGTTCCCCCCCCCTCTCTGTGTCGTTCCCCCCCCCTCTCTGTGTCGTTCCCTCCCCCTCTCTGTGTCGTTCCCTCCCCCTCTCTGTGTCGTTCCCCCCCCTCTCTGTGTCGTTCCCCCCCCCCCCCTCCCTCCCCCTCTCACTGTCCAACCAATAGGTTGAGAAGTCTCCTTTCCGGCTTTCCAGTGTCTGACCAGCTTGGTTCTGGTACTGTTGCGTGCCCTTCGAGCCCCGCTATATCAACCGGCACATGGAGAAGGTCGGCCTCGGCATTGCGGACTTGAGACAGAAAGCAGTTTCTGCCTTTCCTGTCATGTCTCAGAGGGGCAGCCACGGGGCACTGGTATTGCCATACTGCACCTCACTAAGCCCTATCATCTGCCATTCTCCGCATGGAGATCAGACCTTTCATCTCCAAGTTATTGCCAGAGGACTGAAGGGTACCCCGGGATTGGCATTGGGAAAGCCGATTTTTGATTTTCCATTAATCCTTCAGGGTCGGTGCAGCAGTATACCTGTAGAATGCGTGAGAGTCAGCCTTCTCCAACAAGTATCACTAACTAATGCCGAGAATAATCGACTGCACTCGGGAAAACTCAGCCCGGGAGAGCTTTAGGAGACTTTGAAATTCCGGATAACAGAGCTTGCCAGTTGGTAAAGTGCCAGATAACAAAGCTGTTACTGTACTTGTGTTCTAAAAATGGCAGTTTTTTTTCACTGGAATTTAGAGCTCCGAGTAGAATCTCCCTCCCTGCCTATATTAATATCAATTGTGTGTGGACAAGGAGAGGGATGGGGTGCTGTTGGGGATCTGAAGTGACTTGATTCCATTCTGTGAACTGCTTTGGAACTGTCTCTCCTGGGAATCTGCTTTTTTTCCCTCATAGTGGGTTTCCCAGGATTGGGGGAGCAGGAATGGGTGCATTAGAGCAGTTTGAACTCTTTCCTTCTTTTATTTGCAATGAGTATGCATCCTTTAATTGACATCATCTGTGCAATCTACTCAAGGTCTTAATGTCATAGCAAGACTGACTTTTTTAACAAAAGTCGTGGGAAATTTTGTTTGAGTTTTTTTTCTACAAATGTTACTCATGGATTTCTTTCCCTGTCATATTAAATGTATTTGATCAAGTTGCATTATTGTAACAGCATTAACACACTTAGCTTTTTAATTATTAATAATGAAGTTATTTTTACATGCAAATCCTATTCCTCCAACTATGGAAAAGGATACCTTGAACATTGATATTTCTGCCATTTCCTCTCCCATAATCTTTAAGGCATCTCATTTATTTTATTTAGTACTTTGCCTGCTGTGAGCATATAGGTTGTGGGGGCGGGGGTTGTTGTGGTGTGGGGGTAGGATATGGTGAGATTTCTACTATACTTTTCCAGTTACTCCTCAATTTATCTATAGGGCATTTTTAAAATCTGCAGTCTTTTTCATGACATTCAATGTCTTGATGTGCTTCTAGCATTTTAATTTGTTTTGTGTGTTTTGTTTTGGTATCAAAACAAAGTAGCAAGTAGGGGTGGAGTAGAGCATGAAAAAGCCAGGATAAATACAAAGAAAATCAGTTTTTTAAAAAATCACATTTTATTTTGAATATCCTTAAAATGCTCCATGTTATACAATTTTCGCTGATGGCAAAATACTGTCAAATTATTTTAGTAGTAAGATATATAAGGGGTGAATTTTAACTTGCAGGAATGCATGGGTTTGGGAGCAGGCAGGGGGTTAAATTGACTGCATCGGGAAGCCGGCTCCAACTCGCCAACTTCCACATTTATTTGCAGGACGTGTTCGGCTGTGTGTGAGCAACTCCCTTGGTAGAGGCAAATTGTTAATTTCAATATGTTAATCTTTCAATTAGAACAATATTAACATGACCTCGAATTTAACTGTGGGTGCACTGATTTCCCAAGCCTCCTGGAACTTGCCAGTGAAAGCAAGGTGAGAACATAGCAACAATTGAGGGGGCTGAAGACATGACAGGGAAATATACCAATAGATACTGAAACCTCACAGCTGCTTTCTTGCCTGATTGAGTGAAAGGCTTTGTTCATAAGAATTGTGCTGAGAGGTTAATTTTTCTACTTTGGAGGTTTGTATGTCTAATCTGTACTTGGGAGCTATGGTCTATTGGATCAGCATGGGTGCCATTGATGCTGTTTTAGTTTGGACCTCAGCTGAGGACCAAGATGACCAGTAGCAGTTAGAACAGCAGGAAGAGCACATCTTCAAATCCTCACTGGATACAGGCAAGGTCCCAGAGGATTGGAGGTCTGCGAACATTATACCATTGTTTAAAACGGGTGCAAGGGATAGGCCAAATAATTATAGGCCGGTCAGTCTGACCTCGGTGGTGGGTAAATTATTAGAATAAATTCCGAGGGGCAGGATAAACTGCCACTGAGAAAGGCACGGATTAATCAGGGATCGTCAGCATGGATTTGTTATGGGAAGGTCATGTCTTACTAACTTGATTGAGTGAGTTTTTTGAGGAAGTAACCAGGAGGATTGATGATGATGGTGCAGTGGATATGGTCTTCATGCATTTTAGTAAGACAATTTACAAGGACCCACATGACAGACTAGTAAGTAAAATGAAAGCCCATGGGATACAGGGGAATGTGGCAGGTTGGATCCAAAATTGTCTTCGTGACAGGAAACAAAGGGTAATAGTCAATGGATGTTTTTGCGAATGGAAAGTGGTTTCATTGGCGTTCCACAGGGCTCCATGTTGGGCCCCTTGCTGTTTGTGGTCTTTATCAATGATTTGGACTTAAATGTGGGCAGCATGATTGGAAAATTTGCAGATGACACAATAATTGGCCGTGTAGTTGATCGTGAAGAGGATAGCTACAGACTCCAGAATGATATTCATGGTTTGGTTGAGTGGGCGGAAGAGTGGCAAATGGAATTCAATCCAGAGAAGTGTGAGGTAATGCATTTTGGTGAGGGCAAGCAAAACGAGGGAATACACAATAAATGGGGTAGAATGAGAGGGGTAGAAGAAGTGAGAGACCTTGGAGTGCATGTCCACATGTCCCTGAAGGTGGCAGGACAGGTAGATGGAGTGGTGAAGAAGGCATATGGAATGCTTTCCTTTATTGGCCAAGGTATAGAATACAAAAGCAGGGATGTAATGCTGGAACTGTATAAAACGTTGGTTAGGCTGCAGCTGGAGTATTGCGTACAGTTCTGGTCACCACATTACAGGAAGGACATAATTGCTCTGGAGGGAGTACAAAGGAGATTTACAAGAATGTTAGCAGGGCTTGAAAGTTGCAGCTATGAGGACAGATTGCATTGGCTAGGGTTGATTTCCTTAGAACAGAGGAGGCTGAGGGGTGACTTAATGGAGGTGTAAAAATTATGAGGGCCCTAGATAGAGTAGACAGGAAGGACCTGTTTCCCCTCGTGGAAAGGTTAATTACCAGGGGGCACAGATTTAAGGTGATTGGTAGAAGGAATTGAGGGGACATGAGGAAAAACTTTTTCACCCAGAGGGTGGTGGGTATCTAGAATTCACTGCCAGGAAGCGTGGTGGAGGCAGAAGCCCTCAACTCATTTAAAAGGTGCCTGGGCATGCACCTGAAGGGCTGTAACCTGCGAGGCTACGGATCAGGTGCTGGAAGGTGGAATTCGATTGGGCAGCTAGCTTTTTTCAGCTGGCACAGACACAATGAGCTGAATGGCCTCCTTCCGCGCCGTAATTTTTCTGTGAGCAGGAGAAGCAACAGTCCGCTTCTCATAGAGCTCACAGTTCCACAAGACAGAGGAGATGAGCAGAGAGGTGCAGCTTGCTGGAGGCCATACCCACCACACAGGGTATATAGGGAGAGGATAAGCTTCCAGACATATCAGAATTCCAGTATCTCGGGAGGTTCAAGGTCTTGTGTCAGGTGGTAGCAGACATTTGCAAGGTGCTGAGATAAGACAGCTGGTGGCCATACTTCATCAGTGGCTGTCAAAGTCACCACCACCCTCAACAACTTTTCCTCTGGATACTTCCAGGGCTGTGCCAGAGAAATTTGCAGTATCTTCCAATTGGTGGCCCACAAATACAAAAAACAGGTAATTGATGATGTGTTTGCCAGAGCAGGCAATTATGTCAATTTTGCCTGCGATGATGCCAGTCAAAATGAATGGCTGTTCATGTTTTGGCTCTGGGTGGCTTCTCACAGTGCAGGGCATCATCAACTGCAATTGGCAATTAAAGCACCTTCAGATCACCTAGGAGTATCCATCAACTGCAGGGTCATCCACCCATCAGTGTGCAGCTGGTGTGCAACAATAAGATGATGTTTATGCAGAATAATGCAAGATTCCTGGGCAGCTGTCATGATGCTTTTGTCCCATGGTCGTCCACCTTCTCTGATCTCTTTGCACCTGGAAGCAAAATTACAGGCTGGCTGCTGAGACAGTGGGTACCCACTTAAAAATATGCTTGATGATGCCCATGACGAACCCAACTAATGAGGCCCAGGAGTGATGCAGTGAAAACCATATGACAGCCAAATGTCTCATTTGATCAAACCATTGATATGCTGAAGATGAGGTTCAGGTGCCTGGACCAATCTAGAGCGCTGTTCAATATATACCAGCCACGGTCGCCAGAATGGTGTTAGTATGCTGCGCTCTGCACAGCAATGACGTTTGGACCTGCAGGAGGAAGAGTGTCTTCAAATGACTCCGAGAAGGAGGAGATGGAACATGTTGCAGCTAGGGCACCAGCAGCGGTGCACGTTGCTGCCTGGGATCACCACATTATTGTACAATTCACTTAGGTTCCATCAGGCTACCCATCTGACAGCCACAAACAAAAGCCACTTCCCTGAGCCCCCGCCTCCTTCCCCCAAAACAAAGCAGTTCTACAAACAATCAAGCATCCCTTTCACAGTTGCCCATTGCAAGGCGTCAATTCATTTCTTACCGTTCATCACAAATGAAAAGGTAGATTGCTAGGCAGCAACCAAAACAACAATAGGGGAATGTGGTACAAATAAGTAATATTTATGTGACTCAAAAATAAAACAGAAGTTTACCAATCCAATACTGTGTAGCACACCCACATGCAAACCCTTCTGCAACTACAAATCTTTACTCTTTCTCTTCCTGAATCTTTGTGGTTGAACCCCCTTTAGCTTCAGCAGAGGTGGAGGCAGGCTGCTCGGATCACTGCTCTGACTGCAGAGATGCTTTTGGCTGACATCTTCTGGGTTTTGGAGCTGTGAGGGCCCTGCCAAAATCTTCTCCACTGGCACCTGTGTCAGGGCAGACTGGGCAAGAGGCAGCATGAGGTGAGGGAAGGAGGCTATGGATGAGAAGAGGAAATGCTTCTGAGTCCCCAATTCTGTGTGTCCTTTCACCATCATCCTTCTCATGTCCCACCTGCACCTCCATGCTAGCAGCGAGCCATAGAGCACTTTGCTATGGGTCAGTGGGGTGCTGAACGGCCAAGGCTCGCGTTTCATCAATTCTATTTGAGATAGCATTCATAGTGTACAAGCCACTGTTAGAGATCTGCATGCACTTGTTTGAATGCCACGTTTGATGTCCATACAGGTAGCCACTCTTTCAATGGACAAAGATATAATTTCTAAGGCCTGCGACATCATGCTCGAGATAGCCTCTTCAAATTTCTCTGCAAGCGTGCACAGTGCGGCTGGAACATCTGCCAGTACATTGCACATTCTTTGCTGCTGGTTCTCCAGAAGTATCCTCTTTGTCGTTGGCTTGAGTTTCAATATCTGCGCCCAGCTGAGCAGAGCTTGGAACATCCTGCAGCCTACAATGCGGACTCTCCACTGCTGTCCCTGTCTCCATCATCTGCTCTTGCTCACTTCTGATGTGTAAGTCATCAGATGAAAATCCAGTATCTTCCTTATTAGTCCCACTGAAATGTGAGTATCTGAGCTGTTGCATGGCCTGCATGAGTCCTGTGACGGTGCACCCTCAGAGGAAGTGACTTAATTATATATCAACTGTTTAGTTATATGTTGATGGAGGGCATTAATTGGGGTTTCACTTGAGCACATATAAAGAGACACTTACTGAAACTGTGGTTGAGTTAGGAGGTATTTGCTTGTAATGTTTCACTGTAAATCAGTGTAAGACTGAGTGAAGATTGGCTGACTGCAGTACTATCCTTCACCACTGGCTTTCCAGAAAAGTGCAGTGACGTTGTTTGAGGAGTCATCGTTCTCCTCCTGCAAACGTTTTTAATCTCCCACAGGACAGACATAAATTTGAACTGTCATGTAAGCATGTTTAAGCAAACGTATTTCACTTGCTGACATCCTGTCGACATAAGTGAGTGCTGTACACCATGTGACTGTCTGTCTGATATTTAATTCTGTCACCAGGTAACTGGGAGCCCCCATCTCCAACGGTCAACCATGTCCGGATACTGCTGATGTCCGGTTGCTCTACAGCTATCAGTTGCAAGATGGCTGGAGGACCATCTCTGGTTATTTGTGTTCTGTGCTCTCTTTTACTGACCTCCTCTACTACCTCCTGCCATACCTTCTTGGTTTCACTGGAAGGTTTCTTCCTCCTGTCAGTAGGAAACCGTATCTCCATGTTGACCCTTACAGCCCCAGAACCACATCCAGTGAGGTGTCAATAAAATGAGGCACAGCCTTTGAGCATGTGCACTCCATTCTGTGACTTTGTTCTGCTCCCAACTCCAGAATCCTTCAACTTCATGTTCGCAATGTCTCTTTAAAAACTGGAGTTGAAATTGACCCATGCGGGTCGACGTCATGTGTGCACAACCTAATTGGTTGAGAAACCGGCAAATAATATGTTGATGCAATGGCTGGGTTAAAAAGCCACCAGTAGACGTGCTGCACTTACTTCCGGGTTTGCTGCTTGTTACTGGATCCCCCACCTCCTTACCCCTGTTCCTAGCATGTCAGCAATTTAAAATCCAGTGCATAGTATCTTTCAATGCACTGTGCACTGCAAAACCTTTATGTCTAAAGTCTAGGATTAATCTACAACAATTGTTTATGTAGCAGATCTGTACCAGGAACGCTCACTGTATAGGTAGTTGGAGGCTGTCTGTCTATTATGGGTTGTGAGCCAAGAGTAAGGAAGGGTCAAAATAATTGAGAGAACAGTGACTTAATAAAAACCGAACATGTTGACATTCTATCAGGTCATCAGGCTCCTGTAGAATTTCTAAAAGGGAAGCTTTTTAAATGCTTGTGTAATCTTAATGTAATGCAGCTTTCAACTTGTGTTTGGCGTTAAGCAAAAATTTAGTTGTGCTCTTTGTCACCAGCATTTCAGTAAAGTGCAATGATAGTTGTGTCAAAGTTTGTACTGTGTTTAGTTAAACCATACATTTAAACTTCACCCTAGATTTTACTGTCATAATGACCATGGTGAAACTGACATTGTTCACTGTCATTACTTTTCTGAAACTGACAGCAACTATCTAACAGTAAATATCTAAATGCATGTGGTGTGCCAGAAGTACTCTTTAGTTGTGTCATGTGGATGTAACGCCAAATTGGCCTTCCAGTAGCCATGGAGGCTGTTGGATGCATCTATTTTATGGGACTTCCAGGTGTTTGTTGTCTGAAACAAGTTATAATGCCAATAATGTCGGAGGCCACTTCTGTAACATTACATTGCCAAAATCATGCACCAGCATTAAAATAAATTAGGCAAATCTTTAACACAGGATTTGTGCACAATAAATATGAATGTGTACAGTGACACTGCCACTGTAATCAAATCTTTCTGTCTTTAATTGTTCAGGATGTGGGTTTTTCCAGTTAGACTTTGTCAAAAGATAGTTAACATGGATTCCAAAAGTCCAAGTAACATTGAACTGAGATGGTATAATTCTCTGAAGAGGTAACTGAAAGAGTAGACACGGGTAATGCAGTGGATCCATATACTTGAATTTTCAACAGGCCTTTATTGACATACCGCACAGTAGCTTCATGATAAAGGTTAGGGCATGTGGGGTTGGGGGATAAATAGCAGAATGGAATGCAAACTGGCAAAAAAATAGAAAGCCATGAGTAGGAGTAAAGAGTAATTATTCAGATTGGAGGAAGGTTGAAAATGGAATTTCACAAATATCATTGCTGGGGCCACTATGATAATTTACATTGATGATTTGGATTTAGGAATAAGTAACACTATCAAAATTTGCAGATGATACCATTGGCATAGTTAAAACTGAGGAGGAATACAACTTAATAGAAAAAGTAGAAAACTTGAAGACTGGGCTGTTGAGTGGCAAATAAACTTTAACATGGCTAAATGTGAAGTGATGCACTTTTGTCAGAAAACCAGAAACATCACCTACATTTTGGAAAATAAATTAAATTGGGTAGAAGAGACAAGGGATCTAGGGATAGAGGTGAGCAAATTATTAAAATTAGCATCACAGATTGACAAAGCAATTAAAAATGCTAACAAAGCACTGGGATTTATTTCTAGGGTTATAGAATTCAAAAGTACTTATGCTTAAGCTTTTTATGTAAGACTTTTGGAAACCCAAAGATGTACGTAGATTACAATGCTTGTGGTTATTCTGCCAAGATAGTCATTTTCCTGTAACATGTCTTTTGTTGATCTTAAAGTATTGCTGTGCACAACTGAAATGCAAAGCAAAAACAAGGCTGACTTTGGCCTCGTTAACTTATATTTTGGGAAACGTTCCAAATGTTCTTGTAAAAGAATTTGTACATGAAATATCTTACTAAATGCTTCTTATACATATAAAATGTATGCATGTGTGTGTACATTCTTTTCATCAGAACTTTATTTTCTTATATTGAATGTCTGACTAGATTTTAACCCGTCAGTGATCTTCTGTAAATACAGGCCATTTACTTGAGAGATGAGCACATAGATGTGATACATACTATTTTAAAAAGATCATCTTTAACGCAAGAATAGGAAATAGAAAACTTGCAGCAGCAGGGGCCTCTTCACTGGATTGCAGCCTTTCATGCGACACGTGTTGCTCACAGTTACGTTTTGTGCTCTGCTTGTAGGTCCTGTGTGGCACTGTTGTTTCTGCTTTGCAGCTCTCCTGCAAGCATCTGGGCAGTTGCTTTCTGATAAAGGACCATCATGGTTTATAAAAAAATTATAGTACAATCTGGGTATTTAAAGGAGGCTTGCAGCGGATTTGGAGGCGGTGAGAGCATAAAATCGGGTGGGTTAGTGGGGCGGGATGTCCTGCCAACAGCCCACCTCCGCCAAAATTTAGTCTGGGATGGGAAGGCCTGTGAATGGCCTTCCCACCCTGCCACCAATTGAGGCTCTTTACTCGGCAATTAACCCCCAATTAAGGGCCTTTTCCCACCGCAGCCGCAATTAGCTGTGCGGCGGGTAGCCCTATTGCCGCAAAGGCAGCATGGCCTGGAAAACCGTGCAGGCTGCTTCCCTGCTCAGAGTGGGGGTGGGAGGTCCCTTGTTAAAAGGCAGTTAGTACCCAAATAAGGGGCCTGGCATTGGGAAGAGGAGGGACCCGGTGAGAGCCACCCCCCTGCCCTTGCTGCCTCCCCCTTTCCTGCCAACCCCGTGAGACCCCTCTCACTCTAACATACTATGGCCTGGGTCCAGTGATGCTCCTCTGCCGCCAGTAGGTGCTCCTCCAGCAGTAACCACTGCCTCCGTGGTGGCACTGCATCTGCCGGCCTCAGATTTGCCGACAGCTGTCCAAGGGTGGGATTTTGGCAGCAGGATCCTTGATCCTGTGGAAGGCCCGCCGCTGTCCACTTAAGAGCCTGATTGGCACTAGATTTGGCAGGCCTTCCAGCAAAGAGATGACGTGGGGATCTCTGTGTCACCTTGTCTGGACGTCGAGACCCACTGCTGCCAGAATAAAATTCTCCCCCACATGTGATTTTCTTAGTTATGATGATCAATACCATCTGTGCAGCTATCTCTGCTGTTTCTTACCCATATCCTTTCACCCATCTCTTCCCAGTTTTCCCCCATCTGTCCCTCCTATCCTTCTTAAATTGCTCTCTGACTCATGTTTTATTTTAGTAGGGGGATCGAGTTTTATTTTTATTACTTTTTATTAGTAGGGGGATCGAGTTTCGGAGCCACGAGGTCATGCTGCAGCTGTACAAAACTCTGGTGAGACCGCACCTGGAGTATTGCGTGCAGTTCTGGTCACCGCATTATAGGAAGGATGTGGAAGCTTTGGAAAGGGTGCAGAGGAGATTTACTAGGATGTTGCCTGGTATGGAGGGAAGGGCTTACGAGGAAAGGCTGAGGGACTTGAGGTTGTTTTCGTTGGAGAGGAGGAGGAGGAGAGGTGACCTAATAGAGACATATAAGATAATCAGAGGGGTTAGTTAGGGTGGATAGTGAGAGTCTTTTTCCTCGGATGGTGATGGCAAACACGAGGGGACATAGCTTTAAGTTGAGGGGTGATAGATATAGGGCAGATGTTAGAGGTAGTTTCTTTACTCAGAGAGTAGTAGGGGCGTGGAACGCCCTGCCTGCAACAGTAGTAGACTCGCCACCTTTAAGAGCATTTAAGTGGTCATTGGATAGACATATGGATGAAAATGGAATAGTGTAGGTCAGATGGTTTCACAGGTCGGCGCAACATCGAGGGCCGAAGGGCCTGTACTGCGCTGTAATGTTCTAATTCTAATGTTCTACTCCCTCAATCCCCTTCCATCTCAACTGTCCCCATCGTGGCCCTTATATTAACTGATATTGTCAGTGTCTCCTCAGTCATTTTCTCTTTTCCCTTCGGAACTGCTATTATCACTCCTCAAAAAAACACACACAATCCGCCTCCTCTTGCCAGTTACAACTCCATCACCAACCTCACTTTCCAGTGTCCTTGGATGTCATCAACTCCCATAACTGTCAATCTGAATTCCTCTGGTCCAGCTGCCATAATTTTTCACTGTATCAAACGGTCCTAACTAAAGTTGCAGATAATCCAATATGACTCTAGCACTTTATGCCTCCTGTACCTTTCTGCAACTTTGACCTGGTTGACTACGGCGTTCTCCTCTAATGCTTTTCCTCTGCATTCCAACTTTTTATGAATGTTCTTATATGGTTCCATTGCTATTTATCTAAATGTAACTATCGCATTTCAAGTAATAACTTCTCTATTTTCCTGCAGTGTCACCTCAATGCCCTCCAAAGAGCTACGCCTGCCTTCCCCTTTCTCCTGTACATGCTGAAACCATTGGTGATATCATCTGCAATCTCTGTATAAAGGCTGATCACACTCATTCCTACCTCTCCATCACCTTCCCTGACTGCCACTGTGCTATTTCATTGCTTCTCTGATGGCAAGTCTTGGATGAGTCACAACTTTCTCATTCAACATTATGAAGACCTAAGGCATTATCTTCAGCCCCCACTGTGAACTCCACGTCTTTCCCATGTATCCCTTGCCTTCCCTGGCCACAGTCTAAAACTCAATCAGATCATTCACTACCTTTGTGTACTGTCTGACTCTGAACTTAGTTTCAGACCTTCTATCCTGTCCACCATCAAGACTGTTTACATATACCTCCATAATATTGACTGCTTCTTGTACCTGTTCTCCCCCACCCCTAAACCCTCCGGATTTGGTTGACTTCCCTTCCTGCACCTGCTATAAAAGTCTAATTTGTAAAAAAAAAATTACCTCACGTAACCTGCCCCACCTTACATTCTGTACCCCTCCACCCTGTCCCTCCCACAGGTTAAATTTAAAATCCTTGTCTATAAATCTTTCTTCTCCTTCACATTATCCTAACTATAACCTGATGCAATTTTCTTTAATCGTACTGCCGTGAGGATTACAATTCATTCCTCTATTAATGTCTTACTTATCTCGAATAGTTTAGGCATATATTATACCAGTTAAGGTCACACACCTGCTATAGCTTCCGGAAGTTTGAGAGCTGCACATGTTGCAGCCATGTGGGTGCATCTGAGTAACAGGAAGAGCATAGTCAACAGAAATATACAACCTAAACACATGACCTGTTGCAATGAAAGTGAGTTTGAATTTAGTGCAAGGTTCAGCGTTAAATTGGTTTAGAACTTATTTTGACCATACTATTTAAAACACTGGCTGAATAAATTTAAAAAACTCTTGGAATATGGTATGACAGCATATTTTTATGTACCAAATTTTGTCATTGAAAGGATTACTATTGACTGCCCGAAATTAGTGATGGCAATTGATTGTTTTTTTTATATATAAATGTTTAAATTTTTAAAATCTGGGCATACATTTATTTTACTGTCCAGTTGGAGTTTTTCAGTTGTTCAAATTAGACTGTCGCAGAGATGATGCAGGTTGAACTGGAACAATGGCCAGAAGGTGGAATGATATTGTGAACTAGTGCTCATGCTTGCAATCCATCTGAAGTAGGTATTCTAATTGGAGGGAGTATATTTTTAATGAATTGAGATTTGCAGAGAAGCTCTACTTAGTGGAGTGTGTTTGGTGTGTATTATCCTGCGTACTCGAGCTTTACCTAGGATTATTGAATATTTCACCTGCTCCTTCCAATCCAGATTCCTTCACTAGATACCCTTTTTCTTTTGAGATAGTTATGATGGTGAAAATAAAGCCTGATTTCAGAATATTTTACCGTGTGTCACTAATCTATTTGCTGGCATTATCTGATCACAAGGGCTTGAGTAAACAACTAAGGCTTTTATGGAATAAATAGGCAGAGCTTGTGGAAATCGGAACCAATTAAATTGGATAATTACTGCCTTTTGTGCTAAATTTGACATGGAATAAGACGAAATTCTGAAGCTAGGTATATGTAATAATGGTATTCAACGCCTTTAACCTTTTGAAGTATATTTACTTAAACTTTTAATTAGTCCAAGCTCTTGCGTTCTAGGATTATATAAGATCCTGAGGGGACTTGCCAGGATGTTGAAATGATGTTTCCCCTTGTGGGAGAGACTAAAACTAGGGGGCACAGTTTAAAAGAAGGTGTCTCCCATTTAAGACCGATGCAGAGAAACTTTTTTCTCTGAGGGTCGTGAGTCTGTGGAACTCTCTTCCCCGGAGAGCGGTGGAGGCAGGGTCATTGAATGTTTTTAAGGCAGAGGTAGACAGATTCTTAACGAACAAGGGAGTCAAAGAGTATCAGAGGTAGGTAGGAATTGAGGCCACAAACAGATCAGCCACGATCTTATAGAATGGCAGAGCAGGCTCGAGGGGCCGAATGGTCCACTTTTGCTCCTAATTCGTATGTTCATATGTATGTTTGTACGATAGAATCTGAAGACTCTTCCACCATAACTATTAACATATACTGGATGACCCATTTTGTGCTTGGATTTTTTAAATCCAAGCAAAATAAAAATATGGGCGGCACAGTGGCGCAGTGGTTAGCACCGCAGCCTCACAGCTCCAGCAACCCGGGTTCAATTCTGGGTACAGCCTGTGTGGAGTTTGCAAGTTCTCTCTGTGTCTGCGTGGGTTTCCTCCAGGTGCTCCGGTTTCCTCCCACATGCCAAAGACGCAGGTTGATAGGTAAATTGGCCATTATAAAGTTGCCCTAGTATAGGTAGGTGGTAGGGAAATATAGGGACAGGTGGGGATGTGGTAGGAATATGGAATTAGTGTAGGATTACATTACTGTGTCCTCAGTACCTTGCTCTACGGCAGCGAGGCCTGGACAACGTATGCCAGCCAAGAGCGACGTCTCAATTCATTCCATCTTCGCTGCCTTCGGAGAATACTTGGCATCAGGTGGCAGGACTATATCTCCAACACAGAAGTCCTTGAAGCAGCCAACACCCCCAGCTTATACACACTACTGAGTCAGCGGCGCTTGAGATGGCTTGGCCATGTGAGCTGCATGGAAGATGGCAGGATCCCCAAAGACACATTGTACAGCGAGCTCGCCACTGGTATCAGACCCACTGGCCGTCCATGTCTCCGCTATAAAGACGTCTGCAAACGCGACATGAATTCGTGTGACATTGATCACAAGTCGTGGGAGTCAGTTGCCAGCATTCGCCAGAGCTGGCGGGCAGCCATAAAGACAGGGCTAAATTGTGGCGAGTCGAAGAGACTTAGTAGTTGGCAGGAAAAAAGACAGAGGCGCAAGGGGATAGCCAACTGTGCAACAGCCCCGACAAACAAATTTCTCTGCAGCACCTGTGGAGGAGCCTGTCACTCCAGAATTGGCCTTTATAGCCACTCCAGGCGCTGCTTCACAAACCACTGACCACCTCCAGGCACATATCCATTGTCTCTCGAGATAAGGAGGCCCAAAAGAAGTATAAATGGGTGGTTGATGGTCGGCACAGACTCGGTGGACCGAAGGGCCAGTTTCAGTGCTGTATAACTAAACTAAATATGAATTGTTAAGATCTTTATCCATTCATTTTAAATACACAAAATATTTCATTCTTGTTTCATGTTAATATGATAATGAACGTTCCTGGCTGTATTGCTGAAATGGGGACCAAACATTTAAAGCATCTCGCATTGCACTGATTTCAGCAGAATGTTTCTCCGTTGTGCTAGAATATTCATTGTATCCAGAATGTACTGTTACTTTGTTGATATGCAAACATTTATCATTGACTGTTAGCTGTTTGTGTTGAATGTTAAACCTTGCCAAACAATGGGGTACAGGACCTTTACATGTTGAAAGAGCTTTGTGTTGTAATTAAACCAAAATCTGTTCCTGACTGGCAATTCTGACTAATATCCTTGAGGAAAGAGAGAGTTATTGCTGGCTACTTTGCAATGCACATACCCTTCGACAGCAATTTCAGAGTGGCTGTGATGGAATGGTGGGAACAGGGAGGTGTCTGAAGTTGGTATACATTCCTAGCATGAAAAGAAGTCTTGAAAAGCACCTGTCCTAGATCATCTGATCACTTGTCTAAATTTATTTATCAATGCTGATCACATCTATTAAAGTAACTTGAATGACAAACTGAGTAATGTTAAAACTGCATTGGGAAAAGCCACTCTGCAATGTACAATAATCAAACAGCCAGCTGGACAGTACTTCCGCCTATATTTCATCTGAGTTTTCAAAGCAGGCTATTCCAGTTGCTAATACTAGCCAGAAACTACTGAGTAAAGTGATCACGTCCTATCAAATTTGTCAAAATACTGTGGTGCAATAGGTTACAGATAATGGTGACAATTACTTAATAATGCTTGTAGTGTTTCCCAGATATTACAAATAAAAATACTTTTTGTTTAATGAATTAAATAAAACACTAAGTAGATAAAAGGCACTTGTAAAGTGCACCCAGAATTTATTTTACAAAGAAAACCAATATTTCATGTTTATATCGCGTTTGCATTCTGCTTGATTCGACACAAGAACTGCATAATCAATCTGTTACAAAAGCAAAATATTACAGATGAAAATCTGAAATAAAAGCAGAAAATGCTGGAAATACTCAGAAGGTCTAGCAGCAGCATCTGTGGTGAGAGAAACAGAGTTAAAGTTTCAGGTCGCTGACACTTCAATTCTGATGAAAAATCAATCTGTTGTGGTTTGCTCAGCTTCTCTCTAAGTAGGGAAATTCTTCGAACCTAAATCCAGGTATCAAACATCTAACCTCTAATTTTCAACTATTTTTACTCATTCTGCAGTTTAACTGAATGATATGTGCTTAATTGTAAAATTTGGGTCAGTATTCCATTTTGCACCATTGTGAGCATCTTGAAGACTGAATAGCTTATGTTTGTTGTGGAGGAGGGGATTTCCACAAGTTTTATTAAATGCCTTCCCGTTATCAAATTCTTGAATGTTTTTTTAAATGAATAATTGTAGTAGTTTTGTTTCTAAACTTGGCTATATTTTCACCAAACCTAAAAGTAGTATCCTGAAACTACTTTAGTTAAATCATGCATGCTGTAAAGCAGTGGTGGCCAACCTTTTTGCGTGAGGGGCTGCATTATAATTTTTGTCCTACCTAGGGGGCTGTGAGCAAATTTTGGAAAGATAAAGGTATTAGAAATTTATTTTACTATTAATCAAAAACACAAAAAATGTGCATTTTTGTGAACAAGCTTTAAATGAGAAGACTAATTTATTAATTTTTTTGACACTATGTTGAACACTGGTTTAGTGAGATACCTGGCAATGTTTTTGCATGCAGAAGTAGACAATGTCTGCCGCATGCTTGATGTAACGATGCGGAGTATTCCGGATAGCTGTCCATCTGTCAGGAATGATCTTGGTCGCGCTTTGTGTGTGTCTCTCTCTGTCTCCCTCTCTGTGTCCCCCTCTGTCTGCCTCTCTCTGTCTCCCTCTCTCTCTGGAGGGATTTAGGTGTTCTAGTGCATGAGTCACAAAAAGTTAGTATACAGGTACAGTAAGTAATAAAGAAGGATAATGGAATGCTATCCTCTATTACGAGAGGAATTGAAAATAAAAGTAAGGATGTTATGCTTCAATTATACAGGGCATTGGCGAGACCACATCTCGAATACAGTGTGCAGTTTTGGTCTCCTTTTTTAAGGAAAGATGTGAATGCATTGGAGGTAGTTCAAAGGAGGTTTACGAGATTGATACCTGGAATGAGCGAGTTGTCTTAGGAGGAAAGTTTGGACAGACTGGGCTTGTTTTCACGGGAGTTTGGAAGAGTGAGGGGAGACTTGATAGAAGTATATAAGATCCTAAACGACCTTGAGAAGGTGGTTGTAGAAAGGATGTTTCTTTTTGTGGGTGAGTCCAGAACTAGGGGGCACTGTTTTAAAATTAGGGGTCGCCCTTTTAGGAAAGAGATGAGGAGAAATTTTTTCTGAGGTTTGTGCGACTTTGGAACTCTCTGCCTCAGAAGGTGGTGGAGGCAGGGTTATTGAATGTTTTTAAGGCAGAGGTAGATAGATTCTACTGGGCTCCCGGGACCCGGTTATCCCAGCACCCTGCCACCAGGTCCCAGGTCTGGGCCCTGCGACTCTTCAGCTGGCTTCTCCCCTCAGTGATGGTGGCGGAGATGAAGAACCCAGGGACAGGCCAAGTTAGTATGCAGGCAGAGCCAATGCTGGGCATGGGGCCCAAGCTGTAGGCCTAGAAGGCCGCACTGGGAATGCAGTTCGGGGCGGAAGCAGAGGGAGACATGCAGCTCAGCTGGGCACTGCCGTCTTGGTGAAGGAGCCAGAACATCAGGTACTGAAGTGCGTCCGCCATCTTCGTAAAGGAAGACGCGTGCAATGAGGCGTCTCCACCATGTCAGTGAAGGAGCTGCAGCTGTTGTCAGTCAGAGGTTTTGGTGGGCTGGAAGAAGCCAATGGTGGATTTTCAGCGGAAGTTTCTCATCCTTGGGGGGCCAGATGAAAACTTTTGGGTGGCCTGGATTCTGGCCCGTGAGCCATATGTTGGACAACCCTGTTGTAAACCATTTATAATTTGTATGGATGTTTACAAACATGTAACTGCACCTCAGCACATGTGATTCATTTGTCACCTGCAGCATCTCCAGAAATTGGAAAGGAAAACTTGGATTTATGTAACAACTTGCACAACCTCAGGATGCCCAAAGCACTTTACAGCCAATGAAGTACTTGTTGTAATATAGGAAACAGAGGAGTATTCCATTGTCAAAGCTAAATTGATTTGTTTGCAAAACATTAATTATGCGCTCTGCGCCTTATTTTACCAAATCAGGGATCACTAAGAGTGGAAGTTGTAGGTTCAGCATCTAATTTCTTGTGTGTGGGACCTGGCTGTACCCAAATTGACTGTGTTTGCCTACAAAACAGTGAGAAGTATTTCATTGGCTGTGAAGCGCTTTGGGACCCCCTGAGGTTGTGAAAGCTATTACATAAATACAAATATTCTATTTTCTAAATCCCCCACCCCACCCCACCCCCACCTTTCAGTCAGGGCTGGAGGGGAGACACTTCACTAAACAGTTTTTAATTTCTCTCTTTCCACCCCACCCCCTGTCAACCCAGGAGGAAGAGAAAATTGGAGTATGAGTCAATGACAGGCTGTTTCTGCACAATTTCTATTAAGGAGCAAAATGTGCACAGGCTTCTTTTTATGCTTTCATTCTTCGTAGTTTCCATTTATCGTCTTTTTGAAGGGGAGACTTGCACTTGCGTTATGGTTTCATGGGTCTTTTTTTTCTTTTGGGCCTCCTTATCTCGAGAGACAATGGATACGCGCCTGGAGGTGGTCAGTGGTTTGTGAAGCAGCGCCTGGAGTGGCTATAAAGGCCAATTCTGGAGTGACAGGCTCTTCCACAGGTGCTGCAGAGAAATTTGTTTGTTGGGGCTGTTGCACAGTTGGCTCTCCCCTTGCGCCTCTGTCTTTTTTCCTGCCAACTACTAAGTCTCTTCGACTCGCCACAATTTAGCCCTGTCTTTATGGCTGCCCGCCAGCTCTGGCGAATGCTGGCAACTGACTCCCACGACTTGTGATCAATGTCACACGATTTCATGTCGCGTTTGCAGACGTCTTTATAACGGAGACATGGACGGCCGGTGGGTCTGATACCAGTGGCGAGCTCGCTGTACAATGTGTCTTTGGGGATCCTGCCATCTTCCATGCGGCTCACATGGCCAAGCCATCTCAAGCGCCGCTGACTCAGTAGTGTGTATAAGCTGGGGATGTTGGCCGCTTCAAGGACTTCTGTGTTGGAGATATAGTCCTGCCACCTGATGCCAAGTATTCTCCGAAGGCAGCGAAGATGGAATGAATTGAGACGTCGCTCTTGGCTGGCATACGTTGTCCAGGCCTCGCTGCCGTAGAGCAAGGTACTGAGTAGTGGTAGATATTATGGGTGACTTTTGACTACGGTTACTAACAGGCAGTTGGATAACTTCAAGCCTAACTCTGGCCAAGTGAATATCATTCACACATGTATGCTTCTGATAGGTTCCAGTGTGACTATTAGTCAGGGGCAAGAAACTTACCTGATGCTTTCCTTGCCCTGCCATAGAAACACTGAGCCTGATTTGCACGCTACTGCAGTGTCAGCAAGATGTTTCAGTCTGATAATGTGCTTAAATTTTTTGTGTTACACTAGTTTTTTGTTACAACTAAGCAATTGAAATCGTGGACCAGGTTCAACATATAGACAGAAGATATTAAATCGGGACCACACTTTTGCCTGTATTATCAGGATTAGCACACTGTGCTATTTTTGCTATGTCACCTCCAACCTGGAGGTTTCTAACACCTGCTGCTCAGTTTGTTCTTTTGCTGCTTTGGTGGGATGGCATAAGAACCAAGGGAGGCAGTGGCGTAGTGATAATGTCACTGACCTAGTAATTCAGAGGCCCAGGCTAATGCTCTGGGACATGGGTTCGAATCCTACCATGGCAGATGATGAAATTGAATTCAATTAATAAATCTGGAATTAAAAGCTAAGAGCTAAGTCCAATGTTGACCATGAAACCATTGTCAATTGTTGGAAAAACCCACCTCGTTCACTAATGTACTTGAGGGAAGGAAATCTGCTGTCTTCACCTGGTCTGGCCTATATGTGACTCCAGACCCACAGCAATGTGGTTGAAATGCCCCCTGAAATGGCCTAGCAAGCCAGTTCAAGGGCAGATGGGGATGGGCAATAAATGCTGGCCTAGTCAGCAACGTCCACATCCAACGAATAAAAAAAAATTGGTCACGTACGCCAGTAGTTTTACAAGATGAGTTCCTACCCGCAGCATGCAGAGAAACTGGATTCCCAAGCAGCATCATGAGCTGGGTGAATCAAGGAATAGAGAGAGTGCCTTTTGAACTGGGGGACATACAGGAAGAAGTTTGTCTTTTGTGAAGGGAAGACTTCCGAGCAATCATGTCAAATGCCAAGTTATTTACAAGTAGGAAGTTTGAGAATGACTTGGAGACTATAGTATACGAACAGCCTGAAATTTCTCCAAGAAAGGAGAGAAAGTCCCTGCAGTTCTTCCACAGTCTTCTGCAATTTTCCAGTGGTATTGGCTGAGTGATGAAAGAGAGTGCGAGAAAGCAAGTGGCAAAGTATGGGAATGAACATTCTTTCCCTTGCAAAGAACATTTGCTTTTCTTGTAAATTGGAGTTCTGAACGAGTTACTAACTAACTGAAATGCTCTATATTTTGTTGCTTTCAGTTTCTTGGAGTATGCAGGACCAGTGGCCTGAACACTACAAATAACACCTTAAATAGGATGTATGAAACCCTTGCCTCAACCATTCATTGCCCCACTGATCTGCAGCAAAGTGTTTTCCCGCTAGCTCATTACTAGCAAGGAAGTGTGGGTGGGCCATGAGAGGGATGATGGTGAAAGGGGACATGACTTGAACATTTGGCTCAAAGTGCTCACCCATTCCTTCCCCACCCTCACATGCTGCCTTCTATCCCAGTGGCCAGATCTGCCCTTTCACAATTGCAGGTGGAGCAGTTTAGGGTGCCAAAACCGAGTGGACATTGGCTAAGCGCGTCTCAGCAATCAGACAAAGGATCTGAACAGCCTGTCTCTACTTCTGCTGAAGCCACAGGGATTGCACCATGTAGAAGTGCATGGGTTTGTATGCAATGTTAGATTGCTAAGTTTTATTTTTGAGTCACATAAATATTTCTTTCCCTTGTTACCCATTTATGGTCATTGCCTGCCAAGTGGCCTTTTCACATGTGATGAATGATAAGGTGAGAATTCATGTTGAGGAATGGGGACTGTGAAAGGGATGCTTGGTTGTTTGCAGGACTGCTTTGAATTTGGAGGGGAGAGAGAGGGGAAGTGGCTTTTGTATGTAGCTGTCAGATTGGTAGCCTGGTGGAACCTGAGTGAACCTTGCAATAATGAGGGCTTTCCAGGCAGCAGTGTGCTGGTGCATTGGTCACCTCACCCTCATCCAGTTCCAAACCTTGCTTCTATGTAACGTTGTGCAGAGCATAGAACAGCACACTATGTCCACCTCGCTAACAATGAGCTAGCTGGAAAACACTTTGCTGCAGATCAGTGGGACAATGAATGGTTGAGGCTAGGATTTCATATATCCTATTTAAGGTGTTATTTGTAGTGTTCAGGCCACTGGTGAAGACCTGCATGCTGTGTGTGCTGTTGTGTACTGAGCGGTGTCCCCTAACCTGTCCGGGCACCTGAAGCGCATCTTCAGTATGACATTGGCTTGCTCATTGACCCATCTGGTTGTCATATGACTTTCATTGCATCGCTGATGGGTCTCATTGGTTGAGCTCATTACAGTTGCCATGTTTTAGTGGGTATCCCCTGTCTCTGAGCAGCCAGCATGTAAGTTTGCTTCGAGGTGCAGAGAGATCAGGGAGGGTGGACTGCTGTAGGATGAAAGCCTCAAGGCAACTCCCTGGGAATCTTCCACACACCTGCATAATCAACATCTTGTGCACACCAACTGCACATTGATAGAGTGGAAGCCCTTGCAGTTGATCAGTACTCCTGTGTGATCTGGGAGTGACACAATTGCCACACATATGCAGTCAATGATGCCGTACATCTGTGGGAAGTCAGCTGGAGCTGGAAACCCAAGCACTCACGCATTCTGACTGGTATCATTGCAGGCAAAGTTGGCATAATTGCCAGCTTTGGCAAACAAGCTATCAGCCACCTGTATTTTGGATTTGTGCACTGCCGACAGCATGATCCTGTAAGTGTCTCGAACAGAACCCTGAGCCAGAGGCAAAGAAGTTGAGGACAGGTTGACTGACAGCCACTGGTAAAGTGTGGCCACCAAGTCCACATGACGGCAGAACTCGCTCCAGCAAGCTGAAAATGTCTTCCGCCTGACTTCAGACTCTGAGTCCCCGAGACACTGGTGCTGCAACATGTTAAGGAAGATTAGCATTTGCCTGTAGACCATTGGTGCTGGGCATGGCGTCCTCCGGGCTGCACCTCTCTGCTTTTTTTAAATTCATTCATGAGGACGTGGGCATCGCAGGCTAGGCCAGCATTTATTGCCCACCCCTAATTGCTTTTGAGAAGGTGGTGGTGAGCTGCCTTCTTGAACCGTTGCCGTCCATGTGTGGCCGGTGCTGTTAGGAAGGGAGTTCCAGGATTTTGACGCAGTGACAGTGAAGGAACAGTGATATAGTTCCACGTCAGGATGGCGTGTGGCTTGGAGAGGAATTTGCAGATGGTGAAGTTCCCAGGCATTTTCTGCTCTTGTTCTTCTAGGTAGTAGAGGTCGCAGGTTTGGAAGGTGCTGTCTAAGGAGCCTTGGTGCATTGCTGCAATGCATCTTGTAGATGGTGCACACTGCTGCCACTGTGCGTCAGTCGTGGAACAAGTGAATGTTTGTAGATGGGGTGCCTATCAAGCGGGCTGCTTTGTCCTGAATAGTGTCGAGCTTCTTGAGTGTTGTTGGAGCTGCACCCATCCAGGCAGCTGGACAGTATTCCATCACACTCCTGACTTGTGCCTTGTCGATGGTCGACAGGCTTTGTGGAGTCGGAGATGAGTTACTCACTTCAGAATTCCTCGCACCTGACCTGCTTTTGTAGCCACGGTATTTATATGGCTGCTCCAGTTCAGTTTCTGGTCAATGGTAACCCTCAGGATGTTGATAGTGGGGGCTTCAACGATTGTAATGCCATTGGCTGTCAAGGGGAGATGATTAGATTCTCTCTTGTTGGAGATGGTCATTGCCTGGCACTTGTGTGGTGTGAATGTTACTTGCCACTTAATCCGCCCAAGCCTGGATATTGTCCAGGTTTTGCTGCATTTCTACATGGACTGCTTCAGTAATTGAGGAGTCATGAATGGTGCTGAACATTGAGCAATCATCAGCGAACATCCCCACTTCTGACCTTATGATTGAAGGAAGGTCATTGATGAAGCAGCTGAAGATGGTTGAGCCTAGGACACTACCCTGAGGAACTCCTGCAGTGATGTCCTGGAGCTGACATGCTGATACTCTCCATCCTGTGGAACTGCAGGTCTGTGATGAGCAGGCTGGTACTGCTCCAGCGTCTGCTGGTTTCAATCATCTTGGGCCTCATCTCAGGTCTAAAATGTTACAGCAGAAGCAGCACCCACACTAATTCTGATAGCTCAGAGCTCCAAAGTGCAGATCAGACATACAGACTTTCAAACGTTTGGAAGTAGCCTCCAAGCACAAATACTGTGAACAGTCTTTCACACAATCACGCAAGATGTCAGCTGCGGGGTTTCTATAGCTGTTGGCATATTTCTCTGTCATGGTTTCAGCCCCCTCAATTGGTGCTGTGCTCTCACCTTGTTTTCACTGACGAGCTGCAGGAGGCCTGGGAAACCCATGCACCCACAGTTAAATTCCAGAAGCCGTATTAATATAGTTGTAATTTAGTGATTAATATATAAAGGCAATTTCCAGTTAAAAGCATTTAATAAGGTAAATTATGATGAGTAGTTTAAACATTGGAAGAGTTTTGTAAAATTGATCAAGTATCTAAGAAGAAGGAGAGTAAGTTAATTACTTTTATAGCACACTTTTGAGTTGTAATAGTAGCAGGTTTACACATTGTTGCTAATATCGCAGAACAAAATTTACCCCACTTGTGTATTGGACCTGTGGATTACAGGATCACTAGCATTTGTGCTCAGTGAAAGCTAGTTAATTTAATTTAGTGCCTCGCCTTACTACATTTTGATGTGACATAGTTTATGTTTTAACATATGTATCATCAAAATACAATCAAGTTTTAAAGCCTCTGATTGAAATTCTTCCATTTTTGTGCATTTGTTAATTAGCTTTATTCTTGAGGTCATAGGTTCCAGAAAGAAGTCTTGGGATCACCAGTTCTAGGCTTGGGAGACATTTTAATGTTTGGGAAAGTCAGTAGAAGTTTGAGATTTCAGGGCATGATTGAAATTCTTCTGCAGACTCATTGAAAGGGCTGTGACGCAGTGCCTCATTGCATTGGCTGTTTAGCCCACTGAGCCATTTAGGGACTGTCTGATGCTTGTGAAGCTAGAGGCTGGTAATTGTTAATTTTGTGAAAGCTAATTTTGTCCCTTTTGGAAGCAATAGCTCCCACAGTTATTTCACAGCAAAATGTTATCCTTTATGCATTTTAAATATGTAGCTTAATTTATATTGCAGTAAAGTGTTAGTACTTTAAGAGCACAAAGTAAGAAAAATGAAATAGAAAGGAATAAGAAAAGTGAGAAAGAAAACCAAAATTCACCTGCTAGCAACACCACATCAAGGTGTTCAAACTTTTCGTGTTGGGGAAGGGGATGCGGGCCACATTGCAATTTATGTCTTACATGGGGGACCGGTGAGACAATTTCAGAAAGATAAAGACATTAAAAATTTATCTTACTGTTAATCAAAACAACAACAAATGTGCATTTTTGTGAAGAAGCTTTATTTATTTTTATTTATTTAGAGATACAGCACTGAAACAGGCCCTTCGGCCCACCAAGTCTGTGCCGACCATCAACCACCCATTTATACTAACCCTACAGTATTCCCATATTCCCTACCACCTACCTACACTAGGGGCAATTTACAATGGCCAATTTACCTATCACCTGCAAGTCTTTGGCGGTGGGAGGAAACCGGAGCACCCGGCGAAAACCCATGCGGTCACAGGGAGAACTTGCAAACTCCGCACAGGCTGTACCCAGAATTGAACCCGGGTCTCTGGAGCTGTGAGGCTGCGGTGCTAACCACTGCGTCACTGTGCCACCCTTTAAATGAGAAAACTAATTTATTGATTTACTTTCTCTTCACTATGTTGGACATTGATTTAGTGAGATACTTGGCAATTTTTTGCTTGCACAAGTAGTCAATGTTTGCCAGCACACTTGTAGCGCTGCGTAGTATTTTGGATAGCTGTCCATCTGTCAGGAGTGACCTTGATCACTCTCTTCCCCCTCCTTTCTCTCTCCCTCTCTCTCTCTCTCTCTCTCTCTCTGTGTCCTACCCCTCTCTGTGTCCTGCCCCTCTGAGTCCCACCCCCCCGTGTGTCCCCCCTCTGTGTGTCCCCCCTCTCTAAACCCCCTGCAAACCTCTGAATAATAAGCCTTATGTTCAGGAAAGCAAAAGTGGTACCATAACAATGCAAGGAAACTGTCTTGTTGCGGCAAGTGTTTGATTTGGGGGAGGCGCCTGAATAAAAGTTCAAACATCTCAACACCAGGATTTATTAAAAGGAGGTATCAGGAATGCTGAAATCCAGTTCCTTCAGAAGTACTGAAATTGCACTGTAAATTGGGGCTTCACCTATGTGCAATAACATTCACGTGAGCATTGAGTAGTGAAATTACCAATCATGACATGGAACAAATGGAGAATAATGGCTGTGTGGGAATGATTACAAAGCAATGATCTGATAACGGGCATCAGTAAACTGGCCAAGCATCAATTATGAAACATAACAATCCTCTGAATCCAGAAGTTGGGATACAGCCTTGAAATTGTTCCCAAACAGAGTTTTTGTTATAATCTTAGGTATAATGTAAACTATGGCTTGCAATTTTACTTATTTTTAAGGTGTTGGAATCTCTTTTTCCTTGACCATGTTCTACGCTGGCAGTTGCAAGTGATGACTACGATGCCATCACATCAAATTTAAGTTTTGATGATTACTGAGATGTTCAAAATCCAATGTATATAATATAATAATTTTGATGAGCCTGCCACCATATTGCATTGTCGGATTTATCATGGAAAAATTGAAGTGTATTGTGTAACTGTGTAATTATTAGTTCTGCCATTAGGTTTTATTTAAACAGTTTGCAGACTGACCATCACTGTTCATGGTTGGAAAGATGCAGTGTTTATAAACCAATCCCATGGCTCATTCCAAGACCTTTTACACAGTCTGACTCACAAATTCTGATCCCAATAGAACTGTTCTTGGCAATTTGCTTTTGACTTTGTTAGAATTTAATTGTACTATGGGGTGCATTAGCAATGGGATAAATGTAAGATCTTTTTCTCTCTCTCTCCACTGAGTCAGCAAGTTTAATTTAAATAGTTTTGCTCCAATTGCAATCTTGTCCCGGGTGCTGAAAAATTAAATGGCCCACAGTGAATAACCTTTTGAATTTTACATGAGTAAACCATTTGAGGTGGAAAATTGTATTCAGCAAAGCTGCAATGTGGTCTCTTATCTGTTTTTTTTGGACAAATTTCCACACTGCTGTCGGAAGAGATGCAGTGTAATTTTCTGGAATAAGATTCAGTGTCTGTTTTGCAGTTTGGGAAAAATGTAGTGGCAGTTCGTTGACCCAAGCTGATGACTCATTATCCCCATATACTGGCAAACTGCTTCTACTTGCATCATACTTCAAATGTCATTTGCTTGGTTTCCTTCTTGTGTAAAGGCTTTCTTTTCAGAAGTATCATAGAAAACCAACATTTGTATCTTTGGTAGCTGTAACAGTAAGAGTGTTACATGAAGATGAAATCACTGCAGAAAGATATCAAACATTAAATGAATCAAATTTTTGGCTGGGAACTGACCAGTCGCGTACAGCACTGAAGAATGCTGCACATGGTCACTAAAGTTGGGCTCAGCCAAGAACTAGGCCAATCTGTCCGCAAGGTAAGACGAAACTCCCTAGTGACGTTTTAGCAAGGACCAGAACTGGTTGGGCTGATTTCAATGAATATATGAGGAGAGAACGTAGCAAAAAAGTTATCCATTGATGAGTTGAGTGCTAAATCCATGTTATTAATAATGCAAGAGTACAATTAATTTGTTTTGCTCTTTAGGTATATGTATCTGTTTCCTGGAAAATCAGTGATCAGTGAAAATTAGTGTTACTGGGCACAATGAAAATACCTAAACCCGTGAAAATTGAAAGAAATAACTCACTTTATAAAGTTCTCATGGTATCCTAATGCGTTACTTTTGATGTGCAAATATTGATATTATGTAAGTGAAATAATGAAGTTCTATTTTCACTTTTGCTAGCTTTTTAGCAGACAGGCAGAAGGGTATGATGGAAGATTCCTGTATTAAACTTAAGCCATCAGCAAAATCACCGTCTGTGAAAGAAATGTAACATAAGAATTTCCTCCCTCATATGTGAATAATCTATTCCAGATTTCCCTTGCATAACTTGATATCCCTCCTAGTTATGCGTTAGATGAAAACTGTCGGGCAGTATTGAGCATTTGGTTAATGCTGCTGCTGCTGGGTGAAGCTCACTGGAAAGTCCCTGTGGTGTTGCGTGGTTGACTGTGTTCAGAGGCTGTCTTCTCCCAAATTTTTGTGAACAGTGTACATTATCATTATCAAGTGACTTCCTCCTAATAATGTTTTAATGCTTTATGTGTGCAAAGCAAAATTGGAAAGATGTATCTTTGAAAGATATGCCAATTAAACATTTCAAAACAGATTCATAGAGTTTTGTTAGGCAAGGGCATTAGATTTAGATACACAGCACTGAAACAGGCCCTTCGGCCCACCGAGTCTGTGCCGACCATCAACCACCCATTTATACTAATCCTACATTAATCCCATATTCCTACCAACCATCCCCACCTGTCCCTATATTTCCCTACCACCTACCTATACTAGTGACAATTTATAATGGTCAATTTACCTACCAACCTGCAAGTCTTTTGGCTTGTGGGAGGAAACCGGAGCACCCGGAGAAAACCCACGCAGACACAGGGAGAACTTGCAAACTCCACACAGGCAGTACCCAGAATCGAACCCGGGTCCCTGGAGCTGTGAGGCTGCGGTGCTAACCACTGCGCCACTGTGCTGCCCACATTAAGGGTTATGCAACCTGTATGGGTAGATGGAGTTGGAATACAGATTAGCCCTAATTGAGTGGTGGAACAGGCTCAAGGTGTTGAATAAACCTGCTCCTGTCCCTGAGTATAGAGTGACTCTAAGTACATTGTTGCAGTGTGTAAGTATTAAAGTTCTGGTATTTGGTGAGTTGCACATATCAGCCTCTGCACCAATCTTGAGATCTTGTTGATGCTGGTGAAGTTTGCTCGTGCCGCACTGAAATAATTACTTGTTGGTTACTTAACATACTTTCTAACCTAATTTAGCATTCTATGCAGTGTCTGATACAGTAAATATAATGTGCCATATTGAACTACTACAAAAATAACCTTTTTAATATCTCATCCATCACTATTTCTGCTTGCTTTCTTACTAACAAATTTCTATAATACCTCTGAAATGGAGATTTTTAATTGTAAAAATTGTTGGCCTGAATAACCAAGCTCTATTTAATTAATCTGTTGGCTTGCTGAAATATTAGATTGTCATGACTCAGAAAAGCTACCAGTTGCCGATCAGACACAAGCAACCAGTACAAAACCAAATAGCTCGCTATTTTATTCAAAGCTGGACTAGAAACCATCGCAGAAGTAAATTGCGCAGGTTTTTTGAATTGCTTGGGTGCCATTCAACTATATAACACCAGAACAATAAAATCGATAACCTACCATGCACATATTATTTCATAAAGTTTTTACCCTTGCTCAAAAAATTGTATATCCTGTCCTTCCCTAAACCACCTGATCTGCAATATCCTGTCCTGCACATAACCTTTCTATTTTGACTCCTGCGCCACCAGGTGACCATCCCAAATCTGTTTTACTTCTAAGCTCATTTGATTGTAACATCATCTTGCCTGCAAGACCTCAGTGCATGAGTTACTATCAATGCAACATTTCCTTTTGAATGAGATGGAGCTATGGTAAATGCTGTAATTGTTCTGCGTACCTGAGCAGGGCCCAAAATTGGAGGCTTTTGAATTCCTGCAACCGGAGGCTGAATTATTGTTCGTGTTGGCAGTTTTCATGCTAAAGTGCAGGAGAGTCAGAAGTGCTCAAATTTGAAATCCGACTCTGTTGCTTTCACCCCTAGATCCCCTAATTGTTGCCAAGCCCCAACAAACGCTCTTGGATGCTGTAACACCAAAGCTCCCTCTTTGATAAAAGAGTTAGTTTTTTAAAACAAAATCAGATAAAGCAATTTGACAATTTCCCTGCAGTTTGTGAAAATTATCTGAAAGGTTTATAGAGGAAAAAAAGTGATCTGCTCAGCAATTTTAGTTAAGGGGAACAGCTGACTAAAATCCGCTTTTGACATCAATTATCCCAATTTCCCACCGTGCATTAAGATAAATGAGGCTGCTTCTCTGTTTCATCTTTTCTCCACTCATTTGACTCCCCCAGTATTGCCTCCAGCACTTCCAGTCACTCCTTAAACTGAAATTATGTGTCCATGATGGGATTGAAGTGTCCTTTTATGAATAATCCTGTAATACAAAGTAATTGAGTTAAAGCCAACATTTGAGCCATCATGTGGACACTCCTCAATGCTATCTGCCTGTGTGCTGAAATCTAGTGGCAAAATCTGCTGAACTAAAAGTTCATAAGCTCTAAATTAAGGACACCAGAAATGTTCTTGGCAGTGGCACAGAAGTGCTGCACATCCACATTTGATTTGCTGGGAGATGGGTTAACTGCAGTTAGCTTGCGAATTGCAAGATAGCATCTCTGAGTTGCATGTTAAATTTGGGTTGCCTTCTAATTTTTCTTCCCCTTTCTCATGACAAATGCAACACCAGCTTTCTCAATTTATGCTGTTGATACTCTTCATATAACTTATTTCAGCTAGTATTTGATAATTTACTGAGTTCATGTTGTATAATCTGTTGTGCAATTTGCTAAATCTCTTGGTACTGTGCAGTGTTGTCCTGTTTCCATTATGCATGTTTATACATTTGTTTAAAATTCTAAACCCATGACTTTTAATCGTGCTCTGTAAAACTGTCACCTCAGGGTCCAAAATAGCAGGTGGCAAGTGGCATTCATTCTGAAATAAAAACAGAAAGTGCTGGAAATACTCAGCAGGTCAGGCAGCATCTGTGGAGAGAGAAGCAGAGTTAATGTTTCAGTCCGTGACCTTTCATCAGAACTGGCAAAGGTTAGAAAAGAATTAGTTTTTAAGCAAGTGAAGGGGGTGGCGGCAGGGGGTGGGGGGGTGGTGAATGGTGGGGAAGAGAACAAAAGGGAAGGTGTGTGATAGGGCAGAGGGCAAGAGAGATTAAATAACAAAGCTGTCCTGGGACAAAGGGAAAGAGTGTGTTAATACTTGTGAAAGACAAAGCATTAGTCCAGAGAGAGTGTTAACAGTGGAATAATGAGCAGCTCTGAGTACATGAAAAACAGGCACATAGCTAAAAAAATAAAATAAAAAATATGAAAAAAAGGCCAGTCATGCTCTGAAGTTATGGAACTCAATGTTCAGTCTGCAAGGCTGTAGCGTGCCTAATCAAAAGATCAGGTGCTGCTCCTCGAGCTTGTGTTGACGTTCACTGGAAGACTGGAGCAGGCCAAAGACAGAAATGCTGGCATGGGAGTAAGGAGGCAGTGTTGAAATGGCAAGCAACCGGAAGTTTAAGATCATGCATTGGGACTGAGTGAGGTCACAAAGTGGTCATACAATCTGCGTATGGTCTCCCCAATATAGAGGTGACTACATTTGTGAGCGGCGAATACAGTATACTAAATTGAAGGAAGTACACGTAAATCACTGCTTCACCTGAAAGGAGTGTTTGGGGCCTTGGATAGTGAGGAGGTAAAAGGGCTGTTGCGATTGCATGGGAAGGTGCCATGGGAAGGGGACGAGATGTCCGAAGTGATGGAGGAGTGGACCAGGGTGTCACAGAGGGAATGGTCCCTTCAGAATGCTGACAGGGGAGGGGAAGGGAAGATGTGTTTGGTAGCGGCATCACGCTGGAGATGGCGGGAATGGCGGAGGATGATCCTTTGGGTGTGGAGGCTGGTGGGATGGAAAGTGAGGACAAGGGGAACCCTGTCACGGTTCTGGGAGGGAGGGGAAGGGGTGAGGGCAGAAGTGTGGGAAATGGGTCGGACAAGGTTGAGGGTCCTGTCAACCACAGTGAGGGGGGGATCCTCGGTTGAGGAAAAAGGAAGACATGTCAGAAGCACTGTTGTGAAAGGTAGCATCAGTAGAACTGATGCGTCAGAGACGGAGAAACTGGGAGAATAGGATGGAGTCCCTACAGGAAACAAGGTGCGAGGAAGTGTAGTCAAGGTAGCCGTGGGAGTCGGTGGGCCTATAATGAATATTAGTGAACAGCCTATCCCCAATGATGGAGACAGAGAAGTCGAGGAAGGGAAGATAAGTGTCAGAAATAGACCATGTAAAGGTGAGAGAAGGGTGGAAATTGGAAGCAAAGTTGATAAAGTTTTCGAATTTGGGGCGAAGAAAGGATGCAGCACCGATATAGTCATCAATGTATCGGAAAAAGAATTGGGGGAGGGAGCCTGCATAGGACTGGAACAAGGAATGTTCGACATACCTCACAAAAAGATAGGCATAACTAGGACCCGTGCGAGTACCCATAGCAACACCTTTTATTTGAAGGAAGTAAGCGGAGTTGAAGGAGAAGTTGTTCAATGTGAGAACAAGTTCAGCTAGGCGGAGGAGGGCAGTGGTGGATGGGGACTGGTTGGGCCTCTGTGCAAGGAAGAAGCGGAGAGCCCTCAAACTGTCCTGGTGGGGGATGGAGGTGTCGAGAGATTGGACGTCCATAGTGAGGAGGAGTTGGTTAGGGTCAGGAAACTGGAAATTGTCAAAATGACGCAGGGTTTCCGAAGAGTCACGGATGTAGGTGGAAAGAGACTGGACCAGGGGAGAAAAGATAGAGACAAGATGGGAAGAAATATGTTCAGTCGGGCAGGGTCTGGGATTGTATGGACAGCCCGCTTCTACCTCCTTCCCAAAATCCACAAATAGGACTGTCCTGGTAGATCCATCATTTCAGCCTGTTCCTGCCACCACCCCTCCATTCACTTGCTTAACTTTTCTTTTCTTACCTTTGCCAGTTCTGATGAAAGGTCACTGACCTGAAATGTTAACTGCTTCTCTCTCCACAGATGCTGCCAGACCTGCTGAGTATTTCCAGGACTTTGTTTTATTTCAGATTTCCAGCATCTGTAATATTTTGCTATTATTTTAGTGCATTCATTCTGTGCTGGAAGTTTGTGGCCTGCCATATTAGATTAGGCTCCTCTGTCGGTGTCCAGGATGCGTGATGGAAAGTATTAAAAATGTTCGTTGCAATGTTTAAATCAATTTTTGTAAAATTGGTCAGCCCCAGCGCCTGACTTGCCATATGATAATCTCAGTTAACAGACAGACAGCAAGACACCCACTGCAATAGTGCTATTTCAAGGCTCATCCCACTGCATACAGATTAGTTGTAGGTTTGTCCTTTTGGCCTGCTGGTTAATTCCTGTTTTTTTTGCCTGTTTCCTGTGTTCTATAACTCAACTGCAACTTCTGCTGACAACTTTGGTGCTGCTGCTGCAGTTGCCTTCAAAATAGTTTTATTGCAGTCATGGGTGATCTGGTATGTTTGCCTTTGGGGGCTAGAGGGCGAGGGACAGCAACAAAGAAGACAAAAGAGAGCAGGAGCAGCTGGGAGAAGTGGGAAGAGGAAGGTACTGCTCAGAAGGCCATATCCACAGCAGGTCTTCAAGGAGAACTCCTCACACCTTATCTTCATTGAGGAACAACGTGTTGGGTGCCTTCATTTCACCAAGGTGGCTGTGACTGAGTTATGTCACTTGCTGTAGCTAAAACTGGAACCACTCATCAAGACATGGACCGCACTGCCTGTGGCTGTCAAGGGCACTGTGGCCCTTAAACTTTATGCTGACATTGCCAACATCTCCTAGTTTCCTGTGCATCACTGTATTAGGGAGGTGACCAAGGCAATCTATGCCAGGAGGAACACCTTCATCATTCTTACAATGGACAGGGTGAAGCAGAACAAGAGATTAGACTAGGTTTCACCTGGGTTGCAGACTTCTCCACCGTCCAAGGTGCCTGCATGCTCCACATCACCAAACTGGCAACTTTCTGAATAGAAAACAGTCCACTCACTCAGTATCCAGCTTGTTTGTGACCAAGGTGCATCATACATGTCAGTGTCTGATTTCCTAGCAGCAGTCAAGTTTCATCCATCTATTTTATTTTATCAACCAGGCGATCTGGTCACTGGTATTAATTAAAAAAAACTCCATTAAAGTCCAAATTATTACTTCAGAATAATTCATGAAAAAGACCCTGCTCAAATGCAATTTAACCTTGCATTAGTGATTAATGGAATCAAGACACTCAACGAAAGCTACAGTTTAAAAAAAATAAATGTTAGCCTCTTTTGCGAATAACCATATAATTATATCCATTTGGCAAGTAAAAGATAGGCCAGTCCACGAATGCCCTCTCTCAGCATGTCTACTCACCCACCACCCAGACTCTCTTGGTCCACAACAAGAGGATCCTCGAGGCCCAGGGCTGCTCAAGGTTGCCCACCACAGCTGAAGTGTCCTCAATGAAACTTCAGCAGCCTTCCAACTGACAACTGTGGCCACTGCAGAAATACTTTGTCAAGGGTATCTCCTTCAGACATAGCTCATGACTTTGGTCAGAAATCCAGACACTGCCATAGAGCTGGCCTACCACGGGAGCCATGCTGCCACTAGAAATGTCACCCAGCAGATAGTTGGTACTCTTAAACACCACTTCCCAGACTGTCTGGGAGGAGCTTTGACCATGTATCTGGATTTGGACTGGTGTGCTGCATGCTGCTTAACTTTGCATTAATGAAGGACCAGCCCTTGCCACCACCTCAGCAGCAAGAAATGCAGGAGGAAGAGCAACATGGAGAGGACCATGACCAGCATCAACCACTAGTGCCTCTATCTGCCAGAGCTGTTACACAGAAACTCATGCAAGAGCACTTGTGTGAGCTATTCCTCCTGCCGCCAGTACACCTACAGCGGCGCAATCTTCATCACCACTGTCCTTGCTATGAATTGCACCCCTTCAGTTCAGCCTTGTGGGACTTATCCTCACTTCACCTCAAACATTAACACCAACACCAAATCCTGAAAGCAAAATGTAATGCAACAGCTCAATTCCATCTGTGTATAATATTTTACAGGAATCATTTTAACAAACAGCCTTGTGCAAGTCTTTAGTCTTTGTCTGTTATGCTTGTTTGCTTATCCTAGTGCCATGACAAAGTATTTCTGTAGTGTCTGTTGATTTTTTTCCCCTTTTTATTGTTTCTAAAACCTTACCCACCACTGATGTTAAATAAAACTGGCCTGTAGTTGCCAGGACTGTCCTTACACCCTTTCTTGAATAAACACAAGAATTAGGAGCAGGAGTAAGCCATTGGCCCCTGAGCCTACTCCACCATTCGATAAGATCATGGTGGTCTGATTGTGGCCTCAACTCTGTTTTTCTGTCTGCCCCCATTACCTTTGACTCCCTTGTCGATCAGAATCTAACTCAGCCTTGAATATATTCAGTGACCCAGCTTCCTCTGCTCTCTGGGGAAGAGAATTTCACAGACTAACAACCCTCTGAGAGCAAAAAGTTTCTCCTCATCTCAGTCTTAAATAGGACACCCCTGATTTTTAAACTGTGTCCTCTCGTACCAGACTCCCTCTCAATGGGAAACATTGTCTCAGCATCCACCTTGTCAAGTCCTCTCTGCATCTTATATGTTTCAATAAGATCACCTCTCATTCTTCGAAACTCCAATAGGCCCAACCTTTCGTCATAAGACAACCCCTTCATCCCATGAATCAGTTGAGTGAACCTTCTCTGAACTGCTTTTGCATCTGTATCCTTTCTAAAGTAAGGAGACCAAAAACTGTACACAGTATTCCAGCTGCGGTCTAACTAAGACCCTGTATAGCTGTAGCAACCCTTCCCTACTACTTTACTTGATTTTCCCTTGCAATAAACACCAACATTCCATTTGCCCTCCTAATCACTTGCTGTACCTGCATACTAACTTTTTGTAATTCGTGTACCAGGAACCCAGATCCCTCTGTACCGTACAATAAAAGCAAAATACTGCAGCTGTTGGAAATCTGAAACAAAAACAGAAAGTGCTAGAAGTACACAACAGGACTGGCAGCATCTGTAGAGAGACAAACAGAGTTAACGTTGCAGGTCTGTGACCTATCATCAGAACAGTTCTGATGAAAGGTCACATACCTGAACCGTTAACTCTGTTTCTCTCTGCACAGATGCTGCCAAACCTGCTGTGTATTTCTAGCACTTTCTGTTTTCGTCCCTCTGTACCATAGAGTTCTAGGAACACCAGATATAGGAAATAGGAGCAGGAGTAGGCCATTTGGCCCCTCGAGCCTGTTCCGCCATTCAACCAGATCATGGCTGATCTTCTACCTCAATGCTATTTTCCTGCACTTTCCCCATATCCCTTGACATCTTTAATATCTAGAAATCTATCGATCTCTGGCTTGAACATACTCAATGACCGAGCCTCCACAGCCCTCTGGGATAGAAAATTCCAAAGATTCACCACCATCTGAGTGAAGAAATTCTTCCTCATCTCAGTCCTAAATGGCCTACCTCTTATTCTGAAACTGTATCCTCTGGTTCTAAATCCCCCAGCCAGGGCAAATACCCTTCCTGCATTTACCTTGTCACACCCTGTAAGAATTTTGTATGCTTCAATGAGATCACCTCTCATTCATCTAAACTCCAGAGAATAAAGGCCCAGTCTCCTCGATCTCTCCTAATAGGACTATCCCACCATCTCAGAAATCAGTCTGGTGAACTTTCGTTGCACTCCCCCTATGGCAACTACATCCTTCCTTCGGTAAGGAGACCAAAACTGTACACAATACTCCAGGTGCGGTCTCACCAAGGCTTTATACAATTGCAACAAGACTTCTTTACTCTTGTACTCAAATTTTCTTGTAATAAGGGTTAATATACCTTTTGCCTTCCTAAATGCTTGCTGCACCTGCATGTTAGCTTTCAGTGATTTATGAACAAGGACACCCAGGTCCCTTTGGACATCAACACTTCCCAATCTCTCACCATTTAAGAAATACTTTGCAATTCTGTTTTTACTGCCAAAGTGGATAACTTCACATTTTTGCACATTATATTGCATCTGTCATGTTCTTGCCCACTCACTTGGCCTGTTTAAATCCCCTTGAAACCTCTTTGCATCCTTCTCACAATTCACATTCCCACCTCGTTTTGCAAATTTGGAAATATTACATTTGGTCCCCACATCCAAATCATTGATATAGATTGTGAATAGCTGGGACCCAAGCACTGATCCTTGCTGTACCTCACTAGTCACAGTCTGGCAACCTGAGAATGACCCGTTTATTCCTACTCTTTGTTTTCTGTCCATTAACCAATTGTCAGTCCATGCCAGTGTATTCCCCCCAATCCCATGTGCTCTAATTTTGCTTACTAACCTCTTGTGTGGGACCTTATCGAAAGCCTTCTGAAAATCCAAATACACCACATCCACTGGTTACTCCTTATCTATTCTGCGAGTTACATCCTCAAAAAAACGCTAACAGGTTTGTCAAACATGATTTCCCTTTCATAAATCCATGTTGATCCTGCCCAAATCTACTATTATTTTCCAAGTGTCCAGCTATCACATCCGCACTGGCAACTTGCTCACACGGCAGTACTGATACTCACCAGCACCTTGCTCTCACTGTATTGCTAATATTCACTGGCTCCTTGAACACACTCCATTTCTGATACTCAACAGCACCCTACAGATGCTCCATTACTGATACTCACTGGCACATTTCACACACTCCATTACAGAAAATCACTGGCATCCTACATATACTCGATTACTGATACTCACAGGCACCATGGTCACTCTCCATTACTGATACTAACTGGCACCTTACACACACTCCATTAATGAAAGTCATTAGCAATCTACACACATCTGTTCCTCATACTCACTGGGACCTTGCTTACATGCCATTATGGTACACAAAGGCGCCTTATACACAGTCCATTACCGATGCTCACTGGCACATAACACACACATAACTGATACTAACTGGCACCTTACACTTTATTACTGATACTCACTGGAAACCAACAGATACTCCATCACTGATATAAAAGCAAAATACTGTGAATGCTGGAAATCTGAACTAAAAACAAGAAATGCTGGAAATACTCAGCAGGTCTGGCAGCATCTGTGGGGAGAGAAGCAGAGTTAACGTTTCAGGTCAGTGACCCTTCTTCAGAACTCCAGAGTACAATTGCCTCTACTCTCTTTGCTTCTACTGATATTTTGTCAGATTCATCTTCCTTAGTTAACACTGATACAAAGTACTCATTAACTATTTTAGCCTAGCCCTGCACCTAGAAGCATATATTACCCTTTTTGTCCCTGAAAGGCCCCACTCCACCACTTACTACCTACATACTATTTACATGCAGATAGAAGATTTTTGGGTTCCCTTTTATGTTGACTGCTATTCTGTTCTCATATTCCCTCTTTGCTAGTCTTATTTTCCTCTTCCCCTCCCCTCTCAACCTATTTTATGGTTCTCACTTGAAAAATTCAGCTGACGTGAATCATACATCCTCTTTTTTTTTGTTTCAACATAATCTTTATCTCCCTCGCCATACAAGGAACCATGTTTTTGGTTCCCCTACCTTTTGCCCTGTTGGAATGTACTTAACCTGTACCTGAAGCATTTCTTCCAGCAATTCAGCAATGCCTCCTTTCTAGTTGGGCTGAGAACATACTGATCAAAGATGTTCTCCTAAACACATCCAGAAATTCCTTCCGCTCCTTACCCTTCACTGTAACATTATCCCAATCTATATTTGCGTAATTAAAGTCCCCCAATATCACCACTCTATAGTTCTTGCACATCTGTGATTTCCCTGCAGATTTGCTCCTCTATCTCTCTCTTACTGACTATTTGGAGGCCAATGGAATACCACCAGTAGTGTGATCATACTTATTTTGCTTCTCAGCTCTAACCAAATGGATTCTGTCCTTGCCCCTTCAAGGACATCCTCTCTTTCTAACACTACAATGTCTTCCCTAATGAGTACTGCCACCCCACCCCCCTATTTTCCTTCTCTATTGTTTCTGAACACTTGATATCCTTGTATTTTAAGTGCCCAATCGTTGCCATTTTAAAGCCAAGTCTGTGTTATTGCCACTACATCATATTCCCGTGCTGCTATTTGTAGCTGCTTGTAGGTCACCAAGATTATTCACTACACTTTTGTGCATTCACACACATGCATTGTAATCTTTTCTTAGTGCTTCTCAGTCCACTCCCATCTAGTTTGGAACTACTCCCCTCTAGTACGGTCAAACACTCTCACATTGTGCACCTTATTCCTCTTTTCTACTTCTATATGCTGGTACCCATCCCCCTGCCAATTTAGTTTAAACCCTCCCCAATGGGAAGAAGGGCGCGACAGCAGTCTGATACCTGATACAATCACATGACAGTTGAAAATAATTCTGTGTTGTGATATTGCACAACCTTGTGTAAAAGAAGGAACTTCAAAAAACTTGTATCTATTGTATCAATTTAGTCTGTTCAAATGTATCCAAGGAGAGTAGTGATACATTACCTTCTCACAACATAATCTTCGCATGTTTGTCTTAAACATGCATATTCCTGCAGACCTAGCAAATATGTCTAGAAGTTTGTTAGGTTTGAAGTCCTGCTGATTGATTTATTTTTTCCTAACCTCTCTTTTAAATATAGTGAACACTCTGGCATGAATATGCCTGGGTCAAACCTTTCATTAGAAGAGAATATAGGCTTAGGTTTTGTTCTCTGCTCCATTGCCCTCCCTTTACCCACTTCATAAATGTAAGGAAAAGCAGCAAATTCCCCCTCCCTTTTCCCTGATTCTTCCCTAGCTTCCAGTGGACAATTTTTGCACAAACGCTGTGAGCATAGCCATGTTACTAGGGTGGTAGGGAGAAGGAGGTTGCATTCTATTTATTTATTTTTTTTAAAAGTCACCTATTTTCAGAAGTTTAGAGCCTCTCTCAGATTGTGAAAGGGGCTTCAATTCCAAAAGACTACATTTGCTAAACATTTGCGATTATGAAGAAAAATGCAAAATTTTATATATTTTTTTAAAAACATCATTTTGTAAAAGATTGCTTAGATAAACATGCAAGCAATTATTTTGGAATGAATGGAGCAAATATTTCAACCACAACAAGATCAAGTTGCATTTTTATAGTACCTTTCACAGAGAAAAGCATCCCAAAGGACTTCAGAGAACTGTGGATGGTATGTTGGACCTTTGAGATTGAGAAGGTTGAAGAGTGATAATGCACCACAGTGACGGATGTAATACTAGTTTGATTGGAGTTGTTTGAATGCTGTGGCAGACGCAGAAACTTGATTTAGAGAAATTTAAAATTAGAGTTATGGGAAAGGTGGCCATGGATTTAGCAGGTGACAACACCTTCAAGGAATTTGGAGAGGAAGGAGAGCTTGGCGATGGGGCAGTAGTTTGCAAGGATAGAGGGGTTATTTGGAGGAGGAGGAAGATGATGATGCCACTTTTAAAAGACAGAGGGGCAGTACCTGAGATGAGGGAAGCGATTACAGTGTCATAGAGTATGGGGGCCAGAAAGAGAAGTTGAGTGGTCTGTTTAATGATAATGCTTCATTTTAGTTTTTTTTAAGCAAAATGCTGCAGATGCTAGAAATATGAAAGAAAAACAGAAAATACTGAAAGCACACAGTGGGCTGGATTTTGTGTAGGAGGAGGGGCTCCTGGTGCCAGGCATAAAAAGCAGGGGGAACCCCGCCTTGGCCTTTTCTTGCCCCGCTCGTAGCGATCCTCCATTGTTTTTTTGCCTAAGTGTCCCGCACTGGGATCCCTGTCCCTTTGGCAGCACCACTGCTGGTATTGCAGAGGCCTTGGACCCAGGCCCAGTGCTGGAAACCCAGATCTCCGGTAAGTGATGCGGGATCGCCGGAGCCAGTCCGGAATGCCCCAGCGAAGGGGGAAATGTGGGTTTGGTTGTAAAGCTTGGGGGAGGGGGGGATTCCTGGGAGGTGCATTGTTTCCCAGTCGGGGCCCTCCTTGAGCCACAGAGCAGGGACCACCCCCAACCCCACGGGGAAGACACCTCATTTTACAAGGCACCCTCCCCATGTGGGCCACTTAAGGGCCTCAAATGGCCTCTAGGTGGGAAAGCCATCATCAGCAAATCGCCCCAGGCAAGGTCTCTTGGCGACAGGGTGATGATGGGCCCTCTGCCACCCGCCACCCATCGCGATCCTATGGGCCTCTTGTTTTATTTCAGGTGCAGCTTTTCAGAACTGAGTTGAGAGTCCCAAGTTCTGAAGAACCTGTACCCAAAATATAGACTTGCCTATTCTCTTCACAGATGCTGGCTGACTTCCTGTGTGTTTCCAGCAGTTTCAGTTTTGTTAGCTTTTAATTTAATTTTTTTCAGTCGATTTTGAATAAGTTGAAATCTGGGATCAATGGTGGAGTTGACTCTTGAGAGATAATTTCACTAAAAGGTTTGCTGTTTTATACCTTTTCCAGACACCACTGTGTTGGCCAGTGAGTTCGTGATAGGGCAGGACTTACAGCAGAACTCACTGCAAACTGCAGCATAGTCTATTTACTCAGCAAACAAAGTCAGTCCATTTAAACAGCACTCGACAGCAAACAGTGTACAATCTATTTAAAAAGAGTCTGTACAAACTACAGTGCACAGAACTCCTGACCGAAACTACAACATCTCCTGGTAAAAGCAGGGTGATTTCTCCACCAAAATGCAGTTAGTGGAGGATATTTAAATACAAAATTATCTGTGTAAAATCAATCCCAATTACTTACAGCAGTGATTGACAGGAAGTACCTTCGATCATCTCCATTCTGACCAGGAGTAGAGGTATCATGATATGCAGCCACTTTTTCAGTTCGTGGGCAAACCTGGCCTGTTTCCTCTGTATATCTGACTTACTGCTGCTGTGGTCTGGTTTCAGTTAGAGCAAAAACTAGGCTCCACCTGCATTTGTGAGTGCATTGAGTTTAAAAAAATGTACAGCTGCTGCACACAGACTCTTTCCCCCCACCCAACCCCCTTCACCCACCCCCAATAATGTTGAGACAAATGTAACTTAGTTTGAACATTATTTTGTCTCCCTCCTTCTGTTTGCCTCCAAGTTCCCTAATATGTAGTATTGTAAAGTACAACTGGATAATGCAAATTGAATTTCTTGTACTGAATAAATTTGCTAAATCTGTTGTCTTTTGACGAAAGGCATAGAATTTTATATTGCAGAAAGGGACCATTTTGCTTGTACTAACTCGCTTTTTAAAAAGCTGCCCTCTAACTCCTATTGCTCAGCTCTTTTCCTGCATACTTTTTAAAAAAGTAATATTTTCCAAGTATTTAACCACTTCTGTTATAAAAGCTCTTGTGTATTGTCCATTTGCTGAGGTTTGTGATGGGACCTACTTTGTCTTAACTTTCTTTTGTTTAAAAACAAATGCCTAATCTCTCAATCTCTCCCTCTGTTCTTTTGGCAATTATAAATTTACACCCTCTAGTTGATAACTCATTGACCAATGGAAATAATTTGCCCCAAATTAACCTATCAAAGCTACCTTTTGTCTTGTGATTTGGCATATTTTAGGATTTTTAATAAACCTTCAAAAGCTGTATCCTGCTCTTTGGAGCCTCTTCCCAATACTTCTCTATTTTTGTTTAAAAGTCCTCCTGGTAAAGGTGTTGACAGCACTTAAGTAATATGTAGAAGCCATATCTCGGGCGTTATCAAAACAATTTCTGTTTTAGATTTTAATAAAGCTACGCAAACACTTTCATCATAGCGTTTCAAACTTTGAAAGAACTGAAAGAGAATTTACATTTCTTAATGAAAATTCATTCGGGTTCAAATAATGTACAATGCTGAGGTCAAGAATTTTGAAGCTTCTTGCAAAAAAAATTTCCTAATGAAAATTCATTGCATCATTCCAGTGTTGTCTATTACTGACACCCTGGTCCACTCCTCCATTACCCCCACCACCTCGTCCCCGTCCCAGGGCACCTTCCCCTGCAATCGCAGGAGGTGTAATAACTGCCCATTTACCTCCTCTCTCCTCACTATCCCAGGCCCCAAACACTCCTTTCAGGTGAAGCAGCGATTTACTTGTACTTCTTTCAATGTAGTATACTGTATTCGCTGCTCACAGTGTGGTCTCCTCTACATTGGGGAGACCAAGCGCAGACTGGTTGACCGCTTTGCGGAACATCTCCGCTCAGTCCGCAAGCAGGACCCTGAGCTTCCGGTTGCTTGCCATTTCAACACTCCCCCCTGCTCTCATGCTCACATCTCTGTCCTGGGATTGCTGCAGTGTTCCAGTGAACATCAACGCAAGCTCGAGGAACAGCATCTCATCTACTGATTAGGCACACTACAGCCTGCCGGACTGAACATTGAGTTCAATAATTTCAGAGCATGACAGCACCCCATTTTACTTTCATTTTTAGTTATTTTTTCTTCCTTTTTTTTACATTCTTTTTTTACATTTTTTTACAATCTTTTTTTGCATTTATTTCATTTCATCTTAGTTTGTTCAGTTTGCTTACCCACTGTTTTTTTCAGGTTTGCACTTGCTGCTGTTCAATATTCAGTGTATTCGCACCTAATCTGTACTAATACTTTGTCTTTCAACACACCATTAACATATTGTTTGCCTTTGCTCCGTGACCTTTTGGTCAGCTATGTGGCCTGGTCCAATCTGCACCTTCTACTTTGTTATCTCTTGCCCCACCCCCACCTCACTTGCTTATAATCTGTGACTTTTCTAATATTTGTCAGTTCCGAAGAAGGGTCACTGACCCGAAACATTAACTCTGCTTCTCTTTCCACAGATGCTGCCAGACCTGCTGAGTGATTCCAGCATTTCTTGTTTTTGTTTCAGATTTCCAGCATCCGCAGTATTTTGCTTTTATATTATTGTCTATTACTTGTCCTGGATCTAGTTTTTTGTGATATAAAGCCTGCACTGTGCTCAACAGATAGCATTCTTAAAGTAATACACTTGCAGTAGGGTGCTAATTGTGCATAATTCTAGTTTTTGTGTCCCTATTCATTTGCCCATATGGATGCAAAATAGAGAAGGGCGGCACAGTGGCGCAGTGGTTAGCACCGCAGCCTCAGCTCCAGCGACCCGGGTTCAATACTGGGTACTGCCTGTGTGGAGTTTGCAAGTTCTCCCTGTGTCTGCATGGGTTTCCTCCGGGTGCTCCGGTTTCCTCCCACATGCCAAAGACTTGCAGGTTGATAGGTAAATTGGCCATTATAAATTGCCCCTAGTATGGGTAGGTGGTAGGGAAATATAGGGACAGGTGGGGATGTGGTAGGAATATAGAATTAGTGTAGGATTAGCATAAATGGGTGGGTGATGGTCGGCACAGACTCGGTGGGCCGAAGGGCCTGTTTCAGTGCTGTATCACTAAACTAAACTAAGTTACAGGATCACTGGATGGCAGAAGAAGAAATGTTTATGATTTTCTTTCCCAAAAATGTACTTTATTCATAAAATTTGTAAAAATACATTACATAACAGTTCAAATTTGACATTAAATAAAATGCAATGCAGACCAGTTTCTTTCAATACAGTACATGAGGTGCCTCACTCCACTTGTCATTCCAACTTATATTTACAATGTACATTTACATTACATGTCAAACATTGATGCATACACCTGAGGGGTTTTACACAGGTTCCAGCCCCTCGGTATACTATGGCAGCAGGGCCTTACACAGTGGCCTTTCCCGAGTGAGCCTTTGCAGCAACTGCCCCAAGCTTTGGTGCATCTCTCAGCATGGAGTCCTGGAGCTTGGAATGTGCCAGTCTACAGCACTCTGTCGTCGACGGCTCTTTGCACTGGAGGACCAGCAAGTTTCAGGCAGATCAAAGTGCGTCTTTCACTGAGTTGATGGTCCTCCAGCAGCAGTTGATGTTTTTCTTGGTGTGCGTCCCTGGGAACAGCCCATGTTGCACTGAGTCCTGCATTACAGACCTGCTTGGGATGAACCTCAACAAAAACCACTGCATCTTTTTCCAGACCTGTTTTGTAAAGGGACTTTCCAGAAGGAAATGGGCGACGGTCTCTTCCTCACCGCAGCTGCCTCGAGGGCAGCGTATGGAGGCAGAGAGACTCCGGGCGTGCAGGATGAATCTGATGGGGAGAGCCCTTCTCACCACCAGCCAAGCAATGTCTTGGTGCTTGTTTGAAAGTTCTACTGATGAGGCATTCTGGCAAATGAGTTTGACAGTCTGCTCGGGGAACCATCTGATACGATCCACCGTCTCTCCTTTTCCCGTAGGGTCTCAAGGACATTATGTGCCAACTACTGCCTGATGGACTTGTGGTCAAAGGTTTTTTTTTTGGTACAAACTTTACCACGTGGGACAGGAAGTACAGAATAGTTCAACTGGATGGAGCGTTCTGCAGCAATGTGGCCTGATCTATCCTTAGCAGCAGCAGGGACTGATAGAATGTCAGCACATAGTGACACTTCGTGTTTGCGTACCGAGGGTCTATGCCCAACTTGATACAGCCACACGTAAAGATGGCCATCAGGATGCGGGCGACGTTGGGTACCTTTTCCCCCTTTATCTTCAGGTTTGAACATCATACCCCTGTGGACATGGTCCCTTTTTGATCTCCAGATAAAGTGGAAAATTGCTCAGGTGACCGTCACAGCACAGGAGAGGGGCATGGGCCAGACCTGTGCCATGTACAGCAATACTGAGAGCTCTGATAACCAGGTTCTTATCCACAATGAAGAGGGAGTGTTGCTCCGCATGCCCAGTTTCTGTTTCACCATGGCTGTACACTCCTTCCAGTTTTTTGTGCATGCTCCGGCTCCTCCGAACCATATCACCAGCACCACCTTCATGTAGTCTGACCTGATGGTGAAGGGGATAAAGGAATGGTCAGCCAAGTTCCCAAAGAACATGGCCTTGCTCTTGCCGTGATTTACTTTGGCTCCCAAGGCTAATTTGAACTTGTCGCAGATGCTCATCAGTTTGTGCACTAGCAGCGGATCCAAGCAGAAGATGGCAATGTTGTCAATGTGCAGGGAGGTTTTGACCCAGGTGCCTCTGCTGACTGGGATTGTCATACCTCTTACACCCGCATCCTTCCTGATGGACTTGGCAAAAGGTTCGATGCAAGACAGGGGAGAGATAGCCCTACCTGACTCCAGATTTGATTGGCAAGCTTTCCAATTCCCACTCGTTGATTGAAACTGTGCTACTGACTGTGTAGAGCAGTTGGATTCAATTGCAGGTTCCCTCACCTAACCCGATTTTGGAGAGCACGTCCATCGTGTAGGTGTGCAGTATTCTGTTAAAGGCTTTCGCCTGGTCCTGTCTGATGAGGCAGATGTACATCCCCCTGTCCCACACATAGGCAATCATATCCCTGAGTAGTATGAGGCTAGCAGAGATCTTACTGCTGGGTACAGTGCAGGTCTGATTGGGGTGAATCACCAACTCCAGAGCAGACTTAACTTGATTGGTGATGACATTGGACAGAGTTTTGTAGTCCACATGAAGCAGTGAGAAGGGCAACCAATGCGGCACAGTGGCGCAGTGGTTAGCACTGCAGCCTCACAGCTCCAGCGACCCGGGTTCAATACTGGGTACTGCCTGTGTGGAGTTTGCAAGTTCTCCCTGTGTCTGCGTGGGTTTCCTCCGGGTGCTCCGGTTTCCTCCCACATGCCAAAGACTTGCAGGTTGATAGGTAAATTGGCCATTATAAATTGCCCCTAATATGGGTAGGTGGTAGGGAAATATTGGGACAGGTGGGGATGTGGAATTAGTGTAGGATTAGTATAAATGGGTGGTTGATGGTCGGCACAGACTCGGTGGGCCGAAGGGCCTGTTTCAGTGCTGTATCTCTAAACTAAACTAAATAATGCTGATTTCCGCCCTCTCCCTCTTCTGATGAGGGTGATGTTGCCTCTCCTCATGCTGCTGGCCAGAGACATACTTTCGTACATTTCTAGAAGGTCTGGGCCGATCCAGTCACCAAGTCAAATACATCTCGGCCGATAAATCATCACTTCCAGGAGTTTTACTCATCTCAAAAGACCTAACCGCCTTTGTCAGCTGGTCCAGAGTTAGCGGTTTGTCCAGATGCTTCCACGTACTGTCATCTAAGACCTCTGTGATAGAGGACAGGAAGGACTGGGAGGCAGTGCTGTCTGTGGGTTTCACATCGTACAGTCCAGCATAAAAGGATTTGATGATCCTTAGAATGTCGGGCTGCGATGACGTTACCGAGCCATCCTTTTCCTTCAGGCTGCTGATCACAGAGCTCTCTGTATACCTTTTGGAAGAAGAATTGTGAGCACATCTCATCCTGCTCCATAGAGTGGACTCTGGACTGGAAGATGATCTTGGAGGCTTCCACAACAAAGAAATTCTTCTTGACATTGACCCCCATCATTGTTGATTTTTTTTATCTCTTTTGCTTTCTGTGAAAATCGGTCATGATCCATAGAAAAATGTTCGGCAGGTATGCGACTAATGAAGAGACATTTCTTTGCACTGCCATCTGTTCCTGTCAATAATTGCTCTTATCAATAACTTATGGAACACCTTACACAACTTCAGGATATTCCAAAGTGCTTTTCAGCCAATGAAGTAATTTTGAAGCGCAGTCATCATAATGTGGAATGTCTATTGACACCACTATGTCAGCCAATGAGTTGCAAGTGGGCTGGGACATATAACAGGATTTACAGTCTATTTAGAGTTTATTTAAAAAGAATCTCTAAGCAGCTCTAAACAGAACTCATACATGACAGACTGTAGCATCTTCTCCCAATAAAAGCATGCTGATTTCTCCAGCAAAATGCAGTGAGTGAAGGGTAGTTATATCCAGATAGATTGACGAGACAATTACTCATTCTGACAGGAATCAGTGGTGTCACCATATGCCCTACTCTTCTTCAAAATAGTGCCAAAGGTTTATTTTTATCTCCATTTGAGAGGGAAGAAGGGTCCTCGGTTTAACATCTCATTCAAAACGCCTCTGACAATGCAATTCTTATTCAGTACCGTACTGGAGTGTCAGCCTAGACTATGTTCAAATTTCTGAAGTGGCATTTGAGCCCATGATCTTCTGACTCAGATGAGAATGCTATCCACTGAGCAAAGAATGACGTGTGTATTAGCTCGTTAAAATTAACCTGACATGCCTCTAAGGTTGGCATCATGGTATATGCCTGCATTGTAAATGAAGATGTATTGTTCAGTTTTTCCAGTAACACAAACTGCAAACCCTCCTCTGTAGGAAATCTATATAATTTAAATTGTGAACACTGAGGTGAAAGAATGTTATTACTGTCAGTTCAACTTAAAATGAAATAATTTGAAATGAGACATGATGGCTAATTTAAAGCAGTTTAGAATATAAAATAATGAGGAATGTGGGTAACTTTGGCTATCTACAAAAAGATTGACAACCTTCTCCATAAGGCAGATTTTCCAGCCTATAATTTAAGTTACTGTCTGATTTTTGGAACCTCACCTTGCTTGGAGATGTTATAGTTATTTCTTTCAGACTTGCATCACAAGGAGCACATTTCCTTGGAAGGAGAGCTCTCCTACAATATCAGAATCTTGGGTTTCTAAGTAGCAACTAGTATACTGGTTGAATTCAGTATCTTTTTCTATCAGCTTACCTAGCCCTTGAAAGATCAAAATGACTAACATTAAGGTCACTTGAAATCACTTTTTCAATTACCTTTCATATATTCAATACAGAAAAGTCAGCTACCTACTTTTTAAGTGTATATATAGTAGGTCTTGTACAGAAAGAATAATTGGTTCTGAAAAATTGTTTGTGATTTTTGATATGCTTATGTATTCAGAGAAACAAATACACTACATGTATAGCTTATAGTCTGAACTGCTGTAATCTGTTTTGTAAGTTTAATTACACATTTGAATGGAGGCCTAACTCTGATTACATTGATTCCTAAACCCTATGGTGAAAAGCGAATGTTCATACATCAGCTGTCACTCAGCTTAAAAATTCAAGACTGGTAGTGCATCAGTTTTGAACATATTTCTTTTACCTCTGGGTCTGAATGTAGCTCAAAGTTGTGATAAAGATCTGTGTTTGCTCCTGTCCCAAGCATCAATGAAGATCATTTTGGGTCTAGTTCTGCAATAATTTGATTTGAGGTACTAAATCAGTTTTAAATTCAGCACTAATATTTTTATTCTTCTGTGAGGCATAGAAGTTATACATTACAAAAATGTAAGAAATTTCTTGTGTTTTTCTGGTCGACAGTATTATGTATATTTTGAGTGTAATAAGGTCGCATCTAATGGGTACCCTGCCAACTGAAAAGTGCTGCATACTGGTGGAGCGGAGAACAGTCCATTGTCTCAGGCATTGACCAGTAAACTTTGGGAGCTTTCAGTGGAATAAAAAGAAATCTTCCTTTGCAAGGCCATTTGATTATTTATCAGCTTCCTGGGGTTTTCTATATGGGTCTGTTTATATATTGAAAAATTCTCCATAGATATGAAAAGTATTTTTTCAAGTTCTTGACACTGCTCAAATGAGAATTTGTAATTTTAAATCCATCAAAAAACTGTATTGAATGTATTCTTATCAGGTAGGATATCATTAAAATTTAATTTTCGCTAAATATAGCTTGAGCAGAGCCAATCACAGTTTATGCTTTTGGGTGAAAGCAGGGTTGAAATAGGTAGACATGCAGTTTGATGGGCAAAGCGAGAGCTTTTATAAAGAAAGTGAGCTTATGGGCTGGTTTTTAGTCTGTTTAGAAACTATTTTTGTAGTGTGCGATTCTGAACTAAATTGCCCTGCTCATAGTGCAGAGTTTTTAGCAGCCTTTTTAAAAGTTCGTCAGTTGTGTTGTGCCGTGGAAAGAAAGGAAGAAGTTGTACTTATATAGCCCCTGTGACAGTGAACTCGCGGATTTTTTTAATGTGGAGAAACAGCACCAGTTTGCACCCAGCATTGAGATTATCAACCAGATAATCTTTTTGTGATGTTAGCTCAGACGCTAGTGGAACCCCCTTGCTTTTCTTCAAATAGTGCCATGGAATCTTTCACATCCACCTGAAAGGGAAGCCAGGGCCTTAATTTAACGTCTCATGTGAAAAATAGTGTCTCCAACAGTGCAGAACTCTATATACTCTTGATACTGTATGACGTATCCACCTAGATTATGTGCTCAAATTTCTGGATTGGGGCTTAATCTCATAATCTACTGGTTCAGAGGCAGGAATGCTACTACTCTGCCAAAGCTGATAACATTGCAAGCTTTCATTGGTCAAAATAAGGTTGTTGCTATTTATTTAGAGATACAGCACTGAAACAGGCCTTTTGGCCCACCGAGTCTATGCCGACCATCAACCACCCATTTATACTAATCCTACATTAATCCCATATTCCTGCCACATCCCCACCCACCTACCTATACTAGGGACAATTTATAATGGCCAATTTACCTATCAACCTGCAAGTCTTTTGGCTTGTGGGAGGAAACCGGAGCACCCGGCGAAAACCCACGCAGACACAGGGAGAACTTGCAAACTCCACAAAGGCAGTACCCAGAATTGAACCCGGGTCGCTGGAGCTGTGAGGCTGCGGTGCCAACCACTGCGCCACTGCTGTGCCGGATTAACTACATAAGTAAATGGAAAATAATATTTGTATTATTTTCTCAACCCTTTTTTTCAAACTTTTCTATAAATGTTGCTCTGTCATTAAATTTTTTAAACTACCTTTTGGAGATCAGGTACTCAGCTGACATATGACATTAGGATATGAACTGGCATTCCTCAACGCTTATGTGCACAATGCTAACTGAGTGCATTCACACTTAAGCTTGTTCTTTCTTTTAGCTTGTAAAGTATGTATACAAGTTAGCTCCCTTTTAGGAACATTTTGAGCATGATATTCTGCTGTTTTTTTTGTAACATTGCTACAATAATAATTGCTTCCTCTTTGAACTTTCAGTACTGAACCCACGGGAAGATGACGGAAGAGGTAATAGTGATTGCCAAGTTTGACTATGTGGCACAGCAGGAGCAAGAGCTGGACATAAAGAAAAATGAGCGATTGTGGCTGTTGGATGACTCCAAGTCATGGTGGCGTGTTCGAAACTCCACAAACAAAACTGGCTTTGTACCTTCAAATTATGTGGAAAGAAAGAACAGTGCTAGGAAAGCTTCTATTGTGAAGAATCTGAAAGATACTTTGGGTAAGTTTGTCATGGACAATATATGCTGGAGTTTTATAACACAGTCAAACTATTTGATTTTTGTTTTTTTTTAAAAAAAGAAGCTCTATAAATTCAAAATACAAATGATGTTTTTATTGAAAATTCTTCTTGTTATCGAGTGTGAAAACAAATAATCATGAGGGAATTATTGCAGCACTGAAAGCTAGAAACACTAGTGGGTATTTAAATGATCGAAATTGGGCAGATGGGTGGGTGGTAATGGAGGAAATATATATAATAAAAATATTATGGTGCTGAATATAACACTCTGGCAACCATCTGTTCCATATTTCTATATTGTTCTCATAAACTTAGCATGTAAAACTAAGCAGAACAGAATGCAGGTGAATTAGATATCCTGTCATTCTAAGACATAACCTTGAATAAGTACTTTTTTAGGAAGATTTATGTCGACTTGTTGCAAAGTAATCAATTTTTCTGGCATTAGATATACCGACATTAAAAAAGAGCTTTAAGATGAGCATTTATTAACTATTTGAAGACATATAGCTGTGCAATCTCTTACTTTTCTGCAGCCACTTGTATTCATAATAATCACAAAGCATATTGAACTTCATATGCATTTTTGTTTATTAATTACTGATTTGATAGAATACATTACAGCCTTTATTTCTAAATACAAGGCAAATAGGTAATTCTGCACAAGCACAGATAATCATGGATTTTTTTTCAAAATTTAATGAACATTACATTGTGCAACAAAAAATAATAGATTTTGGAAAAACAGTAATATGATTTCAGCACCATCTTATTAGCTATTGTCAGTCGCAAAGTTTGTCACCTAAATTTCAAGATTATAACAGATTCTGAATCATCTGTAATCTATATGAAATTGATCCTTAAATGATCATTCTGTGTATATTTGTAACTTAATGCACATCTCTGTAGACCTTTACTGATGAATAGCATAAGAAAATGGTATGGGCAGTTTTTAAAATCTGTGGAGAAGTGTGTTCAATAAGGAATGACTACACAGATTCAAATCTGTTGTTTCTCCATGCAAAGATGATTTGAGTTATGCTGCAAACAGTCACTCGTTCTTGCTTTTTTACACTGTGAGAAAATGGCAGACGGAAAATAACATAAATCAAAAATTACTCCAAGTATTACCCAGCACCACCCCCCAGCCCTGTCCTATCAGATAACACTGACTGAGGGCTATGTGTGTTTTGATTTTCATTTACCTACACGTCCACAGTCATTTGAGGAATTGCTTCTAGACGTGTTCATGATCCATTCTCATTATTCTCACTTTTCTACCCACCATCGAACAGAAAATCCTAAAAGCTGATTTAAAAATTATATAGGATTTTGATAGTTTAGGATTTTCGATCCGGCATCAGATAATATTTTCTATTCAATTTCGTAATATGGCCATCATGGCAAGTCAGGAATTTATTACTAGAGTTGCTTTGAGAAGTTGGTGGTGGGCCACCTTCTTAAACTGCTGTAGTCAGTCTTTTGGAGTCACAATTAGGTCAGATTAGGTAATGATTAGGTAGTTTTTTTTTCCTAATGGGAAATCAGTTGGGCTTTCAACAACAATCCAACAGCTTCATGGTCATTTTTAATACCACCTTTTTGTTTTAATTTCCAAATTTTTAAAAACTGAATTCAAATTGTCGAACTGCCGGAGAGAGAAATTTTTACTCATTTTCTCTGGATTATTAGTCCAGGGCTCTGGAATACTAGTCCAGTAACAAAACCAATACACTACCATACGCTGACTACTGATGCATTCTTATTAAAAGCCTGATTGCTGTACTGCGCTATCTTATATTGTTGCCTTCCTGACTGGCTATACTTAGCTTTGGTGCAATTTATGATTTCGTAGACTGTGGGATTTTTCCTCGGTTTACAACAACTGCTACTTGCATTTTTATTCTTAACTAGAAAAACTTCCCAAGGTACTTCACAGAGTCGTAATCAGAAAAAGAAAAGCAAATAAAAAATATTTGGTCAAGATAAAGATAAAAGTTTGGTCAAAGAGTTTTGTTTTTTGGAGGGTTCTAAAAGAGGAGGGATGGTGAGGGGATGTGGTAGGATATGGAATTAGTGTAGGATTAGTATAAATGGGTGGTCGATGGTCGGCACAGACTCGGTGGGCCGAAGGGCCTGTTTCAGTGCTGTATCTCTAAACTAAACTAAACTAAATTGCTTACGAAGGGAATTCCAGAGTGTGTGACCAGAATCAGGGGAATGAGAAGTTCTTGGGAGGACTGTAGGGTTGGGGAATGTAAGAGGTAGGGACTTGGTGAGACCATGAAGGCGTTTGAACTTGAGAATTAGATTTTTAAAATTGGGAACTGTGAGCCAATGTAGGTCTGCAAAAACTGTAGCAGAGGCAGCAGTGGTTTGGATAAGCTGAAGTATCAGTGTGTTGAGGATGGGAAGCTACATGGAGTCTATTGGAATAGTTGAGTCTGGAGGTGAAGGAGACATAGATGAGAGACAATTTTTTTGGTGGATGCAGGTGGTCGTTGTGATACAGAGGATATAGAGTCACAGCTTGGGATGCCGAGATTGCGAAAAGTCTAATTCAGCCTGAGACCGTGATCAAGGAGGGAAATGGAATCGGTGGCAAGTGGCGCAGCTTATGGCAGGAAATGAAGATGATTTCTTCTGTCTTCTCAGTGCTTAATTGAAGGTGATTGTAGGTCATTCAAGAATGGATGTCAGAAAACAGCCTGACAGCACAGGCAGTGGAGAGTGAGGCCCCATTATGCTTGATGTAGTCCAGCCATATCTGGCAATGATTGACCAAACTAGTTCTGCACAAGATATGGGTTTGAGGGAGTGAAGATGGGGGGGCCTTGTCAAAGGGAACAACCAGGATGGGAGACAGTTAAGTTTTTACTGGGGAAAAGTTTACAAACAATCTGTTAACAAATTATTATAGTTGGAACTATTTGACGTATATAAAAGGAAACTGGTCATGATTAATCTCTAAATCCAGCTGAAGAAGTTGGGTTGAGAAGTGTTGTCAAACATCAGAACCAGAAGGTGACACATTAAATTTTTGCCAACATAATTATCCTTATTTCGACTTTTCCCTCTCACTCTCTCTGTCAGACCAAATGAAAAGTTCTTGTAAAATTCAAAACATTTTCAGGAAAAGTATATGGTTTCATACATAAAACATGAAAATTACACTATATTTTTATTAAACGTTTATATCATAGTTTTGATGACAGATGTAAGAGATGAATGTTCCTTTACACAGAGGTGATTGTTCTTAATACAACTTCTTCATCTTAGATTTAGATATTAATTGGAGTGGAACAACAGCCAGTGTGTTCCCCACTAATTTTAAGTTAAACTGGAAAGAATTTGCCATCTTGATTCACTGAATCGTGAAGAAACTGTGTCAAATATTTTTACTTAACAAATACAAGGTCTGTCTCATTATAAGCTGAACCTTCAATCGAACTAGTCTGATTTTTGGGTGCAAGTTGTGAGACATTCAGCCTATACCTAACTTTTAATTAAAACAGTTTGTGACCTGTCACAAATACTGAGATTCATGGTTGATTGGTAGATAGACCCCTAAAGTTTCTGGTTTGGCTTGTGACTCACTTGTGCTTGCTTAAGTGTACCTCTTGAATAAATGAAGCTTTGTTCTAAATGGGGTTAGAATCAAATCTCAATCCTAACGTCCCTGCATTGCTGACAGCTCTGTTTAGATTAGAAGTATCGTGCATTATTGCAATTTGCCAGGAGGCAGTTGATCCTCCACAGTCTAATTCTGCAGGTATTGGCCATTTTTCTTCTGCCTCACTATAGCCAGTTGGAATGGCAGTCCAATAAATCCCAGTTGAAATTCTCCCCTAAAGCAGTAGGCCAATGTTTTCTTTTAATACTTTTTCCTTTGGTCCTGCAGAGAAGGAACAGAGTTCCATTCATGTCAGTTATGCAGGACTTTTGCATACACATGGATTTAATATATGTAGAGCAACTGATTGGCACAACAGCCCTCATAATGTGACTTTGTGATAGAAAGCACCAACCGTTGTGACCTTGTGATGAATGTCATCTTGATGATTTACCACTTCTGTGACCTTTAACACAAATACTAAAAGCTGGATGAAATGTCCTTGGGATGCTTCTGTAATTTCAACTGCATTATGCATGCAAGAGTTTCAGAAAGAGGCTAATCTTCACATTACTGGGACTTTACTTTGGATTTCTGGTCAAAGTTTGGCCTTAATAATTTGGCTAAAAGACCACATGCTCCAAACAAGGGCTAACTACCTCTTTGGTAATCCCTGAAAAGACATAGCTTTTTATCAAATGTTGTGAGGCCTCTGGGCTTTGAGTAGAAGCAGCTACTCAGTATAGTTGTCTAAATCTCACTCAGTCACATGTTAATGGATTAAGAAAGAGAGTCTAAGACATGCTGGCCTATCAACGCACGTACCAAACCTGCCACCTCTACCAGCTAGAAGAACAAGGGAAGATGATGTGTGGGAACACCACCGCCAGCAAGTTCCCCTCCAAATCAAACACCATATCAACTTGGAAATATGTTGCCGTGCTTTCATCATCGCTGGGTCAAAATCTTGGAACTGCTTACCCAACAGCAGTGTAGGTATACCAACACCACACAGACTGCAGCAGTTAACCAAAGAGGCTCACTGCCACCTTCTCGAGGGCAATAAATGTTGACCTTGCCAGTGATGCCCGTATCCCATGAATTAATAAAAATAAATTTCCTTTACCATTGACATGAGGTCACAGGGATCCAATGTCTGTGGCACTGAAATGGTTCCCTCCTTGTTACCAGGTGCTTGGAAGTATTGTCTTACACATTTCACTCAAATATTGTGCATTCTAACCATGACCTCAGGCGCCCCCATCATTTCCTCAAAAGTTGAGGAGAGTATCTGTAAACATTATGGTTGGGCCTCTAGACTAGCTAGGCTCTAAATATTCCCCAATCTAGTATGATCAAGAGACTGCTCCTGGAGCCACAGCTGTGTATTTAAATAGAAATTTCAGTCTTCCTTCTAGCCTTATTTAAAGCTGCTTTTATATTGATGTTTTAACTTAGATTCTGGGAGACTGCCATCCAAGAGTTGGCTCCTGGCATTCACAGTAATAAGTCTCGCTTGGTTATTATAGCGGCAAGGGAGAAGAGCTGGGATAGAAAGAGATTGATGTGTAGATGGTTCCGTATTTTCTGTAACTCAAAATCTAGGACTTTTATATTGGTGTGTAATGCTCCAATCGCCATAAGAACATAAGAAAGAGGAGAAGGAGTAGGCCATTTGGCCCCTCAAGCCCCCTCAAGCCTGCCCCGCCATTCAATAAGATCATGGCTGATCTGCCCCAGACCTCAACTCCTCTTTCATGCCTGCTCCTCATAGCCCTCAACTCCCCGGTATTTCAAAAATCTATATACCTCCTCTTTAAATACTTTCAATGATCTAGCCTCCACAACTCTCTGGTGTAGAGAATTCCAGACATTCACTACCTTCGGAGAGAAGAAATTCCTTTGCGTCTCAGTTTTAAATGAGTGTCCCCTTATTCTGTAACTATGACCCTAGTTTGAGATTCCCTCACTAGTGGAAACATCTTCTCAACATCTATCCTGTCAAGCCCCCTCAGAATCTTGTACTTTTCAATAAGATCACCCTCATTCTTCTAAACTCTAATGAATAAAGGCCTAACCTGTTTAGCCGTTCTTGATAAGTCAACCCCTGCATCCCAGGAATCAGCCTAGTGAATCTCTTTTGAACTGCCTCCTCCAATTCCAATATATCCTTTCTTAAATACGGGGCCTATACAAAGTACTCCAGGTGCGGCCTTACCAACACCCTGTACAGTTGTAGCAAGACTTCCCTATTTTTAAACTCCAACCCCCTAGCAATATAGGCCAAAATTCCATTTGCCGCCTTAATTACTTGTTGCACATGCATACTAACTTTTTGTGTTTCACGCACAAGAACACCCAGATCCCTCTGTGCTGCACTTTTTTGAAGTCTGTCTCCATTTAAATAATAGTCTGCCTTTTGATTCTTCTTACCAAAGTGTATGACCTCACACTTTCCTACATAAAACTCCATCTGCCAAGTTTTTGCCCATTCACTCAATCTATCTATATCCCCTTGCTGATTCCTTATGTCCTCATCACAACATGCCATGGCGCAGAATCAATTTAAAGGAGGGTAATGCCCACAACCTCTGGCATCCAGGATGTGACTTTTTGTGTGTCTAGACAACTGCTATTAAAGGCAGTGAAATATATATTTGCCGCAGTGCTTTTGATCCAGTGGAGATCAGTAGCATGCTGGGAAGGAAGGAGCATACAATTCCCCTCAATGAAGTTTTCCCCCTATAATAAATACACCAAATGCCTCAGTATTATACCTTAGTATTCAGTGAATTGACTCATTTCTGTCACTCTGCCTATATTTAAATTTTGAATTTAAGCTGTCGAAGTCAGAGAAAGCAACGTTTTAGCTCAGCCAGTCCAAAGATGTTGCCCAAGTTCCAACATTTGAACTATGTTGAGGGATGACAGCTTCAAGTTTAATATAGTTTTAAACATTACGAAATAACAATCAATTTCCCTGCTTGTTAGTCAGATTGCTCATTTTGAACTGAAAAGTCCACTTAAAATATTGGAATTCTTATTTCATTTTGTTGACAAAATTCAGTTTTAACTATTTAATACCTTAAGTGCCTGTTGAAGTAATATTGTATTGCTGTGTTCTTAAACATTAAATTACACTTGAACAATTGTATATCTAATTTTAATGGAAGCAGCTTCATATCCCTTTCTAACTTGTAGCAAAAAAATGCAACCACCCATTCAGATTTTTTTTTTTGGCTGGTTGATTTTGGGGATGATGACACCCATTGGTGAAACCAGGTAGTGATTTTGTGTATTCTGAAAGTGGACTTTAATTTGGCAGTTTCAAATATATATATATATATATATATATATATATATGTATGTATCTACCTACCTATATAAGTAGGGTGACTACAAGAGTCATTTGTTTTCCCAGCTTTATTGGACAAGCTATTGAGATGATAATTTCTTGCTAGATTTATATGTTTTATTTTAAGGATAATTTCCCTCTTAAGGTTATAAGCAATTTCTTCGAAGTTAGTAAAGCAAATAGAATCTTAGCAACCTTATTTTGGGAGACCATGAGATAGTGGCTTGAGATTTGTCTTTCATCCTTGAGATTTATTAACATACCAACTTGATTATCTTACTACACAACAATCGGAAATTATCTATTAGTTTGCCTCATAACTTTGGATTAATTCACAAAGTATTCCTGCATGGAATGTTAATGAGTATATAAAGACATACTGCCTGGAATCCAAATGTCACATTGCTCGTAACCATCCTCGTTCGCAATAATTAGATTTACACAATCAAATTCACACAAAGCGAAAGTTACTTGAGAGGTTCATGGGCTGTGATTTGGATAGTCTGAGCAGCCATTTAGATTTTCAAATAGGTGTTCTATCTGTCTTGGAACTAGGTTACCATAAAAGACATTTGCATATCAGACTGGACAAAAAAAAAGTCATTGTTGTTACAGCAACTAAAAGTTTGAGTATAGAGACATCAATCTTAAAAGCCACACATCTATAAATAACCTCACACTGGTAATTTTATCAATACATTTTTGGTTCTTTAGACCAGAAGTTCAGGAACTTTTCTGAAGCTGCCACTAAAGCCAATATGCTGGATCAATTTAATAAAGAATGACAGAGTTGTATTTACATAGCGCACTTCATCACCACTGCTGGTCCCAAAGTGCCTTACAGCCAATGAAATACTTTTAAAGTGCAGTCACTGTTGTAATGTAGGAAATGCAGCAGCCAATTGTCGCACAGTAAACTCGCACAAACAGAGGGGTCAGAGGGATGGATTTTATAAGCCAGCCGGTGAAAAAAATTGTGGCCCGCCTATCAAAGAGCTGCTGCAATTCCAAGCATGACGGCTCTTTAAAATAGCCGGAGCGGGTTGCACCCCGCTGCCCTGCCCCCGGTTATGCAGAGAGAGTGTCCTCTCCGTCCCTGGCAATGGCATCAGTTGCCTGTGTGCAGACGCTGACACCATTTTTAAAGGGCTGTCACTCCTACTGGGAGAGTTATATATTGAAAATTAAATGGAATTTTTAAAAAATACATCTCTTTTGCCCCTCTCCTGCCCTCCAATAACAAAATTAATTATTTGCCCTTCACCTCCCCCCAAAAACACTTGACCTTTACCATCTGACCTTCTCCCACCCGCCACTCCCCCAAAACTGCACAGACATTCACCTACAACCCTACCCACCATCCCCTACACCCATGACGCCGATGCCCCCCACCCTCCCAGCACCGATAAACTTACCTCCCCCAACAAGTGTTCCGCCTTGTATCCCCGGATGGGGATCTGAAGTGCGGCAGTGCTGGCCGCCGGGGGTGAAGATCACGGCGGGGCATCAGGAGGCAGTGTGAAATTAATTAATTCAGATATTTTAATTTATTTAAATATTTAAATTGCACTCCAGTCGCCAAGCAGTGGGGGAGGGGGGTGGTGATCGTCGGTGGGGGAGACTACGAGACCTCACCGCCGCCAATAATATCGGGCCGGGCCCTGCTGGCGTCGAGGTCCATGGTGGACCTCATCCGAGGCCATCTTCAGGCCTCCTCACCACGGATCCCGACGTCGAGTGCTCCTTAAAATCCAGCCCCGCTAATCTGTTTCTTTTGTTATTGTCTGAAGAATAAATATTGGTCAGGACACCCGGGAGAACTCCCCTGTCATCTTCAAAATAGTGCCATGGGTTCCTTTATGTCCACCTGATAGGGCAAATGGGACCTCAGTTTAACATCTCATCCAAAAGACGGCCTGGTTCCGGGGCATGGGGGTCCCTCGTTTAAAGGCACAATACCTGAATGAGGGACCTGACATTGTGAAGGAGGAGGGTCCACTGAGGGCCAGCCCCCGTGCCCTTGCCGCTGACCCCCCCCCCCTTCCCTGCAACCTCCCATCCTGTGAGACCTCTCCCGCCCTGACCTACCTGAGGCCTGGCTCCAGCGATGCTCCTCCTGCAGCAGCCGCTGCCGCCGCAGTGGCACTACAGCTGCCAGTTCTAATTGGTTGGCAGCTCTTCAAGGGCTGTAATTCCGAGGACAGTGTCCTTGATCCTTTGGAAGGCCCACTGCTGTCCACTTAAGTGCCTGACTGGCAGTAGGGTCAGTGGGCCCTCCGGAGAAGAGGTGGCACGGCGATCTCGGCATCACTTTTTCCAGACGTCGAGACTCCCACTGCCTTCCTGGAGTGAGACTTGAACCCACAGTCTTCTGACTCAGAGGTAAGAGTACTACCAACTGAGCCATGACTGACACTCATTGTAAATTGCATGACTAATTCAAGATTAAATAGTGTCTATTCTAGTTTTTTTTTTTGAAAAGTTGTTGTTTTTATACATGGCACATATTTATATAGCCAATGACCAGAGTGTATATATATATATATATATATATATATATATATATATATATATATATATATACACTACATTCTTTTTTTCTGCATCTTCTATTTATTTGTGTGTTACCTGTTGCAGTACCACATACTGAAGTAGGACAAAGATTTGATTCGAAGTCCAAATGACTAGTAAATGGCCAGGAGAAGAAACATGTAGGCAGTGAGTTAATGGCCAATCTTCTGTTGCCTTCCTTCCAATAATTTCTGATGCTGTTGGGTGCTCTAAAATCATGATTTCTGTTTTGTATTACACGATCTGCATTCTATAAGATATTTTAGGTTTTAGCATTTTTAGTTATTGGACAAATTCAATTTAGAGTGGAAAGTTTTTTTTAGCAGTATTTCCTTTAATAGCTGAGTGGATTAATCCATTCACTGTTCATTGTGCTACTGAATTATACAGTCAAGGAGAGTCTCTAATTGATCCCATTTTGTATTGATCAAGCTGGTCTCAGCATTCAGGTGCTCAACAAAATGCCCCCAGGCTAGAAAAAGAAAAATGGCCAAGTTTCCCACTCCTGACTGGTGTCCAGCAGCCGCTCGTTGGGAAAACCCCGGGGATAATTTTAATCCTAAAGAATGGGTATGTTTGGATCAGGTAGGAAGTAAAAATGTAAAAAAAAACTCAAACTTGCCCACTTCCAGTCTTAAGAGAGGTGAGATAGGGTTGGGGAGGCAACTGGGCCTCAGAAAACCTAACAGCCAAAGAGAGGTGAGGTTGACTGGATGTTGCAGGTATACCCTTTTCCAACGCTGCTGGTGGGCCAGGAGGAGCACAAGTGCTCCCCACCCTCCCCTGGCCCACTAAACTAACCTGTTAACCTTCCAAGTGATTGGACCCCCTCCTCCCCAGCAATCAAGTTTTTCCCAACAGCCCTCCCAACTCTTCCTCCCATTTCTCCCTGAGCCCCTGTGATGGCTCCCCATCCGGAGCAGCAGTAAACTTAATCTGCTGCTGGGCCGCGACCTCTTCTGCAGTATTAGTGTTCCCGGCCCTACAGGGACTCAGGTCTGTCATCGGGCTGGCTTCTGGAAATGGAAACTGTTTCAAAAACAAATACGATGTGTGTCCTGAAGTTAAGACTTCACAGTATTTCCAACCGGTACGCCTCTCCACCCTGTCTTGGAAATGCCGCCCCAGGAAATATTGGGACCTGTATATCTGTGCACAGGATTAGGTTTGCCTATCTTGCCGGTCCTACTTTCTGCTATTTCCCTGATCCTGCTAGGCTAGAATGTGTTATCTGATGGCACTTATCGTCCAGTTTATGCAAAGAAATGGCTAGACCAAGGGTTGGCAAACTTCTTAACCTAAAGAGCCTTTTTTCAAAAAAACTGCCGAAAAATAAAAACTATTGGAAGCCGTAATACAAAATTTCGACATTTTTCAACCAAATAATTGGCAAATCGATGAGTGTCTCTGGTAGAAAGCATGATATGCCTATATAATAAATAAAGTACATGTCATTGAATTTATGTATCAATAGAAAAACAATCAAAGGTGAAATAGAACTAACTCTGAATAATCACGTTTTTGACTTTTACTATAATTTTGTCAATAAAGTCATCTTTGAAACAAACTACAACCTAAGATGTGTAGAATTAATGCAATTTTTTCAGCTGTTGAGTCTTGTGCTATTAGAAGCTTTTTTTAAAATCACCTTCATAATAATTTATCATCTCAGCTATATTAGAAATAATAATGGTCGAAACCATAAAACCTGTTCCTTCAACCAAAGGCATTATCTATAATCATGGGTGTAGCTATATCACTCGAACAGGTTTATTAACAACGCAATGAAGTTCTTCATTAAAATAATGATTTGAAACTGTAAAGTGCAGTATAGTGATTAGCTTTTTAATCTCCACAACAAAAACACAGCTCTTACTGTTTTCTTGACCTTTTTTTTAGTCTTTTCTCATGATAATGCAGTCCAACTGGAAAAGGCTGGAGCCGCAAATGAGATGTTAAAGAGCCGCATGCGGCTGCAGAGCCTCAGGTTGCAGATACCTGGGCTAGATGGTTGTGTGTTCAAGTTGCACTCCAGAAACTTGAGCACTTAATCCAGGCTGACATTCCAGTGCCTTACTGAGGGAGTTCTGCACTGATGGAGGTGTTACCTTTCAGGTGAGACGCTAAACCGAGGCCTGATCTGCCGTCTGAGGTGCATGAAGAAGATCCCATCACAGTGCTTTGAAGAAGAACAGAGGAGTTCTCCCCTGTGCCTTGGTCAACATGTCTCCCTCACTTAAAAACAGATTATTTGGTCATTGTTGTTTGTGTGATCTTGCTGTGTGTAAATTAACTGCTGTGTTTACTACATTGCAACAGTGTCTACACTTGAGAAGTACTTCAATGACCATAAAGCACTTTGCAGCGTCCGGAGATCGTGAAAGGTGCTATATAAATGCAGTCTTTCTTTTGTTTTGGGGTGAGATACCAAATAGTGATCCAAATAGCCTGGATTAAGTGCTCAAGTTTCTGGAGTGCAATTTGAACACACAACCATCTAGCCTAGGTGTCTGCAACCTGAGGCTCTGGAGCCGCATGCGGCTTTTTAACGTCTCATTTGCGGCTCCAGCCTTTTCCAGTTGGATTGCATTATCATGAGAAAAGACCAAGAGTGAAAACTGGAAAGACAAAATGTGTGCTTACAAAGCTGTGATACCAGACTAGATTTTCTGTGCTATGCATGGCTGGTTGATGCTGTTCTCTCAACCATCACCGTACAAGTGATATGTTAAATCACAAGTAAGTCATGGAACTCTTGTCCTTTTACTTTTAAACCTTTACATGATGCTCACCCTCCCCTTGTTGGGAAACTTCAGTTTGTGCCAAAAAATAAGAAGTGTTACTGGAATTTTCTGCTGTCTGTTGACCAAGAATGCTATGCAGGATGGACTTTGCTTAAGCCAAGACAAAATCGGGTTGCACAGTGGGATAAATTCAGGGTATCGTCCAAATCTGTAATGAGGGTCCATCTCATGCTATTATTTCCTTCATATTGGATGACCTTTACAAAAGGAGGATCAATAAATTCTTGCATTTCACGTGTGGTTGATTTGCTCAATAACTGTCTTACCATTTCACTGGATAGCATGATGCATTTTTCAATAAATGCTCACTGACCAAAAATGATCCCATTATTTTTTTTTCAGTATTGACAAAAAAAAAATGAAATTGATTTGGATAAGTCAGGAAAATTAATGTGAGCTTCAGTTTAATCCCTTTGTCTTGTCTAGAACAGAGCAAGTTTTCCTTACCATGTTTAAAATGTGCACAATTTAAAGCATAACATCTTTGTCAGGTCCCTAAATTAAAAATTAGTTTTTGAAACATCACGCACCCTGTGGGTTGTTCTTAACGACTCGTTGCCGCCTCTGTAAGAGCAGCTACTCCAATCTTCCATTCTTACCGACCATCTGGCAAGGCACAGTCCTCAGGGAGTAATCTCTCCTGCTGCCCATCTGCTCAACCGCACTACGACCACTCCACGTGTCCTTCTAGAATGCCTGATTTCTAGTGAATAAGCCCTGGTTATCCATAACGCATTCATGGTCGTGGTTGCTTTTCATGCTGACAGAAACTTGAGACAAGTCCTCCCACTTAGTTATAATTCTCAACACCTGCCATGCCCATATTAAAGTGCTTTGATACTTATCTCTAAGTCAAAATTTGGTTTCTTTTCTTTCCCCTTCCCACACAGAGACCCATCTGGCACCTTTTCCTTTTGGGCACTTCATCCTTCACCATCCCTCTTTCATTGAAAATCCTTGTTATCTAAACACCTTCTTCCCCCAGCCCTAGGAAGTTTTACGTCAACTAAATCCTCAAATGGTTCTTTCTTTTTCACTTCCCTTATCTTGTACCAAACAACTCAATGAGTTCAATCTTCACTTCAACTTCCCTTGTGCCCCCCCCCCCCCCCCCCACTGAATTCACCATCCATCTGCTTTTTCTCAATCGTAAATCATAGAAACATTGGCTCCCTATCCCCCAGTGCTTACAACTTTACATTGTTGGCTTTAAATCCCACCCAAGGCCTTAATTTAATGTGACAAACCTCTGTGTTTTGCTAATCATTCTCAATGATGATCAACACAAATCTCCTTTTTGGTGACTAAAACAAAATCTTTTGTGTTCTCCATACGTGACACAATATTAATAGTGCAGCTGACCTGGAGTTGTGAAGGAGAGCACTGTTTTTTTCCACTTTGTTCAAAATAATATGATTTTCATAATCAGCTAACACCTGATCATAACACAGCAGAATTTTGCTTTCAATGCTTTGAGATGATTTGAGTAGTGATCTTGATGTGATTTGAGCAGCCTATTTATGAAGGAACAATTCTTCAATATAAAGTGGTGAGGGAAAGCGAGGGAGAAGATAGTGTGGTGCTTTATAATTAAAAGCTAGTGTGAGAGTCAACTTGCTTATTCGATTTAGATATGTCAACATAACAGTGAAAAGGGGTCAAGCCTTGTGCACAATTTGGAGTTAGAGTCTGCAACTAGGCTACAGTTGTAATTACTTGGGGATGGGGTTGGAAGAGGATGTTGTGTAAATAACATTATTCTACAGCTGTGCAAGACTATTAGTTCCATTAAAATCTGTCACCAATTATTTCCCCCCAGGGTCAAAAACAACATACTGTAAATTTGATGCCATCAATAATCACCTATTTTATTGCTGCTACCCCTCAACATTTTTTCTGAACAATATTGCAGATGAATCCATTTGTTCCTCATTTCATTTGTCTTAACTAGTCATCAACTTCTGATCGGCTTTCGTGCATTGATGAGCAATTATGCAATGTAGTCAAATAGGACTGTCCCAAAATATAATGTGTATCACCAAAATATTCATAGACATTGGGTGAGGAAAAATGTTCAAACTTGTGTTGGTGAAGTGTTTATATGATATTGGTCCAATTGAAATAGAAGGGGAGAAATAAGTAACCAGGGTCAAGGTATTGGTAGGTCTGTTCCCATCCTTGGAAAATGGCTTCACCTACATCACGGAACTTGGATTAAGAATTGGGATTTTGGAATTGGCCAGTTCTAATATTTGGATTTTGAGCTTGAATGGAAATATCTGTGTTGAGTCCTAATTTCCAATTCCTCATTATCATTGTGGTATTCCAATGCTCTCCCGGCTGGCCTCTCACCTTCCACTCTCAGCAAACTTTAACTCATCCAAAACTCTGCTACCTGTATCCTAACTCACACCAATTTCCATTGATCTACATTGGCTGCTGGCCCAACAATGCTTTGAATTTAAAATTCTCAACCTTGTGTTCAAATCCCTCTAGTAGAGGCCCCAATTGCCCCATCCTACTGTCTCACTGACCTTCCTGCCCAGCATACCGGCTGGGGGATGATCTGGCCAATCTCCTCCCTGTCCAATTCCCCCTTCACAGTGCTGATCCTGTGGACTCTGCCAGTGGTTCAACTGTCATTGCCCGTCTCCGCATCTCCCTCCAGAATGTCCATTCACTCGTGAACAAAGCCCTTGCAATGCATGAACTTATTACAATGATTGCATCAACATAATGGCCTTGACAGAAAGCTGGCTGAGGGGTGATGTCATGCAGGCCCTCATCTGTCAAGAATGAGACATATTAATTTCGCCACATGGACATTAAATTTCAAATTGTCGCTGGGAAGAAAAGGCCTGATACAGCTCCCTGGCTGGAAAGACATTTTTGCATATTAGATTAGATTAGATTAGAGATACAGCACTGAAACAGGCCCTTCGGCCCACCGAGTCTGTGCCGAACATCAACCACCCATTTATACTAATCCTACGCTAATCCCATATTCCTACCAAACATCCCCACCTGTCCCCATATTTCCCTACCACCTACCTATACTAGTGACAATTTATAATGGCCAATTTACCTATCAACCTGCAAGTCTTTTGGCTTGTGGGAGGAAACCGGAGCACCCGGAGAAAACCCACGCAGACACAGGGAGAACTTGCAAACTCCACACAGGCAGTATCCGGAATCGAACCCGGGTCCCTGGAGCTGTGAGGCTGCGGTGCTAACCACTGCGCCACTGTGCCGCCCTAACAGACAGTATTTGTAGACAAAGGACAATTCCCTGACCCATACAATAGACAAAGCCAGAGGTGGTTATACCAGTCCCGTGACTACCCTCCTGGCCAACTTTGGGAGTTTTAAATTGTAGAGATAATGTTTGAACTGGCAGAAATCCTCATTCTCTGCCACCCACTGAAGCAGCATGCCAATTTTCTCAACAAGCTATCTTCACTGCTTTCTCCCTCAGCCTCTACACTGAGTGATTTTATCATCCTAGGTGATTTCAACCTCCATCTCAATTGATCATGCTTTCTCTCCTCTGATTTTACTGCCCTCCTATCCTCCCTAATCTTCCTCTGTGTAATGTCCCCAACCCATATTCACAGCCACTCTCTTGACCTTGCCATCTCACATGGCTTTGCTATTCCCAGATTGTTAATCACAGATAAGGCCATCTCTGATCAGTTTCTTGTATCGCTCTCCACCCACATCCTGCTTTCCCCTCCAAACCCTATTTCCTCTCTATCTGACCCTGGAAAGAAATCCCTCCTCCAATTCGTTCGCAACTGCACTCTCAAAATCAAAACTTTGGCCCTCCGTTTACCACAGCATTTCTGCAGCTACCGATCTGCTCAACCACGCCCTCATCTCTACCTGTGTTGCCCTCATTCCCATTAAAACCATTGTTCCCTCTCACCCTGGCTGTTCTCCCAGTACGACCCTCATCTCCACACCCTTGAACGAATGTGGCGGACAACTGGTTTAGCCACTCAGCCAGATCTGGCTGGACCAGATAAAGCACTAATGGGTCCTGCTCTTGTCTGTGTTCCATGGATCATTCTGGAATGCAAAGATAATCCCCAGTTTAATTTCTTGACTGCAAGCCATCTTCTTAAACCCCTCTCCCCTGTCTGCTCCACCCTTACCTCCAACAACAAGTGTGAGGAGCTCGTGGATTTTTTTTTTCATAACTCCTTCATCCTCTGGACATTGAGGTCCTGGAAGGAGACAACTTACTGGGGGGTGCAGGGTGGGGGTGTGGGGAGAAGAAACAGGAAGTGAGAGATGACAAGGTAAGGGCAGGTGTTGAGGTGCCACGGTCAGATTTTAAGGAGCTAGGGAGGAAGTTAAAGAGTAGGATCTCAAAGGTAGTAATCTCTGGAATACTCCCAGTGCCACATGCCAGTGAGAGTAGAAATAGGATGATGGGGAGGATCAATGTGTAGCTTGAAGCATGGTGCCGAAGGGTGGGCTTCAGATTCCTGGGGCATTGGAACCAGCTCTGGGGCAGAAGGCACCTATTCAAAAGGGACAAGTTGCACCTCAACAAGACTGGGACCAATGTCCTCATGGGGAGATACACTAGTGTGGTTGGGGAAGGTTTAAACTAAATTGACAGTGTGGTGGGCACCAACATATAGAACTAGGGAAGAGGAATAAGGTGCATAATATGACTGTGTTGGATAGTACTAGAGAAGGAAGTAGTTCCATATTAGATATGAGCAAACTGAGATGAACAACAAGGAATCAAAGACAGGATTGCAATGCAGATATGTAAATACACATAGTGTAGTGATTAAGGTTGGTAAGCTACAAGCACAAATAGCAGTAAGGGAATATGATGTAGTAGCAATAACGGAAACTTGGCTTAAAAATGGTGAGGACTGGGCACTTGATATACAAGGACATAAAGTGTTCAGAAGAGATAGAGAAGATAAAGAGGGAGGTGGGGTAGCAGTACTGATTAGAGAAGACGTTGTTGTGTTGGAAAGATGGGATGTCCTTGAGGGGACAAGGACAGAATCCATTTAGTTAGAGTTAGAAGCAAAAAGTGTATGATCGCACTACAGGTGGTATTCTATAGGCCTCCAAATAGTGAGTGAGAGATAAAGGAGCAAATCTGCAGGGAAATCACAGAGATGTGCAATAACTAGAGTGGTGATATTGGAGGACTTTAATTACCCAAATATCGATCGGGATAATATTGGACTAAGGGAAAGGAGGGGGAGGAATTTCTGGATTGTGTTCAGGAGAACTTCCTTGATCAGTATGTCTCAGCCCAGCTAGAAAGGCAGCATTGCTGGATCTGGTGCTGGAAATGAGGTGGTATCTGTGGCATAGCAGTTGGTAAGAGTGATCATCATATAAGGCTTAGACTTGTAATGCAGAAAAGCAAGGAATGATATAAGGTAGAACAGCAAGATTGGAAGAGAGCTAATTTCAATGCAATGAGAAGGGATCTAGCCAGGGTAAAAAGGCAAAACTGTAATGGAACAATGGGTTATCTTTAAGGAAGAGATGCTTCAGGTACAGGCTTAAGTGCATTCCAACAAGGGCAAAAGGTAAGGGAACCAAGAACAAGGCTCCTTGGATGACAAGCGAGATAGAGATTATGATGCAACAAAAAAGAGGGTGTACGATGCAAGTCAGGTGAATTCTTCAAGTGAGTGCCAGGCCAAATACAATAAGAGAGGAGAGGTGAAGAGCAAAATGAGACTGGCAAAGAGAATGAGAATAGAATGGCAGTCAGCATAAAAAAGGAACCCAAAAATCATCTTCTGGCATGTAAATAGCAGGTAGTAAGAGTTGGGGTGGGGTGTAATAAGGACAAAGAGGGTAATATATGCTTGGAGGCAAAGGGCAAGGCTAGAATACTTAATGAGTACTTTGTATTGGTGTTTACTAAGGAAGAGAAATCTGGTGAAATATTGATAGAAGAGGAGAGAGTAGAGGCAATGGATGGGGTAAAAGTTGACAGTGAGGAAGTACTGGAAAAGCTGGCTGTGCTTAGGGTAGATAAGTCACCTGGTCCGGATGGCTTGCATTCCAGGTTCCTAAAGGAAGTGGGGGTAGAGATAGCGGAAGGGCTTGCCATAATCTTCCAATCTTCCCTAGATATGGGGAAGGTGCCAGAGGATTGGGATGTGGAAAATGTGACATCCTTATTCAAGAAGGGGTATAAGGACAGTCATAGCAACTACAGGTCAGTGAGTTTAATATCAGTGGTGGATAAGGTTTTAGAAACAATAAGCAAGAAAAGAATCAACAGGCACTTGGAGAGGTTTGAGTTAATTAAGGATAGCCAGCACAGATTTGTAACAGGCAGATCATGCTTGACTAACCTAATTGAATTTTTTGATGACGTAACAGAGAAGGTTGATGAAGAGAATGCAGTGGATGTTGGCTATGTGTATTTTAAGAATGCGTTTGATAAAGTACTACATAAAAGGCTGGTTCACAAAATTGAGGCTCATAGAATAAGAGGATCAGTGTCCAATTGGATAAAAACTTGTTACATGCAGAACCCCACCTGCCCAGAATGAGGCATATTAATTTTGTCAAATGAGCATTGATTTTTAAACTGTTGCTGGAATGGGGAAATGGCTTGTTAAACAAATCAGCCGTGGCTGGAAAACATTTAGTTACAAACAGACAGTGCTTGTGGAGACAAAGGATCATTCCCTGACACATTCAACCCACAATGGACTATGATCACCAGACATTGAAGGCTAACTTGGCGCGTTGTGTATCTGTTGGCGTTAACCGAATTAGAGTTTAAGTTTATTAAAGTTCAACCTTTCTTCTTTAAACCTAAGAAAAGCTGTTTGGCTGATTTATCTGCCTTACAATAGGAAAGCAGTGAACAAGGATTTGCAAAGGGGGAGCTAAAAAAACGGTGTGTTTAAAATAAAACCCTGTTATGGTAAGACAAGGTGAAGGCTGAGAGGAAACCCTAGACCCTTTTCTCACCTGGTCGTAACAGAAATTTGGGGGCTACCGTCTGGGATTTTACCCACAGACAAATGAGAGAAATTGGAAGTGGGAAGCCAAATTGTTCCCAATCAAAAGAAGAGCAAGATTTCAATACAGGTTTTCTTGTGTGTGCCAGAATACTAACATGTCTGCGACTGAAGCTAGTAGCTCCCCAAGCCAGGGTGAAGTAACTTGGGATAAGTTAAAAGCACTGTCTATGGAGGATTTGAGGAAAATGGCTCAGCAGTGTGGGATCACTGTACGTGGCAAGGCTAGAAAGTCTAAACTCCTAAGACTAGTGCCCAACCATTTTTCCCTTGAATCTGAAGAAGCAAAAACAGGGTTAGAAGTAGACCCCGACAGGGTATTGCTCGCAAAGCTACAATTGGAACAGAGGAAACTTGAATTAGAAGACAGGGAAAGAGAAAGAGTGACAGGAGAAAGAAAGAGAGAGACAGGAGAAAGCGAAAGAGACTGGAGAGAGAGAAAGAAAGAGCCTTCCAGAAGGAATGCGAAGTAAGTTAAGGCAATTTGAGTTAACTAGGGGGTGACAGAGTAACTCCAGTGAAAGCGTGGCCAATATGGAGGAGCGTAATTCAGAGCTGGGTACAGAATTGTTAAAACTCTCCAAAATCATCCCAAAATTCAATGAGGGAGACATGGAAGCATTTTTTGTGTCTTTTGAAAAACTGGCAAGGCAGTTAAAGTGGTATGCTGAGGCTGGGACTCTCATGCTACAAAGTAAGCTAACCCGAAAAGCCCATAAGGTTTGTTCCATATTGCCAGATGAGAGCTCATCCAATTATGAACTGACAAAAAATGCTATCCTCAGGGCATATGAGTTAGTACTGGAAGCCTATCGCCAAAAGTTTAGAACCCTCAAAAAGCAAGCTGATTAAACTTCCCTGGAGTTTGAGAGAAATAAACAGCTGGCTTTTGACCAGTGGCTGAGGGCTCTTAAAGTACAGTTTAGCTATGAAAATCTCATAAGTAATTTTGCTAGAGGAATTTAACAACTCTCTCCCACTCTCCATAAAGACACATGTAGAGGAACAGAAGGTTCATGGAGCCCGGCAAGCCGTAGTTCTGGCTGATAAGTTTGCTCTCATTTATAAGTCAGTTTCCCTGGGAAAACCTTTCCCAATCACCCCCATAAATCCGAAGAGGACAAAGGACAGGAAGGTGATAGAAGTCCAAGAAGTCCTGGGGGGGAAAGAAAAGCAGAGACACAGGGAGCCCTGTGTATATTAATGATTTAGACATGAATATAGGAGGTATGATGAGTAAATTTGCAGATGATACGAAAATTGGTGGTGTCATAAATAGTGAGGAGGAAAGCCTTAGGTTACAGGACGATATAGATGGGCTGGTATGATGGGCGAGGAGTGGCAAATGGAATTTAATCCCAAGAAGCGTGAGGTGATGCATTTTGGGAGGACTAACAAGGCAAGGAAATATACAATGGATGCTAGGACCCGAGGAAGTACAGAGGGTCTGCGGGACCTTGGTGTATTTGTCCATAGATCACTGAAGGCAGCAGCACAGGTAGATAAGGTGGTTAGGAAGGCATATGGGACACTTGCCTTTATTAGTCGAGGCGTAGAATATAAGAGCAGGGAGGTTATGATTGAGCTGTATAAAATGCTAGTTAGGCCACAGCTGGAGTACTGTGTACAGTTCTGGGCACCACACTATAGGAAGGATGTGATTACACTGGAGAGAGTGCAGAGGAAATTCGCCAGGACGTTGCCTGGACTGGAGATTTCAGCTATGAAGAGAGACTGAAAAGGCTAGGGTTATTTTCCTTGGAACAGAGAAGGCTGAGGGGGGGCATGATTGAGGTATACAAAATTATGAGGGACATTGATAGATTAGGTAGGAAGAAACATTTTCCCGTAGCACAGGTGTCAGTAACCAGGGGGCATAGATTTATGATAAGGGGCAGGAGGCTTAGAGGGGATTTGAGGAAAAGAAATTTCACTCAGAGGGTGGTTGGAAGCTGGAACACACTGTCTGAAGAGGTGGTAGAGGCAGGAAACCTCACAACATTGAAGAAGTATTTAGATGAGCACTTGAAACGCCGTAGCATACAAGGCTACGGGCCAAGTGCTGGAAAATGGGATTAGAATAGTTGGGTGCTTGATGTCCGGCAGAGACACAATGAGCCGAAGGGCCTGTTTCTGTACTCTATGACTCCTCCAGCCAAAAAGGAAGGTGCTGTAAGTAGGAGTGTGACCCAGAGACCTGTGTGCTTCCATTGTAATAAAGCAGGGCATTTACGAGTTGACTGCTGGAAACTAAAGAGAATCAGAGCACACCTGCTCAGTGACGGAGAAGGGACCCTGATGGAAAGCACAGTAGAACAAGCTGTGGCTTTAACTGCAGTAACAGTGACGGCCAGGAAGCTTACGGCTGCAAGTGCAGGAAAATTTAATAGGATTCCTGAAGATTATCAGGGTTTTGTGTCTGAAGGGAGAGTAACCCCATACCCCTCGAGTGGGGCAAGCAAGCACATAGTAATTCTCAGGGACACGGGGGCCACGAGATCCCTTTTACTGAGTAAAGGCTTGACCTTTCCCCCAGGGAGTGCAGTAAACACCAAAATGATGATGAATGGTATTGGAGGGCAGTGTATACATGTACTTGTGCACTTGGAGTATGACCTAGTTTTGGGACTGGTGACCGTAGGGATTGTCCCTAGTTTGCCTGTGGACAGGGTTGACCTGCTCCTAGGTAATGATCTGACGGGGACGAAGGTGGAAGCTTCCCCAGCAGTGAAAGAGAGACCGCAAGAGACAGGGTAGTGGCAGGAGATGATCCCTGCAGTTTCCCTGAATATATAGTGAATCAGACCTTGATCAAACCAGCTCCCCCAGAGGACACTGAATTGGCACTGCAGGCAGATGACCATGAGGTCTGTCTGTCTGTATGAGACTTTCTTTGGGAGGTTAGAAGACCCAGGGAATGAGTTCAATGGATCTCCCCTAGCTGAGGCTCAGCGAGCTGACCCAGTATTGAGAGAGTTAGCACAGGCTGCCCAGACTGAAATTGAAGCAGAGGGAGTCCCTGATTGCTACAGTCTAAAAAATGAGGTACTGATGAAAAAGTGGAGTTCTGCTCACACACCTGAGAGCAAGGGGTGGACAGTGGTTCACCAGTTAGTGGTACTGCCGAGGTATCGGAGTAAAATATTAAGAATGGCCCACAGGACTACAGTGGCTGTACATGCCGGTATACAAAAAACCAAAGCCTGCATAAGACAGCAGTTTGACTGGCCAAAACTCCACAAAGATGTGGCGGAGTACTGTAGGAGTTGCCACATGTGCCAGGTTGAGGGAAAATCCCCACCTACAGTGAAATCTGCACCCCTAAGTCCTGTAACATTGTTTGGAGGACCCTCCAGCAGAGGGCTGGTGAATTGTAAGGGACCCCTGCCGAGAACAAAAGGGGACAAGCAGGCACAAGGCTGGCAAAAGGTTCAAAAAGAAAGGGGAAAAAGGGACCGAGAGGGCAGGTTAAAGGACGTCCGGGAGGAATCCAAAATGGAAACCCCTACTGTCTGGTCAGCCGACCCCAAAATATTTGAAAAGTTAGACCCCACATTCTCCTATGTAAATGCAGACACTAGAAGCTCCTTACCAGGGTGGCTAACAGCATTTACAGGAACCTGCAGAGACAAAGAAAATGCTCAAGAGGGCAGAGAAACCGTGAGGGTGATGCCTCACCTAGTTGGAGTGCAGTAGAATCTGGGCAAATGCCTGCAAGCAGGAGTGTCCCAGAGGACAAAGGAAAGATTAGCAAAGAATCCCACCCCCACAGTCAGGAAAAAAGGGAACCAACTAGCCCTTAAGGTGAAAAGCCCTCACATGACTCACAGAACACTGAAATGACTCACAGAACACTGAAAGAGAGTTCAGAGTGGAACCACCCACTGCCACTGCCCCTGAGCAGAACTCCAACCTGGGGCTAATTAAATCTAACCCTCCCCCTGCAGATCTCAACAAGAACCAAGACACCCTAGGCAGTCATGGAAATGTGCAAACAGATCAAACTTGCCCCTCAAAAAAACCACATGTTTATTGGGTTGCCAAAACGGCAGCTTATAGCAGCACTGTTACCAAGAAAAGACAGGCTGTAACACCTGTTTGGATTTCTGAATGAATAAGAGATGCATGTGTGTTTTCCCGTACTTATCTTCTCTCTCGTCCCTTTTAATGAAATGCTCTTTTTTTATAAAAAAAACCTAATTTCATTCCGCTGGGTGTGGAGGTGTCATGAAGGCCCCCACCTGCCAAGAATGAGGCATATTAATTTCATCATATGAACATTAATTTTAAACTTGGCTGGAGGACATTTGCATACTAAGAGTGCTTGAAAAGACAAAAGAATCGCTCACTGATTCAATTAACAGAGATTGGGCTGGGCAATGGTGATCCACATCTTGTCGGGGTGGGAGACAGCACTACACGCCCCTCGCAACCCCCTCTCCCCCCACCAAGAGCTTTGAAATCCATCAACAGAGGAGTGGTTAAACCAGCTAGTCAGCTTAGAGTTTTGAATTGTGCTCACAGGACAGTTTGAAGAGACAGACTGCAGAGTGCAACTGAACCTGGAACAAGACAGCCTCTCTCCTGGCTGGTTCTCTTGTGCTTTCCCACAAGCCTTCGGACCCACTAAAGACACATAAACCTCAAGAGAGAAAAGACTCCTACAGTGAAACAAGTTAAAGCGTGCACAGAGGCCCAGCGAACAGCAAGGCTTACCGCCAACCAAAGACTCAGCATCAAACTCAAAGGACTGTAACTACAATCCAGATATTGCCTCAAACTTTTCTCCTTTTATTTTTTCTATTTTTTCTGTCTCTATCTGTATGTGTTTATCGTGTATGCATGCTAGTGTGGTCACATCGCATATTCGTAGTCCTTAACTGAATTAGAGTTTAAGATTAATAAACTTCCACCTTTCTTATTTAAATCTAAGAAAACCTGTCTGATTTCTTTGCCTTACAATTGGAAGGCAGTGAACAAGGATTCACTTATGGGGAGCTAAAACATGGTATTTTAAAATTAAACCCTGTTATGGTTAAACCAGGCAAAGGCTGAGAGGGAACCCCAAGACCCCTTCTCACCTGGTCGTAACACCTGTGCTTGCTGACCTACACTGGCCCCTGGTTAAATAACACCTTGATTTTAACATTTTCATCCTTTTATTTCAAATCTGTCCACAGCCTGGCCTAACCCCTCCCTCTCTCTCTAATCTCTTCCAACTCTATAACCCTTCCAGATAATCTGCACTCCTCTAATTCTGGCCTCTTGAGCATCTCTGATTTTAGTCACTCTGCCATTGATAGCCGTGTCTTCAGCTGCCAAGGCTGTAAGCTCTGGAATTCCCTCCCTAAACCTCTTCACACTCTACCTCACTTTTGTCCTTAAGACATTCCTTAAAAGCTTCGTCTATGACCAAGCTTTTAGTCATCTACCCTCATCTTCTGTGGCTCGGTGCTATATTTTGTTTTATAATGCCTTTGTGAAACACCCTAAGGTATTTTATTCTGTTAAAGATGCTATATAAATAAAGTTGTTGTTGTTCTTGGCCTCGTCCCTCAACTCTGTACCTGCTTTAGCTCTACAATCAACTAAGATCTCTGCACTTCTCCAGTTGGCCTCTTCTACATCACCGATTTGCATCCCCTCATCATTGGAGGTCGTGCCTTCAATTGTCTCAGCATAAGTTCTGGAATTCCTTCCCTAAACCTTTCTGACTCGCTGCTTCTCTCTGGTTTTTAAAGATACTTCTTAAAGTCTACCTCTTTGACCGAGTTTTTGGTTACCTGTCCTAATATCTTTATATCTCAGTGTCAGAATTTGTTCGATAATGCTCCTGTGAATCATCTTGGGGTCTTTTATTACATTGAAGCCACTATATAAATTCAAGTTCTTGTTGCAGTCTTAATATTTTTCTTGGTCAAGATTTTGTGGTTGTAATGACAGAAAAGCTTTAAACATTTCCCACCATTACAACTTTGAAACTGACAGCAACTTCTGGCGCCCGCACTTGCGCAGTTAAATGTTGAAATCGAGAAGCTGCTGTCAGTAATTTCCCTACTTCTCCACAGGGTGTGCTGTTGAAGTACTCACTGATAATCTTAGAAATCACTTGAATTGTTATGAAATTTCACTTTTGTGGTGTTAGTCTCACTGTGAAAACTCTTGAAAAAATGATGCCTTATTGAATGAGGTTTTTGCTGGGTTTTCAACTGCATACTAAGTTCATGATTACTGCTGAACCAACCTCTCTGGCCCTGAAAAACTATCGTATTTATGAAATGTCAAATTTCTCCGTTATGATCAAAATTCCATAGATTTTTTAAATTATAAGAACATTTTTAAACTTTGATATTTTAGCTTCTACCTTAATCCCATGTGTATGTCCCAATCTTCATTTTGCTGTCTGTCTGAATGATGATCAGTGTTTTTTTTTTACTGTCTGGTTTCCTGAGAGAATATGGGGATTGGGCAGGAAAGTGGAGTTGAGGTCAAAGATCAACCATGATATTGAATAGAGGACCATGCTCAAGGGGCTGTATGGCCTATACCTGCCTCTAATTCTTAAGTTCTTGTATCCTTACGTTCACTGTGTAATGGGGAATGCTGCATTAAGACATCTTTTAGTTGAGATGTTAAACTAAGGTCCAGTCTGCCTGTTTAGGAGATTGTAAAAGATTCTAACTATTCAAAGAGCAGCAGGGAGTTCTCTTGATGTCCTGGCCAAAACTTCTCCTGCAATTTGCATCCCTAAATACAGATTATCTAATGCATTTTTTGTTTGTGGGGCTTTGTTGTGTGCAAATTGGATGCTATCTTTGATTATGTGGCCATGAATGCACTTCAAAAGCATAGCACTATCCCAGGGAAGTGATAAGGTGCCGTTATAAATGCAAGATCCTTCTCATCATGTTTTATGCTGTCTGCGTGGGTTTTCTCTGGGTGCTCCGGTTTCCTCCCACAAGCCAAAATACTTGCAGGTTGGTAGGTAAATTGGCCATTATAAATTGCCCCTAGTATAGGTAGGTGGTAGGGAAATATAGGGACAGGTGGGGATGTGGTAGGAATATGGGATTAGTGTAGGATTAGTATAAATGGGTGGTTGATGGTCGGCACAGACTCGGTGGGCCGAAGGGCCTGTTTCAGTGCTGTATCGCTACACATCACAGAAGTACTTAGCTTTTAAAGTTGGTGAGTCAAATTGCAAACCCTTTTACAGATAATAAGCTGTGCTTATATTGTTAAGAATGATATACATCTACATAAGTTGTTTTATTTTAATAAGTGTGGGATTATTGCTGCATTTTCCACTGAAATATTCTTCAGTGGTAAAACGATTGAAATGTGCATGTTTCCAGAGACAGCTATTAATGTAGATGTTTCAAAATGTCCTTTACTCACTAAATGTTCCCCTCCCCTCTGCTCCTAATAGTGTTGACCGCTTGATGGAATATAATTCTACAGATTCTAGGTCAATTCTGGTAGCTCTTGTCACTTCCTGTTTAAACTCCGCTAACTCGGCACTGACCAGAAATCAAATTCTTCCTGCTCTGTATGGTTCAGCTGTTCATTGGAGGAACTTTTCAAAATTTGATGTTTGAGTTCTGTTGGTTACAGTTTTAATGGACTGGATGTGGGCTGCAGAAATGCTGGCAAGTACAACGGCAGAGTAATTAGGTGAAAAAATGCAGTAATTTTAGACATGTCTAATATGTAAATACTTCTGAAACATTTTCCTTGTCATTTTGACAGTTCATTTAAACTGAACAGGAACTGGTGTGTCATGCAAGTTAGCAAAGTAAACCTATTCAATATATTAATATGACTAACCTCCACCATACTGTAGGTATCAAGTTGCTTGTCCACACAAAAGAAACTATGTTAAAGTAGGTAGGTGGAAAACTGCCACTGAGTTTGGATGTTGTCTACAGGAAATGCTGGAAATACTCAGCAGGTCTGGCAGCATCAATGGAGAGAGAAGCAGAATTAATGTTTCAGGTCAGTGACCTTTCATCAGAACTGGGAAATGTTAGAAATGTAATAGGCTTTAAGCAAATAAAGTGGGGGTGGGGCAAGAATTAACAAAAGAGAAGGTGGTGATAGGACAGGGTCACAGAGAATAACTGACCAGAAAGCCATAGAGCAAAAGCAAACGGTATGTTAATGGTGTAGTGAAAGACGAAGTGTTTGTGCAGAGAGGGTGTTAATTGACAGAAAAATGAATAGCCCTGGCCCAAAGCGCAAACATGAAAAAAAGCAGTGGGCAGGCACATGGTAAAAAAAATGAATAATGAAACAAACTGAAATAAAATTAAAAAGTGGGGGGGGGGTGCCATCATACTCTGAAATTACTGAACTCAATGTTCAGTCCGGTAGGCTGTAGCGTGCCTAATCGGTAAATGAGATGCTGTTCCTCGAGCCTGCATTGATGCTCACTGGAACACTGCACAGTGGCGCATTGGTTAGCACCGCAGCCTCACAGCTCCAGCGACCCGGGTTCAATTCTGGGTGCTGCCTGTGTGGAGTTTGCAAGTTCTCCCTGTGTCTGCGTGGGTTTTCTCCGGGTTCTCCGGTTCCCTCCCACATGCCAAAAGACCTGCAGGTTGGTAGGTAAAATGGCCATTATAAATTGCCCCTAGTATAGGTAGGTGCTAGGGAAATATAGGAACAGGTGGGGATGTGGTAGGAATATGGGATTAGTGTAGGATTAGTATAAATGGGTGGTTGATGGTTGGCACAGACTCGGTGGGCCAAAGGGCCTGTTTCAGTGCTTTATCTCTAAACTAAACTAAACTAAACTGCAGCAAGCCCCCGACAGATATGTGGGCATGAGAGCAGGGTGGTGTGTTGAAATGGCAAGCATCCGGAAGCTCGGGGTCATGCTTTCAGACTGAGCGGAGGTGTTCCGCAAAGCGGTCACACAATCTGCGTTTGGTCTCCCCAATGTAGAGGAGACCACATTGTGAGCAGCCTGCTGGACTGAACATTGAGTTCAATAATTTCAGAGCATGACGAGACCCCCTTTTTATTTTTAGTTATTTTTTCTTTTTATTTTATTTTAGTTTGTTTCATCATTCATTTTTTTCTGCCATGAGCCTGTCAACTGTTTTTTTTTCATGTTTGTGCTTTGGGCCAGGGCTGTTCATTTTTCTGTCAATTAACACTCTCGCTGCACTAACGCTTTGTCTTTCAGCACACTATTAACATACCATTTGCCTTTGCTCCATTACTTTCTGGTCAGTTATTCTCTGTGACCCTGTCCTATCAACACCATCCCTTTTGTTATCTCTTGCCCCAGCCCCGCTTTATTACATTTCTAACCTTTGCCAGTTCTGATGAAAGGTCACTGACCTGAAGCATTATCTCTGCTTCTCTCTCCACAGATGCTGCCAGACCTGCTGAGTATTTCCTACATTTCTTATTTTTATTTCAGATTTCCAGCATCTACAGTACTTTGCTTTTATTTTGGATGTTATCAACTCTGAATTAACTAATGGAGCAGTTTTTATCTGAGGAGAAGGGACTGGAGGGTGAAGGGTAAGGGAAGGAAATGAGAGTGGGAGTTGAAATGTTGATGCTGTGTTTGCCCTGGTCGCTATTCTGACTGATAGTCATTCTTGTTTCTGGTATTGTGAAATGATGTGACCACCGTTGCCATGACAACATGATTCACTTGTCAGACAGGTTTTATTATAAGACTTCGAACCAAACCTTTCCATTGATTGGGAGTTATCTGGAATCCTTTGTGTTGATTTGCTGTCAAGTCACGTGCTTTTGAGGTGGGGAATTGCTATGCTGATAATTGCTGCATGACTGCTGGAAGTTTCTGTAGGACTTCACGTATCTGAGTTGAATACAGAATCAAAGGGTTACGGGCAGAATGGAACCAGTTAACATTATCAAGCAGTTCTTTGGTAAGTTGCTAATTTCTAATAAATTAGTAATCTGTTGTCCATTGTCTAGTCACTTTCATGAAAAGCAGCTGGAAATAAATAGACACTGCAAGCTTTTACAGTTTGCTTAGTTAATTTAGGTACACATGTGTGATTTAATTTACATTTAGTTTTGCTGACAGGAGTGTTTTATTGGATTTACTTTGCCTTTCGCAAGTTGTTAGTTGTGAAATGGTTGGTATCCTTTTGTAGGAAATGGCCAGGTGCTATAAGTGTTTGGAGCTTACTTTTCAACTCTCAATTAATGCAGTAGCACAGCGTTCGCCAGAGCTGGCGGGCAGCCGTAAAGGCGGGGATAAAGTGTGGCGAGTCGAAGAGACTTAGCAGTTGGCAGGAAAAAAGACAGAAGCGCAAGGGGAGAGCCAACTGTGTAACAGCCCCGACAAACAAATTTTTCTGCAGCACCTGTGGAAGAGCCTGTCACTGTAGAATTGGCCTTTATAGCCACTCCAGGCGCTGCTCCACACACCACTGACCACCTCCAGGCGCTTACCCATTGTCTCTCGAGATAAGGAGGCCAAAGAAAGACTGACAGCTGAAATAATATAGCATTCCAACACTCAAACATTTTGTACAATTTTTAGTTTGAGCCCTGAATTAAAATTATTTTCATGGTTCCAACAACTTGCCAGATTTTGACTTCAGATGAAAACCTTTACCTTCCACATATCAAGCTGCACACTTGTTTGTGGATTTTTGGTAAACCTACTGGGAAAACCTGATTTCACTGGTGAACATAATGACATATGCTGAGCATGTAGTGGGAAGTTTTTAGGAGTTTGCTTTTTGCTTCCTTGCATTTATCTGCTCTTCACGCTGAAAATTTTGGCAAATATTCTTGGGAGAGCTGCACTATTTAATTCATTTACATTAGTTATCTTTGAATTGAGCTATCCTGACAACTTAGTGAGTTTATCCAGTGATTAGCAGAGCCGGACTAATGAGGACTTGTTCCTTGTCTAGGAATTCCCTCCCTCAAGCTTTCTGCCTCTCTATCTCTCTTTACTCTTAAAACTTACCTCTTTGACTAAGTTTTTGATCACCTACCCTAATATCATCTTATGTGGCTTGATATCACTCCTCTAAAGTGACTTGGAACAGTTTACAATGTTAAATGCCCTATGTAAAGGCAAGTTGTCTGTGTTGAGTTAGCCCTGAGTTCGGGTGGGTGAAATTGGCTCCTTGCTGGATATACCTGTTTGTATGAGTAGGCTTAGTTGACATGTCCTCATTGTTGAACATCCTGCTGACATTTGCTGTCAAGTCACGCACATAAATAATTTAGGTAATGTACTAGAGAGAGGAAACAGACCCAGAGCCAATGGAAACATAGCCCCGATAATTAACAGCATGGTGGAGGATTGGGGGGCAGTTTTTCATTCTGGTCCTATCGAATTTAACATCAGGACTGAATTAACAATTTTTACTTCCATTTCCCCTGTAGCTATCCATAGTGAGAGGCTGGCTTGCTGTCGGAGGGTAGGCCTTCGGCACCAGACTACAGGCAAAGTGAGGGGGGGAGGGGAGGGAAGAGATTGGGTGTAGCGGTGGGTTTGTGCCTATCATCCCATCTGGGGAGGGGGGGGTACAAGAGTGGGAGACTGTAAGTGGGCAGGTTCAGGTTTGTGATCTTTTAACATTTTTACATTCCACCTTACCTGAACCTTTGGAGATTAAAATTCTCCCCAAAACTTCAGTAAATGGTCAATGTCTTCAGAAGAAATCAAGGAGGTTGGCGTGGTGGGGAGGAGAGGAAAAATATTCAGATTGCATTCAAATCACAAATATATTGGAGGGCTGTTCTCATAGTAAATATGGAACTGAGCCATTAGATCATGAAAGTATCAGGATTAATCCTCAGTTAATATTGATCATCTATGATTATCATTGACTCCAGGACTAGGGAGAGCCAGTGTCCCCCTTATCTGACTGAGCATTCCTGAAAAGCGTGCATTTGTGAATGTTTAGATGTGATGAATGATGAGGTGTGGCTATGATTCCCCCATAGTTGAAGAACCTGCTGGCACTTGCTGTCCGAGCTTATGCATAAACGCTGGCTAATTAGACAAAGTACCAGAGGGAAGCTGCTGCCCAAGATCCTATACTTCAGTATCAGTCTTCAGAGAAAGGAAAAAAAGAGCAAGATAGAGGAAGTGCGGTGTTATATCTACGCAAGAAACACAAAGCTACAGTCAATATTACTACTTTAGTATGTATTTTAAATCTTGCAGAGCATTTGTGGTACTTCAGGTTTCAGTAATTTAAGTTTATTGTAGGGCCCCTCCCTGACTTGCTGAAAACACATATATAAAAATTAAATAAATGATATCAGATTGCTGAGAATGCATTCTGAATGAATAGATGGCCTTCATTTTAATATATTTTGTAAATGTATTTGTTTAGTGCACACCAAATTTGTGAATCATTTCAAAATTAATTTCCCATTCTTGATGCCAATACACAATCCACACTACAGACAGTAGTGTACAGGGAAAGATGTTGTATAAGCTCGTAGTCCTGTGCTGACTTGCTCTAAATGACGAACCTGGCGGTTTTAAGATGCAGAATTACGCAATTTTTGTTCACCTTGTAATGAAAATCTAGTCATTGTTGCAGTGAGATTGATGCTCTTCAGCTGCATGGATGTATAGTTTTGAGTTACTAAAATCATGAGGACTACTGACTAGGACTCATTTTGGGAAAGAGAAGTTCTTTTGCAATCAACAGAAATCAAAACCCCTGTTTTGATATAATGATGCCAGTTACCAGATGCAGTAAGGATGTTAAAGTCTCAAACTGTGATCACCTTTACAGTGAGGATATTGCCCAGGGCGCCATCTGTCACTGCAGCAGCAGTTAGTGTGCTTGAATGGCTGAACTTCTTTCTGTGTAGAATATATTATCATCCACTTTCTTATCCCACTGTATAGACCTAGATTCCAGTTGCTTCATGACACAGCAGGGCAATTTTCACCTTAATAGTTCTCAGTTCACTGGTCGTGATTTTCTTTTGGCTTTGGATTCACATTTTTTTTCTCACCAGTTCAGTGGAGATTAGAACACTATTATTGTATAGATAAGTCCAAAGACTTTAAATAGTTGCAAATTGGCCCTACTAAAAGTTACTAGTTTGAACGGCAACCTTTCAGGGTTTAACTCACCCAATTAACTGATCACACAGGTGAATGCAGCCACTTTTCCATTGAGTGGGGGGAAGGGAGGATCAACGCCCCCAAACTCCGGTTTTGCTGCATTTCTCATGGTTAACAACAGTAAGATTTAGATAGCAGCTACTGCAATTTGAAGTACTGAATACTGCGCGCATTTAAGCATTAATTAACCCGTCCATTTTATGTTTGTGTTCGGAACCTAAAATATTTAATGCGAGTTTCAGTAAAGGTTATTGCATAATTCCTGCATGTGTACAATACCATCTTTGTTTGTTCATGGGTAACTTGGATACATAAACTGTTGGGGTGATTGAAATCAGCTCTCAGTATTAATGTATCATAAGTATTAACAAAAATAAATAATACGCATTCAAAAACTGGTTGGCATCCTTCTATCTACGAAACATGATGCAAACACAGCAAACAATCCATTTAAGTAGGGTGTTTTCTCTTGGTGCACCTTTTCTGATGGCTGTGAAGGCTAATCCTTGAGAGGCAGGTTATGATCAGTTCTGATGAAGAGTCACTGACCTGAAACATTAACTCTGCTTCTCTCTCCACAGATGCTGCCAGACCTGCTGAGTATTTCCAGCATTGCTTGTTTTTATTTCAGATTTCCAGCATCTGCAGTATTTTGCTTTTATTTTAACTTGGTCCTAAAGGTCAGCTTGGTGTTATCTCATGTATGTTTCGCAAGTTGGCTTTCCCTATGCTTGTATTGAGCTTCAAGGGGCAGATTTTCTGTCACTGTGGACCCAAGGTAGCATAATTTCCTAACCACTTCCAGTGGGGTGTTATTTAGTGTGATCAGGGGTGGAGATACAACACCTTGTCCCATAACAACGGTTTTCTTGACTCTTATAGTCAAGGAGAAAAAGTTATTGGCACAGGAGAGACCCTCCACGAGTCTTTTGTAGCTGAGTTTCTGTGTAAGCAACTAGTACAGTGTAGAGGAGTTCTTTGATCAGGACGCCTTGTGTTTTTGTCTTTGCTTTCAGCCTTGATAGATTGTAGAGCTTGCCGTCTGACCCAGTGTGCAAGTTGTCTCCTTCCATATCTGCAGGGGAGGCGAAGGTCAGGGGCATGGAGAAGAAAATGCCAAACAGAGTGGGGGCTAGGACACAACCTGTTTCACTCAGATCTGTGCTTCTGGGTACACTCGGTCTGCAAGTAAATGCGGTCTTTTAACAATGATCCTAGCAAAGGCCTTCCCCGTGATGGTAAGGAGTGAGATGCCCCTGTAGTTGTTGTGGTCTCCTCTGTCACCTTCGTTATTGTATAGTGTGATGATTTTGGTGTCGTGCATCTACTGTGGACAGAGCCTGCTTTCCAGCAGAGAAGGAGAAGGTCATACAGGTGTGGCAATAGATGGACTTTCCATGCTTGTGCAGTTCGACTGGGATTCTGCCCTTGCTGGGTGCCCTTCTGTTCGCTAGGTGGTCTTTGGTCTTCTCGAGCTCCAGTGATGAGGGTTCTTCACCTAACTCATCCATGACAGGAAGTTGCGGGAGAGCGTCAAGGGCAGACTGGGAGATGTCTGACTCACAGGAGTACAGCTCACGGTAGTGTTCAGCCCAGCGGGGCATCTGTTTACTTCTGTCAGTAAGTATTTCACCATCTGCCGACTTCAGGGGAGCAACTTCGGTGATGGCAGGGCCAAGCACCATCTTGATCCCTTCGTACATTGCTCGTAGATTTCTTTCTCACATGCAGTTTGAATTTCTTAACATAAGCTGATCCAGTGTTTGTTTGTGCAGTATCACCCTGTTCTTTGTATGGTTGTCTTGGCTACTTTCAGGTCATGCAGTGTTTTAACTGTTGGTTTGATGTTATGTATCATGTGGGCTTTGTTTTTTTACATCAATGACAGATATCATCTCAGCTGAATAGGTGTCAAACCAGCCTTTGTCGTGGGTTCCACCTTTACCAAATGATGCTTCTGCTGCTTCATAGATGATTGAGCTTAGTGACTTACAAGCCTCATCAATGCCGACATCGGTGCTTCCTGTTAAGACTTTGGCGGGTAGCAAGCATTCTAACGCCAGTGCAAAGTGCTGGTATTTGGCCTCCTTTCTTATGTAAGGGATGTTAATGTGGGCCGTCATGTTTGGAACTGTGAAACCTTCACTCTGCTGCTGATAAGAGAATGGTCAGTGTTGCAATCTATGCTATGGTAGGTCCGTGTGTGAAGAACACTGGGCAGATTGCGCCTCCTCATGATGACTAGGTCTAGTTGGTGCCAATGACCAGACCTTAGATGATGTCATGATACCTTGTGGCAATGTCTGCCCTGGAAGAAGTTGTTGGTGATGCAGAGCTCATTCAGACCACAAAGCACAAGGAGGCTTGTCCATTATCATTGATCTTGCCCACATCATGAAGACCAAAGCATGTTGGCCATAAAGCACCGTCAGTCCCAACATGTGCATTGAAGTCACCCGGGATGAATAGCTTCTTGCCAGTTGGGATATTCCTCAGAACGTCACCTAGGGAGTCATAGAAATGCTCTTTATCTGAGCTGCTGGCTTTCAGAGTTGTTGCGTAGCCGCATATGATGTTGCCTGTGCCTCCATCAGATGTTAACCGCCGGGATAACAAGTGCTCAAAGGTTGTTACTGGTGACTCAATTGACTGTGTCAGCCAGTTCACAGAATCGTTACAGTGCAGAAGGAGGCCATTCGGTCCATTGTGTCCACACTGGCTCTCTGAAAGAGTAGTTCCATTCCCCCGGCTTCTCCCCATAACCCTGCACATTCTTCCTTTTCGTGTAACTGTCTAATTCCCTTTTGAAATCTGGTGGACAATTAAATGATTAACAGGAGGAGGAGGCTCCACAAATTATCCCCATCCTCATTGATGACGGAGTACAGCACATCAGCACAAAAGACAAGGCTGAAGCATTTGTGACCACCTTCATCCAGGTCCTGATTATTGGATGCAGTGGAGTACCAGCTGTTTCCTTTGATCCTATAGGACATCCATGAGGAACATCAGGACTGCAACATGCAAATATTTCATTTTTGATCATTTGGTTATGACCAAGTGCTTATATAAAAATCCTTTCATTATATTGTCAACATTGCAATATTTGGAATGTGTGCAAGTTGCCAGTACTAGAGATTATAAATCAGCGTCAAGAATTCTATGTGTCAGAGGTTATGTAGTGCCAATTTTAGGGTATGAAACTTGTAGAACCCCAGAATAAATTCCACTTTATTTGCTCCCCCTGCCTGCAGAATTTTCTTTTCTCATGTTTAAATTTTTTCCCACCGAAACTGAGTTGGTGTCCCTCCATCCAGATGCATAATCGGAGCACAGCCCAAGATCAGGTCCTGTTCTCAGCCACTACTAACTGTAATCATACAGAAATTTAGAGAATAACCAGGCTACAGCAGCATGGAGGCAGGTGAACCATTGTGCGGCAGGACAAGAATTAAAAGTTGGAGCACCAGTGTTTACCAGAAATTACTCCTTTGGGACTGCTATAATTTGCTGTTGAGCTAGTGGTGTTTGTTTTCACATTTCCTTGACACACTAATCATTTGATAAGGAGGCAGATGCTTCCACTTTGCAGAGCTGATGGTAGGTCAGTCGATCAGCATGTTGGTGCACTCACATACTGTGCCTCAGTGGAAGAATGCAGGTTCATGTCGATTGATTACCCACGTAGTGTGTACATAGTCTTCTCCTGGTCATTGCATATTCGAATGGAGGGCAAATTGTAGGCTGGGTCCATCAGTCTCCAGTGGTCTATCAGATTTTTAAAAATGCTCTGTCCAAGTTGGCTGAATGATTGATTGGAATTTGTGTAAATTTTCTGGAACAATCTTTGTAAATCTGGTCTAAAATTTGGTGTGCTATCAAATTATTATAATACTGTGTATATAACAGAAAGCCATCAGCATTTTGATAGTTAGCATTCATTTCAGATGATATATTGTGGAAACAGTTATCAGCTACTTCTGTTTAGCTAATCAAATCTACTTTTGCAAATTTCTCATGCAAGAAAATATTTCAGAACTGAAGTTGGAGTGATGACTAAATTCTCTAGTTAAGTGAAAGCAGTGAGGCTGTTGTTTGAGTGAAACAGGGTTTGAATCGTCCCATTTCTACATGGGACATTAGAAGAAAATCTGAACAAAGAACAGTACAGCACAGGAACAGGCCATTCGGCCCTTCAAGCCTGCGCCGACCATGATGCCTGTCTAAACTAAAACCTTATGCACTTCCGGGGTCCGTACCCCTCTATTCCCATCCTATTCATGTATTTGTCAAGATGCCTCTTAAACGTCGCTATCGTACCTGCTTCCATCACCTCCCCCGGCAGCAAGTTTCAGGCACTCACCACCCTCTGTAAAAAAAAAAAAACTTGCCTCGCACATCCCCTCTAAACTTTGCCCCTCGCACCTTAAACCTATGTCCCCTAGTAACTGACTCTTCCACCCTGGGGAAAAGCTCCTCACTATCCACTCTGTCCATGCCACTCATAACTTTGAAAACCTCTGTCAGGTCGCCCCTCCACCTCCGTCGTTCCAGTGAAAACAATCCGAGTTTATCCAACCTCTCCTCATAGCTAATACCCTCCAGACTAGGCAACATCCTGATAAACCTCTTCTGTACCCTCCACATAGCCTCCACATCCTTCTGGTAGTGTGGCGACCAGAATTGCACGCAATATTCCAAGTGTGGCCTAACTAGGGTTCTGTACAGCTGCAGCATAACTTGCCAATTTTTATACTCTATGCCCCGACCGATGAAGGCAGCACAGTGGCGCAGTGGTTAGCACCGTAGCCTCACAGCTCCAGGGACCCAGGTTCGATTCTGGTTACTGCCTGTGTGGAGTTTGCAAGTTCTCCCTGTGTCTGCGTGGGTTTTCCCCGGGTGCTCCGGTTTCCTCCCACAGCCAAAAGACTTGCAGGTGATAGGTAAATTGGCCGCTGTAAATTGCCCCTAGTGTAAGTAGGTGATAAGGAATATGGGATTACTGTAGGGTTAGTATAAATGGGTGGTTGTTGGTCGGCACAGACTCGGTGGACCCCTTTTAGCCCTCCTGACTCCTTGCTTAAGTTCCTTCCTACTGTCTTTATATTCCTCAAGGGCTTTGTCTGTTCCCAGCCTTCTAGCCCTTATGAATGCTTCCTTTTTCTTTTTGACTAGGCTCACAATATCCCTCATTATCCAAGGTTCCCGAAACTTGCCAAACTTATCCTTCTTCCTCACAGGAACATGCCTGTCCTGGATTCCAATCAACTGACGCTTGAAAGACTCCTACATGTCAGATGTTGATTTACCCTCAAACAGCCGCCCCCAATCTAAATTTTTCCGTTCCTGCCTAATATTGTTATAATTAGCCTTCCCCCAATTTAGCACCTTCACCCGAGGACTACTCTTATCCTTATCCACAAGTACCTTAAAACTTATGGAATTATGGTCACTGTTCCCGAAATGCTCCCCTACTGAAACTTCGACCACCTGGCCGGGCTCATTCCCCAATGCCAGGTCCAGTACGGCCCCTTCCCTAGTTGGACTATCTACATATTGTTTCAAGAAGCCCTCCTGGATGCTCCTTACAAATTCTGCCCCATCCAAGCCCCTAACACTAAGTGAGTCCCAGTCAATATAGGGGAAGTTAAAATCACCCACCACAACAACCCTATTGCTTTTACATCTTTCCAAAATCTGTCTACATATCTGCTCCTTTATCTCCCGTTGGCTGTTGGGAGGCCTGTAGTAAACCCCCAACATCGTGACTGCACCCTTCCTATTCCTGAGCTCCACCCATATTGCCTCGCTGCATGATCCCTCTGAGGTGTCCTCCAGCAGTACAGCTGTGATATTCTCCTTAACCAGTAATGCAACTCCCCCACCCCTTTTACATCCCCCTCTATCCCTACTGGAACGTTTAGCTGCCAATCCTGTCCATCCCTCAACCAAGTCTCTGTATTAGCAACAACATCATAGTTCCAAGTATTAATCCAAGCTCTAAGTTCATCTCCCATACCTGTTATACTTCTCGCATTGAAACAAGTGCACTTCAGACCACCAGTCCCGCTGTGCTCAGCAACATCTCCCTGCCTGCTCTTCCTCTCAGTCTTACTGGCCTTATTCACTAG